>NW_027225569.1:5162500-5817500 GCF_038994185.2 Dermacentor albipictus | reverse complement strand
CTATCTATCTATCTATCTATCTATCTATCTATCTATCTATCTATCTATCTATCTATCTATCTATCTATCTATCTATCTATCTATCTATCTATCTATCTATCTATCTATCTATCTATGTCGTGCTTCTTATGCCCACCTCGTGACCCAACTTGTCTACCTGTTTGCGCCATTAGTTATGTGATGCTGGCCAGGACGTCACTGTGGTCATTTTAATTGTCGTCATTCTACCTTCGTAATATTTTACTTTAGTCATGCCGTTGTCGTCACGCCTTCTACCCGCACTCGTTGGCGCATGTTGTCTAGTTGCTTGGGCCACTATGTGTGGGCTCGTGGTCGTGATGCTGTTGTGATCATTGAATCGCTGCCATTTCGCTTTCTTATGCGGGACGTTTCATGTCGTCGTCGTCACACCACTGTCCTAACACAATCGTCATCCAGAAGTTCTCACATCGCCAGAGTGGTGTCGTCGTGGTCATTCAATCGATGCCATTCTAGCTTCGTGATCTGACTATCGTGGAGGTAATGTCATCGCGCCTTCAACTCCGACCTAGTCGTCCAAGTTGTTTAACGGCTTTTGCCACTATGTGTTGGAGGTTGTGGTGTAGTTGTGGCCATTGCATCATCGTCATTCTAGCTTTCTCATGCGACTCTCCTTACGCTTTCTTCCGCACGCGATCGTCGTCTTACATTTGCGGGCATGCCATCATATTCACGCTGTCGTTTTATCGCTTTCATCGCTTCTCTAACATCATCCCATTTTAGTCATGCCGTCGTCGTCATACCGTATTCGTGGTTCAACCGACGTCAATCATTCTTCTTCACTGTATTGCTATCTTACTGGCCCAAGTCCTCTAATAGCTTGGGTCACTAGATATGGGCTTGTGGTTGTGATGCTGTCGTGGTCGTTGTATCGCCGCATTCCAGCCTTGTCGTCCGACACTCATCATACAGTCCTCGTCACGCCGTGGTCATCATACAGTCTTCATGCGTACGTTGTCCCACTGCCACAGTGATACTGTCATGGTACTTCAATCTATGTCATTCCATCTTCGTGATATGCTGTCGCCTTTACGCCTTCTACGAGACAGTGGTCCAAATTATCCAATTTCCTCGGCCGCAACATATATGTTTGAGGTGTGGATGTGGTCGTGGTCGTTGCATAATTCCAGCTTTGTCATTCGACTTTCGTCATGCTGTCGTCATCGCGCCATCGTCCTCATGTAGCCGTCGTCACGGTGTCGTTTTGTTATTGTCATCACTTCTATAACGCCACGTCCTTGTCATGCCGTCGCCCTCATCCCGCTGTCGTCGTTCCGTCGACATGAATCTTTTTTTTTGTCATACTCCTGTACTCCTGTATTATGATCATACTCCTGTAATTCAATCTTTATTAAGCCAGCCTTGTCCTGCTGCCATTGTAAGACAGTCGCTACCACGCATGCGCTGTCAGATAGTCGTCGTAAGAATGCCGTACTCGTGCCTTCACCATCACTCCAGAAGCGCTATAACGTAAAACTATTCCAAACGTTTCTACTCCAATCCTGCAATCAGCCCTACGCGATTGGTCAAAAATTTTTGGACCACCCCCACTTCAGCTGTCCGTCACGCAACGTCACGAAAACCGCGATAGCTTCCCATCTGATATGATGTGTACACAATGAATATGCATGATTTGATCAAACAAACGAACAATAGTTGTTTTTGATTTGACGCCTTTTAGCCCTTAGCCCTCGGCTATTGGTCTAATGTTTTCGGGCTCCACCCCACTCCACCTGCCTGTCAAGCGACGTCTCGAAACCACAAGAACTCACGCGTCAAAGTGACGTGTACGCGTTAAAGACGCATTATTATGCCGAACAAAAGAAGTTTTCTTCTGACTAGCCGCAGGCTGCCCCGTTCCTGAAGGAATGAAAGATGGCTGCCACCGATCACTCGGGCACTGACTACGCGCACATGGCTGAACGCGTGGGTTTATTTGCGTATAATAAAACTACTTGCATGACCATGTAACGTTTTCGAGCACTCTCGGCACGTTTATGACCTCGTTCTCCCAACTCTTCTTTGTTGGGGGTCCGTTTTAGCGTCATTCTTAATCTCCTATTGCATGCCGCCATGATTTTCGCCCACCCACCGCAAGCTAAGTAAGGGAAAGCGGACCAATCGCAGACGCTGGCACCACTCTCTTCGTCCGGTTATCGATTTTCAATGCAGTGGCTAGGCCCCATCGAATCCCTCTCAACCCCATTGACAACCAGCACCGTCTTCCCGAATTCCTTATGTATTTCTGTGCTTCGTGCAAAATGTGGTAAGTGAACATAAACTGTAGACAACAGTCGTGATGTCAATTGCCAATAGACATGGCCCCCTCTCATTCGATTATTGTCTGCGTGATATTCGATTTAAAGGAGTGTCTCAATATAGATACTTAGGTCTCATTCTAGCATAACATCTTTCTTTGTCTAAACGCATCTAATATATGAACGGGAAAGCCCTAAAAAATTAGAATATTTACGCCACGCTTTAGCTAAAAGCCCTTGCGATGCTAAACTAATATTTTATAAAACAATTATTTGCCCTGTTCTAGAATATGCATCTTTTGATTGGTTTCCGTTCAAACAATGTGAAATAAGCTCGCTGAATAACATTCAACGAAAATCTATCCGTTCCATTTGCCAAAATTAAAGCCGCACTTTTTCACCAACACAGGCTCAACAATCTTTCAACATTGAGCCATTACTTTCACGGCATTGCATTGAAGCCTTAAAAGTTTTATATGCAATTAATAACTCCACCTCTTGCGTTTCTGACTGTAACTATATCACATTTACTAACGCAAGTTGTACGTGTAGCTACCACGGCTTGAACATAACACCTATTTATCCTTGTACTAACACATTCAAATACAGTTTTTCTTTTCAAGTGCAATAGAGCTTTGGAAATCTCTACCCGGCAACATTCGTTCGGTATCACTAAAAGATTTTTTATCTGTCACTGGTAGGCACTTTGCTAACACGTAAAGCGCTTCTTTTTGATCATTCAACTTTTTGTATGTGCGTGTTTTTAATGCGTAATGTATGGTAATCTATAATATTCCCACTTCTATAGCCGTATAATGGACTGTAGAATATGTAAGTGAATAAACAAAACATAAAATATCATCATCTTCATGCCGTTTCGGTCGCGCCATCGTCAGCATTCGCGATTCTTCATCCAGTTGTGGTCTTACTTTCGTCATTACGCCATTTTCTCCTTACAGTCGTCTCCTCATTGTCTTCTTGTCGTCCTGGTCAACCTGTCGTTATACCATCTTGATAATTTAAGAATCGGCATGTCATTCTCATCATGCCATCCTCGTTATATTCTTTTGTCATTCGATCGATATCATTATTTCTTTACTTCACCGTCAGTGCGTCGGCGTCATACAGTCGTCGGCAAGGCTCCATGTTTGTGGGTTACCTTGGCAATCAAGTGTCGTAGCAAAATGGGACGAGTTCAGAGTGTCTGATATATAACTGAAGGGTCAAAAGTCTCCCAATTACCACTACACGTGTTAGGTAAACGTGACATCTGCAATATGGACGTTGGTGCATTGCTTGACCGATATGTGCATTACCATCGACAGTCATCGTGGCATGAGCTCTGTAGTTCTGAATTTGTCAAAACAATTATAAGCGCTTTGCAAAAGTTCTACTCACACGTTGGGGTGTACTTAAAAGATTTCCATAATGGATAAATGTGGTCCGCTTCGGATGCAGTATCAGACGTATTTTACGGATTTATGGCATCATTTCTCAATGCTGACTTACGAAGTTGTAAACTACACAGTCTAGTTGTCAGAAAATATGCGATATTCATCACTACTTATAAAAAAGGCTATGACCTAAATAAAAAATCCAATTCGAGTGGTGCCTAGTTTGAACGTTTCGTTTTATTTGCAACATCATCAAATTCGGTGCAGTGGTCGGTGAGAAAAAATGATTTCTCCTTTCCAATGCATTCAGATAGGAGCCCTCGAACATAAGCTGCCTCTTCACACCAAAACAGGATCAATAACGAGCTGCTGGCGTAAGGGACGCTCAGATATCGCGAAACTTCAGCTCTCGAACGGCAGTCCATCGTCTTAATTGCGTCGTTCGTTTCAAGGCGATATGAGCTAAAAAAAAATAAAGATTCGTTCAAGGATCTTGATCGTCTCTGAGCTGAGCGGAAGGTCGAAGATTCTCCGAATTCCTTGACTTCGCAGGCGTGGTAAGGTTCTACAGCAAAGCAAACAAAAACAACATGCTATCCCACTGCATGCCTTTCGAGAGGACATACATATAGGTTGCATGAGGACTAGCTCAATTGCAAATTATGCGCTGCCGATGTTACCAGAATGCTGAAAGGTTCATCTTTACAACGCCGTTTCGTCCAAAACGTGGCAAGCTCAGTTTCCGAGCTACGATAACGAGCATAGGAAGTGTGCACACATTATTAGCAAGCACGCGTCTTGGCAAGAGCTACAGCACGCATTGCTGCGTGCCTTACCAAACTTGGCTTCTCTGCGAAAAGGCAACTGTAACATCGAAATGTGCCATCAGGAGCCTTTTATCTGTTCTCATTTGATCTTGTGGCTGTCTATATGGCTCTTCTGCGCACGTGCGCGATTCAGGGGTGGTGATCGTATAGCGACCAATGTCACTCCGCCTGTTGATAAGCTTTCTTTCGTATAAAAAATTACCGACGATTACGTTACTTCCTAATGCGAAATCTGAGCGCAGCAAATAAGCTGTTTCACCTTTTCGATAGATTGAGGCAAAGAAATCGAGCAACACATGTATGCGCTATCACAGAATTAATCACAGGCGGTAAATCCGCTAGAGAGTCAAGATAACGTGACTGCATAGAACACCGTCGCCACTATGCAGAAAGAGGAAAGGGTCCCCCCCCCCCCCCCCCCCTGTTCTTGTGTGGCGGATAGGGTGCTCTTCAGTTGCCGACGCGCCGGTTAAAGCGGCGGTAAAATTCTGTGATAGCGCATACATGTGTTGCTCGATTTCTTTGCCTCAATCTATCGAAAAGGTGAAACAGCTTCATCGTCGTTGGTCGATTTACCGCCGGTCCCGGTGGCGGCGGATCTGTATATGTGCACCGCCCGAGCCGAAATTGCCGCTGCCGTTCGCCCTGTGCGGTGGCAATCAGAGAGCCAGATCGGTGGCGGCGGATCTGTATATGTGCACCGCCCGAGCCGAAATTGCCGCTGCCGTTCGCCACTGCGAAATTATCTGCCAGTTCTTTCTGAGCCATGAGCGAGACGACCGATGGAAGCCCTCCGTCTGCTTCTGCTGCTGCTAAACGAGCTGCCATAGCAGAGGCCCAGCGCCGTCGCCGTCAGAATCCAGAGGTGCGTGCCGCCGAAGCAGAAGCTTACCGTCGCCGCCGTCGAGATGATCCAGGAGTACGCGTCGCCGAAGCAGAGGCTAAGCGCCGCCGCCGAGAAGACCCTGCCGTTCGCGCCGCCGAAGCGGAGGCTCATCGCCGCCGTCGAGAGCAACCAGCAGTAAGCGAGGCTGAAGCAGAAGCTCATCGCCGCCGCCGATAAGACCCTGCAGTTCGCGCCGCCGAAGCGGAGGCTCATCGCCGCCGCTTCTTATCTTATCTCTAGCGGCGTCAGCGGCATCCAGCGGTATCAGTCGGTCGCTGCTAGCGCTGGGGGGATGAAAGGGGGGCGGAGCTGGTTACGAGGCCGACGACGACGCGAAACCCAGGAACGGACGCCAAAGAGCTGCGCTCTAAAACAATTATGCGTGGCTCTGCTACCGCAAACAACAGAGACCAGCAGAGCAGGGGGAGGTTAAGGCTTCAGAAAAATCCATACCGTCTACTTCTGGGGGGAAGGGTTTGGTTGGGATGGCGTGTCATTGAGGCGCCCGCCGCAACAGAAGCGATTTCTTGAGACGCCATATGCGTCGGTGCCGTGTGCCAGACGCTGCATAGACGCGACGTGGCAGCAACCGCCGCGCCTTAGCTCTGATGCATGCTAGCTCTGACGCCGTCTACCTGGTAGATACTTGAAATCCGCCGAAGCGAGCCCGCGGGTTTTTATCGGAGAGCAATGATGTCACACCACCTGTGTCACCGCCGCGTCGCTCCTTAATCCCCGCTAGGCTCCACCCACCCTTACCGCGTCGCGCAAGCTGCGCGATGCTTTTTTTATACTCGATTTTTACTCTCTCTCCCCGAGCTCGGCGAAGCTGTGAACGTCAAGAGAAACCCAGCGAGGTTCTAACAGTTCCACTGTAAAAACTATTAGTGGCAAAGGATGCGCATAATCAATCACTATCATTGCCATGACATTTCTTTAAGCCCAATTTTTCGAAAGATTCATATAGCAGAAAAGACAATTTTCTCAGTGCCTAAAAGATGTATGGGTCGATCAGTCGCACGCAGATATTACGCAGCTAATTTTGAGTAGGAAGGATGCGCAAACAAGCGTTCATGACGTGTTAATGGCTGCCACTTTTGCGAGACGCTGGACGAGGCACTTGAAACTTGCACTTTCCAATCTCCATGTGCCACGTGGTACAACGTGCCACAGCGCCTCCTCTACCTCCATAATAACTTCCCCTCGCCCCTCCCCACCCCTAGTCTAGAAGAAAAGGCTTAAGAAGAAGCTTTATCTAGGAGCCAACTATACAATTTTTATATTCAAACACATGCGAGCAACAGATACGGTCTTATCAGAACATACTAAAACGATCTGAACAAACTTATAGTGCTTAAAAAGGAAAAGGAAAGTCTATCAATTATATAGCATGCATGGAACAATTCGCAAGTTCAATTTGGGAACTTGGCGCAAGAAAAATTTATGAAAATATTATGTAAATCCAACTGACATGTTTGAATCCATATGAAGTGACATTTAAGTAACGTGGTTCAATAAGTTGTTTACAACTGATGGTGACACTTATAATTTTCTTTACATTCAGGTTAAACGGGTGTGCTCATGGAATGTTTATTTTTATCCACAACAAAGGACACACATTTATTCTCATGCTATTTTTTTCATCGTTCACAAGCTCTTGCAAAATGCGAATTCAAACTCATATCGATGCACAGTGGGAGGTGTATACACAGCGATGTCAAAAGTACGAAAGTTAGAGAGAGAAAGAAAAGGAGTGCGAAAGGCACGTAGTTCAACAAGGCGATGCTTCTTCAGGGAAGAATTTTGATGACGACTGTATGCACAAAAAACTGCGACACGTATCAAGCAAAATGTAGGGATTGTGTACATTTTGTGTAACGGAGGGATAAACTCATTCTGTAAGATGAACCAAGAAACAGCAAACCAGCGGCGGCAGATTCCGAAGGGCTAAATCAAAACAAGAAATGACATATTCGAGTCTATGACATAAAATTCACCATTAGAATAAAGACGGATGTGCGTTAGAAATGCCTGTGAACCGAGATTAAGTTTTCAAGCTTTATATGGAAAGTTATCTTTGCGTAAATACGCTGCAAAGAACATTGCCCAATATTACTGCCCGACTGACTGTCGCGTGCTTTATTATGGTCGGCAACAAGAATGACCTGCCACGATTGGAAGCTCGTAAGAAGGCCAGGTTTTCCTTTTATTATCCGGCATGTTGCTATGTTGTGTGTTGCTATGTTGTATGTTGCTTTTATTACCCATCATGAAGACATCCCCAGCTATGCTGGCGATGTCATCAACTTTGCGCACGTTTACCCTAGACAACTTAATTGTTCTGCGCACTCTTCTTTCTCTATGCCTCAAGATACTATTTCTAACACAGTTCATGACACGCTTCGATTTGTGCAGCCTCACGTCATTCGACCAATCATTTTACATCAGGCGGTGCAATTCCTCGAATCTACGTACAGTACCCGAATCCCTATCGATGTTTATTTTTTTGAAACCTGTAGCAGTTAGGAGTCTAAATCTGAGCTACTGGCCAGCTACTTCTAATCTAGTGAGGCCGTGAGGAGTGAGGCCGTGAGGCTACTTCTAATCTAGTGAGGAGGATTGGGTCTCGCATCGTTTATTCGGTACTCCTCGCGCCGGTATCTTGTATTTGCGTCGAGTGATTATTTATGCGGCCCTTTACAATTTTTTACCTTGTACGCTTCAGCAGCGGCCTCTTCGTAGGGGTTCGGTGGCACGATGAATCTTCGTTTTACAGCGGTACTTGTCTCAGCCGCAAAAAAGAAAAAAAAAACGAAGGAACCGTCGGGTTTGCCCTTTGGGGCTATTCTTAACACAAGCGGCTGATTAGGTCCATAGTCACTAAATTCCGCGTCACACCCCAAGGTGCACCAAGATATATGGTATACACGCTCAGATGGCGAACATAAAATGTAGCAGCTTGGATATCAATTGGTCAGCGGCGGCACCCGGCAGCCGACTCCACAGTGTTCGACACAAGGCCGCCGCAGTATGGGCGTCACGTGCGCCGTGTACCGAGACGTGATGGCTAAGTGAAGCGGGTTTCAGCAGCGCCCGCTGATGTGTAGAGGGAAGGAAACCGGAGGTAACTCATGTAACAATCGTTGGCGTAGCACAGATATGGAAGGTATATGCCACGCGGTGCACTGAATCGCGCATGCCGAAACGTAGTGGCTCATTTGGTGCGTACGGATAGTCGAGATTATTTACCTTTTTCCTACTTTGTTGTGACCAGAAGCGTTCAGTGCGCACTGTTCAGATTAGTAATGAGGAACTTCCCCTATGATCTGCATGGTCTTTGCCCTTTCATGCGGACGGTATCAGGGCAATTTTTATTCAAGCGACGTAGGCTGTTCTAAGAGAATCTAGACGTCGTTTTGCGATTTCTGAAAGAAGTGGTGTTAGCTTGATATCCTTTCATTATTGCCCTTACCGAAAGGCCTCACGATTCAGAAAACCTTGCTGCAACGCCGCTTGGACGTCTGGTGGCTCGTGCTACGGACAATTGAGGCGCGTATCCTTTCGCGTAAGCATTCGCTATCTGTCGCGGTCGCTTGTAAGTTCAAGGTGTTCCCACAGTAGCGTGGAAGTGATCAAGGTTATAAGCGACGCTGGAAGGATGTTTAATACGCGAGAACGCAAACACGCCGGCAGGGTGCACTAATAAAGTTCTCGCAGCTAAATGTAGCCCGTACCCATACTATTTCGTTCCATCGGTACGTTTAGCGCTGTTTGCCGTTGATGTGAAATGTTTCGCAGGGATTATAATTCTATTAATCTCATGCTAGATGTGATTAAAGGCCCCATGGCGTCCAGAGTACGAGGTTGCTAGAATTCGCAGTCCATTCACTCTTAAGATGAGCGACGTAAGTGTGGACACACAACCTCGCAACAACACCGTGCTGTAAATAGTTCACGTCCTACGCACCTTACTGAGACGCTGAACGGGAGTCGTTCTTCCGACCTTTCTCATCCCCAGCTCGTATAAGAAGCGACCGAGGGTATGTGCGCAGGTTTCTAGCGAAAGCAGAAAACGTGTGCACTGGGTTACAGAAGTGAAAGTGGGGTATCATTTTTGTCTACAACCGCCGTGGCTGCTCAGTGGCTATGGTGTTGGGCGGCCGAGCACGAGGTTGCGGGATTGAATCCCGGCCACGGCGGCCGCATTTCGATGGGGTCAAAATGAAGAAACACCCGTGTACTTAGATTTAGGTGCACGTTAAGGAATCCCAGGTGGTCAAAATTTGTGGAGTCCTCCGCTACGCCGTACCTTATAATCGAAAAGTGGCTTTGGCACGTAAAACCCCATAACTTATTTTTTGTTTTTTGTCTGCCTCGACCAAAGTACTCAAACACTTCATTTACAAGCATCTAAGCACTCATCTAGACGACAGAAACTTCTCCGAGAGGCAACACGGGTCTCGGCGTGGCTTATCAACTGTTTCACATTTGCTACACATGACTAATGACCTAATGACTAAACACCTAATGACAGCAAGTTGATATAATTTTTGAGGTTTACAAAAAGCCTTCGATCGTGCACCTTATGCTAATTTATTGATAAAACTTGGATGTGTTCTTTGAAATCAACAGATTCTTCAATTGCTTGACTCCTGTTTATCCAACGGAAAGCAATATGTTCACATAGACGCATCAGACTCACCACATGCACCGATCCTCTCAGGCGTTCCGCAAGGTTGAGTCCTTGGTCCACTTCTGTTCATAATTTATTTAAACGATCTGGCACTTGATTCACCAGTGCGTTGCCGTTTATTTGCAGGCGATTGTGTTATCTATTTGAATATAGATAACACAGTCGTCGACTATAGATAGTCCTCGTCACTTGGCAGTGGCGACGACCCTGGTGTGCATCGCCTTACGCCTGCTATTTCCTTTGGTGCAGATTGTCTCTGCGCCGCCGCAATTGTGCGCCACGTCAGCATCGGCCGAGACCACGTCACCTGACACGCTACTCGGCACGCATCGACAACAGGAGGCGCGGCACTCTTCGGCGGCGCTGATATCGGCGACAAAGGCCTGACGTCACCCATTCCAGAGCTACAAAAGGAGCCTTCTTGCGCTTACTGCATTCACTTGGCAGTGGCGACGACCCTGGTGTGCATCGCCTTACGCCTGATATTTCCTTTGGGGTGGGTTAGTTAGGTTCTCTTTGTTATTTTTCTGTTTTTCCTTCTCGTCGCTGCTGCCAAGTGTGTGCCTCGTCTTGCTTGTATGACGATGCCAAAAGAGTTTGCAAAAGCGAAAGTCCAAATCCTTCAGAAACTGAAAGATGATCTCAAATAGAATTGAAATCGTCACGCGAAGCGTACGAGAGAGACCTGCGCAATGAAATTCGTGATCTGAAGAATGAGCCGCGAAACATGGCACAGAGCATCGAATTCACGCATACAGAAATAACCGACTTAAAGAAGAAATTTGAAGCTGAAGTAGCAAAAAACACTCAGCTTTTGAAAGAGAGCCAGGCAATCAAGGCAAAGTACGTTTCCTTGGAAAGAAAGAATGGCGAACTTGAGAACCAGGTAGTTCATCTTGAACAGTATTCTAGGAATGCGAATCTTGAAATCCAGGGAGTCGTTAAGACAGAAAATGAAAGTGTTGTTGCCATATTGCCCGCTATCGGAGATGCTATTGAAGAACCGATCAGTGAGTGCGATATCGAGACTTGCCATCGCGTCCCCACGCGAAATCCGGATAAAACTAACAATATCGTGCAATTCAAGCCCCGGTCGAAGCGCGACATGACATTAAGGAAAGCGTGACAAGCCCGGCTTACTAATGACAGCCTAGGACTTGGCAGCTCAAGTCCTATCTATGTAAATGAGCATCATTGTCCTACACTAAAGAGACTTCTCAGTATGGCTATCAGGCGTAGGAAGGACTGCCAGTGGAGATCCGTGTGGACCTATAATCGAAGGATTTTTGCGACGCAGTCAGACACTTCTGGCGCCATATCCATAACTTGCCAAGACGACCTCAATAAGATAACATCGGTGTAATTAGCCCCCCTCCTTCTGAGTGCACTTTAAGCAATCAAAATGTGCTACCACGATTTTGCGTTGCCCTGTGAAATTCTTCCGAGTTCTTCTATGTGCGGTTCTGCTTTGCATATTAACAAACGCTCTGCTCTCGCTAAGCATGACCAGATCGCCTATTTCCTAGATGAATTCTCTTTTCAGTACAGTATTTTAATGCTTACTGAAACATGGTATTACGACGGGTGTGCAATGCTCCGTCTTAATAGATACAAAAACTTTTTTATCAATCGCAGTAGTCGTAGGGGCGGTGGCGTCGCTATTTATGTTAAAGCTTCTGAAGAATATGAAGTAATATCAGGTTATACACGCATCACAAACGATTACGAGGTACTAACACTGAAACGAAACGCTGACGTCATTACTGTCGTTTATCGCCCACCAAATGGGAATTTTGGGCACTTCATGAACTTTTTCGAAAGCTTCTTACAATTTGTTTCCTCAAATAATCTGAAACTCACTTGTGGTGGAGACTTTATTATAAATACCCTTGGCGCTAGCACTTGCGCTCAAGATTTCAACAACACCATTACTTCCATAGGCTTTGTGAATATAATCACTACACCGACACGCATCACTGTACTAACTTCATCGACACTTGATTTGTTTATTACCAATGCGCAAACTAGAGTCGCTGATGCAGGAACCATAGCATCTGACACAAGTGACCACTGTCCAATCTTCATGATTTTCTTCCCCCCCGAAGTTCATAAAAATAGTCGAAGGGACGCAATCACAGTCCAGTATATATCAGACGACGCTTTACTTTTATTTAAGCGTGACATCAGTGCTCAGGATTGGTCTTTTATATTCGGAATAAAAAACGTGAATGATGCATATTCTAAGTTCATTGAAATTTTTCAGCGAATATACGCGATACATTTTCCTTTTACAAGTTTCAAACCATCAAAAAGAATAAGAAAACCTTGGGTCACTCCTGCCCACAGGAAAGCTATCAATAAGGAAAATCGATTATTTCACGCCTTCTTACGTAAAAGACTACCGTCTGATTTGAAAGATTTTGAAACTATCAGAAATAAACTGAACGCCGAGCTACGGTCGGCAAAATTACGATATTATCAGCGGTTGTTTTCTGATATAAAGAAGCAGCAACCTGACGCCGCTTGGAAAGTGCTAAGCAGGGTGCTCGGTCACGAAAGTAAAATGGAAACGCCCTCAAAGTTAACGCTAAATAACCCTGAAATAGTCGGTCAGGCGCTTGTTGATCATTTCAACCAAGCGTTTCTAGACCACGCCCTTCCAGATACTAACCTACAGGTTATCAGACCGTCAAGCAATTTCCCTGCTGAAAGCTTAGATCTGCATGATATAAGTGAAGCTGAAGTTTATCGAACATTTCTAGGTCTAAAGAACAGCAAGCCTTTAGATATAGACAACCTACAAATAAAGCCCATAAAATATGTTATCGAATGCATTACACCTGCGCTCGCTCACATATTCAATTTGGCTGTCCAATCAGGTCAAATTCCGGACGCACTGAAACGATCCAAGGTAACAGTCATTACAAGGGAGGCAATAAAAATGAGACGAAAAATTACAGGCCAATATCTGTGATACCCATTTTTTCTAAAGACTTAGAAAAAATATTGTTTTCTCGACTAACTTCTTTGACAAAATAAATTTTCTTTCCGACGCGCAGTTTGGTTTTAGAAATGGACGCTATACCGAAACAGCTTTAATAACTCTTAAAGAAAGTGTGCTACAAAACATTCAAAATAAACGCATAACTCTTTGTCTTTTCGTAGATTACAATAGGGCATTCGATTCACTTAACCATACCATACTTATATTAAAACTGTCGGACTACGGGGTTCGTGGTAAGCAGCTCGAACTATTCCGTTCGTAATTAGCCAACAGGACTCAGTCTGTGTACATTGGCAATTACCATTCATCTCCCCTCGATATAAAATGTGGTGTACCTCGAGACAGTATTTTAGGTCCTCTTTTGTTTAACGTATACATAAACGATATTGTCCGCATTGACACAAGCTCAAAATTTAACATATACGCCAATGATAGCACTATCCTGCTCTCAGGAACTGATGAAGCCGATCTAGCGTCAAGATGTAATCAGGTCCTTGAGAAGCTCTTATTCTGGTCAAATTCTAACTGCCTCAAGATTAACCCAGCTAAAACCAAGGTACTTTTCTTCCCTGCAAAAAATAAAGTACTCAATTTAGAACAGTATGTATACTGCGACGGGCACAGGATCGAAATCGTCAGTGAATACAATA
The DNA here is from genome assembly GCF_038994185.2 of Dermacentor albipictus. Lineage (NCBI taxonomy): Eukaryota > Metazoa > Arthropoda > Arachnida > Ixodida > Ixodidae > Dermacentor > Dermacentor albipictus. The sequence continues at coordinate 5,803,749 of NW_027225569.1, read as the reverse complement.
TTCTCGGAGTAACATTTAGCTCTAATCTCACATGGGATTCGCATGTTGACAACTTATGCAAAAAACTTTCAGTGACCACAGGAGCATTATCACGTTGCCGTGCAATTCTCCCAGTGGAAGCCAAAAACTAATTTATTCTGCATTGTTCGCTTCCCATATTAATTACTGTAGTCTCGTATGGTTGACCTCTACACAAAGTAATATTACGAGGATTTGTTTATTACAAAAGAAGGTTGTTCGCAATATCACAAATATCGATTGTTTAGTTTCCACAGAATATTATTTTAGGTTGTACAACATCATGAAAATACAACACATGTATGAATTTCGTGTTTTGCGTTCATTCTATGTGTCTTCACCCCCATTTAAAAATTTTATTAGTACACTAGCACTGCTTCAGCAAAATACCAATGTTCGTACACGTTCTCTTGACTTTTGGATAATTCCATGTTTCCGCACTTTTTACAAACTGCAGTCTATGAAATATAATTTTACGTTAATCCTATATAAATACAAAGATATAGTAAAGCCCACACTAGCATTACTTCAACAGCTCTTTTCTTTAAAAAATACATCATACCTACCACTATTGTCGTGAAGCTACGTACATTCATAATTCTTTGTTTTTTCTTTAACAGAAGCTAAATATACCTCTGTCTGCTTGTATTTCACATTGTAGTGGTTTTGGAATGGGATATTTTTTCCTGATGTATTATGTGTTTCTTTGCGTGCATATGTGGATTCATATATGTACATGTATGTATGTGTATATATATATATATATATATATATATATATATATGTGTGTGTGTGTGTGTGTGTGTGTGTGTGTGTGTGTGTGTGTGTGTGTGTATATGTATATATATATATCTGGTATTATATAAGCATTACATCTGGTATCATGTGTTGTTCTAATGATGAACTGTTGTTTTCTGTACGTTTTTGTTTAACGTTTCGACATTCACGTCGAGGTCAAGCCCTGCCTTGAATATGGTGGCCGGACCTCTGTCAAGCTGCAGACTGCAGCTTGTCAACCACAAAACTTGTTTAGGAAAATAAAGAATTTGAATTTGAATATTCCGTCTACTGCAGATCAACTAATATTGGATGATTACCGGAAAACCATTGGCAATTGGTGCTAGGAAATCCAGATGAGCCTTAGTATTCCTAAGTGCACACACATCTCATTAACAAGAAAGAGGAATTCATTAGGATACACATGAACCATAAACAATGTCGCAATTATGAGCGTTGACAAATGCAAATATCTTGGTGTGACCATACACAAAACACTGAACAGGAATGCTTACGTTAAATACATACCATCAGCAGCGTTACACAAATTATGGTTACCGAGACACTGTTTCAAACACACTAAAAGTAAAACAAAGCTTGTCGCTTACATATCTTTAGTGAGACTCATACTTGAATATGCTGATGCCGTACGGACGCGCACTCTAAGAGAATTATTGTCCTTATCGAAGGCGTATAGAGAAAAGCACTTCTTTTCGTGATGATGCCTACAACCGAAATAAATCTCTTAGTGAACTCCGAATTCGATCAGGCCTTCGAACACTCGACTCACGCCGTAAAATGCATCGATTAAAAATGATGTATAACATTGTGAACACTCAGACAAAAGTAGAATTTGCTACATTGGCAGCCAATCTGATAATAGGGAGTTGGGGGGGGGGGGCGGATTTAACGGGAGCGCCTTCAATCAAATATGTGCCGATTTGCATAACGGCGCTCACAGAAAAGGTTACAGATGTACTAAAACGCTTGGGAAAGCTAGAAAAAATAATTGACATTCAAACAGTCAAGCACAATGACGTACTCTTAAAACTGGCAGAACAGGGTAGGAAAGTGAAGATGATGGACACTTTTTTGGAACACTTGTCTGAACAGTACGACAATGTGCTACCACTTTTACAGAATAATAAAGAGCAAATCGACGATACGAAGCAATAATAATAATAAATGCGGTTTTATGTGCCAAAACCACTTTCTGATTATGAGGCACGCCGTAGTGGAGGACTCCAGAAATTTAGACAACCTGGGGTTCTTTAACGTGCACCTAAGTACACGGGTGTTTTCGCATTTCGCCCCCATCGAAATGCGGCCGCCGTGGCCGGGATTCGATCCCGCGACCTCGTGCTCAGCAGCCTAACACCATAGCCACTGAGCAACCGCGGCGGGTGATACGAAGCAAAAGCAACAGTATTGGTAATGGCCTTTTCAGAGGAAAAGTCTGAGGTACCTCGCCTGGGGTAGTCAGTTCTGAGCCTGGAAGAATATTCCCGCAGGCGTAACGTAGAAGTTCATGGCATTACAGTAAAGAAGAATAAAAATGTAAGGGAGAAGTTGTGGTCGCTCGCCGGAAGGCTTACAATGAGGGAACCAGCGACAGAAGACGTTGAAAGCATGAACAGGATAAAATCAGAATTGGCCAGTGTCCCTCTCATACTGGTAAATTTACGAGCACGCAGAAAAGACACGCATGGGTACGTAAGAGAACATCCCTGACAGAAGACTATATTTTCATGAATGAAAACATGATTGTCCACTGAAAGAACTTGTGGCTACCAAAGAAGTAAGCAGGAGAAAACTCCTACAAATATGTAGTGGTGAGAAATGGGAAAGTATTTATGAGAAAGCGTGAAGGAGCCAGTACCGTCAGAGCGGAATCGAAGGAGAACCTAACACTTACAACATGAGCCAAGAATTTAATGCTATTGATTGGATTTCATGAAGACAAGATAGTATTAGGGAATGAAAGAAAAAGGTATCAATGGACCTATTACATGTGAACATTAGAAGCATCCAAAAATACTGGGACCTTTTAACCGATTACGTACATAGTTGCATATCATTATTAGATGTTGCTTTATCCGAGGGGAATGTTGACAGTAGCACGGCACACGTGCATCAAATCGACGGATTCAGTCAGTTTGTACTTTGTCGAGATGGCAGAAGGGGTGGATGAGTGGTCATCTATGGCTGGTCAACTCTTGGCTAGGAGGACATACGTCTGTATTTTTTACCAAAGCTGAAGTAATAACCCTCATGATTGAAAAGCCGAATCTCTCATTTGTGATCTGCGCTGTATACAGGCAGCGGGGAAGAATATCAAAGCCTTTGCTAACAAACTCGAGATTCAATTGTCTCATTTAGAGAAACATAATAATGTCATTTTAGTCGGTGACTTCAATATCGATACGTCATCTTGAGGTAAATACGATGTATAGACTACGTAACTCTTCTCTCAGCTAACGGCTTTGAAACAACGATTTCCGGCTTTACGGGGAAAAAACTTTTCAGAGCCAAACTTGTGCGTTCTTCTATAGATCATATTAACACACGCATGGCGAGCGTGGACGCATGCTCGGCCATTATAAAATAAAAATTGGTGGATCACTATTTTGTGATCAATACCATTCTTAGCAATGCGCGTAGTGCTGAACAAAGTATATCAAAGAGCCAGGGTCCTTCCACGCCAACTATCCCAACCGTGGCGCTCGCGAAGAATCATTTTTCGAAAAAAATCACGAAAATATTACACGTATATAAGCATTAATTGCACAGTGCCTTCCCAATATATTTTGATTGGCAAAACAAATGTTTGCCCACACGTTCTCGGAAACACAATTCCGCTCGCAGCTTGCGCACAGCAGGGCGACCAAAGACAGCCCCTAATATGTTCATGAACGAGGACCACTTCGGAAAGTCGCTGTCATGGTTGTACCAATGACTGGCGACACCCACGACATAGAAGGGCACGTTGCTCAGTCTGCCGCGATCGTCCCATTTGTTGTAGGCACCTACTCTTTCATATGTCGTCAGCCAGCCCTTGACGTCGGTGTCGTCCGCGTCGCTGAAAATGGCAGCGTCCTTGTGGCGAGGCACAGCAGAGCGCAGGACCGACCGAGGAGGCGCTTGCTGGGATGTGTCTTCAGGCATGGTAGAGTGTGGGGTACGGGACCAAAGTTCCAGGGTTGACGTTGTAGGCCCGCGCCCCCTTCACCACTTGCGAAAGCGTTTATTAGTCACCGGTGTTTGGGGCCGACCGTCATCGCAGGGCACGGACCTTCAGCACGAGAGGTATTCACGAGCAAAAGTGATGAAGAGAAGGACACACCAGAAAGCGCTAGATAGGACGACCTACTATATTGTGGTAATCCTCGTCTACACATATTTGAAGTTTTGGGGAGCAATCATCGCATAGCACCAACCAAAATTGAAGAGGCGACAGACGCAGAACTCATTAGATAGGTTAGATGGACGGACTGGAATAACTTTGCAATGTCAGAGATGCCCAAAAACAAGCACTCATCAAAAATTTTGAAGAATGGGTTAAAGACGTTTTAAAAGACGTCAGCGAGGTTGCGCAAACAATCGCGTCCAAGCCCCCATAGAGAAGATTGATAACCGTCACACGTACATGTGGGGGGGGGGGGGGGGGCAACCAATCACTGCAATACAGATGGCGGGGCAAGGCCTCTATAGGAGCTTGCGCAAGCGTATAGCGAAGCTAAACGCGCAGATAGAAGAGCATTGTCAGCAGCTAAACAAACAACAATGGAACAAACTTTGCAATACCCTGGACAGGGAAATGCACGCTGACAAGACACAGCGCATGCTCAAACAGCTCCTCGACCCATATAACACCAAATCGGAACACAGATAAACCTTGCATATGCTGTTCCACGGATATAAAGGCAGCAAGGAGGACTTCATAGCCGAGGCTCGCAACAAAAACATCCCCATCAACCCCGTCATAGGGCACTGGCAATATACCGGAGGCCCTAACGAGCTCCTAGACGAGGAGTCCACCGTGGCTGCAGAAGTGCTGCAGAAGCTCAACACCAAATGCGCACCGGGTCCAGACGGGATTGCCAATTTAACTCTCCGGAACCTAGACGATCAAGTAACAGAGAACATCACGGAACACATAAACGGGTGTTGGGCCGCGAGCGCCATCCCAAAACAATGGAAAGAAGCTAAACTCGTCCTTATCCCCAAGCTCAAAAATGCCCCGATCTCTCGACCTTACCCTCCATTTCACTAACGTCCTGCGCTGGTAAGCCGATGGAAAACGCCTTCTTCAATAGAATGAATAGCTATCTTGAGGCGAAGGCAATTTACCTAGTCTCCGTGCTCCAGTTCTGTACCCAGTTATCCACAAAGGACGCCATGCTGCAGATCAAATAGCAAATCATAGAGATTAAAACAATATAGACTGGGGCAATACTGGGATTACGCCTCGAAAAAGCATTCGATAAAGCAGCGCATGCATTTATATTCAATTAGGTCAGCCAATTAGGCTTAGGATCGAGAGCATATAATTATGTCAAAGACTTCATAACGGAAAGAAAGCCATCCCTCGTAGTGGGAGAACTCAGATCTGACGAGAGACGCATGGGCAGCGTCGGCACGCAACATGATTCAGGCATATCGCCCATGTTGTTGAATGTAATAATTATAGAACTCCCGGAACGGCTCAACTTTATACACAGAATACATCATTCCTTATATAAAGATATCACCATGTGGATGTTTGAAGGTAGTGATGGAGAGATAGGACAGAGACTCCAGGAGGCCATCGACACGATGGAGGAGTATCTGGAATGTACTGGCCTCAAGTGCTCGCCGGAGACATCCGAACTCCTCCTCTATGGACCCACTCTCACGAAACCAACGAAGTAATCTAAATTCGCACCAAAAACGACAGGAATATATCAATAGTGGAATATATATATGTCTTTGGACTCATGATCGAATCCAAGGGCAGTGGCGGAGAAAGCGTCAGGAAGTTAGTAACCAAAAAGTTACAGACACAACGAGGTTAATAAAGAGAGTTACAAACGAACACCAGGGAATGAAGGAGGCTAAAGTCACCCGGCTTATCTATTCCTTCGCCATAAGTCACCTTATACAGGCGGCGGCACATCGCAATTGGCATTCTGCTGACAAAGCCAATATCAACGCACTCATATAAAAGGCGCAGAAGCAAGCTCTAGACATTCCAGACAGCACCAGCACCGAGCGACTACTTCAACTAGGCATATACAACACGTTAGAGGAGCCCACAGACGCTCAAAAGATTGCTCAGTTGTAGAGACTAGCCAGTCTGCGCACTGGCAGGAATATCCTCGGCAACTTAGGCAGAAACTGTCGCATCCAACAAGAATGTAAAGTGTCGGTTCCCAAGGTAATCAGGCAAAAGATTGAGGTGTCCAGTCTGCCCCAAAATATGCATCCCGAACTTAATCAGAGACGCAGACAAAGCAGAGCCAAAGCTCTACTCAAGGCATACGGTAGATACAATGAGGCGTCGTTCGTAGAGGCTGCGTAGTACCCGACTAAAGACGCCTACGTAGCGGTAGTACTAAACTCTGACCACGAATGCATAAGCGCGTCCTCGATACGCTCTAAAAATACTGAAACCAAAAAAGTGGCTATCGCTCAGGCCATAATTTCACCCAAATGTACGTCATCAGCGACACGCAGTGGGCCATCAGAAACTACGCGCGAGAAAGAATGTCGGCCGATGCCGCTAGCATACTCTACGGGAAAGCCCAGCTGATGACACCAGAGGAATTCGAAGAGAGATATATCGCTTGGTTTCAAGCCCACTGTTCTTGTGAGTCCACGGCCCCGAACCTCAACGAGGAAGCCCAATGCGTCGTGCGAGCGTCGTGCGAGGTCTCATCGCGCTCGCGAAGAAGCTTCCCCCGAAGGAACGGGAGGGGGGGCCTGGAGGGAGAGGGACAGAATGTTTAGGTTTCTGTGACGTCTCCTGCTTCTACCAAAAGTCGAGATGCGGATATCGTTATACACATTATAACACGTTATATCGGAAGGCGCACATGTAAAGGATAAAGATGCTGTCTCCACAGAACAGCTTGTGGCGTGTTGGAAAGCCCCGCTGATCAGCTCAGATCAGCAAGAACAACTATTGGCCATTCACCAAGCTCGAGAGGACGCTAGGGGACAAGATTTCTCTACCGCCCCTGGCGCGGCCTCAGACCCGGGCCTCAATCTGCTGGTTTCCCCAATAAAGTTCTTTGACTCACCCACTCAACTCAACTTCCCTGTTGATTGATATATTGTAAGAATCTACCTCACTCGATTCTCTTGTGGGACGCAGAGCGACGAGGTAGCTGACGTGGCTAAGGTTTATTTAGTCCGCCCAGCCAAGGTGCAGCGGGATCTCGAGAGCGGCTGACACCGCTACCGTTCCGGTCGAGCGCGCTAGTGGGTTCCCTTCTCGCGCAACCTGCACGTGAGGCCATCTTCTTCATCTGCTTTGGAGGCGATAGTCGCACCGCTACAGAGCCTCCCTCCTAGTGCGAAGCGCGATTAAAATAAAGTTCTATTCCAAAGTCCAGGTAAAGTGTGCAGATAGTGTCGTCGCTGGTACTGTCGGGTTCACGGAAATCGAGAGAGATGTGCCAGGCAGCACCAGCTGCGTAGGTTGTGAGCGAGGCGCAGCCACAATGATGTCGTGGTGCGAAATCACGACCTTCCGCAGGTTTTTGTAGATGCCCGGGCCTGGTAGAAGTCGCAGCTCCGAAAGAAGAACGTCTGGTAGCTCGGGACTTGCGTGGAGAAAACGCAAGCGCAAGCGTGGGTATTCACGTTGTGGACGTTGAAGTGATTGTCAAGCTGAAAAAACCAGATGGCAGAGCTGCTCCTGCAACACTTGGGCAGGCCACGCATCCACGGAAGGTGCCAGCGCAGAACATCGGAAGGCTCGCCTACTACTGCTTGCGGCGAAAATTAGAATGCCGATAGCATCAGCGTAGCGGTGTTCGTTAAATACGTCGGCGAGGTTGTGCTTGTAGCGTTGTCGACCCTGGGAAAGTGCGAAATTTGCCCGTATTGGAGGCGGTGGCAGAGCGTCTGTATCGCTGATGAGTGAGGTGCCCTTGAACGGAAAGCGGACAGCTCGCGGGAACGTCACAAGAAGGAGAGCGGCGGGGCGTGGAATAGCCAAAGCTCTTACGTTTGGCTCAGTTAATTCCTTGAAATGTGTCGTTGCGCAGGTGCCTCTAAGCTGGAGAAGAGGCTTACGAACCCAGCAGAGTTCCGATGCTGAAGCCGGCGCGCGCAGACGATGGGCACGGCTGGACGTAGACGATGTGGGACGGCAAGATGTGGAATGACATGACTGTTCAAATGTCGAGAGTGGTTGTGACCGAGCGCTCGAGGTGACATTGTAATGCGAGAAAGTGCGTCAGGATTACGTCGCACCTCTTTGACGCCCCGAATCCGTGATCTAAACCGCATTCTCCACATTACAAGGTGTGCAGGAGCTGACTCTACACGCGACCGGCCTCTTCGAGGAGCAAGGTGCAATTGACGGTAGTCCGGTAGTCCCGAACATGGTGCAGTCACTTACAGTATATATATATATATATATATATATATATATATATATATATATATATATATATATATTGGAAACCCTGATGAAGAACGGTCCACCGATCGAAACTGTCGAAATTAAATACTCACCACTCACGTTCTATATATATATATATATATATATATATATATATATATATATATATATAAATATATATATATTTATTTATTTATTTATTTATTTATTTATTTATTTGCGTGTGTCTGTGTGTGAAAGAGTATGCTGTACCAAGAGTCTCAGTCGAACAAGGGTAATGGTGATGCAGTGCGTCGGGGAAACGCATGCAGCAGTGTGACAATACCTGCAATACCTACTTTTGCTCATGCCACATCAAGTGATTAATCGCGATTAAATCAATCAATCGGGTTTGAATTGCCCCGTAAAAGGAACTACTGCGAATCCCCTCCAGCGCTTGTCGAATAGGTGCCGCAGTGCTCAGTTCATTTGCCGATGGTTGGCCGAGGGGCTCCTTAACAAACGAAGGACCCCCCCCCCCCCCCCGCTTCCCATGGCCCCCTTGCTTTCAGCACTGCGTGCGCGCGTGTGCATGGGTGTGTGTGCCTGCATGCGCGTGCGAAACGCAACACACTGATATTTCCTGGCATCCTATGAAGAAACGTACGCATTCGGTGGGAACTAGCATATATGCAAAAAAATGTAAATTCTAGCCAAGTGATAAACACGTTCCAAAGAAATATAGTATATGTCAGGAATAAAACGGAAGTGTACGAAGTAATTCCCCGATCCGAACTCGGTCGTTTTAACATTGCGAAGAGCTTCTCAAATCACGCAGTGACATGGGTGCCGGAACACAAAATCCGACGAACCTCTTTTCAGTGTGGTTAACGTGGTCGCTCCCATGCAGACTGGTGCAATATACTTCAGGAAGCCGCAAGAACTTTGCTTGCGTAATCTAGCTGGATCAGTGGGCTGAAAATTTACGAACCTGTGATCGGAACGACACCGAAAGAGTCGCACAGCCATAAATAACGGCGTTTACGTCTTTTTTGAGGGGCTCGTTCGCGGGCCGTAGCAAAAAACAAAATAAAATACATTCGCTGTCTCACTCAACAGAGGCGGTGCTGAATGGTCGAACCGAAGCGCGGGACACGACTGAGGAATTTGATACGACACCCCAATACGCGAGGTCTACGCTATCCAACTTTACGGCGCTGCAGATATTTCTTACGCGGCTTGCGTGATATCGGGTCGTTTCACGGTTTGCGATTCAACATCACGCAATCCCGCTGTGACAGCAACCTCCACGACTCTGGGTACCAGGAACAGCGGTGAATGAACGTAATACAGAAGGCCCTACGAATGTCTTGCTATGTCTGCATTGCTTTCTTTTTGTTACGCTACTGTCGTGTATCGATGTGTAGGAGTCGACGACTTTGACACTTAGAACGACAGAAAGCTGAGCTAGTTGGTAAGCGTTCATTATGCAAAGAAGAGGTGAGGCGTGCAGACAGGACACAATAGTAGAGAAGTGGACAACACGAACGCCGTTCGTGTTGTCCACTTCTCTGCTCTTGTATCCTGTCTGCATGCCTCACCTCTTTTTTGCATAATGACTTTGACACGTCGCGATGGAAGACTTGGTGGATGAATATGAAATAACTAGAAATAAGAGACACTTACGTGAGCTCGGTAACATTTTCGCAGTTGGACATTGAAACAAAATAACTAATTACCCGTCCTGTTCTTTATTTTCTAGTGTTGCCGTGATCTTGTAAGCCGATTCAAAGCACGCAATAATTGGAACTCGCCCAGCTATCCACCTTATAGGAATAGATTGTTCAACGGAAAGGTAAGGGCAGTTACAGAAACCAAGAGTGTCGGCATCAAAGGTTACTTCCTGGTGGAGTAATAACACATAATAAGCCGGAGCTATAAAAGTTGGAACCTTTAAGATAAGTAAATGTAGGACCGTGTAGCATATTACTATTTCAATCACCTGACGTCGAACTTACGTAACTGTCAAGGCAAGTATCGGCAAGGAACGGCAAGTAACTGTCAAGGCAAGTATCTGCAGCGTTTTTTGAACCGGCCAATTAAACTCCGTATTCGTTTATAGCAGTTTACATTTATTTCCAAAGGCAAACGCATCGCCTACCTAGAGAGTTTTTTCTTATCTAATTGGCGTACAAGAAACGAGGAGCGCGCAGCGGTGGAGGGAATTTTGGTAGTGCCAAGTTAGCACATTCAAAGTAGATGACGGGTCGAGGAGAGTAGTGTCCGTCTCTTATTTACCCCCTTCCCTTTGCTCAGCTTGTGGTGGCTGGTAGAAAATCGCAGAGGCATGCAACGGAAGGTAAAACTACCACTAAAAAGATACTGAGTGAAGGATAGTTGGCCGAGCGACATCGCATACGTACCGACTACCCTGTACGGCCATGCAGAAATTGTTATCATCAGAAAAATCCATTCTCCATGGTAGGTCGGCGTATCCGGTGCCAGAGCTGTCAATGGACAGACATTTTTATTCTGTTTGAAACAGGGCAGTCTCCGTCTACAACGCAACTAAAAAAAAATGGAATTTTCTTCTGCAAAAGAATGTATCTTTAATGTGTACACGTCACTCTGACTAGTTGAATTTTCGCGCTTGTGTGACGTTGCGTTACAGAGTGGCGAAACGTGGTAAGCTCCAAAACTTTTTACCAATAGCGGAGGGTTATGGAAAAAAACGTATAGATAGCAGATAAATATTTTTTGGTCAAATCATGCATAATCAGTGCGTACGCGTCATATTAGATGTGGAGCTATGGCGGATCGTGAAATCACGTGACAGAGAGGTAAAGTGGGCGTGGCCCGATGAATCCTTAACCAATCTGGAGGGCTGATTGCATAACTGGAACAGTAACACTTCGTAATAGCTTCGCGCGATAGCACTACTGCTTGTAGTACGACGAACTCACAATAGCCAACTTCTTGCTCACAGACACTTGCGAGAGGCATGCTCACGAAGTAACTCAAATCCAGTAATCCAGGATGGCACACGGCAAATTCCACGCAGCCGTGCTCAGTGGCTGCACTGTCGCGGGCACTCGCTTCTGCTGCGCTGCACATTGACGCTACAGCGACGTTGTTTGCATATTCGACTTCGTGCGAACCACGAATGCGTGCAGCGAAAGTATTTTCTTGGCAAAGCGGGCCTCTCGCTGAGGCCTCGAGCCCGCTGGTGTCTTCAGCATGCAAACAGGACAGTGAGTAGAAAACTTCGTTATTGAGCAGCAGGGTCAAAATATTTGTTGCCGCTTGATCAAAAATTAAACAGGTAGATCGAGTGCGTCCTTGAGGAGAAGATACACTTATTGCATTTCAAGTGCACGCCAGAAAGCGTGCTTGTTCAAAAACACGGTTTCTGCCTCATCCCCATTGGCACTCGGAATAAGCGCTGTCTCCTGTTGGACGGGCTTCTGCACTGCCTTACGCAGCAACGCGAATGGTAGCTCAGTGGCATTTATGTAGACCGAAATTAACCCTAATGTCCATGAACAGCCGCTTAGCACGTCGCGTGAGCAAGCGCGCCAGCCTCTTGTGGGCTGCTAGTTCCCACTTCACGTCGAAGTACGCGGTAACGTGAGGTTTGTGCTATTTTTTTGTCGTTCGCACGAAGTATTAGCGGTCTCACAGGCCACGCGCGACGCACTCTTGTGCCGCGATGAGTCGATGACCGCCCGATCGCTATAACGACCGCGTGGCACCATCTCCCGGCTGCGCACCTTGCCGATCTCACGCTTGAATTTCGCAGTCTCACAAAGTTTATGGTCACATGAGATTTGAACATAATAATTAGATCATACGTGTACCGCCGATACTGTAACAGCACATACGCCACTTCACAGAAGCAGCGTCGACGGCGCTGAAGGGAAACTTGTGTCTTGACCGCGGCCTGAGCGCGCTACATGCTCGACCTTGGAATACCCAGCGACGTACGTTCGCGGGAAAGCGGTTACAGATGAGGATAGCCCGATCAAAGCGCGGCAAATATCCGAAGAATGCTAATCACATTATTTACAGTGGGTGAACAAAGAAGTCGCAGACATGGAGCTTATGTTTCATCATGGGCACTTGTTTGTGCCCATGGCCCATATTTTGGCCTACACATTTGGCGTACTCAGAAGACCTGATACCGTTTGTTGCGGCATAAAATGCCACGGCCAACTTCGTCTCGAAGATAAAAGCTGAATAGAGTTCGATGTGAGGGACATATATTGCCTTCTGCTTTGGTGAAGAGACGGACGCATGGAGAGGGTCAATGCGACGGACGAGTAACGGGAAACAAGCAATAATTTTCTAGAGGTGCTCTCGCCTTGTTCGCACTCGAAATTATATAGCTATTGAATAAAGGGAAAATCAGACATCCACCCGTTCATAGCAATTGCTGCAAACGAAACCCACACGGTTTTTTCGAAAGAAAAGCCTCAAAGTTGAAGAAAAATTCGTCCTGGTCCGGGACACGAACCCGGGACCACCGCCTTTCCGGGGCAGCCGCTCTACCATCTGAGCTAATCAGGCGGCTAGCAGATGGCAGGGCGAAGTCAAATTTGTCGACAACACGAAGCAAAGGCAAGAGTTTTGGCGTAGTAGTTCTGCGGAAACTCGCAAGGTGGAGAGAAGTAATGAATAAAGGGAAAATCAGACATCCACCCGTTCGTAGCAATTGCTACAAAGGAAACCCATGCGGGTTCCTCGAAAGAAAAGCGTCTTCTTCAATTTTTCTTCAACTTTGAGGCTTTTCTTTCGAGGAACTCGTATGGGTTTCCTTTGTAGCAATTGCTACGAACGGGTGGATGTCTGATTTTCCCTTTATTGATTACTTCTCTCCACCTTGCGGGTTTCCGCAGAACTACTACGTCGAAATCAGCTATACCACGAAAGCTTCGTTTGCCACACACTCCAAAATTTACGATGAACGTATTTTTGGAATAGGTGGGAATTTAGGTTGAATTATTTTTTCGAGGCAACGACTAAGTTCATAAAGGCGTGGTATATCACAGAGAGATTGCAAGAGCGACACATCGAGTTAACCACATGCTTTATTTGCGCTTACTTTTTTCGATGTGTTTGTGCAACCGACATTCCATTCATGATTTTGCAATTTTTAGCGCTCACGTTCTCTCATAATAATTAGAATCTCCCTACACTGTGGGTTTATTACGATGGGAAAGCTGAATCCACTTAATCGAGTCAGAACAGTTGGCCAGCTGGAAATGGTCTAGACCGGAGCCCCGGCAGATCAATAGAAAGAAGAGGCTGTTGATAATTCGCGGTCATAGGGATGATCACGCCCTTCAGTCTGGAGGCTCGCAGGTCGCCCACTGGTCGCTTGCATTATTGCCAATTAGGTGTAAGCAAGGACGCCACTCAAGCAGACTAAGGCTAAACACGGATATGATGTCAGGCTGGTTCTGGAAAGAAAAGCGCTGAACTTAATGAAACCATAAAGATGACGATAACTAAATATTTACAGGTCAATAAGACATATGGAACTAAAAGCACAATAAAGTTAGTTGCTTCTTGTAGCCGTTGAAAGCATTCCAGCTTTGTACGTCGATTTGGTTTATTTATTGCCCCCAACTGCAATGTTTACATTGTTCGGCCTATATGACTCCGATGAGCACTTGCGCGTGCTGAATGTTCTTCGAAACAACGTGTTTCTGTAAAAAAAAATTATTTATAGGAAGGAATGCTTTATATATGATAATTCCAAAAGTTAATTGCTTATCTTTCCAACCATCAATTTTCAAAAAAGAGGTACTTCGAGCTTCGCATGCGTGGATGCACTATTATGAGTCTGACCTGCAATTGAAAAATTGATCTCGTCATAAAGGTAGCGCTGCACCATTATTGACGCGGTTTGACGTCCGGAGCCCTTCGTTCTCAGAACTGCTCGGAGATTTCCGCAAGCGGAATCAAGTTGGTCGATGAGGTGCCCGTAATAGAGCCGTTATCTTCGGCATTGCCATTAGCACCATTTGCCTCCATCCAGATTCTTGTTTCAAAGCGATGCCTGTATAGGAGATTTGATGGCGTCATGGTACTGTCGTGCAATTACACTTTCGTATTAACTGCGCGACGCCATGTGTTCAGATTAAAGGTCTGACTGCGCTGAAGAAAAAGTAGTTCTAAGCATGCTAGGGCCACTGTCGCTGATTATGCCGTGTATAGCAAGTAGCAGTGAAAACACGTCTTGTTGGTATCGAGTCGGCATGTTCTCTCTTTATTACGTGCCAGCCTAAATCAGCCTATTTAGTCGTCATCGACTGTCACTCTGAATGCGTGAGATGTGTATGAGTCCGCCAGTCTTCACTTCTCTGTTATTAGACGAATAATCACTGTAACAATTCTTCTTGCTTACATGTTTCCAGCAGCAGGCCACATGAATGCTCCTCGTCCAATCAGCCCCGAATGCAAGTAGAATATTCGCAAATTGCAATGGTGCCTTTTTTAAACACTGTTTCGAACGGTCAGATAAATTATTGGGCTGGAAGCCGTATTTTGTTTGGGCAATTTGTGGTGACTGTTGTGACCTGAAACGGTTTATGGCGGTAGTTACATCAGCCAGCGTGTAAAAGTAATTGTGTTGCTACTGGTGAACGTCTCAATCTATTATCTACAGTGAGATATGGAAGTAGAGCATCAAGCCATCGCCTAACAAGTGCAATAGGCACAGGTGGCGTTTTTGTTATTTATGCATGCGCCTTGTTTTGCGACTGGTCTTTACGAATTTTTGGCTGAGGTTTAGAAACTAGACTTTACAAGCGTAATATTTAAAAAGTATGGTCAATACGTTAAAATCAGGTCAAAGTAAACATCACTTGGCAATCACCAACGTCAAAACATAATGTCGTCAAAATCTCAGAGAAATACCCTATTTTGGTAATGCGATTTCACGAGTGATGTAAAGTAGGCATCCACAACCTTCTGCCTAATTTCTTTTGCAGTCACCTTTTAGATTTTCAGTAGTCAAAGTCTTCTTAAAAGCATGTAAAGTAAAGCAAATTTCTATTGCGAACTGCTTGCACAACTGAACGCAACTGTAAGATTAAAATATATATCGGGTATATCATTTCTACCGCATTAATTTATCATATGCAATAAACGTATAACGCAAAAAAATTGCCAGTCCGCGAATGCGAAATCAAAAGAGAGCGTAAACTTATGGGCACAACGTTTGTTTGAGGGTCTCAAGCGGGCAATATCGACGCTTCGCGCTGTGATTGACTTATACATGTCACGCACGCGCTTGCGGCTTTCTTTGCTTCGAAAAACTGTTCGCAAAGACGAGCATATTGTAATGACATGCGTGAAATCGCCGTGGTCCGTTCATCCTCACTTGCGTGGTAAAGTACAATTGTTTGGTCGGAACACCACGCGAGATTTGTGCTAAACGTGGTGACAGGGATTCCGTGCCGCTTGAGTCTAGCGCGAGCGGACCGATTATCGCGTACAAAGCAAACCCCCAATCAGCGAAAATCACAGCATCGCACAAAGTGAAGATAGATGGAATAAACGATATTATGAAAACCAGGCGCGTGCTGTCCTAGGTGAGCGGACTCCGTGTTCCAGAAAGCCGTGGCTCCCTGCCGACAGCCTGGCCCTGTCCACAAGCAGAAGTTGCTCCGCCGTGTCCTGGCACGTCAGCAGATCGTCTGACTGGCCTTCTCATGGTTTCTGTATTTGCGGTGTCCTTGGGTTGTATGTTTGCCTCCATACCATGTTGTAGAGCTGCTGGGCGTGTCTGTGCAGTATTTGCAGTCTTTTTGAAATGTCCCAGGGTGCCTTTTGGATAATAGAGTATCGTGAAGGTGCGGTCCTGTCTATAGTCTTCTTCGTGTTACTGCTGTCCCCTTGTTATTCTTCCGTGTGCTTTCTTCCGTGTGCTACTCGGTAGCACTTGCGTGTTTCTTGTAGTGTTCTATGATGTCCATGCGGTTGCTTGGCATTAAGACGTTGACACACTGAGGTGGCCCGCAGTTCGTGATCGTAGCTGCGGTGGGCGCCACTCGGTTCCCAATCGGGGACGCGTACATGGTGTCGCGAAGATGCGCATTTATTGGATGTGCTTACGCTGAGTATGGTAAGTTCTGAACAAGTTCCCGTTCTTCTAACTAAACCATGCTAAAACGTAGTTGTTAAGACCCCTATATTTTGACGCAACGTTGTATGTGATGTCCTCGTCGTTTCGCTTGTGTAATAATGTCTTCTGCAGTGCTGGTGCTCGAGCTTGCGTCAGGTCGTTGTTATGTTCAGGATGCAAATTTCTGGTTATTCTTCTCGTCTATTACTAACGTCTATTACACTGACGTTGATGGTAGTCTTATTCTGGCGCTCATCCTAATTGCTTCAGCCCAGTTTGACTAGTATTTCTTAGCTTAAGTCTCTCCAAATGGTCAGCCTTCGGCATTTCGATCAGCTTCCCCCAAGTGTTGTGCACGCCCATTTCGAGAAACTTCTTTGTCGACGCAGTTGGTGGAAGTCTGTACCCGCTCCGTATTTCTATGCATAGAGTACATTATGTGATTTTGTTTGGGACGAGTGCTTCTACTATTCGGATGCAGTCTTCCTCCTTTTGTCAATGGTGTTTGTTTTTGGCCCTCTTCATGAGACTTGTGCTTGCGTCGCCGTTTTCTAAAGCTTCTGTATCTCGGGACACTCTGCTTCATTTTTGTGGAGCGTTAGACAGGGGAGGCGTAGCGTTACTACTTTTGGGGTGTTGGTGCCTCGCGCTGAAACTTCCGGCTTCGGTATCTTGTTGAGGAGAGCGTCCCTTAATCCGTTGGCGCAGAATCAGGAGCTCGTAATTCTCCGGGAAGCAGGCGAGCCAGCATGCCACAAGATATTATTGTGTGATATCGACTGCAGCTTGTAACGCATCCTGTTGTCGTATGACTGAACTATCAAATAGCCAGACATGCACGTACCTTGGTATCTGATTGCCTTGATTTTGCGCATGCTCCAGTTACCGAGCTCATAGCCATCTAGCTAGCATTGGCAATATAACGAAGATTTGCGTCATGGAATAGCATGTCGTAGGACACATTATCAAACACTCTCTTGACACCAAAGGGGAGATCGACTCTCTTGCTGTGTGTATGGAGCAGATATATTACTTCCTATATGACGTGTGGCAAGATGTAATTTATGATTAGATGCGGTCTGAACCTCAACGTAGTATCAGGCAGGCATTCGTTGTATTCGAGATACTGCGGTAACAATACTTTAATAAATTATGATAGAGAATATGCTTCATACTGTCAATGACTTCTGCCAGAGTCATCGATGCAAAATCACCGAAAATGCCACATCGTTTGATGAGGAATAGCGAAGCATGAGACATTATCCCAATATAAGTAACGTTCATATGTTGCTGGAGAAAATATGCATGTGCATACCCTCCCTTAAATGTGACCTTGCGAACCAATCTACACTGTTCTATATTGTGTGTCGCTATCTTTCTACTGATATGCTTAGCATTGCTCTGTACTATAAGTGTGTGTGTAAATGCTTAGCGTATGCGGATGCCTGTTTACTTCAAAACGTGTTTTATTGCGATAGCAAGTATATGGGCACTTCAGGCCCTTTTCTGGCATCACCATCGCCGTGATGCTCTGTATAAAGTCGAAGGGCCATAACATCGCCGCCGCGCGCCATATGCTGTATGTGCGAGTGAAAGCGTGCGAAAGTGAGCCGGGGCGAAGGTGGCTCATTCTCGTGCGCGCAACGGAGAAAGCGCGCCGCGTTCCGTCGCTTGCAAAGCAACCAAGGGGGAGGGGGGTGCAGGTGTTCTACTCCAGCAGCTACTGCGTATGGCAGGGCCGCGCGGGCCCTATCTTGAAAGTGATCTGCGATGAGTACAGTCTAGGTTCATCGACGTCTCACAGCTTCGTGCGTGCTGTTTTCAGCGCTTCGTTAGCGTTGATGCGAGAGCCAGCACGATGCTCAATTCACTCGCTGCTGCTGCCCCAGTTCCTCACTCCAGCGTTCTGACAGCGAGTTTCCGCGGTCATCGAGCGAGATGTCTTCATGTTTACTTGCGCGCGCGTGACATCATGCTCAATAATTTAGTTAGTAAGCGAATGTTTACAAATTTTTACTGGCAATAAAACTAATATCCTTAAATTGTATAGCTGTCTGCTAATTTCTTATCGCAGTCGATGTTTTGCCTTTTGGGTGAAACAGTGGCATTTCATATTATAGCACAATTATTCACTTTATATTCGTCACTTCAGTTGAATTACCTGCCTAGGCTAACATTATTTGCAAGATAAACCAACCCTAACCATTTGCTATCATCAATTAAATGATAATAATGAAAAAAGACTTTACGGCACAAGTTTCAGTTCATTTGAAACTTGTGTTCTTGGGTCAGTTTCATTGGAAACCGACCCCTTATGCAGCTCTGCCGAGTCTTTAGTTGATATTATCCTTTTCCATGACCTATACAATTAGTTACCGAACCAACACGAATACAAGGGGAAACCATGTCTATTTTAGATCTCTTTCTTTTCAGCAGCAGCATCCTTAATCGCAGTCCGAAAACGTATGTTCTTGAAGGTATATCCGATCATAAGATGGTAAGTTTATATGTAGATTTGAATTGTATAAAGAAAATCAGGAAACAGGCATCTATGGTACCAATTTTTGCGCGTTCTGATGATGTGAGTATAGTGGACCAGCTTCATATATCGTTTTCACAATTTGTTGTTCTCTCTGAGTCTGGGGAAATTTCCGTTGGTGACTTGTGGCTTTTCTTCAAAAACCTTGTTTTAAGGTGCCTACAAGATTTGGTACAGTTCCGAGTGAAGTGCGTGCAACGCCCAAATCCATGGATGACTAAAGACATTGTACGCTTGGGACGAAAGACGAAAAAGATCCAAAAGAAACTTCGTAGTAGTCCCTCCGAAGATACCGCGCAAAAACTTTCCGACATGCGCAGACAGTTAAAACACACTATCAAAAAGGCTAAGGAACATTATCACAGTCTAACTGTGCAAAACTTTCTTTCTTCGTCCCCGGCATAAATTTGGGGTCATTTCAAACAAAATAAGAGTACAATATCGAATCTATGTACTGATGGTAGACCTGTTACGGATCCTTTTGCCATTGCGAGTTCATTCAATGATTACTTCTGTTCAGTGTTCACGAAAGATGACGGCAGTCAGCCACACTTTACACTACCTCACGAATGCCCTGCATTACGTGACGTATCAATAAGTGAGGATGGCATAGTAAAATATTCTTGCGCGCACAATTGACAAGGACACAGTGAAGGGGACACACGAGCGCTACTCACAACTATTTTATTTTCGGAAAGATACAGAACATATATACCTTAGCTATCAGCGCTGAGCATGTGCAAGAAGAGTGGTCAGTAAAGCATAAACAGATTAAACACAGATTAAGAAGGTTCAACCAGTATTTAAGAAAGCGAATTCATTTTCAGTGATTACAACCGATGGTTGGCTTATGCATCTTTCAGCGCACTTTTTGATATGGAATGCTTCTGCGATTTCACGTGTTAGTTTATTATTATCTGAAAACAAAATGTCAGTGTTAAAAAATATCGGATCACAATGACATAGAATGCAGTGGTTCGACAAGTGCGAATGATTTTCTTTACCAAGGGAACGCTCATGTTCTTTTAGACGGGTGTTTATGCACCGACCGGTTTGTCCTATGTACATCCAGCCACAGGTCAATGGAAGCCGGTACACAACACCTATTCTGCATTTTGTGAATTTTTATCGTCTTTTATACCGCAGCTGCATTTTTTTACCTTATTGTCTAATTTTCTGGAAATAGCTTGACACAGTTTTTGCACCTTGTTAGGAGCGCTGAAAACTACTTCAACGCCATACCGGCTGGCAACATTCTTTAGCCCATGGGAAAAATAATGTACGTAAGGTACAACTGCAAGACGTTTTTTGTTTGTGCTAAGCCTGTTCCTTGAATCTGTATGTTGTACACCCTTTACTATTCTTATTACTTTTTCGGCCGCTCTGACTATAATGTGTTCCGGGAATCCCACCGAGGCTAGTCTAGTTACCTGATTAGCAAAGCTTTCTTTTAGTCGGTGGCAACAAGATTTTACCAACGCTGCCCGAAGGCAAGACACTGCAATTCCGCTTTTTACAATCTTCGAATGTCCTGATTTGAAGTGTAATATGGGCTTTTTTGATCTAGGGCTGTACATCCAGCATGTGTGATCGGGTAGCAATCGCAGAGAAAGATCTAGAAATTGTAGTTCATTTTCTTTAGCAATCTCGTGGGTAAACTTAAGGCCTAGGCCACATTCGTGGAACACTTTCAGTACATTAACCACATTACATCCACGTTCATTCCCATCAAAAATAACCAAAAAATCATCAACAAATCGGAAAATTTTTGCCAAGCTTCCTAAAGCACTGTGAATACTTTTGACAACATGAGCTAGAAAAATGTCGCTTAGTATTGGCGCTACCTTGGAGCCTATACATATACCTGATTTTTGCACATACATTGCTTCATTCCAACCAACAAACGTAGAACTGAGATAAAAGAGTAGAATTTCCATAAAGCTTTCCACGGTTGTTTCGCTGTCATTTCTAAATTTTACTTCATTATTATCTTCACAAATACACATTTTAACATTTTTAGCAGCTCTGTGTGGGGAATCGAGTAAAACAAATCTTTTACGTCGACACTGAAGGCGCTGCATCCCTCTGTTTTGTTTTCCCTCAAATATTGTACAACAGCCTCAGAATTACAGATTGCTAACGGATCTGGGATTCTTAACGAGGAAAGCTGTTTCTGGATATACGATGCTACCTGCTGCTGCCAGGTGCTTCTTTCAGTGACAATGGCTCTGAACGGCTCTCCAGGTTTGTGCGTTTTACATGAGAAAAACACTTCAAGATGCAGGCCCTTTGCTTTTTTCACTGAGGCACATAAGTTTTCTAAATTAAGGGAACGCAGTAATTCAATAGCACGCTGTTTTTGTTTGGCAGGCTTAACATCAGTTCTCTTGAAATTTTTATCTATAGCTTCACAAGCTTTTTCACGAAACATGCCATCGGGTAGCACAACAAAACATCCTTCTTTATCGGCGGTAAGAACGCGTAACCCTCTGGAAGCCAAGTCTCCTGCTACTAGGTTGAGCCGGTTGGGACTCACACATGCAGTTTTTGCCTTCGCTATAACGTCTACACATTCAGAAACACACCTTGCACGTTCTTCCTCAGGAACCAGTCGGGAAACGGCTCTCGTTGCTGCCAGCTTCGCAGGTGGACACAGTGTCGGTTCCAGCGCGAACTTTGGCCCAAGCTGGAGAAGCTTGTTGTCCTTTTCTGGAATAAAATATTCCCCGAGCCGTACCACTCTTCCTTCTGTAGGAGGTGCCTTCTTGACAGTGGGCAAGAGCGGTCTCACCGTGTTCCAGAGGAACTCCGTTGTCCTATCCGCTGTTTTGCACCAGTCCAGGAAGAGTCGTCTGCTGGTATCCCCACACTGTGTCTGGCACGCTACACGCAAGCAGTCTTTATGGTGTCGCACTTGCCTCCACGATTCAGACGCAACTATTCGGCATATTCTTCTGGTGTGTCCTATCGACGGTTTCATGAAGCCACATAATCTTTGGACGTCAGGCGGACACGTAGAATGTCTTACATGCCAAGATGCCACTCTTGCTCGGCACACACATAGCGCAATTAGTGAAGCTAAGACAGCTGGGTTAGCGGGAGGAAGAATATGACACGGAAAAGAGCCCTCGGTACTAGAAATAAACTGTAGCAGAACTGATAGTTGGGCGAGTTGGTACGAATTCATAGTAAAATATTCTTGCGCGCACAATTGACAAGGACACAGTGAAGGGGACACACGAGCGCTACTCACAACTATTTTATTTTCGGAAAGATACAGAACATATATACCTTAGCTATCAGCGCTGAGCATGTGCAAGAAGAGTGGTCAGTAAAGCATAAACAGATTAAACACAGATTAAGAAGGTTCAACCAGTATTTAAGAAAGCGAATTCATTTTCAGTGATTACAACCGATGGTTGGCTTATGCATCTTTCAGCGCACTTTTTGATATGGAATGCTTCTGCGATTTCACGTGTTAGTTTATTATTATCTGAAAACAAAATGTCAGTGTTAAAAAATATCGGATCACAATGACATAGAATGCAGTGGTTCGACAAGTGCGAATGATTTTCTTTACCAAGGGAACGCTCATGTTCTTTTAGACGGGTGTTTATGCACCGACCGGTTTGTCCTATGTACATGCAGCCACAGGTCAATGGAAGCCGGTACACAACACCTATTCTACATTTTGTGAATTTTTTATCGTCTTTTATACCGCAGCTGCATTTTTTTACCTTATTGTCTAATTTTCTGGAAATAGCTTGACACAGTTTTTGCACCTTGTTAGGAGCGCTGAAAACTACTTCAACGCCATACCGGCTGGCAACATTCTTTAGCCCATGGGAAAAATAATGTACGTAAGGTACAACTGCAAGACGTTTTTTGTTTGTGCTAAGCCTGTTCCTTGAATCTGTATGTTGTACACCCTTTACTATTCTTATTACTTTTTCGGCCGCTCTGACTATAATGTGTTCCGGGAATCCCACCGAGGCTAGTCTAGTTACCTGATTAGCAAAGCTTTCTTTTAGTCGGTGGCAACAAGATTTTACCAACGCTGCCCGAAGGCAAGACACTGCAATTCCGCTTTTTACAATCTTCGAATGTCCTGATTTGAAGTGTAATATGGGCTTTTTTGATCTAGGGCTGTACATCCAGCATGTGTGATCGGGTAGCAATCGCAGAGAAAGATCTAGAAATTGTAGTTCATTTTCTTTAGCAATCTCGTGGGTAAACTTAAGGCCTAGGCCACATTCGTGGAACACTTTCAGTACATTAACCACATTACATCCACGTTCATTCCCATCAAAAATAACCAAAAAATCATCAACAAATCGGAAAATTTTTGCCAAGCTTCCTAAAGCACTGTGAATACTTTTGTCAACATGAGCTAGAAAAATGTCGCTTAGTATTGGCGCTACCTTGGAGCCTATACATATACCTGATTTTTGCACATACATTGCTTCATTCCAACCAACAAACGTAGAACTGAGATAAAAGAGTAGAATTTCCATAAAGCTTTCCACGGTTGTTCCGCTGTCATTTCTAAATTTTACTTCATCATTATCTTCACAAATACACATTTTAACATTTTTTAGCAGCTCTGTGTGGGGAATCGAGTAAAACAAATCTTTTACGTCGACACTGAAGGCGCTGCATCCCTCTGTTTTGTTTTCCCTCAAATATTGTACAACAGCCTCAGAATTACAGATTGCTAACGGATCTGGGATTCTTAACGAGGAAAGCTGTTTCTGGATATACGATGCTACCTGCTGCTGCCAGATGCTTCTTTCAGTGACAATGGCTCTGAACGGCTCTCCAGGTTTGTGCGTTTTACATGAGAAAAACACTTCAAGATGCAGGCCCTTTGCTTTTTTTACTGAGGCACATAAGTTTTCTAAATTAAGGGAACGCAGTAATTCAATAGCACGCTGTTTTTGTTTGGCAGGCTTAACATCAGTTCTCTTGAAATTTTTATCTATAGCTTCACAAGCTTTTTCACGAAACATGCCATCGGGTAGCACAACAAAACATCCTTCTTTATCGGCGGTAAGAACGCGTAACCCTCTGGAAGCCAAGTCTCCTGCTACTAGGTTGAGCCGGTTGGGACTCACACATGCAGTTTTTGCCTTCGCTATAACGTCTACACATTCAGAAACACACCTTGCACGTTCTTCCTCAGGAACCAGTCGGGAAACGGCTCTCGTTGCTGCCAGCTGCCAGCCAGTGAAAAAAGCAAAGGGCCTGCATCTTGAAGTGTTTTTCTCATGTAAAACGCACAAACCTGGAGAGCCGTTCAGAGCCATTGTCACTGAAAGAAGCACCTGGCAGCAGCAGGTAGCATCGTATATCCAGAAACAGCTTTCCTCGTTAAGAATCCCAGATCCGTTAGCAATCTGTAATTCTGAGGCTGTTGTACAATATTAGAGGGAAAACAAAACAGAGGGATGCAGCGCCTTCAGTGTCGACGTAAATGATTTGTTTTACTCGATTCCCCACACAGAGCTGCTAAAAAATGTTAAAATGTGTATTTGTGAAGATAATGATGAAGTAAAATATAGAAATGACAGCGGAACAACCGTGGAAAGCTTTATGGAAATTCTACTCTTTTATCTCAGTTCTACGTTTCTTGGTTGGAATGAAGCAATGTATGTGCAAAAATCAGGTATATGTATAGGCTCCAAGGTAGCGCCAATACTAAGCGACATTTTTCTAGCTCATGTTGACAAAAGTATTCACAGTGCTTTAGGAAGCTTGGCAAAAATTTTCCGATTTGTTGATGATTTTTTGGTTATTTTTGATGGGAATGAACCTGGATGTAATGTGGTTAATGTACTGAAAGTGTTCCACGAATGTGGCCTAGGCCTTAAGTTTACCCACGAGATTGCTAAAGAAAATGAACTACAATTTCTAGATCTTTCTCTGCGATTGCTACCCGATCACACATGCTGGATGTACAGCCCTAGATCAAAAAAGCCCATATTACACTTCAAATCAGGACATTCGAAGATTGTAAAAAGCGGAATTGCAGTGTCTTGCCTTCGGGCAGCGTTGGTAAAATCTTGTTGCCACCGACTAAAAGAAAGCTTTGCTAATCAGGTAACTAGACTAGCCTCGGTGGGATTCCCGGAACACATTATAGTCAGAGCGGCCGAAAAAGTAATAAGAATAGTAAAGGGTGTACAACATACAGATTCAAGGAACAGGCTTAGCACAAACAAAAAACGTCTTGCAGTTGTACCTTACGTACATTATTTTTCCCATGGGCTAAAGAATGTTGCCAGCCGGTATGGCGTTGAAGTAGTTTTCAGCGCTCCTAACAAGGTGCAAAAACTGTGTCAAGCTATTTCCAGAAAATTAGACAATAAGGTAAAAAAATGCAGCTGCGGTATAAAAGACGATAAAAAATTCACAAAATGCAGAATAGGTGTTGTGTACCGGCTTCCATTGACCTGTGGCTGCATGTACATAGGACAAACCGGTCGGTGCATAAACACCCGTCTAAAAGAACATGAGCGTTCCCTTGGTAAAGAAAATCATTCGCACTTGTCGAACCACTGCATTCTATGTCATTGTGATCCGATATTTTTTAACACTGACATTTTGTTTTCAGATAATAATAAACTAACACGTGAAATCGCAGAAGCATTCCATATCAAAAAGTGCGCTGAAAGATGCATAAGCCAACCATCGGTTGTAATCACTGAAAATGAATTCGCTTTCTTAAATACTGGTTGAACCTTCTTAATCTGTGTTTAATCTGTTTATGCTTTACTGACCACTCTTCTTGCACATGCTCAGCGCTGATAGCTAAGGTATATATGTTCTGTATCTTTCCGAAAATAAAATAGTTGTGAGTAGCGCTCGTGTGTCCCCTTCACTGTGTCCTTGTCAATTGTGCGCGCAAGAATATTTTACTATGAATTCGTACCAACTCGCCCAACTATCAGTTCTGCTACAGTGAGGATGGCATTTCCTCGCTTCTTTTGAAAGTAGACAACGAAACATCCCCTGAAATAGACGGCATACCGAATGCTTTCCTCATTAGGTATGCCCAATGGTGCTCGAAATATTTAACCATAATATTAAAAGAATATTTACGGCGAGCGGAACTTCCATATGATTGGAAGTATGGAAGAATCATCACCGTTCCTAAATCACAAAATCCATACCATATTGCGATATACCGGCCTATCTCCATTTTATGCACATGTGTGAAGACACTTGAACATGTCTTTTTTGAAAATATATCGGAGTTTCTTGAAAATAACAACCTGATCGATTACAGACAGCATGACTTTCGCAAGAACCTGTCAACTGTAACACAATTGCTCAAAACCGTTCATGATTTTGCCACATCATTAGATAAGCAAAGCCATGTAGACATTATATTCTGAGATTTCGAGAAAGCCTTTGATCGCCTGTCCCGTCCTAAACTGCTTGTCAAAATGAAATGAATATTCAAGAACATTACATTTATATCCTGGATAGAAGCATATCTTCCATGGCGACAACAGAGTGTTTCCATCGACAGCATTAGTTCCAGTCCGGCCCCAGTTTTGTCAGGCATACCGCAGGGATCCATCCTGGGACCACTGTTCTTTTTAATTTTTATTTATGACATTACTCAAGACATACCAGTGAAAACTAAGTTGTTTGCTGACGATTGTATATTGTATAATGTAGTTCCGTGTCCGAATGACCAGGCTCTTCTAAATTCATCTGTATATAAATAGACCGTTGGTGTTCTGAGTTGTAAATGAAGGTGAATTAGAAGAAAATCGTATCAATGACAATATCAAGAAAACAGATTCCGTTACACTTCCAATATTCAATAAATGGCCGCTGTCTTTCTTCAGTAGAGAGTTATATGTACTTGGATGTCATGATGACGTCTGATCTCAGGTGGAACACACATATTAACTACATACAAAAAAAATGGCTGTGGCTTAGCTAAGGTTAAGCCCAGGATGCGAAGCATACTAGCCTTTATTTTAGTTTTTGAACCACTGTTTAGCCTGGTGAACTGCTGTTGCTTGGCTATATTTGGTTCGGCTAGACGAAGAAACAACTCATACGTTACTCTGCTTCGCCTTCAAGAGTGGAACGCGACAGCGTTCCCGTCGACCCGCCAAGGGGTGTAAGACAATGGGCTACGGCGCAGCGACTACGCGCCCCCCATAGGACGCGGTGAGCGTCGAGCAACGCAGCGTTCGGCGCGGCAACGAAATGTGTGCCTGAGCAAGCGACGCACGCCTGAGCCTTAGAAACAGCTCGTTTCTAAGGCAACACCACATTCACTAGAGGCGCTTTTGTACCTCTTTGAAGCATCGTACTCGTGGCTCAGTGGTAGCGTCTCCGTCTCACACTCCGGAGACCCTGGTTTGATTCCCACCCAGCCCATCTTGCAAGAGTTGAGCCAAAGCCACCTAGAAAATCAGTCTCTGTAGCACGCCGCAACCTTCGCTTGTCATTCCGACGAGCAGCTCTGTCTCCAGGAGGCATCGTGGGCCTCGTGAGTGTCTAGCAGAGGCAAGCGCAGCTGCTTACATACCGCCGCGACGCCGCGAGCGACGGCGCGAGTTGGAGCCCCGTTTCTCTTCTGTCGTGACGTCACGGTGTCACGTGGTATTGAAGGCGACACCGCCGCGCCTGAGGAGTTGGGTTTAGCTCTCGTAATATGCTTCGCATAAAAGGCCATGAGAAAGCTTGGTTAGCTTAAACGTTCCCTACTTCAGTCGACATAAGAAATAAAGTTACTGGCGTATAAAACATTTATTAGGCCGATTCTTGAATATGCTTCCGTCTTATGGGACACTTACTGAAGTAAATATAAGAAAACTCGAAAGTGTCCAAAGAAAATCAATAAGATTCGTCTTTATTTCATACAGCTGGTGCACATCTCCGACTCTGCTGCTAGAAAAAACTAATTTAGATACACTTCAACTAAGACGCCTTCGTGATAGGTTGAAATATATGTATTTAATATATAATGATAATCTGCGTATCAATAAGGAATTGTACATTCAACAGGTGACTCGTCTTTCCACACGAGGAAATAAATCACTCAAAAAAAGGTAAAGAATTCGCCTGCAGAGCCCATTGCTTCAGTAATTCATTTTTTCCTCGAACTATTCGAGAATGGAACCGGCTCAGTGCACACATTGTCGAGAAACTCACCATACAGTGATTCTTAAGTTCTTTATAATTCTTCCATCAACCTTCTATTTTTAGCAACACTTATCATCTCGCGAAATATGCTATGGTTCTCCCGCAAAATGCTTTGATAAGTGATGAATTAAAGCAGTTTGTCATATCGTGCGACGCGCATGCGCAGCTTGAATGGTCAGTGTTCTGATCTAATTTTTCCTTGTCAAGCACTCTGTCAATGTATCATTGTACAATTTTATACCTGTAGCACGGGTTTGTATGCAAGCGACGTGCAAACTATCGGTCTTTCGCTGCTTTTCAGTGCGTAGTGCGAGCCTTGTGTAACGTGTTCTTGTCTTCTTATTTTTGATAATTTCTTCATATGTACTGTCCACTCCTGCCCATGGCCTTCTCTGAAGGCTGGCAGTATTTATCAAAAAAAATAAATAAATAAATTTAGTTCTGTGTACATTTCCAAAGAGCCACTCCGAGATTGAATTACCTGCCGTGGCATTATTCCTTCAATTTTCCTCATTAGGCACGCGGCACCGCTAAGTGTTGGACGCCCTTCTACCCCCTTGTGAAGTAGCTGAGTAGAGTAAATTGAAGCTTCGCCGTACTACGTAAACGAGCTGCCCACTTTTCCCGTGCTGCTACAGTTACTACGCATTCTATCGGCAACTGCATCAAGCATCGATCGGTGTGAGCCCGTAAAAGAAGGGAAGAAAGGTCACAGAAAGGTTCGACCAAGATTCACGTTTGGCGGTCCAGCGTCCGTAACGAGGTAGGCTGAACAATTGATTTGACGCAGTTATTTCATTCATACATGAACACTGTGAAATTTAGGAGTCAACTAGATTTTTGTGATAGGTTCTCTAAAATTTTCACTATAAGCCTACTCCTCCATTTTGTTAATGACAAGGTAATTTATATTGTTAATTTTTTTTAGAGAATAAACCACTTCGATTTTTATAGCAAGTGCTGTCCGCCTCGGCTGGTCACCTCACAATTACCTCATCAGCTGTGATGTTTTTGATGTAGTGCTTGTAGGCCTTATTTTATGATTAACAATCTCAGTTACGCGACTGCGCTCCTTTTTTCCAGCGATCTAGCCCTTGTCCCGTCTTCAACTGGGTAGTTTACAGGACTGAATCCATACAACCTTGCTCAGCTGTCGAGGCATTTAACAGCTGGTGGCGTATAAAAGAGCATCTAACATAAGTTAGTCAATCCGCCATTTCGCTGACGATTGCATTATTTATAAGAAAATAACTTGCACGGCCGACGTCGCAGAACTACAGTCTCGTCTCAGGATTAAAGGAATGGTGCAGTGATTGGCAAATGGAAATTCATCTAAAAAAAAGAAACCAAGTACTTAAGGTTTACTAACATTTCTTCTGCATGCTCAAACTCTTATAAACAAAATGATACAGTAATTGAACAAGTCGTGTCATTTAAGTATCTGAGTGTCACACTTCTGGTTTAAGCTGGGCGGCTTACATCGAGCATATTACTAATAAGGCTTTCATTCTCGGCCTCCTTAAACGACACTCGCATTTCGCTAATTAAGATGCAAGAATGCACGCTTTCCATTCATTGATTCGGCCCTCTCTGGAATATGCTTCTATCATATGACATCCTCACCTGACAGGTCTAGCTAACATGCTCGAAATGGCGCAGAACAAGGCCACGCGGTTTGTCACGTCATCGTATTCACGTTTCATCGGCGTTCATCACTAAAAGCAGAACTTAATCTAGTACGCTTGCCATGCGCAGGCGACATACTCGGCTATCATTTTTTTACTCACTTTACCATAGCAACACAACGTTCGCCCAATCCCACATTTTTCCAGCCCCTCATATTTCAACCCGACTCGATCATGCGGACAAAGGATCTCCCATTTTCGCCCGGACGAAAAAGTACTAAAATTTGCGTTTAGCATTGTGCATAAGCGAATGACACTCCCTGCCGTCCAACACTGCCGAGATATCAGAACCTTCACTATTTCACTCAGCGCTCTTGGGCTGTTTAGCAAATTATAAACATTGCTAACCCGTATCTGCCTGCCTTCGTTTTACAGAGTCTTTGTACGCTATATGTATGCAGTGTTCTTTACCAATGTGCTTATGATCAGTGTTTTAATAGATATTTAACAAAATGTACTATACTCATCTTCGATGTATTTGGTTGACTTTTCTTTTAATCATGCTAATCTGAACATCTTAGTTCAAATCAACTTGCTGTTTCTTTTTTCTTGTTTTGTTGTTATTCTCGTCTTCGATTTGTATTGTTTATAAACAATATTTATGTACTAACCTGAAATTCCCACTCGCTATGTATTGCCCACTAGGGCTTTTAGGGTATTGAAATAAATAAAAAAAAATACAGCCTGTATTAGAGATTCTTGTAGCCCTACAGGAAGCCACACTGCAATGTTACAAACGCGTGTATTATTCAATTTGAGAGCCCGCTTGTCTCTCTCGTTATCGTCTCTTAAACGCAGTCGCCCAAGACAGAAACATGAGCGTGCTACCGCAAGCGGAGCACTGAAGCCGCCGAAACAGCGCAGCGGGCATCGCTTATGAAAACGCCGCCTCTACCAATTTATCGTACACCCTCTCCGCGAGGTGAAGAAGCCGCGGAACCTCGGAATCATCATCGCCTGTGCCGTGAGCAGGCCACGCGCGTGGCACGATTAAGCGGTCTCGCATGCCATGGCCCCATCCATTCGGAGGCCTGCCAACGTCGCGTTGTCGCCCTCGAAGCTATTTATTTTGTTGCGCACGCCATCGCCTGCCTCTGCCGAGGTGCTGCATCCTCCCGACTATAAGACCCTAGGTGACGCGTACATTCTTCTGCAGCCACCACGTTGCTTCTTGCTTGCTTCGCATTCCTGCCGCTCTTTTGCGCGCTGCTTAGACTCGGTGCTCTCAATTTATGAGATGGGCTTCTTCATCGTGTGTCAATGCACGATGAGACGTCAAGATAAGGCATCTCGATGCATCCGGCTAGCGTGGTTTTCATACGTATTAAATAAGCTTGCTCCAGTAGTAGATGAGTCTCTCTCTCTAGGCTGCAACCAAACAAGTGTAGTGGCGCCTCAAAAGTATCCTCAAAAGTGGTGCCGTCCACTTCTGGTTGCTTTAGAGCCAGCTCGAGAAGCCTCTGCAACCTCTCATCCAGCCGTCTGTCCGCTGATCCCCACTAGAGCTATCCAAGCAGCGCACGCTGCGAATGTTCTGTCGCAGCGACTATCGTAAACGGTATTCGGGTAACTGTAGGCGAGCTGGGCGTTTTGGTGGATGGGCGAAGGCGTGAACTTGAGCCCCTCGATCCTGCTACTACTCCAGTGATGAAGGGGCATTAGCGTAAACGTGAGTGGCCTGAGCTCTCTGCACGGTGCTGCCACCTCGTAGCGCATAGCTTAGCCAGCCAAACCATATTTACTATTGCTGCGAGCAAGTGTGAAACATTGTGAATATTTAAAGAGGCAATGTGTTCACGATTAAGCTCTTGCCAAAAACTTGCACCAAGAGCAAAGTAGAATACGCTTGTTTACTGCTACATAAACTTCGTGTATGTCTCGTTGAGCTCTGTGGCACCAGGTTGCTGCACCGTGCAGGTCGTTCATGTTTGCGCTTCCACTCATCCGGTAATATTCCCAGTCCGCAGCGCTTGCGTTTACCCGAATACCACACACGCGACAACTGTTTATTGTGGTAGTAATCCACCGGCATGGAGCAACGGAGTGACGACCGGAAATGCACGGATGCGGGCGCCGATGAGATACCAGCCTCTGCACTCGCATGTGCCCTTGCAGAGAGACACGATGCCGCAGCTTGACATGTCAGCGATCGCTAGATTTGCCGAGCACACGGTAACACGAGTGGTCCATGGTGCTCGCTAAAAGACAGCTCGAAGCTAACACTGACCGCGCATTTGGCATCAACACGCAGAATGTTCTAACACAAACAGACGACACTTGCTGTGCGCCAGAAATGATTGAGTGGGGTGATAAGTTGTAGTACTCTCCCTCTGTAACTTCTTCATAGGGACAAATTAACCAATATTCCAACTTTTACGAAGTACATTAGTTCACTACAATGCTGAAAACATTATCATTCCGAATATCGATTGGATGACCCTAACCTCGTCAGCACCCAATGCGCAAGAAGCTAACGAATTTCTTGACGTTTGCCTAAACTTTAATCTTACTCAGCTCATATCACAACCTACACGAGTCACTTCCGATACCGCCAATATTCTTGACATAATCTTAACAACAGATCCAGGGAGCCTGTCTTCTATAACACTTCTAAAAGAAATAAGTGACCACAAAGTAATTCATGCTAATTTTGCCTTTGTTCCCGAAATACGCCAAGCTTGCAGGAAAACAATTCGACTATATGACAAGGGGAACTATGGGGCCATCATTAGCGAACTTAATGCCTTTTTTTCCATCGTTTCAAGACGGTTTTTGGGAACGAACTATTAACGAAAACTGGTCACTCTTCAAAAACAAAATGAACCGATTAGCTGATGACTTCATCCCTAAGGTAACTTTCCGTCCCACCCGCCAAAAACCTTGGTTTACTAAGTCATTAAAATCGCTTGAAAACAAGAAGAAACGTCTTTTTCGTGTCGCCAAGACTAGAAACAGTGTTTGCGCATGGGACAAATACAACATTGCAGAAAAAGCATACTTAACAGAAGTGCGCAACGCTAAATACTCATTCTTTCACACTGAGCTACCAAAAATTCTTGCTGATTCACCCAAACGTTTCTGGCAAATTCTAAACCCACATGACACCCCTCCTGTTATCCTTACTAATCAATCTGGTCAAGAAGCAAGTTGTTCAGAAAGTGCCAATATATTTAATATAGCCTTTTCGTCTGTCTTTACAAATGAACCTAACCCTACTGAAACAGAACTGTTTTGCGCTAGGTTACCTGATATGCCACCCATAACCATTAGTTTCTTTGGTATCTTGTCCTTAATTGAAAAAATGAAATTGTCATCTTCTACTGGTACGGACGAAATAAATTCCAAGCTCTTAAAAAACACTAAGCACATATCTGCCGAATTTTTACTGCTACTGTTTTCCCAGTCACTCTCCTCAGGAATTCTCCCTTACGACTGGAAGTGTGGGAAGGTCATTCCAGTTCACAAAGCAGGTGACAGAGACTGTTCGTTAAATTACCGCCCCATATCTCTAACCAGTGTGTGCTGCAAGCTCATGGAACATATCATATACTCTCAGGTCATGCAGTTCCTTCATTCTAACAGCTTTTTTAATCCCTCTCAACACGGATTTCGAAAAGGCCTCTCATGCGAATCCCAACTAGCCCTTTTTCTTCACGACCTAAATGCTAACCTCGACACTAACCTACAAACAGATGCTATTTTTCTTGACTTCACCAAGGCTTTTGATAAAGTACCACACAAGCGTCTACTAATGAAGCTCTCTGAATTAAATCTGCCACAGGACGTTCTAAACTGGATCGCCCAATTTCTGACTGACCGCTCTCAGTTTGTTTCCCTTAACAATGTCAAGTCTGACTCGCTCCCTGTAACGTCCGGCGTGCCGCAGGGATCTGTCCTCGGCCCACTTTTATTTCTAATATATATAAACGACTTGCCTAATAATTTATCATGTAACATCCGCATGTTCGCTGACGACTGTGTTATCTACCGCAAAATAACTAACATATCTGACCAAACAGCCCTACAGAATGATCTTAATAAAGTGTTCGACTGGTGTAACCGCTG
The DNA here is from genome assembly GCF_038994185.2 of Dermacentor albipictus. Classification (NCBI taxonomy): domain Eukaryota; kingdom Metazoa; phylum Arthropoda; class Arachnida; order Ixodida; family Ixodidae; genus Dermacentor; species Dermacentor albipictus. The sequence continues at coordinate 5,769,772 of NW_027225569.1, read as the reverse complement.
GCTAATGACCCTTAATCCTAACAAATGTAAATTAGTTTCCTTCCACCGCCGCAAAAACCCGCTCCAATTTCCCTATAAAATCGCTAACATACCAGTTGAAACAAGTGAATCCTATAAATACCTTGGTGTAACACTAACCCCTGATCTTTCCTGGCGCACCCATGTCACGAATATCATTTCATCGGCTAACCGATCATTAGGATTTCTAAAACGTCATCTGCGTCACTCACCCTACCACGTAAGACTTTTGGCTTACCAATCGCTAATTCGACCCAAACTTGAGTACGCATCACCAATCTGGAGCCCTCACCAAGTTTATTTGATTAACTCTATCGAAGCAGTGCAAAATCGTGCTGCTCGCTTCATTCATTCTTCTTATTCATATGATATCAGCGTGTCATCCCTTAAGAATGACTCTGGTCTGCTCACTCTTTCGTCTCGCCGTAGGATCGCCACACTATCACTTTACCACAAGTTTTATCACAGTTCTTTCAGCCATCCACCTTACATCGCTCCCGCCGCTCGCACATCCCCCCGCACGGGCCATCCACTTCAAGTCACCCGACCCCGTTCCGGCATCACTACTTTTTCTGCATCATTTTTTTGCCGCGCAGCTTCAGAATGGAATGGCCTTCCCCACGACATTGTTTCAATCACCTGTCCATCACGTTTTATTCAAAGTGTATCCATACACCTGTCTCGTTAACAACCTGTGGCATTTGTAGCATCTCTGTACACCCCACCCCTTATGTAACACCCCCTTGTGGGGTCTTTAAGGAAATAAAGTGAAGTGAAGTGAAGATAATGCGACCTGGGTAGCCAAACGGATAGCCCGCCTAACTGCCATCAATTGGGCGGGTTACATCCGTTGGGAGGGGTTGGCTGAAAACTCAGGAGTACGGTGCCGGTGCAAATCGTAGCAATGCACATTAAAAACCTTATAATAAAAACACGGTTTACGAGGAGGGCTCCAATACTTCACTTAATGAAGCACCTACGATAACGACTTACTACGTCTGTGTATATATAAGAACGTCAGAATTGTTTCAGGCTCCCTTTAATATTGCAACACATAGTGGATAAGCTAAAAGTTAACGTACCGTAGCCTATATGAATGTAAAATAATAGAGAAATGTTAGCTAAGGAATTAGGTGGAGAATTTCGAAGTACGTGTCTCCTCCTACTCCACTTTATTTACTATGGAATAAGTTGCTGTTAGTGATTAAAATTGTTGTAAAGAATGTGCAAATCTACCAACCAGCCAATCGCTTGAGACAGTAGTAGCCAGTCACAAAAATGTGGGAGGAAGGGGAAAAGAAACCTATGCTTTAAAACATTTACTAATGTGGTAAATTGTGGCTGAAACAAATCTAAAGTTTGATGACATGATGTCAGACAATTTTTATACAGCGATTGTTTCATAAAGGTAGCAGACAGGTTAGGCCATTTAGCACTGTGCGTATATATTTATGTTACACGGTATTTTGCTAAATATTGTACTTATAGATAAAAATTTTGGAGGACGCTTAAGCATCGTCTTTAAGAGTGGAACGCGATAGCGTTCAAAGACTCTTGACTGCTTTTCAGTCTTCCCGGCAACTGCAGTTATGTAACCGTAAGGTCAACCGGAAAACGCTGGCTGCGAACGTTACGCACGGAGACGAGAAAGTAGGAGGATTAAAGAGAAAAGGATTAGAGGAATGTTTCCCGAAGGGATTTTTCTGAATCGCAACATCGGGGCTTGGTCGCGGCGCATTATGTGCAGGAATGAGGGTTTCCGAAATGTTCCAGAACTATTGCGACCTCTCAGGCATTTGAAGTCTTGAAGAAAAGGAAGAAAAGTTTGCTCGCATGGTTCCCGACGTGCTGTGACCTTCTCTTTCGCTTGGCCTCAACAAATCGCGTAGCACGTTTCAGCAGCCGGATTTAGTAAGTAAGTAAGTAAGTAAGTTTATTTTCGACCATCACGTCATACATGATGATGCAAGGGGACCGAAGTAAAAGCTGTCTTTCAACAGCTTGACAGAGCAACGGCCCCCCTTATTTGGCAGTAGCATACAAAGTCATAAAAAAGAAGATACACAAAAAGAAACACTGCCCACGGCGGTCACATTACACCACATAGCAATATATAAACATATTACATAAAGGCTGCATCTGGTACATAACTTAAAAAAAGAATTAAGTCATGCTCACATGGCAAATAAAGAAATGAAGGCTTTTAATGGTTTACACAATGCAATGACATGGCAAAGGCACTTTAATAGAAAAAAAAACAGGAATAACACCGAGTAACACCATACTTCTGTAAAGCGATTCGGGTTTCGTTGCATAAAGAAATAACAAGAAAAAGTTTAGGAAAGAAAGTAAGCCAAGAGTGTCCGAAATGTGGCATTTTGAAGTATTATATCCTGTCTCAATAGGTTATTAAGAAGTTGTGGAAGCCGGTGTTCTAACGTTTGTAGCCCATATGTTGTTCGAAATGTTTTAATTTCCCACATATCCTTATTTCTTGTGTTGTAGCTTTGTTCACGCCTTGTCAGGCCTGAAAGAGCTTGAATAAAAGATGTTTTGCTTAAATGTTCTTGTTTAAGTGTTCGGCTGAGGCGATAGTCGTAGATTTTTGTTACTGGAACTATTTTGTGTTCTAAAAATATTTCTCTTGTATGATGCAACGTCGGTAATTTCTTAACAATCCGCATTGCTTTTTTTTGTAATACAAGTAATTTGTTCAGGTTTGCCTGTGTTGTAGTTGCCCAGATAAGGCTACAATAGTTAAGGCGAGAATTAAATAAAGAGTAATAAACTAACATCATAACACAAGAGGGTAATATTTCACGGTTGCGATAGAGCAGACCAATTATTTGTGATAATTTGGAAGTAATGTGGGCCACATGATCGTCCCAGGACATCTGCTGGTTAAACACAACGCCCAGAGTTTTAAACTGGGGTACTATTTCTAGCGGACAAGATCTGAAGTATATTTCTTTTGTCAGAGTAACTTGTTTATTCTTGGCCCTAAAAACAACTGCTTTTGTTTTGCTCACATTAATTTGCAATGCATTATTTTGTGTCCATTTGTCTAGGTGTTTGAGCATGCAGTTTGCTGAATCTATTAGATTATTGGCATTTTCGCCGGATAAGAATATGCTCGTATCATCAGCGTATATGATAAATTGTGCGAGGGGAAATACGTTGACGATGTCATTGATATAAAGATTGAAAAGAAATGGACCGAGTATACTTCCTTGCGGAACACCGCAGCGGACAGGGAGAGTTTGTGAGATGAAGCCATTGACACTTACAGCTTGTCGGCGATATTCCAGATACGATTTGACTATGGATGCTGCGTGCCCGCGATAACCGTATCGTTCAAGCTTCCGGAGAATTAATTTATGATTTATAAGGTCAAACGCTTTTGTAAAATCAATGAAAATACCCAAGACTATACTGTTATGTTCAAATTGTTTTAGTATATATTCCTTCTGTTCTAAGAGTGCGAATTCTGTTGAAAGGTGCTTTCTAAACCCATATTGTGATTTGGTGAGTATATGATGGTTGGATTCAAATTCTGTAAACTGTTTGTGAAGAGCTTTTTCTAATACCTTTGAGAATATTGGAAGTATGGATATTGGGCGGTAATTGCCTAACTGGTTCCTGTCTCCCTTCTTGAAAAGTACAGAACAGCGCGCAACTTGCATTCCATGAGGAAATACAGCATTTGCAATACAGAGATTGATGATGTGAGTGATGTAGGGCAAAATAATATCCAGAATTGATTTTATGGGGCGTATTTGTAGTCCATCTATATCACGTGAGGTACTATTTTTGAGCTCTGTGAAAATTGTCATTACTTCAACTTCAGTCACAGGTTTAAGATATATCGTTTTGTCCAACAGTGGGATGTCATTTAAGTCGTTATCCACGTCTCTGTCACAAGAAAGACCAAGGAAATATTTATTAAACTCGTCCGCTAGATTTTGGTCGGACACATGTGTCCCATTTAATTTCAATGATGTGATTGCTCTAGGATTTGTATCATCAGTTATCAGGTTGTTTAGTTTTTTCCAAACAAGATCACTACGCCATCTAGTTGATTCGAAATCATTTATGAAATATTCATTCCTAACTTTCTTAAGTATCTTGTTCAGGCGGTTACGATAGGTTTTAAAGATATGCAAGTCGCCCATTTCCTTGGTTCTGATAAACTTATGGTAGAGTTTATTCTTTTTTCCTATCTTAAGCAGAAGATCAGGTGTGAGCCATGGTTTGCGGGTTTTTTTGAATGGGAACCAGCCAATCGCCCTGTAGGCTGCGTCGCTTGGCCGCTTTCTTTTTTTCTTCTTCTTCTTTCTTTTTCTTGGAGACGAGTGCTCAATTTGTTCCTTTCCCGCTGGTCACACTCGAGATTACGTCGCTTCTCCGTCGCCTGAAGCTCTCAGAGACGCAATAGGTTTCCGTGGAGGAATTTTCGTTGCTTTTTACTTATTAAATTTGAGGCTGGGTGTTGAATTCCTGGCATTAGAAACGAAAGAAGGATACGAAAGGAGAGAGCACGTCTACCACCTTAGATATGGAAAAATTAAGCCCCGTGCTTCCCACGTGACGCAATTCGAGCTTATGAGCGAGGAAATGTCCTGAACACCACGGCGTAACGATAAGGACAGCTGACACTTCCAGTTTCCTCGCAGCAAAGCTACGAAACGGTAGCGCGCAGGTTGGCTGCATTGGTCCCGTTCTGTTTAATGCTCCTTCAAAGCATCTTTTTTTCTTCTTTCGTCTTTCTTCTCGGTTTTCTGTAAATGGAGAATGACTGTAGGACAAGTTGATCGAAAGCTCGTTCTGCTTCATATCTTTTGGCGAAAACATCGTCATTAGCACTACCGCCGGAAGCGGGACAGGTACGGAGCGTTGAGCTACAGCGAAGGGGGCCAATACCGCCATAATCGCAAAAAGGCGATATCGCCACTGACACCGACCGTCCCCCGTTTCGGGCCACCATTCCTTCTTCGAGGGTGCTGCCTTCTTAGCGGGGTTGGAACAGTGTCGGCAATGTTTTTTTTTTTTTTTCGTGCCGAGTGTGATTACTGCCAAGACAAGGGTGGCTGCCGAGATCCTGCCGCTTTCTCTCCGTTTGCTTTAAAATATGATACAAAAAGGATAGGAGGCCTATCTATTTAAGCGTATTTTTATCTCTAGCTCGGCGCTATATGGACGCATTCTTTGATAGCTTTCTCTATATACTGCAGTACACCCTTACGCTTGCCTCCGCAAAACTACTGTGGCGCTCTACACAGTTGATAGCCCTTGGATAGAATGCCACCACATCATTCTTTGCTTCGGCGAATCGTTTGCCGCCAGTGAGTTTTTCCTTCTTTTCATCGGTATTTCCTAGTAAAAAACTGGTTCCTCTGGCCGGTCCCAGTTCTTGCCCTGTGCTGTATGTGCCATGTGGGGACAACGCGGCTACAGCTCGAATCTCGAAGGCAGCCACACGGAGCGGAGATATCGAAACGCATCGATCAAGTTCGAGGGAGGTCTGCTACTATCGCAGTCGTAAAACCTGGCTGTGAACAGATGACGCGGTAGAAGGGAGTTCGTTTCAATATCGCAGGAACGGGCTTCACACACAAAAAAATTACCGACGATTACGTTACTTCCTAATGCGAAATTTGAGCGCAGCAAATAAGCTGTTTCACCTTTTCGATAGATTGAGGCAAAGAAATAGAGCAACACATGTATGCGCTATCACAGAATTTTTTTTTATTTTTCACACGTATTCCTTTAACAAAGACTCCACTAACAGTTCTTGACAGTCATGAAGGAAGCTTTGTGGTCGGAGAAATAGACTGATATATGTTCGACTTGGTACACCAATGCTTGATTCTCAAAGACGAGATCTATACAAGTGCCTCGCGAGGTTGTCACAGCCGTGGGACGCGTTACGAGTGAGAGGAACGGGATGTTCTCCCGCATAAGTGTTAGGAAATTGCTGTTTGTCTTTATGTCAACATTAAAGTCCCCCACTACTAACATCGGTGTGGATCGATGGACGGTTAATGCGAGTTGCAGGAAGCGCACGACGTCTTTCGTGAGTGCGGTAGCGGACTCACGAAAGCGGTATCAGTCGGTCGCTGCTAGCGCTGGGGGGATGAAAGGGGGGCGGAGCTGGTTACGAGGCCGACGATAACGCCGACGAGACGCGAAACCCAGGAACGGACGCCAATGAGCCATTTGTGTAGCCAGCCCACCTCCACAGTCTCTCCTCCTCCCTTCCATCATCCTCCCTCGCCCGGAGAGCCGACAGCGCGCATGCGCGGCGGCGGAGCAGATTCGTCGGCGAGCTGGTTACGAGGCCGACGACGACGCGAAACCCAGGAACGGTCGCCAAAGAGCCATTTGTGTAGCCAGCCCTCCTCGACAGTCTCTCCTCCTCCCTTCCATCATCCTCCCTCGCCCGGAGAGCCGACAGCGCGCATGCGCGGCGGCGGAGCAGCAGATTCGTCGGCGAGCTGGTTACGAGGCCGACGCCGACGACGACGACGACAACGCCGACGACGACGACGACGCGAAACCCAGGAACGGACGCCAAAGAGCTGCGCTCTAAAAGAGCGAAGTCGCAACACTTGATGCGACTTTCGACGAAATGCTGCAATCAGCCACGGGAACCTACAAGGCCGTAGCGAGTTGTTGGCTTGAACAACCTCTGCATCCATCATCGTCGATCAGTTTAGTCAACGTAGATGCTTATGTTGCCACCATTTGTTGCCCCGTGTCAACTTTGGAAATAATAATTATAGTATTATTATTACTAATAGTTTTATTTTCCAGAAAAAGGTAGATATCTCTGTAGAGATACCGGGGCAAAAAGCTGTTTTTAGACAGCTTGACTGGGCCCGGACAACCTGGAAAATCATAGCAGTGGTGATATTCAGAAGGTGAAGGAGATTAATGAAAGAAAATAGCCATTAATAACACATACAGGTGACATGCACATATTCTTGCAGATTCGCTCGAATATACACTAACACAAGCATATATCGTGTATACATAAATACACTGATTGCTTCAATAGCGCATAGATATGACCAAACTAAAAATTTCTAACATATCTATTTGCAACAATGATATAGATACGAGGTGTAGTTGAGGTTGAAAATAAAACCACTTGTACACTTTGCATACCATCCAGACCCTTAACAGTTATATAAGGCTATATGAGACATCTACCCAAACGTAGCAATTGCAACAAAGGCCGTGGTCCCAGGTTCGAGTCCCGGACCTGAACGAATTTTTCTTCAACTGCCAGGATTTTCCTTCCAGGAACCCGTATGGGTTTCCTCTGTAGCTATTGCTACGATTGAGTGGACGTCTGATTTTCCCTTTATTATTTATTTCTATCCACCTTGCGGGTTTCTACATAGTTATTAAGTCATAAGGCTATATATTTTGAAGATATTGTGTTAGCTCGTTCAAAGTGAATCCCTTTATATGCTTGCAGTTGTTTAATATACTAGGTAAATTGTTTTCGATGGTTTGTAACTTGCAGTTAGTGCGCAGACGCGGCATAGACCACAAATCCGTCTTTCGTGTGCACATGCTAATTAGTGCGGGTTTTAATTAGGCGATGTCTGTAAGCAACTCATCAAAGGAGCTGCCCCAAAATGGAACGAGCGCAAAATGCGAAAGCTGCATATGTTATGAGAAGCCTAAATCGTATATGTCTGAATTGCAACGCCAGTGTGTGATAAGTACGGAATGTTTGCAATGTGTCGAACAGTTTTTTTTGTGACAGGTAAATTTTCATGTTGTTTGCATTAGTAGTTGTTAACTATACTAGGGTGCAGTGTTGATATGTGCCTGGAAAAGTGCGTGATATATTTGAATGTTGACAGATGAGGGAGAAATTCTGCGACAACGTGCCATCAGTCCAGATGCATGAGATAACTTTCTGCATACTACGTTTACGTGTCTATCCCAAGATAAACAGTCCTCGAAAGTGACGCCCAGTATTTTGTGTTGGTCGACGAAATCAGTTTCCTGCCCTGCATAATAAACCAGTGCCATTAATCCTCTATGGTTTGCTCCTTGCCCGGGACAGAGTGTTTTATTGCGAAAGCAATACTGCTCGCACTTTCGGCCCATCGGTAGTCGTGGCAACCCCTTACACAGCTGCGCGTCACGTGACCATGTGACGTCACGCCAGACCGAGAGACGGGGCCCCAGCTCGCGGCATCGATGTTGGAGGTCCATGGTGGAGGCGAAGGCTTGCGCGCCGCTGCTGTGGCGCTACCGAGAGAGGGCAATCGCTGGTGTGACGTCACGCTAGGAGGATAAATGGGGCTAAAGCTTGGCTACTTGCAGTGGTCGGCGCGCTGCCTTGCGCTATGTCGGATGATGTATAGCCGTAAGTTTAACAAAGGGCAACCATGTCCACACCATCAGCCGAACCAAGGTGCAGCCAAGGGTATTGCTTTCGCAGTCTTCCAGGCTTAACCAAGCTAAGCCTTCAGCCAATTTTTCTGCACTGCTTTCACCAGAGATTCCTTACGTTCTGGTCCTGGTTCATTATTCAGCCTATCGGGAACCTCGTTTAGCCCTGTGGCTGTGCGCTTAGGGATTTTCTCTTCGGCTTTCTTCGAGGTGAAATTTGTCAGCAGTAGCTCCTTTTCCATATGGTTCGCTGTCATGCTCTTTTTCCTTCAAATACAACTTCGTCATTGCCTTGCAAAGATTCGGCTGTTACTTTTCGGGTGTAATTTGACACCGCTTCCCCTTCCAGTTTGTTCCCATCTTCGTCTAGGATATGTTTTTGTATTCTTGCGCGAAAGCTCGGATGAGCGCCTCCTATCACTTAAACGAGAAAGAAACATCAATGTATGAGCACATGTATTAGCGTCGTCGTTATCACAAACAAAATCTGGCATTTACAGGCAAATGTTCACATGGTGCAGTAGAGATTGAGTATGGGCTAGTTGGTAATCCGTTGTTTCAAACATCACTTACAGTTCGTACATAGACAGGGACGAAAAGAACGACGAAGACAGCGCTTGTCTTCGTAGTTATTTTGGTCCCTGTTTATGTACACGCTGTAAGTGGTGTTTAGTTTGGTGACAGGTTTTCTGTATCATTTGAACTGAAAAAGTGATCAACAGGCTATGTGCAGTAACTCCGGGGACTTTAGGGGAAAGCGGGAGCATTTTTTTACATCATGGTGGGAATAAAAATCCTAGGATACCTAAGCAATACTTATGAGTTGCGAATGAGAAGGCATTAATGTTCATCTGAGCACCGCTAAGCAGTACTTCGAATTATGAACTCCTCGCGGGCTAGCGAATGCTTGGCCAACGCTATCTATGAGGCGTTGGCTTGGCGCGTTTTCATTTCGCCTCACCGAGGCGCCGTTAGAATAAAGGCGAGAACTTGCACAGACAAGGAACGCGCGGGTGACACAGGCTTCCGGCAGCTAGAGCGAAAATTACGTGGCGTCGCAGTCAACGGGAATTTCGAAGTTGTTATAAGGCGAAAGCGTTAAGGGCCCCGTGTTGCAAAAATCCGGCTTCGACATCGGACGTCGTTCGGCGGAACATCATGCCCAACGAGAAACCCGCAGGCCCTCCGCGCGGCGCAGACCTGTTACGGAACTAAGGGAATTCCACAAAGTAACATGCGTAGAAAAATCGAAAAACACAACCTAAGGACAACATACGGACATGATAGCGTCCAATTGTAATTTGAATATAACAGAAAACATATTTCTGTTTCGTGGAAATTCAAAGATAAACCCCTTTTTCCAGTGTTTCTACCATTCGTAGAGCGGTGTGGCTCAATCGGTTCCTTGCATCGACCCTATCCGGATGGCACTCGCCTCCGTGCGATCGCCTCCAGAAAGCTCGCCTGCTCGCCGTCGTGGATAGCGTTCACCGTCAACGTTTTCCGGTTAGCATTATGGTTACATAAGCTTCAGTTGCCGGGAAGCGTGACAATCTTTCAGAGATCTTTGAATGGTGTCGCGTTCCGCTTTAAAAGGCAAAGCGCAAGTGTCCTCCAAATTTTTATCTGGTCCAGACGACAGACACCGGCTTTCTCGCTCAATGAACCATTTGACGCTTTTGCATAAAAAATTTGGAGGACGCTTCAGATTCGCCTTTAAGAGTGGAACGCGATAGCATTCAAAGATACGTGACTGCTTTTCACGCTTCTCGGTAACTCCAACTTATGTAGCCAGGTCGAGCACACTGCAGACACTCCAGTTTCGCAGATAATGCCAACGCAGGCAGACGGACGACAAGCCGCGGATTTTCACATAGAAAGGAGCGATGGGCGAGGCGATTCAGTATCCAGATATTCGCCAATGTTAATTTTCTCACGTTCCCCCAGCACGCTCCGGCGTCATCGCGCTGCTGCTGCCTTGCTGGGCGCACCTCAAACGCCGTGACGTACGCAACGGTGCGTTTTCTATTGAGAACGCTGTGCCTGTTAAAAATTCCACATTCTTTCAAGGAAAGTTTGACTTTTCTGGAATCGAAAGCCTCGCTTGCTAACGAGCAGTCTCCGTATGCCGTGCTCCTATCGGGGCAAAATAAAAACACACCTGCCTGAGTGTATGACCCTCACATCCACACGCACTCGATCCGTTTTAAGCGTGCGGCTTTTGGCATCGTAACTCGGCGCCACGTTTGTCACCGTCCACAGTATCCCATTCCAAGTGTCGCCTTGTGTACCAGCCTTGGTCGCTGAGCGTCTCAGGGGCTGTGAACAGCTGTATTTAGTTGAACGCGTGCCGCAGACTCAGGGTGACCTGCATCTGCTCGTGTGCCTTATTTATATACACTCTGATCGCGAGTCATTGCTGCGGGGCCAAGCGCTGCCACTCGGCCTAATGGGATTTTTCTCCCTCTGTCCTTCGGCGAGCTTTGTTTTGTAGGACGACGCTTCGCTGTTGCCAGTGCCATCTAGATGCCGTAGTTGTTCTATATTTCCAGCGGGAGACGTACTGCTGACAGCCAGACATTTCTCATTGGTCCAAACAGACATTAGCGCAACACTTAATGAACGAAGGAAAAGCGGGAGCACCTGTGAATTGTTGTTATGTTCATTGAAGAAAACAATAGGAGCACCGATAAATAAACACAGGACGCAAGATAAGCACACGACAGCGACGGTTCTGTTTTCATGCGAAGCATTCTTTGCGAGCTCCAAACAATTTGAGTGTACTTATCTAACGTCCGGCGTCACGTGGTTGGTGACGCCGACCAATTTGAGCCGCTGTGGGAGCGCGTTCTTCGCGTAGCCGGCGTGGTGGCGGCATCGTCCTCGTTTGAGCCCCGTCATCCCAGTCTCGGCCCTGAATCTCGCGTGCTATACCTGCGTTGGAGCCAAAAGAGCACGTCAAAATAACCGGGTATGTCGGCTGCGGAACACAGGGTGGTGGCCGAGTCAAACATTGAGTCAGAAGAAAGTTTCCCGTCCCGAGCGCGCTAACCGGCTTCCGAAGCTCGCAAAGAAGCTCCTGCAAGACCGCAGCTTCGTCTAAGAGTGCGTCGACTCAGGCAGTGCTTTCCTCAGAGGTTTACTTGAGCTGCTCAAGGGTGGCTTATTGTCGGCGGACGGTCTTCAACGTGATCAGGCAGCTAGGCAAGCGTATGTTCTCTCCCGCCCTCAGCATGTCCGAGCTCCACAATGAGCGCCAGCTCACTGCTCATTGCTGACGTCACCGAGAGAGTCGAAGAGCCGGTGGAGGCACGGCGCCGCAGGGTCGATGTGGTAGGCCTCCAATAAACCTGCAAAATGCTTCGTATGACTTCGCTTTCCACACTACGTGGGGTCTGTACAATATACAGGGTGGCGAAGCCAACTTTAGCCGGAGTTAAAAAATATCCGAACACCACGTAGCTGGACAGAACCAAGGTAATGTTGTTTGCCGTCGCTTAGACATGCTCAAATTATTATTTTTATATACAGCCTAATTAGACACTTAGTCTTAATGATTCAACTTCTCAAGTATTAGGATTACATGAAAAGTGTCAATGAGAAAATTGTAGAGCCACATGAAAAGCTCCCTATCCGGCTTTCTATTAATCGATACGTCCTACGTAAATGTGTCTTTCCCAGTGTGAAAGAAGCCCGCGAATACACACAAAGTGCATCGAGTGGCAAGTTGCGCCTAATTAGCTATATAAGCGCAATAAAAAAAATCATTCTATTATCTCCAAGCGACGGCAAATAGCATTACCTGCATCTTTTCAACGAGGGTCTCGAATCCGGCAATATTTATGCCTTCAGCCGCGTGTGGATTTATAGATCAGTTCTCCTCACCCAAAACGTTCACATAGTGGTGACGCCTGCAGCAAGTTGTTTTCTCATCCATTTTCAATTCCATTAATTTACCATTTATGTTTTTCAGTCAGCAAACAAGTAATTTCCCTGCGTAGTCCATGGTGACTTTGTTCCCTGCTTATGATATGAGTTATAACAATCGCGGCCCTTAGTTAAGCCCCTTCCTTCTCATTGTGTGTATATATATATATATATATATATATATATATATATATATATATATATATATATATATATATATATATATATATATATATATATATATATATATATATATATATATATATATATATATATATATATAGGTTGTCCCATATCACTCGAGCCGAAGTTTTCAAAATGAAAGACACTCCGGACGCTAGTCGAACCGAATGCATAATGTTGCCACTGGCCTAGAGGTACTCAGGCTATCCTTATTTTATTTTCCATTTCAATAATGGATTATTTATGTTTAATAAATCAACTTTTTAGGTATTGGCTGCAGACCCCAAGCATGATACGCAAAGTTGCAGAGTGCCTTGAGAACCATCTCAGTAAATTGTTTCTAACACGATATATCTCACGTGGTCCTTTTTTCGAGTTCCAAAGAAAGCCCGCCCACGAAATACGCAAAAATACCACGCGACGGTGCGCTTGTGCACTGTTATTGCGCTGCTTTCAAGCGTGCGATGGGCGTACAAGGTCGGCTGCGGTGAGACTGGCCCCCGACAGGGCGTTATGCCTGGTGTAGGGCATGCGGCTCTTATCGCATGACGGTGTAAATGCATGCTGCTGGCCGAGCGTTGCCGGGGCGATAAAGCGACAACACAAAAAGACAAAAACAAAAAAAGACAAAAACAACATTTTGATTCTCCCTGAAAGAAGGAAAGCGCGAAGTGCGTGGGAACGATGGAGGGCGATGGCGGCTGCTACAATTTTGCCTTTGTGCACAAATAACCTTGTAGTAGTTTTCGAATTCAACGACAATGACTTTAAAACTTAGGGCTCGAATAACAGCGGATCAATCACGCGGGGACAGAACTAATGGTAAAAAAATACTTTGGCTATATTCAAGGAAGATTACGCATGTCTTCTTCATACTATGACTCTTTTCGCACTGGCCCCGTCTACTCTCCTTCTCACACTTGCTGTCTACCAGATGTTTTTTCTTTTTATCTCGCGCCCCGCGCGTGCTCATCACTTCGTGTCCGCAATATCAAGTGGCCTCGTCTGGCTTCAAACGGGTGCACCGTGACCGGCGCGTCAGACCCTGAGGGAGTGCTCCCGCAGGCTGTTCCATTTTACCAGATATAGATCGTGCCTTATGTACCTCGTTCGAACCAATCCCAGCGAACTGCAATATATCCAGTGCTTCTCAGGCGCCCGTGTCCCTGCGTGTTCGCCACAGCAACGCTAATTGGCTGAGACCAACGTTGAGCAGCAGATAACGCTTACTCCAATGAGGAAAGAGCGAATGTGGTTTTGGCTCTAGGTGGGTCAAGTGGACAAAGAAGGCACGCAGTTCAGCTATTTCAACTCTGGTATCCAGTTACGCGTCCGAGCTAAATGATGATTGTGCATGCATATGAAACGCTGAGACAGACTGAGACTTGTACGAAGAAAGAACATAAATGTTCAATCCTGTGCCAGGACGTGGGGCCAGATATTCTGTCAAAGTTTTCTTCAAACTGACATGCAAGTGTTCGCAGTGTGGGTGCTGAAGCTGGAGTGTCAAAATCAGTGTGGAGGGTACTTCAGAAGGGGCAACTTCATCCGTACAACGTGCAGCTGCACCAGAGGTTGGAGCCTCGCGATTTCCAAAATCGACAGGACTTTCTAAACTGGATTATAATCATGACGGAAGAGGACCCGGGCTTCGTCAACAGAATACTGTGGACCGATGAAGCTACCGTCTCACGTAATGCCCAAGTGACCATCCACAACGCTCACTATTGGAGCGACGAAAACCCCCCCTGGGTTTTGAAGACACACCACCAATATCAGTGGTCGGTTAATGTGCGGTGTAAAATTTAGGGTGGTACTATCATTGGCCCCGTGTTTCTTGATAACACGCTTACGGGCGGAGGATACGTGAACGACATCCTTGATGGGGTGCTTGAGGATTTTCTTGCTGGCTGCAAATGGCTGCAGAAGTATGCCCCCAGCAGTGATTGCACGGCATGGGCCCATTGCTTGGCCAGCATGGTCGCTAGATTCATCTCCCCTCGATTTCTTTCTCGGCGGCTACTTGAAGGATCAAGTACACTGGACACCAACCACAACGTCAAAGAGCCTAAAAGATAAAACAAGTCTGCAACTCCATCCCTAATACCATGATCAAGAACGCCTCGGAGAATGTGCCTACAAGATGCCAAGTCGAGCACGCATTATAGTCAAAAGGTGCTTTTTCGATTGAAGGTCACTGGAAAATCATTCCGGCCCTTAGGCCGCCTCCCCTCCCAACCCCATTACACTCCGTCGGCAGTCTGCCAGCTCTTACCCATTTCAAGCATCAAAAAATAAAGCTATGTTCTTGTTCCCTTTCGCCTCCTTAGACGTTTTATCGCTTCGGCAACGCTCTGTCAGCAGCATGCATTTGCGCCGTGATGCGATGAGAGCCACATGTCCAGATACCTACACCAGGCATAACGCCCTGTCGAGGGGCCAGTTACGCTGCAGCTGCCCTTGTTCTTGCATCGCACGCTGGAGAGCCGCACAATAACAATGCGCAAGCGCCCCTTTATGTGGTATTTTTTTTCCATATTTCACAGGCTTTCCCTGGAGCGCAAAAAAAGGACTGCGTGAAATATATCGTGTTGTAAACAATTTATTGAGATGTTTCCCAAGGCGTTCTACAGCTTTGCGTATCACACGAGGTCTGCAGCCAATACCTAACAAGGTGATTAATTAAAATAACTAATCCATTAGTTAAGGGAAAGTAAAAGATAGCCTCAGTAACTCTAGGCCAGTGCCAACATTATGCATTCGGTTCAACTCGCGTACGGAGTGCCTTTCAGTTTTAAAACTTTGGCGCAAGATTTGTGGGACAACCTGTAAATGTGTGTGTGTGTATGTTTGTGTGTGTGTGTGTGTGCGTGCGTCTGTATGTGCGTGCGTGCGTGCGTGCGTGCGTGCGCGCGCGTGTGTGTGTGTGCGTGTGTGTGCGTGCGTGCGTGCGTGCGTGTGCGTGTGCGTGTGTGTGTGTGTGTGTGTGTGTGTGTGTGTGTGTGTGTGTGTGTGTGTGTGTGTGTGTGTGTGTGTGTGTGTGTGTGTGTGTGTGTGTGTGTGTGTGTGAACGTTACCTCTTTCTCGCCTTCTTGACCGGGTTTAAAACGAACTCTCCGACCCACTTGGATGACTGGATTGGTACTACTTGCTATGCGGCACATTTCAATGAGCCCCTTTGACGCCAACTTCGGTATCATGGGATGAGTCTATCCAAACAATTTTTCACGCAAAATGGGGATTTTCGCGGCAGCGCCTCTCAATGGTGTAGCGTGCCCAGAGGAATGCAGGAGAGGAGGCCGGTTCCACACATGCCTCATACAGGGTGTTTCACGTAACTTGAACCAAGGATTTTTTTTTTTTAAAGTGGTTAGCCGCAGCTGAATGAAACGAACGCCATATGGTTTTCTGTCAAGTGGCACTCCTCATAGTATTTGTTTTATTCCGCTTAATTAGTTAATTATGTAAGACGAATTATGGAAAATTTTTAACATTCGCTTTAGGACCAAGTGGCTGTCGTTGCGTTGTAGACGGGATTCAGAAACGACCGACCCAATTTCTTGCGGCAACGTAGATGCCAAGGTAAATATACCTGTTGAAGTTTCCATACAAGCGCATACGTTCAAAACGTGACGCTTCATGAGGCTTAGCACCATCTGTATGAGGGAGGTACACTTCCGGTGGAAGAAAAAGCAATGTGACGCCATATCTGTTAAAAACATAAGTGACGTCATTTTGTTCTCAAAGGTGCGAAATGTGTTTTCGTGGTTTGCCATTAGACCTGTATATCCAAATGGCCCGCAATTCGACTTGGGCACTTCGAGCTTTCAGCGCGGAAAGCGATGGAAGAAAAGGGCAGATGTACGGGTGTCGAAGTCGTACCCCTGAATGGAACATACTTCCTTAGGAAGCCGACGAAAGCTCTAGCTGCAGAGGGATGGCTCTATCGTCGGACACAAAGCCCATTGGCCTGCGCACTCGCACGAAATCAACTAAAGTAAGCAATTATCTGGCGCTCGTAACTCACTAGTTTTCACTGAACAGGATGAGAAACGATGAAGCTACCCACGTCGCCAAATTCAGACAAACGTCGACAAGCAAAACAGCACAACGTGTGAGGGGGGCGTAGACTAACAGGCGAACTTTATGAACGCGCCTTTCTGCTCTATTCAAGAGTTGCATCGCTCTGCAAGCGATAGCGACATCCACGTTCCCTCTCAATTGCGTTGGTCGCTGAAAAAATAGATGTATTGATAATGATAAAATAAAGTTGTCTTTCATTTACTCGTCGCGCATATATAAAAATGATTAGGAACATTGTTTTCATTGAGTGGATCTGTGTCTCGCTTTAATTAAAAATTTGCTTTTTTTCCAGAGAGTTTGTTCCCTCCAGACGTAGTAGCGCTTCAATCGCTGCTCCCATAACCACCCTTGCTAATGTCGGTGGCAATTAGTTCGGAACTGCTTATCGCCCGAAGATTAGCGACCTATTTGGATCGACCTCGTAGATGCTGCGTGGTGATATTTTTTGGCGTGTAAGGAAGCCCACACAATATGAAATGAAAGCACGTGAATGCGCTACCATATTGCAGCGCTCCCAACTGCGCTTCGTGCGAAAGAACCATGCGCGCGGATTGTAGTGAAGTGAGCGGCCACGTCTCCAGGCATCGGCTTCGCAGTGCGTCAACATTTTTGGCGGTGACACACGGAAAGGTTGCGCCATCGCCCCTGTTACGAGACAGACTCAACACGCACACTTATTCTGGATTAGCACCACACGAACGCATGAATACATTTTCTTAATCACTGTACCTCAATCGGTGGTTGTAGTGGGGCCATGTTCATATCATTCTCCTAATTCTACGCGACAACTTATACCTCTCTCATCACTTGGATATATTGTCCGGATCGGTGCTGATCGGTGCGGACCGCTTCGATAGGTACACACACATATTCTCGTGACACCTGTATTATTAAATACGTAAGCATTCATATGCCTACCCAACGAGAAATTTGCCCGTGCCGTGAGACACATACCCCCTTAAGGGGGTATGCGCTTGATTACAGGGGTGCCTAACACCCCTGTAGGCAAGCAAAAACAAAGGAATTATTATCTTCCTAAGAGTCTACTGATCTTGAAAATGGTGCCTGTTGATAACTAATATACTGGAAATGCATATCCAAGTGATTTGACGCATAAGCTTTTGCACAGAAGGAAGCGATCTTGCATAAAATTCGGGAGCTGAGTTTTGCACACGCATATTTGTTCACGGATACCAAAAATCCACGGAACCCTAGCCATACAAAGCTTCGCTGTAATTTTATATAACGTTCAGGTACCCAATTCTTTGGCAGTCACCATGGTGGATACGAGCGAATAGTTATTGCAACATCTCCTTTTTTGTATTTCTTTTACTTCGCGTTTCTCGTTTTCCAATAAGAATTTCCTTTAACTACCTCCTGCCGTGTCCGCCCCGTCATCTCCAACAGCTGTTGAAGCGACCGTTGTTCGCTTTGCTCCTTTCTGGGCGCAGTCGCGTTAATATGATTGCAATATTTAAAGACATTGGTGACGTGTCCGCGCCGTTGACGCCACCTCCATGCATTCATGGATTCAACGACGGCGGTGATTCTTGCTCTTGGAGGGTGACAAGGCCATCAGCTGCAAAGACGTCAGAGAGTAGGTGGTTCTGCGGAGATGTGGAGTGCATCTGACTGCAAAAATGACAGAGCCAAGGGCATGCACACTAACCCTCTCATCTATCGGCTCTCTAGCTGAGCCAGGGCGTTTCACTGCTGGCATGACCCTTCTGCGCACAAACATTAACGTTGCTTCTCTGCAACTGCGCGCCATACCGCACCATGGTGCGGTCAGTGCTCTGAACGCAGCGCACCGTATACTTCACGCTACAAACGCTGACGGCTTTCCTTTTGCCCCATCTTGTGCGCTCTTCAGGTGCGATGCCCACAATGACGGTGGCGGTGCTCCTTTCCCCGGAAACGTTGTTAGCTGCCTACTGGGGCGGCCAATGTGAGGCGCCTGCAGCACGCTGGCGAACAGCGCCGTCAGCGGCAGCAGTATACGTGCACTGGCTAGCGAAATAGCCTGGGCGAAAGCGCACACGGCGCGCTTATTGATATCGCACTGTAGTTCTGAGGACCTGACTAACTGAAATACCCATTTTCGCGCGTATGCTGTTGAGATAGGTCGCCGCGTCACATTCATTGGTTCAGCTGGTACATAAAGCAGGAAACGACTGCAACATGCGATGTAAACTCAGCCCTCAGACAAAGTTTAACGCGGCAAACTAAGACAAGCAACTTCAACAGTTATTTTGCAGATGTTCTTTCTCTGTGCACGAGAACATTGTCGTGTATCTGATGCGTGTAGAATGGCGAAGCAGCACAACCACCATAGGTAAAAAAACATAAGAAAGTAAACGTGCGTCCTCTTCTTTCTTTCTTTCTTTCCTTCTTTACTCATTTGTTTTTGCGCTGCTTCATCGATTGCACTGGTTTCGGCACGTTCTCCTTCCATGTCGATTTCCTATGTATTTTCTTGCGATGCTTTGCAAATCCTAATGTATCCCAAACTAGCTCCATAATCATTTTTGGTCAACCTCACCGAGCTTGACGCGGCGATAACCGCAGGTGGCGGCAGTTGCACGCGTAATGCCGGCTTTGCCAGCGAGTGTGAGCACGTCGCTCGATTGACGTTCAGCGTGGATGCACAGCACGAAGAGCCGCGAATTAGACACAGCCAGAGCTAGGAAGCGCGGGGAAGGAAAATGTACATAAGAGAGATAGACCGAGCTACATAGGGAACGGCAAAATGATTACTACAAATTCTCGGGTACGCCTCCGGCGCGAAAGCTGCGGAGTCGTCAGACCTGCGGAGGCGAAGACGCACACTTTGCAGGAAAGACGGCACAGCCGCGAATGCACGTCTCCTTTACTAGTCAAAGGCAAAGCAGCGTCGCGAATGTAAGCACATTTGCCTACGGACCTCTTACGTCAAGGCCTTCTGAGGCCGCGATTAAAACCGATGAAACAGCTTCATCGGCTTAAGTATGTTTGCGTAACTGGTCCCGCGCACGAAAACGCAACATAGTTGTACAGATTTGATTCCGCGAGGTATATCCGCCACTTGGAACAGAAGAAACGAGGAAGCGCGATCAACCAACGCCATTGCCGGCTGCGTCTGCTGTGCCCAGTCCGGCAGCCGCATGCCAATGCATTCGCGACGCCGCCGCTTGATGACGCCACCGGTTCAGACTCATTCCGTTCGCAGTACCTAGAAAGGCACATCGCTCCCCCGTGTTATCAGAAAAGCATGGAGGACACTTAAGCTTCGCCTTTAAGTGCGAAACGCGACAGCATTCAAGGAACCCTGACGGCTTTTCACGCTTCCTGGTAACTGCAGCTTATGTAACCGTAAGGTTTACAAAGAAACGCTGGCGGCGAACGCTATGCCCGAAGGCAAGCTTTCTGGTATAAACGCGGCCGATCGCGGGAGTTCATCTCCTCCTATTCTTTCGCGCTGTTAATATTTCACTCTAAGAAGAGCTAACGTCAAAGATGTACGCTGTCGGTGTTTCTTTTTTTCATTACATTTTCCGGTAGTGGTTTGTGGGCTGCCGTTCTCAAAATACCGAAGAATAACTTTGTAAAGAATAAAAGACAGGGTATGACCAACTTTGGTGGTAGAAGAGTGGGTGGGTATGCGTGGTTTCGAATTTGGTTAGAAATTCTTTTTACCGAAGCGATGTCCGAAGCTGGACGCGGGAAGCCTAACGAAGACTCCGGATATTCTCTGGCATGGGGTCCTTAACACTCTCGCATTAACATAGCCTTAGGAGCTTGAGCGTAACGCTAAACGTTGCCGTCGCTGTCAGTGCTCGTCCTCTGGACGCTCCTCGCAAATTTCTTAATGTGCTAGCACCAGGAATTTAAAGTGGAAATATGTGTTCTTCTGTGAACTTCGCAAGTCGGTCAGGTGGGAGAGCTAGAGAAGGGATGGGATATCTTAGAAAAGCGGTTGCTTGTGTGTATGTATGTGTATGGTGTTTGCAACGTGGTGAACGCACGCACCATCATATTTCCGGGACATTAAAGAGGTACTATATGACGATAACGCCTTTCTGTCGAATATACTGTCAAATCGGCACGAAAATCACAGCTCCCATGGCATGGGTCGAAAGCCCGAAGGTGGTGGTGGTAACAACTTTATTGAGATTCTGCTCAGTTATGTTCTGGCAGGCCCGAGTCCTAGGATGGCCCCTCACAAGAAGCGACCCTTTCGGCCCAGGCAACGAGGGCTTTTTGTACTTTTACGTCCGGCGTTCTGAGCAGCTCTTCCCACGTCTGTTGTGAGGGAGCTGGCAGGAGCGACCTGGGAGGGGGTAAGCCTTCGCACCCCCAAAGAATGTGATTTTGGGTAGCCAATGTTTGATTTGTGCAATTTTGACATATTGGGTTCCATTGCCCGTTGGTAATTACGGCTAGCCAATGTGGGCTGGGGAACGATTTAGTTTGGATTCGACGCAGGATCGAGGCTTGCGCTCGCGTGAGGCTTGCGTTTGGAGGCGGGTAGATTCGCCTTTTTTGCTTGTAATAGTTTGTTATTTCGTGGTATGTCGTCGGTGCCTCATCCACGGGATCCGAGTCTGAGGGGCACATCTCCCGGTTGATTAGACCTCGGGCTACCCAGTGCGCCTCCTCATTCCCTTGATTCCCCGAATGGGCAGGGACCCATACGAGTTCAACAGTGTTTTCATTATTAAAGTCCCGTAGGACTCGCGCTACACAGACGCATATGCTGCCTCTCGAAATGTTGACTATTGCCCTTTTGGAGTCGCTTACAGTAGTTTGCACGGAGGGATTCATGATGGCCAAAGCAATGGCAGTCTCTTCCGCTTCCACGGTGGACGCTGTTTTTATGGTCGCGGCGTTGAGGATACTTCCCTCTCCGGTCACGACGCTCACTACGTAAGTTTGGTGATTTTGCTTTGCTGCATCGACATAAGCGGTGTGCTGGTTGCTTTGGTACCTTTCTTGAAGGACCTTGGCTCTGGCAGACCGCCTCTTGTCGTGTCTCCCAGAAAGCATGTTCTTGGGTAACGGTTTTATAACCAAACGCCTTTTGACCGCACCGAGTAATGTTGTTCTTCCTGCTGAATTCATAACGGGATTCAGCGCGAGTTTACTTAGAATAACCCTACCAGTTGCGGTGCGGGAGAGTCGTTCCCGTTGGGCTGTTTTATGGGCCTCCACGAGTTCGTCTAGGGTATTGTATATACTTAGCTCAAGTAATCGTTCAGTGTTCGCATACCTCGGGAGACCAAGGGCAGCTTTATGAGCTGTGCGAATGACGCTGTTAACTTTTCCTTGTCAGAAAGGCGTAGGTGGTAGTAAGGGAAGGAATACACGACGCGACTGATCAGGAAAGCCTGCGTCAAATGGCAGGTATCAGCCTCCTTCATACCCGAAAAAAGTCGATTTCTTGCGTGTCAGTGATACAGACGTCGAGCTCACAGATCTCTCACCATCTGGGTATGGCTTCTGCTGGTGTGATCTGACCTGTTAGCTGAGTGTGACCTTTGTTGAAATCAGACACGCTACTTTTCACAGTAAAGCAAAAGATTCTATTCTAACTACGTTGTCACGCTGGCGAAATTTGTGGTTAGGGCAGCACTCCGTTTGTACAATGTAACATTTGATTTTATACACATATGGATGTAGAGGATTGCTTTAACGTTTCCTCCCGCAGCTTACGACTGTCAGTGCGGACCTCATATTTTCATATCTTGACCTTTACTTCGCGCCGCTTCAGTTACCGCCGTGCACGCATTTCGCCATCGGAACTGTGACAGCGTGCGAAAATATAGGGGTCGCAAGTAAGGCACGGTTTATGTACAGATTGTTTACAGAGAGAGGTACTGAAGGCTACCGAAGAAGAATCGCGTGCAACATTCCGGCGACCGTCGTCTTAATTTTTATTCTGAATAAACGGCTCGTAACAATAATTTACATACTCATTTTCACGAATGACATGCCTTGAGTGAAGAGATAATAACAAGATCCGTTCCATACAGCGGGAGATGCCTTCGGAAACCGGCCACCAGGCGAGGGTACAACGCGGAAAGGCGACCGGGCCGGCGCCGAGGATCACGACTGTGAAACACGCCTCCGGCATCACTTGGCGCTATCGCGCGCGGCAAATCGGACCGAACCGCTCGTGCCGAGACCTTCGACGCTTGCGACGTTTGGCTACTAGAGCTCCAATGGCGTCGTACGAGCTGCAGGTGACCTTACTAGACCAAAGTAGGTGTAGCCTCGCTGGCAGCAGCCAATCGCAATCGCGTTCCCTCCACGCGTGACCGCAGAGGTGGCAGATCACCGCGCGAGCCCCCTTTGGCGCACTCACTCAGCTGCTGGCAGTGCGTCCCACATTCACAAGACATGTGTGCAAGCGAGGGTGCCTTTCCTTTCGCAGCGCTGCTTACGTACGGGATCACGTACCCTTAGTTCCGATGTTTTAGTAGCACCACTCCGCTGCTCTCTCTTGTTAGGTACATTTTGATGGCGTCACAGGGATCCAATCTAAACTAAAATGAAATACTTCCCCTTGGTCGCTATTCAAAAGAACACTGTGTAGGAATATCTATATCACGTTACTAGCCAATGCCTTCGTACGACGGCATGTCGCTTTTCTAAACCCTTAGTGAAGCCGCGACTCCCATACATAGTACTCAATGGTAAATTGGTCTCTTGGAATCCATGACGATGAGTGTGATGCGGAGGCATGGCTAAATTGCTTGGTTTGTTTCGAACCAGTGCAAGGACTGTGGCCGAGCAAAATGAACAAGCGAACACTCCCCCAAAACAACAGTATTAATTAGCAGCATCATACGGCTCCAAATTACGCATAAGAACATATTGAGATCAGAAAGGATAATGTAGCAACTGCTGTTACATACGAGGGACCGGCAATCGCAATACGTGGTAGGTGAACGTTCTACAGATTTAGTTCGTCCAGTGAAACCTACACTCTTGTAGCAACGGCTTTCAATAAACGCTGTTTCTAGTGCAGGGAAAGTGCTGTGTGTTGATTCTTATTTCAGCATGTCTGTTTACCCGGGTTGCGAAATCGCGTCCACACCAGCTAGCCGATGTAGCCACGCTACATCGAATGACCTGGTGAGAGCAACTAAATCGAGCGACAAAAATATAGTGCTGACTAGCGAGCCAACAAGTGCACAACACGCGAGCTTGATTGATCAGACAGCACAGAGCTGCGACAAGCAAAGTGAATCCATTATGACTCGCATTCAATACACAGGGGTCTAAGACATGCCCTGTTATTGACCCACGGTGTAAAAGCAAAGCGCCACCGAAAGAATTTGTGAGACAGTCCACGTGCGCCGAGGTTAGCGCACTGTTCCGCAAAGGTAATTTTTCCGCGACAAACGCTGTTCGATCCCGCGAACTCGTGCGGAGCAGCCCAACACTGTAGCCACTATGCTACGACGGCGGCTCAAATGCGCTGTGCTGAGACGAGTGTGTCAGCACGCAAGTTGTACACAACCACAGAAAAGTGAACGCTGCGGCACCTGCACTGGCGCCTAGCGGTTTAGCTCATTCTTGATGGAGTGAAGTTTCAAGACGAATTTCGTGCGTCAGGTAAAGCTGCAGTGGCATGACGCAGGATGTTGATTGTTCCAGGCTTGACGCCGGAAGAAGTTCTTCGCTTGGACGCCGATAGTTTCATCCATGTGATTCAGGCTTTAATTTTTCAGCGGCAAGCGAAACTTGCTAGACTGGCCTCTTAAAGCGAAGGTCCACTCGGCTCTCTCCTCTCCTCTCTCCTCTCTCCGAGAGAGCCAGGCCAACACCTCCTAGACATGTTCTCTAGAGGGTGCTGGCCAGACTATCTTGCCTGGCTCTCTCGGAACTTAGCTCACCGCACGCCTCTCCGGCGCCTGCGAGGAAACTTTATGAAGCATCTGGAAGCCCACGTCATTTCTTATGAGTGCCTGCTACCATAGCAAAAAGAAAAGAAAGCATATTAGGAAGTAATTCGTGAAAATTCTGCAGCCCTCAAAATCACCAAATGGACCAGAATGTTTTCTTATTGCGGTGCAAATAAACGCGCGTGTTCTATGCGCGTCATTGACCGTGTTTCTGTATTACTTCGACAGTTTTAATGAAAAATCAGGAATATACGTCAGATGCGACAGAATTTTATTTTCAGACCTATCATTATAGCTCATTAAGCTAGCAATGCTTGGCGCATGCGGACGCAGTTATATTGTGAATGGGAACAGTTCAGTGGACTCAAATTGCACATTTCATACAACGGCAAGATATCGGAGACAATGAATATTCAGCCTTGCGCCATTTCTCTTTAGGGTCAAGGTAAGCGCTTCTCTGGACCTTTCAATTTTTCATGCAACGACTAATCAATGCAAGCATACTAAAAGGAAGCATGTGAAAGAAAGCTAACAATTTCGGCGAAAAACAGTTGATTTACGCCGTTGCAAACACACTCGCGCAATGATGAAACCTTCGCCTGACTATTCGTGATTTCAAAGCAACCTGTTCAACCGGGTTCCCTGCAGTTTCGGATCTAGACATTGCACGATATTCATTATTTTTTAGGCGGATCCCCCGATCGATTCTGATGAAGACGGCCGATTTTAAGAAGCCGCAGTAACGCTGCCAGGGCAGCAAGTTCAAGAGTTTCACGCTTGCGTGAAAGACTGATTTCAGATATGTCGGTTCAATGAAGCTACTAAAGTATTCTTTCGCGATATATTCGGCCCGCCACTATACCCCTCGTTGCTATCTGCAGCTGAGAGGCTTCACAGGGTCGTGTTTCTTTGCCATCCACCTGTGTGGTCTTGCGTGCTGACGTCTGGCGACCACACATGAGGGTGTTTGCAGTCTATAGCTAAACCCTTCCGCGAGACGGGGTAATTTATAGGGCTTCCTAAGACCGCGACTCCTCCAGAAGCTCCGTAAGATTCGCATCTTCCGCGCCCAAAAAAAGGGTTGGCGGCGAATCCTAAAGATCAGTTCGCAGTGACGGCATCGCATAACTTCCTGCAGCGTCGTTAGCGCGCTTCAAAGCTTTCATCGCATGCGACGCCTGCTGCAGGAGTGCCCACTTCTTTCGTTATATCGGCATCGGGGCGGAATTCTGGAAGCGTTCTGGAAGGAGATAAGCTGGGCGATATTTTGCGTTTATGTCTCTTCTTTCGCGGGAAATTCGAGACCGCGGCTACAGTTTGGATGCGGTACTAAAAGGGCTACAGCGGCCGTAATCCCCGCATGCTTGAGGCGCAGGCGACATTTGCTTTCACGACGCACCTCAGTGCACTGATTGTATCGCATTTTGAATGCGTTCCTTCCTTTTTACAGAAGTGGTAGGACGGGGAGCCAGTTTGGAAGTGGACAACTTCATCTGGCACTAAGTGTGACTCCGATTTCGGCTGCAAAGTGGATTCGATGTCTTCCAGTGGTGGGACAGACACATGGAGCGAAGAACACGCTTCAAGCGACGTGCTTCCTCGCTGTATTGGGAAACCTACCAGCTGCACTGCGTCTCGCCCACAAAAAACAACTGGACGGAGCAACCGCCCAACCAAACTTACAAGAATCAGAGTGCGAATTTCACACTGACGACAGGGATAACGAAACTTCATCATCATCATCATCATTATCATCATCATCAGCCTGGTTACGCCCACTGCAGTGCAAAGGCCTCTCCGATACTTCTCCAACTACCCCGGTCATGTACTAATTGTGGCCATGTTGTCCCTGCAAATTTCTTAATCTCATCTGCCCACCTAACTTTCTGCCGCCCCCTGCTACGCTTCCTTTCCCTTGGAGTCCAGTGCGTAACCCTTAATGACCATCGGTTATCTTCCCTCCTCATTACATGTCCGGCCCATGCCCATTTCTCTTTCTTGATTTCAACTAGGATGTCATTTACCCGCGTTTGTTCCCTCACCCAATCTGCTCTTTTCTTATCCCTTAAAGTTGCGCCCTTCATTCTTCTTTCCATAGCTCGTTGCGTCGTCCTCAATTTCAGCAGAACCCTTTTGGTAAGCCTCCAGGTTTCTGCCCCATACGTGAGTACTGGTAAGACACAGCTGTTATACACTTTTCTCTTGAGGGGTAGTGGCAACCTGCTGTTCATGATTTGAGAATGCCTGCCAAACGCCCCCCCAGCCCATTGTTATTGTTCTGGTTATTTCAGTCGCATAATCCGATTCCGTGGTCACTACCTGCCCTAAGTAGATGTATTCCCTTACCACTTCCAGTGCCACGCTACCTATCGTAAATTGCTGTACTCTTCTTAACTTCACCACACCGTAAACCTGCAAAAATGTTTGTTTATTTGGTTGTCTTTGTATTTCTACTTAATTAGGTAACAACCGGATGATACAGACAGGGTGGGTGTATATATAGGTAAAATAACATTGAATGAAACGAAGAAAAACCACAGTTTGTTTACATAGCGCACAGAACTAGGCAGTAGCGGCATTGACGGACGTTACGCTTTCAATGCAAGAGGGAAGGTGGTCGCCCTCCGCGCAAACGCTAGGTGAAAAGAATGAAAGAAGGAAGTCAAGTGATTGGCAGACGGCAAATGCAACATTGCAACGGTGAGCGAGACGGGATGACCCGATGGATGGCGCTTCAAAAAGTTCGCTTTTCGGCAAATCATCTTCAAACAAAAAATCTTTTGAAACGAACATATAAACACAAAGGCTCTTCTAAATCGCACCTTAATGACACCAACAAAGTTTCATAAACCAAACACTAGCTCTGCGGCAGCAATGAACAACGGTGACACGAGCTGACCAATACGAAACGAGCTCTATGTTGTGCCCAGGATTCATACTTCGGATGCGTATTAGAGCTTCTATTGCAGTTTTTACGAAGCCACTGCCGCATCGCGGCTGCACCGCTAAGCATTCCATCTTTGATCTGTTAGAGTGAACTCCAAAACCACTGCCACTGCTGCGTAGGTCGGTGAAGTGAAGTGAAGTTTATTCTTCTTTTCAAGGAAAAGAGGGGACCGGGACAAAAGGCGGTAAGGCCTGACGAGGCCCCGGTACCCATACAGTTGGCAGTAACAATATAAAGGAAAAAAAAATGTTCTGTGCTGAAGGCACTTGGCAGTGGGCATGGTGCTAGTGGATGAGAAGAAGACGACGAGGTGTGCTTGCTTCCCCGTTTCGAGATAGGACCGACCTGTTTTAAGCCTACCGCTGCAACCTAGAGCTAGTGCTGCTAGGCGAACACCACCCCCGTTGCATTTGGTGGAGCTGCTGGGTTCCTCTTCAACATCCTGGAACTCCGCAGTCGGACGCTACTACCAGCTGTTACAATGGATGAACCGGGACCGTCCCAGGCTGCTGCTCCCGTGCCCCCGGCGATCGTCTGCTCTGGTGTTATCCGCCAGCGCGATCCGGCTATATTCAGCGGCACCGACGACCACGACGTGGAAGACTGGCTCGCCGAATATGACCGTGTAAGCGCCTATAATAAGTGGGACGACCGCGCCAAGCTCACAAATGTCATATTTTACTTGACTGACGTGGCCGACCTATGGTTCCGCGATCATGAAGCCGATTTTACCACCTGGTCGGCTTTCGCGGCGACTTTGGCTGAGGTCTTCGGCCGTCCCGCAGTTCGCCGGCTTCGCGCTGAGCAGCGCTTGCGTGGTTGAGCTCAACGCCAGGAAGAGACCTTCACCAGTTATATTGAAGACGTGCTCTCGCTCTGCAAGCGCGTCAACTCCTCCATGGATGAAGCAGACAAGATCAAGCACGTCTTGAAAAGCATCGATGAGCATGCCTTTCAGATGCTCGTCGCGAAGAGTCCCCGCACTATTGCCGAGGTCATACAGCTTTGCCAGCAGTACGACGAGCTGCGCAAGCAACGTGCATCAACACGCGCTGCTCAGCCACCTCAACATGCCACCGGCCCCTTGCAACCTTCACCATGCCCCGCGCGCGCGTTCGACCGCGTCGGCATTGACCTATACGGTCCGCTTCCCAACACTCCAAGCGGCAACCGCTGGGTTATTGTCGCTATCGACCACCTCACGCGGTACGCCGAAACTGCAGCCCTAGCATCTGCCACAGCAAAAGACGTCGCCAGTTTTCTCCTTGGAAACCTGATTTTACGCCATGGAGCACCTAGAGAATTACTGAGCGACCGCGGTCGCGTTTTTCTCTCCGACGTCATTGCAGCATTGCTAAAGGAGTGTCGCATCATTCACCCCACGGCATATCATCCACAAACTAATGGGATGACAGAGCGTTTCAACCGCACCCTTGGCGACATGTTGGCCATGTATGCTTCATCTGACCACTCGAATTGGGATCGCATTCTGCCTTTCGTCACCTACGCTTACAATACCGCCAAGCAAAGCACCACTGGGTTCTCCCCTTTCTTTCTCCTTTACGGACACGAACCTTCATGCACTATGGACACGATTCTGCCTTACCGACCAGATGCTTCGGAGTGCACGACTGTTTCAAGAGCGGCTGCTTACGCCGAAGAATGTCGCCAGCTCGCTCGTTCGTTGACATCTCAGGACCAGTGGCGCCAAAAGCATCGCCATGATTCATCTACTGCGGCTACGTGCTTTGCTCCTGGCTCGCTGGTCTGGTTGTGGGTGCCCTCTACTCCTCCAGGCCTTTCCTCTAAGCTGCTCTCCAAGTACCACGGTCCTTATAGGGTACTAAAAAAAACATCCGCGGTCAACTACCTCATCGAGCCAACGGAAGCGCCTTCCGACCAGCGTCGTCGCGGCCAGGAAATTGTGCACGTCTCCCGGCTCAAGCAGTGCCATGACCCCCCTGTGTTTTCCTGCCCTTAGGTCGCCAGGATGGCTACTCTTTCGGTGGGGAGTGATTGTACTGAAGGCACTTGGCAGTGGGCATGGTGCTAGTGGATGAGAAGAAGACGACGAGGTGTGCTTGCTTCCCCGTTTCGAGATAGGACCGACCTGTTTTAAGCCTACCGCTGCAACCTAGAGCTAGTGCTGCTAGGCGAACACCACCCCCGTTGCAGTTCATAGAAGGCGCGACAAATATATCAGAACAACGCTACAATGCGCACAGTGAAACTTAACTCGGGAAAAATACAAACATGTGCATGGTAATATGCAAGCACTCAAAGTTATACACGTACAAATACAATGCGTACATGACTGGTGAATTAAGACACGAGAACATGCAACTAAAGCACTTCTCCGCAACAAAGATATAGAGAGAAACATCTGTATAAACAAACGGTGGATACATTTCCTTACATTTGAATTTCGCCTTCAATCAAACGCCGTTTCATGTTTTACTTGAAGACATTTTTAGATAAAAAGAAATCATCTGTAAACGGAAATTTCTTGAGGGCGTTGGGCACTTGAAAATTTAGCTTTTGTTTACCATAATTCGTGCGCACTCGTGGTACACGTAGTTTTACCTCACGAATGTTGTAATTTATATTAATGTCAGCAATAGAGTACAAACTGTTTCTCTGAATGTATTGCAACAGCCATAGATAATACACTTGTTCAGCTTGTAGTATGCTGTGTTCAACAAACAAGGGTTGTGTACGTAATTCATGTGGTGCACCGCGATAGCCCTCAATCGCACGCAAGGAGCTTTTTTGTAGCAGTAGTAGTTTATGGTAATTTGAAGACGCACTCGTACCCCATACAAGATTACAATATGGCAGTTTTGAGAAAAACAGTGCGTTATACATGGACACCTTTAACCAAACGGGCAAAAGTTTAAAAATCCTAAAGAGCAGACCAACAATTTTGCTTAGTTCAGAAGCAAGTTTTGAGATATAAAGAGACGAAGAAAAATTTTCATTAAACCACACTTCGACGAATTTTTGAGGAGAAACCTGGCTGATTTTTGCGTTATCAAAATAAATCTGTACAGAATAGCGTTCCATGGTGTTGATCAGCTTGAAAAGATGTATTTTGTTTTATATATATTTAAACTATGCTTATTTACGTGTAACCAGTCACGAAGCTTCAGTAAATAAGTGGTAACCATACTTTGGAGGGCGGGTAATGAGCGGGAGGAAAAGAAAAGATTTGTGGGGTCAGCGTACATTACCAGATCTGGAGAATTATATATATCGGCTAGGTCACTGATATATGTAATGAATAATAAAGGCCCTAGTATTGATCCCTGCGGGTCGCTTATGAAGCTCTTTTTTTTATTTCGTCGCCAGAAGAACGTAGAGAGAAAAAAATTGCAACAGCATGTTTGTGTTCCGTTAGCTACATCCGCAACATGGAACAGACGTGAGGGCTCATTCCATCATTGGCCCAATGCCAGCGCGTTGAATCGGAGGCAGCTATGAGCTCAGAAAGCACCATGGCCAAGCACATAATGGCGACGATTGTTGTATGCTCGAGGCACTTTAAGCCTTTTTGCCTGCTTTATGGCTACTTTTTGTCAGTTAAGAAAACTCCCGTGATTTACTGCTGCCTCCTGACGGCAAAGCGCTTTAAGTGAAACGGCGTGCAGCTAACATTAATAATTATTTTGCCTCGCACTGTCGCCTACATCGCTCAATTTATAAATGTACAATCAGATTGCCTTGCAGCCTGAACCACGACCAGAAACGGTGGTCGCTACTTCGACATTCTTTTGCACTGGAATGATTTCCTCGTACCAATGAAGTCAGACGTAGTTTCTGGAATTTAATTAACTTCACGTGTAATCGAATTAGTGGAACTTGGTTCAGTGATATCACATCTTGGTATATACGAATGTGTTGCATAAATGTCACATTACCAGTGAACCTCGCCAACGGCATGCATCGCGCAGACGAGACCGCATACGAAGGGTGACATGTCACGGGCAGCTCGGATAAAGTCTGCAATACACAGCGGCTTAATTTGAGCTGTCGTAATGATTGCGCCGGACAGGCCGCCATTGGAAT
This sequence comes from Dermacentor albipictus, assembly GCF_038994185.2. NCBI lineage: Eukaryota > Metazoa > Arthropoda > Arachnida > Ixodida > Ixodidae > Dermacentor > Dermacentor albipictus. The sequence goes on along the minus strand of NW_027225569.1, from coordinate 5,738,245 downwards.
CTGAACCTGGCAACGTGTAACGTTAGAACGCTATCTAGTGAGGCGAGCCTAGCAGCGTTATTGGAGGAATTAGAGGGTAGTAAATGAGATATAATAGGGCTCAGTGAAGTTAGGAGGACAAAAGAAGCATATGCAGTGCTGAAAAGCGGGCATGTACTGTGTTACCGGGGCTTAGCGGAGAGACGAGAACTAGGAGTCGGGTTCCTTATTAATAAGGAAATAGCTGGTAACATACAGGAATTCTATAGCATTAACGAGAGGGTGGCAGGTCTTGTTGCGAGACTTAATAGGAGGTACAAATTGAAGGTGGTACAAGTCTATGCCCCTACATGCAGTCATGATGACCAGGAAGTCGAAACCTTTTATGAAGACGTGGAATCGGCGATGGGTAAAGTCAAAACAAAATACACTATACTGATGGGCGACTTCAATGCCAGGGTAGGCAAGAAGCAGGCTGGACATTAGTCAGTGGGGGAATATGGCATAGGCTCTAGGAATAGCAGAGGCGAATTATTAGTAGAGTTTGCAGAACAGAATAATATGCGGATAATGAATACCTTTTTCCGCAAGCAGGTTAGTCGAAAGTGGACGTGGAGGAGCCCGAATGGTGAGACTAGAAATGAAATCGACTTGATACTCTGCGCGAACCCTGGCATCATACAAGATGTAAACGTGCTCGGCTAGGTACGCTGCAGTGACCATAGGATGGTAAGAACTCGAACTAGCCTAGACTTGAGGAGGCAACGGACGAAACTGGTACACAAGAAGCCTTAGACTTCTGTCAAGCAAAGGACCAGGCAGGATTCCGTAAAGGCTACTCTACGATAGATCATATTCACACTATCAATCAGGTGATAGAGAAATCTGCGGAATATAACCAACCCTTATATATAGCTTTCATTGATTACGAGAAAGCGTTTGATTCTGTCGAAACCTCAGCAGTCATGGAGGCATTACGGAATCAGGGTGTAGACGAGCCGCACGTCAAAATACTGAAAGATATCTATAGCGGCTCCACAGCCAGCGTAGTCCTCCATAAAGCAAGCAAGAAAATCCCAATAAAGAAAGGCGTTAGGCAGGGAGATACGATCTCTCCAATGCTATTCACAGCATGTTTACAGGAGGTATTCAGAGATCTGGATTGGGAAGAATTGGGGATAAAAGTTAATGGAGAGTACCTTAGTAACTTGCGATTCGCTGATGATATTGCCTTGCTTAGTAACTCAGGGGACCAATTGCAATGCATGCTCACTGACCTGGAGAGGCAAAGCACAAGAGTGGGTCTAAAAATTAATCTGCAGAAAACTAAAGTAATGTTTAACAGTCTCGGAAGAGAACAGCAATTTACAATAGGCAGCGAGGTACTCGAAGTCGTAAGGGAATACACCTACTTGGGGCAGGTAGTGACGGCGGATCCGGATCATGAGACGGAAATAATCAGGAGGATAAGAATGGGCTGGGGTGCGTTTGGCAGGCATTCTCAGATCATGAACAGCAGGTTACCATTATCCCTCAAGAGAAAAGTATATAATAGCTGTGTCTTACCAGTACTCACCTACGGGGCAGAAACCTGGAGGCTAACGAAAAGAGTTCTGCTCAAATTGAGGACGACGGAACGAACTATGGAAAGAAGAATGAGAGGTGGAACGTTAAGGGATAAGAAAAGAGCAGATTGGGTCAGGGAACAAACGCGAGTTAATGACATCTTAGTTGAAATCAAGAAAAAGAAATGGGCATGGGCAGGACATGCAATGAGGAGGGAAGACAACCGATGGTCATTAAGGGTTACGGACTGGATTCCAAGGGAAGGGAAGCGTAGCAGGGGCGGCAGAAAGTTAGGTGGGCGGATGACATTAAGACGTTTGTAGGGACGGCGTGGCCCGAATTAGTACATGACCGGGTTGTTGGAGAAATATGGGAGAGGCCTTTGCCCTGCAGTGGGCGTAACCAGGCTGCTGCTGCTGCTGCTGCTGCTGCTGCTGCTGCTGCTGATGATGATGATGATGATGATGATGATAACCAACCCTTATGTATAGCTTTCATTGATTACGAGAAAGCGTTTGATTCAGTCGAAACCTCAGCAGTCATGGAGGCATTACGGAATGAGGGTGTAGATGAGCCATATGTAATAATACTGGAAGATATTTATAGCGGCTCCACAGCCACCGTAGTGCTCCACAAAGAAAGCAACAAAATCCCTCTAAAGAAAGGTGTCAGACAGGGAGATACGATCTCTCCAATGCTATTCACAGCATGTTTACAGGAGGTATTCAGAGGCCTGGAGTGGGAAGAATTGGGGATAAAAGTTGATGGAGGATACCTTAGCAACTTGGGATTCGCTGAAGATATTGCCTTGCTTAGTAACTCAGGAGACCAATTGCAATGCATGCTCAGTGACCTGGAGAGGCGAAGCAGAAGGGTGGGTCTGAAAATTAATCTGCAGGAAACTAAAGTATTGTTTAACAGTCTCGGAAGAGAACAGCAGTTTACGATAGGTAGCGAAGCACTGGAAGTGGTAAGGGAATACATCTACTTAGGGTAGGTAGTGACCACGGATCCGGATCATGAGACTGAAATAACCAGAAGAATAAGAATGGGCTGGGGTGCGTTCGGCAGGCATTCTCAAATCATGAACAGCAGGTTGCCAATAGCCCTCAAAAGGAAAGTGTATAACAGCTGTGTGTTACCAGTACTCACATATGGGGCAGAAACCTGGAGGCTTACGAAAAGGGTTCTGCTGAAATTGAGGACGACGCAACGAGCTATGGGAAGAAGAATGATGAGTGTAACGTTAAGGGTTAAGAAAAGAGCAGATTGGGTGAGGCAACAAATGCGGGTAAACGACATCTTAGTTGAAATCAAGAAAAAGAAATGGGCATGCGCCGGACATGTAATGAGGAGGGAAGATAACCGATGGTCACTAAGGGTTACGGACTGGATTCCAAGGGAAGGGAAGCGTAGCAGGGGCGGCAGAAAGTTAGGTGGGCGGATGACATTAAGACGTTTGTAGGGACTACATGGCCACAATTAGTACACGACCGGGGTAGTTGGAGAAGTATGGGAGAGGCCTTTACCCTGCAGTGGGTGTAACTAGGCTGATGATTATGATGATGATGATGGTGATGATTATGATGATGATGATGGTGATGATGATTATGGTGATGATGATGATGATGATGAATGATTGCGCAGTTGGTTCTAGCAGAGAGCGAGGAAAACACCGAGGAATCCCTTCTGCTGAAATATCGCTGGGAAAATTCTGCGTTTTAGAGAGAGATAAATGGCATCACTAAATAATGATGCCAGTGGTGCACGAAGCATTTGGCTTTTCAATTTTGCCCAGAATCACCTTTATGCTGTCATTAAACAAACCATAAAATAACACGTACTGGTATTAGCTTCGCGCTCACTTCTTCGGACGTGAATAATCACTGGCAGCATGAGTTGCAGCTCTCCATACGAAGCGCCGGCATATTTGCAGACGAGCATTCAGCGCTCCACTACACACACGTGTATGCCTACACTTCGTAGGAAAACTTTCAAAATCAGTCATTTGACAAGCACTCGTTTCCTTTATATTGCAAGCGCGCGAACACGCTCGAAATACAGAAGCCACCAAAATACAGGTAGTAGTTTAGATTTCTTCAATGAAAAGCCAACGAACGAGTCACCTCATGGAGCAACGTTGGTTGGCTATCGGTGATTGATATCTATATCCCGCAAAATGGCAATTAAATAATATTTTACCTGTGTGACGACATCGGTGCACAAGGGGTCCGTTTGCATTTCCCCGATCTTCCCGCTGTCCGGCAACATTTAATGTCACTGACGGCGATTTCAGTGGACAATAACAAACTTTTTTATTTCGATTCACAGTATATACTGTAGACCGAGGAAGATTGGGCTAAATGCGTTTCGCGGCACCCGACAAAAGCCCAGCCGCCCTTCTGTAGTTCAAGCGCAAGCGGTTGCAGCATAGGATTTACAAGAATGTTAGAGTGTTTACAAATGTTTACATAAAATGTTTGCTAAGTCACTAAACGGAATGGAAACTTGTTCCATGTCACACGTAATAATAGCTGCAAATACAAAAATAACATGTACGCAAATAAAATACACTTCAGAAATGCAAGTCATTATGTAGTATGCAGAACTTCACTTTATAAGATCATTCATTAGTAGTTGCAAAGCGTTCGTTGTAAATATGAAAATCATAACAGGCTGGATAAATAAAAACTGGATAAATAATTGATGAGTTCTCACCACAAAATATTGCCATGAACTACAACACCATAAAATTAACGAGAATAAAGGGGGTTGACCGAAGGGCCCGAGTTTTATGAGTCATATCATAAGAAGCCAACAAACACTGAGACCAAGTGCAACAGAGGAGAAATTAGTTGTGCTTAATAAATGAAATAAAAAAAAACGATCAATTATTGGAAATGAAATTGGATGAAAAAAACAACTTGCCGCATGTGGGGAACGATCCAACAACCTTCGCATTTCGCGTGCGATGCTCTACCAAACATGATACCGCGGCGCCGTTTCTCCATCCACTTTCTTGCATATTTCTGTTTCCTAGTAGAACCCTGGGTGTGTTAGCCAGCGCCAGCACTCACAGACCTTGGCGGCGGACGTGGAACATTCTTCTGCCACAAGCGTCACGAGAACGTGATCTTTTTGGGTGAAGGCAACCGGTCAATAAACCTACACATGCAACCTGAAGGCATCAACGTTGCCGGATTCGAGACCCTCGTTATGTAATGAACGAGAAGAAAGACAACTTGGGGGCCCTATTTTCATTATTCATAGCACAAGAAGCCAACAAACATAGACACCGAGGACAACATAGGCGAAATTACATGTACCTACTAATTGGATTTAATAAATGACTGATTAATGGAAATGAACATGTATGAAAAAACTACTTGCTGCACACCCGCCGCCATGGTTTGTGAGTGGTAGCGCTGGCTAACACTCACAGGGTTTGTTCTAGTAGTCACACTTGAATGCCCAAGAATGTGGGTGGGAAAGCAGCGGCGAGCTGGCTCATTTGGTAGATCGTCGCACGCATAATGCGAAGAGGTGGGACCACTCCCCACCTGCGGCACGTTGTATTTTCATCCATTTTCATTAATTTCTCATTTATTTATTTCAAACGGTAAGTGCAAGCAATTTTCTCATTCTTGTCGTTGGTGTCATGGTTTGATCGGTTCTTATAAGGCGATCAATAAAAATTGGGCTCCTTGGTTAACCCCCTTTCCTCTCGTTTCTCGTTAATATATATATATATATATATATATATATATATATATATTCGTCGGTAACAGAAACGTCTGTAACGATGTATGCCGTAACGTTCATTTTTTTTTCTGTTATGACTGTTATATCTCAACGCCCGCGCTGCCTTGTACCCTTCAGCTTTGACACAATGTATTTATTTCAAATGAATACGCTGCGATCGTACATAATGTTCTTGTGGAAGTCCTAACTTGTAAATTATTCGCATTATGCGAAGCTGCATTAAGATCTTCGGGAGGTAACCTTTTCCTGAGTACAGTTTATTGTGGCACAGCGTTGAAGAAGCTCTAGAGATTTGGACAGTGTAGGGCATGCTGATTGCCATTATAAGCACCCGATGACATCTTTCCCTTTCCCAACACGTACACTCAGCCCATCCGCTCTTTAAATAGCAAAAAAAAAACAAGCGATCCAAAGCCAATAACACCTTCATTGATTTAGTGCATGCTGCTGCCCACGCAGGCATTGAATTCTGGTATAAGCAGCTTGCGTAATGCAGGTCCTTCTATGCAATGTACACGGAGCACATATTGCATGAAAGTCATTTTCCTCCTGTGCTCACGTATAACGGAACGCAGACACATTTCTGCGTCATGTTGGCTTCATTCAGTCAATGCTCTTGAGTGTAACGTCAGCGATTTATCGCAGACTAGCCTAAATGGCGCCTACTTTTCAAGGAAGTCAAGAAAGGAGTGCTGTTAACTTGTACTAGGCTATATTTCACATCTCGGATCCAAAAGCGCACGGCGAGCTCAAACTCACAGCATGGCTGAAATGTAATTTCCATTTTTGGCTACTAGTGTCTTCATTTTCGAAAGTAGCTTTTGCAGCTAGAAACAGCGCAGAGATAGCCCATCAAACTTGAGTCGCCTGATACCGCATTATTCACACGCGAGACGCGCCGCTATTGACCACACCAGATACCAAACGAAGCCAGGAGGACTATATCTATTATCGCTGCAGCGCTAACAGAACTGATAATTAATTTCCTTCAAAACAAAGCTCCTCAGCTGCGATCGTTCACTCGCCGCTTACAAGCTCGACACATGCGCGAAGCCTACGCTGAATCTAAAGGACATCGGTGGTAGGCGAGATCTGATTATCCAGACTTTAGACTTGGGAAGCGTGTGTCCAGTCGTGTAGAGCACAACAAAATGTACACGCAAAGAGCGCAAAATGCGGAAATGCGTAAATCATGATTGAAATCATGAATCATGAAGCTTTAGCGTAAAATACTTAAGAAAATACAGAGAATCATACCTCATTTATAAGTTCAAGACATTGCAACCAATAGGCATAGACGTTCCGAAGGGAGCTTTAGAATCTATTCGGTATTCCCTAATTTCCACCCATAGGTAACAGACCTTGGTTATTTTCATTTGGTTGTCTAGCGTTTCTTTCCTCTTTCCTTTTTTTTTATTTTATTTATATATTCATTCCGTTTTAGTAACTTTTTTTCACGAACGCTATCTTCTGCCATTCCTTTTATTATCTCTTTTGGAGAGACGATAGTCCATTGACCTCCAGCGAAGCTGATATGAAGAGTTGCTGTGCAGACGACCGTTCACATGCGGGCTGACACACGGCCGTGTCACCGGGCACGTGCACAGCACCCATTTATCCTGAATTCTACGCCCTTGCCGCTAACACAGCTTCAGTCGTTGCCTCACTTACACGCATTACTCCCCCTCCTCTTTAGAAGAACCCTACCTATATATACGTGCCCTGGAAAGCATACGTCACCTTGAAAAAGACAAGTCGATTTGTAGAAACGTTGGCTCCTGTTTTTACCTTGCTCTAGTTTTGCTCATTGTCTCACATTGAAAGAAGTATACACCGAGTGCTTCATTTGTGGCACTAGGTTGCTGTCCTTGAGGAATCCTCATGACGTGGGTTCGATTTCGGCAAGCATTGCACAAATTTAAAGGATCGGTTTTGTCATTGTATAGAGGCAGTTTCCCTTTGGCACTTACCTAGTTAACCAAATTGGCATCAAAGAAGTTCAATGAAGAGCGGCACTCGCCTACTGTCCCAGTGGGCCCAGTGAGCCAAATTGGTCCAGTGACCCAAATGTGTATCAAAATATGTTCATTGAAGACCAGGACAGACCGAGTGGCGAATGCCTAGTGCTCCAAGTCCGCGTGAGAGTTTCATTGGACAGCGGTACCGATCCAGTCCCCTATCTACAGTGATCCATTTCGTCGTGAAAGAGCGTCGTTGAAGAATGACAGTTACGTACAATTGGCGTGTTCTCAGTGCCACAAGTTGGTCCGACGGCTGTTTGCGAACCCTCTGCCCTCAGCTCAGCAGCCCGATGCGCTACTCATTGGACCATCAAATACCCAGAGATCCAGGTAGGCGGGAATACATACATACATACATACATACATACATACATACATACATACATACATACATACATACATACATACATACATACATACATACATACATACATACATACATACATACATACATAGCCCATAGAAAGTGTGTGAAGTACCCTTATATCCCTTCATCTATCTATCTATCTATCTATCTATCTATCTATCTATCTATCTATCTATCTATCTATCTATCTATCTATCTATCTATCTATCTATCTATCTATCTATCTATTTGTTTTTCCTCTTACATGGGTTGCTCAATCGACGAAAGGCTAGCGCAGCGGTCAACGGTGCTGCGGGAACAGCTTTTGAAACGATCGGTCGGACCAACTTATATCGCCGAGTAGGCACTACTGGGCCTGCGGCAAGCAGGGGAACAATTCTCTGCGTTCGCGCGCACTGGCACACACTCCTAGTCTCGGAGGCCACGCGCGGGTATCTCTGAAGCGCCGCTAGAGGGCGTAGCCCATCCAGAAGGAAGCTCGAAAGAGAAGCCCGGTTGTCGCATGACGCATCTTTCAGCGTTCGCACGCTCCAGCAAGCCACGCATTGCAAAGGCAACGTGCAAGCTTTGTGGTGGCACTGCTAGATGGCGCCAACAGTACTTAGGAGGTTGGTGGTGCAAATCACCGCTCCATTCCAAAGGGCACGCTCATAGCATGTATCCATCCATCCGAAGCGGGAAAGAGAGAGTCTCGTTGCAGCACACTTCTCATACATAAATTGTTTCCACGGTGGTGATATGTTGTGTAACTATATTGATTCAGAGCTAAACGCATTGCCGTTGACATTCTTTGTGAGGTAGGTTCTGTCTAATTTTCGGGATACCTAATAAATTGCTACACGCGTGGGATATTGGCTTGTTTGAACGAGGCGCGTGGGCGCCATCACTCGAGAAAAGGGGAGGAAGAACTAACTGGGCTCGTGCTGTGAATCTAACCGGTCAGCGCTGAAACCGCTGTTGTAAATATAATCTGTAAATAGTTGCTCGTCTTACTGATTCGTGCTTCGCGTAACATTGTGGGCCAGGTGCGGTAGAGGTCATCTGAATTGAATGTTCAGACGTTCATGCTTTTCGTTAGTTGACATGCGGCAGATTGTGAAAGCGAGGTCGCTGAAGACAACGAAATATTTCTGGTGAAAAAAAGAAAGAAAACGCATTATTAGGGCATTCTTTCAGACCGCATAAAATGTCACAGCCACAGGTAATGATAACTATAACGTCACACATCCCCTATTGGTAGGATTCTGCATAAAACAGAAGCAGTATGTGGGAAGGAATAAAAAAGATCGCAATCATGTCACCTGCGAACCGCCGACGGAAAGCGTGAGCCCTTGCGGCTTCTCTGTTGGTATTAGGCACCAGGTGGTCGTGTACAAGTTATGGTGCACGATACAGAGTGATCAGCTTTTTCAGGCAAGTATAACACGCCGGCCAAAGCACTCTCACTAATCCGTGAATTAATCGGCTCGCAGGTGCAAAACAGACGGGCGCTTTACGAAAACCGAAACACGCGTTTTTCAATCCTTGAAGTTTGCAAGATGGAAAAGATACACGCAAGCGATCGCTACATTTGAGAGATAAGAAACAGCTTTTTCGTGCCGAAGCTGTTTTGCATTTCTTATGTTACCAGCCCATTGATTCTTTTTCTATATTTACCCTGCGTGCAAAAATGTATTTGAGCGTGCTGCAAGGAAAGTATATATCATAACGTTGGGATTTTTTCCGATTTTATAGTAAAACGACACTCTTTATAAGTATAATGACAACAGGCGGGCAGGCCTGATTTTTGGTTATGTTAACTTAGGTTTAAAAACGGCGATGGTCTTATAAAATATACACGTCTACCACACAATTTAGAGCCATACGTCACGTTTTTCATTAAACCTCGCACTACGCGCTTAAGAGAACGCTTTAGCTCGGGCCCAACTGCGAAGTGGCCTATTCAAATACATGTAAAACAAAGAAACGCTTTTCTGAGATAACCCTTGGACCGATTTTAATTAAATTTGTTGCATTGGAGAGAGAAAGTTAAATTCTAGCAACTGTTGGAAGCTGAATTTCGATTTAGGGTTTGAATTTTGTTACAAGGATTTTCGAAGATTCGGAAGCTTGAAAATGTACAAGCATGAAGTTTACAAATTGATAGTTTTACATCAAGAACAGCTTTACAGGTTCTGTAAACGGCATCCATTAGATCGTTGGAAGCGGACAAATTCGATGTGGCATTTTGCATCTTACCTCAATTTGTTACATTGTGTGCGAGGGTTCTGCAAAGCTGTTTTTTTTTTCAATTTCGTCCGCTTTAGATGGACTAGTAGATGCAATTTACAGAAGTCTGCTGTCATTCTTCCTTGATTATTTACTGTGTTGTAAACTTCGTAGTTTCTTTTTCAGAAAATGTTCGACATTTACCAACTTTTAGCAAATCATTTATGATATAAATAAAGAATTCGAAACCGACAGTCACTAGGTCTCAAGTTTTTCTTTCAAAATGAAACAAATCTAGTTCAAGTTTGGTGCAGCGGTTGTATAGAAAAACGATTTCTCCTTCTGCATGTATTAGATAGGAGCACCCGAGTTAACTCTTCCTCATAAGTAAGCCATAGTTCACTTCTATAAATAGATCGCCCGCACTGCGTCAGTATTAACCCTGAGGAACATACTAAACCTTACAAAGAATGTAAAAAAAATGAAACTTCAGCAAATACAAATATTGACGCTTTGTTCCAGCACATAAGTAAATAATCACCTGCCAAGCACTCCGTACAGTTGGTTAACCAGCTAAGCTGAAACGTGCGGCAACGATGTTTATCACTTGGTTAATCCCGACGCCTCATTAAACGACGGCTTGGTAGGCTGCCGAATCCTCGGTACGCAGTTGCTGCTTGCCCTCGCCTGCACTAGCCTAGTCTTGTGCCCGGTAGTAGCATTGGCACTACGCAGACGTACTCGTTCCCGGTTATGTTCGCGGTGTTGCTGGTCGACAGCTGCCTGCTCCTCAGGAGTACGTATGACGCGTGGCCTGTCCATTTCAAAGCCAAGGAGAAACTGCTGCGCACGCGCTGAAATGTGGCGGAGATGAGACGAAGAGAAAATACGTCACTACTGGCGAAGCTAATGGAGCACAACCGAAATAGCACAAGGCCTTTTCACTCCGATCCATTACGTCGTGTTACCTACCCGACTGCCACAGAATCTAATAGGAAGCTCCCGAGTAAGCCAAAGTGATTTTGAAGTCGCCACTTTCATCACGCCAGCCTTGTCAATGGAAATTTTGGGCGAGGTAGCGTGACGTCATAGATTGGTGTAAACAGACCATTTGCTATGTGGTGTTGGCTAATCGCGCGTCTCCGTTTCTCTGTCTTTTTTTTTTCGGGCATGCCCTAGGGGTTGCGCAGGAGGAGTTTTCGCGGTACAGGCACCGACACACGGACGGACGGGCGAATCGACTAGCTATATGCATCTCCGCTGTCTAAAATCAAATTGTGGGGTTTTACGTGCCAAAACCATGATCTGATTATGAAGCACGCCGTAGTGGGGGACTCCGAAATAATTTGGAGTACCACCAGAGGTTCTTTAACGCGCACCTAAATTTAAGTATACGAGGGTTTTCGCATCTCGCCCTCATCGAAATACGGGCTCTGTGGCATGGATTCGATCTCGCGACGTCGTGCTCAGCAGCACAACTCCATAAGCACTAAGCAACCAATGCGGGTAGTGCCTAAGTAGCTCCTGCAAAGTGCGAAACACGTCGAAACACATTTGCCACATTATTTTATCGTTCGTAGTTTCACGATAACATGTTGTAAGCAAGAAACACCTAGAAATTAGTTACTAAGCTTTCACTGTAACAAAGGGAATCAAATTGATATGATCAAGCTACTTCAGGCGGTAGTGCAGTAAAACCTAAGTTGGCTAAAAAACACTCTTGCCCTCAAAAGGCTCATGAATTAAGTTGCTGTTCTCCACTCGACTCATTCCGTGGGAATTAATCTTAAGCCTTTCATTTTCATTTATATTGCTTCGCAGGTGTGCTCCCACAATGTCTCAACAACCAAAGTTATAGCGTAGTCCCGTGTTCGTGTACATTTTGCTACAGCAGCAAAAGAACGAAAAAAGAAACAAATATTGAAGACGCCTTAGTTATTACACATGAAATAAACATGTAAGTCACAAGAATTTTGGCCGTACGCGAAACAAAAACCATTTTGTCCCATATACTCAGTGAAATGCAAATAATAAAGCAACAAATACCTTCTAGATAAAGAAACGATGAACATACACGCAAATAAAATCTTCGACAGTAACCTAACATCGTCTTCTACTGAGGTAACTACATATCTGAATAATCAGGAATGCTCTAGCCTTCTTTAATTGTACGATCTAAGAAGCTTACGTAAACCCATATTTTACTTTCAATATACATTTGAAATTGCGCTGTATTTACTTATTAGTTTTGCATAATGTTCGACAAGCCAGATGTAGATGTTTGGTGAGAGCAAAGTAGCGTCATCAGCTGCAGCTGACAATGCATTGCTGGTGCCTGTAACGGGTAGCACAGCGCTGCTTCTGAACTATTCTTTTTTTTAACGGCTCCAAAACGGGCACCACACGTTGATTAACCACAGCACAAATAATGATACTTGTGACTCTTTGTGCATTAAACACTTGTTATATTGGTGCTTCTGCGCGTCGTGTTATTTCTGTGGTGTCTGCTTCTCGCGCCCTATAGAAGTATGCCCAAAGTAAACAGCGTCAGCTTGTCCCATAACAAGTGCTTTTGCACTGAAATGACTGATAGTTGGGCGAGTTGGCAGGAATTCATGTTCCTAGAACAGGCGTGCAAACACGGACACACGTATAAGAACGTTGTGTACTCCTCTTTGTTCCTATGATGAACGCGTTTGGGTGCCTGTTTGAATCTTTTCGCACCGTGTGCCAGTCCCCCCTTTCCCCAGCTCTGCTCCGTGTTTGCGCCGTATGCTCGTCCTCTCCTCATTTTTCGACGCCCTTGAGGTCAGCGAATGTCTCGTCCAATCGCAACACTCTGACCCCAGTACAGCTCCAGGCATCTACTCTATCTGTGCAAAGCACAGGCATTGGACGATACCCACGCCGCGCATCGACGACTGCACCGTCGCGAGCCGACGTCGCGTGGCTACCACGCTCCGGGCAACCTGTCCCATCTCGGCTTGCCACGGGCATCAAGTGCGGGTCGTTTTGGGACGTGACCGCCATGGGCGATGGGCGGCACGCGTCTCGTCGACCTCGCCTTCTTCGCGCGGCGGTTGCACCGAGGCGGGTGCAGTAACGCCGCGGGTGCTAATCGCGGTGGGGGAGCGCGGTGACGCATTCCGATGCCGGCTTTGCACACCGAAAGGGTTTCGCTTGCCAAGAAGCCCGCCGCGGGTACAGATGCGGGCCGCTTGAATCGACGGCGGGATCTACGCGGTGGTCGCGGTAAACGTGTACCCGGCGGTCGACCGCTGTTACTTCGATTGAGAGGCACCGGTTTTCGACCCCACAGTGCGTCCTCGGATAGAATCCTGCTGAAACATCGTGTTGTGCGCGGCACTACTTCATTCGTATTTTTTTTCCCCGAAAACATGGGGCCCATTCTACATAAAGTATTTACAAACGACAAAAATGACAGAATCCGAGGGGCTCGATATTTTATATGATCTAACCGTACGAAGAAGCTGTCAACTGAGTCAGAGATAGCCTAAAAGTAACGAATTGTTACGCTTAACTTAAATATAGGAATAATAAGGTAAACCGAAAAAAAAATGAATGAATCCAGAACTTTCGGTTAGTAGGAATTGAATTCATATTCACAGTGCGGGTGTGGTAATGGCATTATTTCGCGAGAAAAGAAATTTTCTCCGGCTGTTAACAGTGATATTTCTCTGGCATACAAAAAACAATGTTCAGATGCCATCCAACGCATAAGCAGGAGCGCGGTAAATGCTCGGCTATTACATTTCACGGACCACTAGTGGGGTCATCAAACTTGCAGATGAGTAGGAGTAGTGCGTGCTGCTGCGCCGGTCAGCTCATATTGAACATTTTCAGACTATAAATCATATGGCCATCTATTGAGCAATATTTATTTTATTTATTTCAGACACATTGCCAATCACATCGGTGACTTTAACAGGAAGGGCATACACACACATACACACATAAGCATGTCACACAAATGTAAGATGGTTGACCATATCACAAATAGGAGTTCGGAGTAACTACAAGATGAGCTTGCTGTGCGTACACTAATTTAACCAGCACATATGGTATAACATGTGCAATGAATGAAGCTTTAATACAGCTCGTACAAAGTTCTCGCCATGATAAAAAAGCGTACGTAGTGAATGAATAGGTCGTAAAGGATTTAATCAACGTCTTTATACAAAGCAAATGGTACGGTTCGAACTTTACAAATAGTTTTTATTTGGGAAACACGAAGGTAGTTTTCAAATAATGATAGGAAGTTATCTTGATTATTTTAAGTGGTTATATATGTAGTTAGGCTATTCCATTTCCTCATCGCCTGTGGAAAAAATGAAAACTCAAAGCAGTTAGTTTCGAAGCGGCATTCTTGAAGAGATTGGGGGGTGTTTATGAAGTGACGGTCTAGCTTGTGAGTTAGGTAGGTATTTCCTGCTACCAATACGAAACGCATTGTGAAAATTTTGAAACATCGTTTTCATGGCGTGCGAGTTTCGCCCGGTTACTGAGGATTAGTATTCCAGCCTTTTCCACTAGTTCGGAGGGGGACTCAGATATGCGGTATTTGTGAAAATAAACCTTACTACTCTCCTTTGCACGCTCTCTAGTTTATTAGTTAAGTTATCTGTGGATGAGAACCAAGCGACGGTAGCGCACTCGAGTACTGTTCTAACAAATGTGTTATAGGCAAGAAGCTTTGTTGGGTGCGGTGCTGAATGGAGGCGCTTTTTCGGGAAGAATAGCCGTTGTATAGCAGGGGACGTTACGTGATTTACGTGTGCCTCCCACCTCAAGTCATGTGATATGATTAGTCAAAAATACTTGTGTTGTTTAACTGGGGTTAGTTTGGTGTTGCCGAGTGTGTAAGAAAAGTCTGCTCTAATGTTTTGCTTGGTTATACTAAGTAAAGCTGATTCACCTATATTTAATGTCTTTGCCGCCCCATGCGCCATTTCAATACTGATTTTAGATAGTTTTCGAGGCTTAGGTGGTCATTGGGACACTTAATTTCCTTATATGCTATGCAATCGTCGTAAAAAAGCCAGATGTTAGTCCTAATAGATGCGGGTAGATCATTAATAACAGAGCGGAAATAAAATTGGAGCTATGACACTACCCTGAGGCACACCTGATGTAACTTCGGTTCTTTCAGTTTTTTGGTAATTAATTTCGACAAACTGTGTACGGTCTCTTAGGTATGCACTGAACCAGTCACTAATTGGCATTTTAACTAATACTGATTCAATTTTTATAGATATCTTTTATGGGAAACCGATCAATTACTTTGGAGAAGTCAAGTAGAAATAGATCTATCTGTTTTTGGTTGTCAATGACTTGTAACAATTCGTGTAATAATTCAGTCAATCGAATTACTCTAGAAAGAAAGACCTTTGCGGAAACCATGCTGGAATGATAATAGAAAGTGTTTTTCTTCGGCGTAAGTAGCAATGAGTTTGAGGATGATGTACTCAAGCAATATACTTATACTGGCTAGTGAAGTAGGACGGAAATTGGAAGCGTCAGTTTTGTTGCCTTCTTTGCGAATTAGGATTACCTTAGCCATTTTCCATTCGCTTAGGACAGAACATGTTATTAAAGATTTGTTAAATATTAGGAATAAATATTTGGAAATCCATTCAGCATATCGCCTTAAATATTTGTTTGGTATATCGTCAGGTCCAGCTTTCTCTTCGCAGTCTAGTTTTAACAACAAATTAAGCATTCCTGCTGCATTTAGGGCGATCGTATCTATTCTATCCGAACTGTGTGAGTTAACATGGCATGCGATCATGTCATCATTGGTGAAAATAGATTTAATACAGTTGCTCATTAGCTTTGCGCTTTCTTTACTTTCTTCTGGACACAAAATATTGTCATTTTGGCTTTTAGGCATAAGATAATTCCAGAATTTTTATGGTGATTTTTTAAGCAAGTTAGTTACCCTATAATTTATTTATTTTGGATTTCGTAGAAGTTATTGCTGAAGTAAGGGATAGACGAGTTTGGAAATTACGTTTTTTTTTAACAATTTTCTGAGTCGCCTTATGTTGCGTTTAGCGTGTATAATGCCGCGGTTTATCCAAGGGTTATGCTTTTCAATGTGTTATATTTTAATAAGGATGCCATCATCATCATCAGCATAGCTACGCCCACTGCAGGCCAAAGGCCTCTCCCATACTTCTCCAACTACCCGGTCGTGCGCTAATTCTGGCCATATTCTCCCTGCAAACTTCTTAACCTCATCCACCCACCTAACTTTCTGCCGCCCCCGCTACGCTTCCCTTCTCTTGGAATCCAGTCCGTAACTCTAAATGCCCATCGGTTATCTTCCCTCCTCATTAGATGCCCTGGCCATGCCCATTTCTTTTGCTTGATTTCAACTAAAATGTCATTATATCGCGTTTGTTCCCTCACCCAATCTACTCTCTTCTTATCATCCTTAACACTACACCCATCATTCTTCTTTCCATAGCTCGTTGCGTCGTCCTCAATTTAAGTAGAAACCTTTTCTTAAGCCTCCAGGTTTCTGCCCCGTAAGTGAGTACTGGTAAGACACAGCTGTTATACACTTTTCCATTTGGGGATAATGGTCACCTGCTGTTCATGATCTGAGAATGCCTGCCAAACACAACCCAGCCCATTTTTATTCTTCTGATTATTTCAGTCTCATGATCTGGATCCGCGGTCACTACCTGCCCTAAGTAGATGTAATCCCTTACCACTTCCAGTACCTCGCTACCTAATGTAAACTGCTGCTTTCATCCGAGACTACTAAACACTTCTTTAGTTTTCTGCAGAATAATTTTTATACCCACCCTTCTGCTTTGCCTGTCCAGGTCATTGAGCATGCATAGCACTTGGTCCCCTGAGTTACTAAGCAAGGCAATATCACCAGTGAATAGTAAGTTACAAAGGTATTCCCCATTAACTCTTATTCCCAATTCTTCCCTATCCAGGTCTCTGAATACCTCCTGTAAACACGCTGTGAATGCCATTGGATAGATCGTATCTCCTTGTCTAACGCCCTTGTTTATTGGGATTTTGTTGCTTTCTTTATGGAGGGCTACGGTGGCTGTGGAGCCGCTATATATATCTTTCAGTATTTTTACATTCGGCTCATCTACACCCTGATTCCGCAATGCCTCCATTAGTGCTGAGGTTTCGACTGAATCAAATAATTTCTCCTAATAAGGATGTCATTTGGAATAAGAAAAATATGGTGTTATCAAATCTCTGCGAAAGCAATTCAACGTCTGAAACAGGTTTCCTAACAAGCTGCTCTTAAAAACTAAATTCTCAGAAAAATTGAGCGACAAAGCTACAATCATTTTTAAAATCAGGATAAGTAACAAGTGACTTGAAAGCTGCTATACAGTCATGCACTAGGATCGAACACACCACTACGTTATGGTTTGATATACCACCTGGTAGACGAACACCAACTTTATCTGGAGGGACATGATCGGTCAAGAACACTAGGTAAAGTATATTCGTGGAACTACCTTGTACACTAGTAGGTTGCATTACAATTTCATAAATATTTACAGTAAACTTAATATCAATGAGTATCACACAGTAATATCACAGTTTAGTCTGTACAGTTTGAGCTATATTTTACATTAAACAAGGTTTTAAACAAAAGGTGTGCTTCCTTCAGACAAGTTTCTATTAGAAGCACAGTTAACTTCTGCAATATTTCACCAATCATGAGAGATTAGGTATCAAAACACAATACGGGTCCAGGAAACACAACTAAAGAGCGCAACTGTCATGAGCCGATGTGTTTATAGTAGAAGTCTGGAATGGTTTAACTGAACAAAACACTAAGGTGACTGTTGGGGCATGTTGGTAGGACATGAATGCAGTTTTTTGCGCACAAGATGAGGACAAAGAACGGGCTGAGACGCATGAGCGCATCTCAGCCTCTTCTTCGTCCTCGTCTTCTGCGCGAAAAGCTGCATTCATGTCCTTTATTAAAGCAAGGCTTCTTTTTCTTTTTTCGTCTCTCCCGCCCTCTGTTTGTTCTTATGGTACTCATTATTTTAGTTCTATTCCACAAGGATTATAGAGCAAAGCCTGCATGCTTAAAAGATGATGAACATGTAACCCGGGCGACAGCTGCTTAGCACTACTGCTGAGTTTCCTCAAAAAAATAACAAAATAGATAGGCAAAGAAGAAAAAAAATAATGCGTCGGCCGGGAATCGAACCCGGGTCAACTGCTTGGAAGGCAGCTATGCTAACCACTATACCACCGACGCCGCCGTTTCGTTGCTTCGAGACTACGGCTTATATAGGTTGGATATATTTAGACTCCGGCGAGAAGACCTTCGTCGTTGGCGAGAGAAGGAGGAAACGAGTCTGCAGCATCTATGGGCGGACTTGGTCGAAATGACGCTAACTTATTTCTCCAGACAAATGTGTCATTTCTCCTGTCTGTTCCATTTTATTCTCGCATAAGGGTGGACACATGGACAATGCGATAAACAATGGCCCTTGCATACAAGAGTATCGCTTGAGCGCACACAATGAACACTTGTCGTTCGGAACTTCTATAACGCAGGTGGATCTGCTTTTCCTACGGAGTTATGTGCAGTAACGCCTCAAGCGTTCGTTCTTAAAAGCAGTATTGCCATTTCCTGACCCCCCCCCCCTTTACTTTAACCTTCTTACTACATTGCTGTGTAGCTGTGCCAAGAAAAACATATGGACGAATCCCGAGGATTGCGCAATCTAAAAATGTCACCCATTCCCGTGATTGCCACTGGGCATGTTTCACTGGGCGCATGCCACTGCGCAGGTGACGGTGGCTATGTGACGGTGGTTGTGCGAAACTGGGTAGGTGTCGCTCTTTATTGCACCTTTTGAACCCGAACTTGGGTGTGTGCCACTAGCTATGGTTCACACTTCAATGAACGTCTTCGACAGCAATATGGGAACATTTTGGAATCTGGGGAGTACAATCAACCTCTCTAGATGGCGTTGATAGATTACGAAAAGGTATTTGATTCAGTACAGATCAGGAGGCATTGCGTAATCAAGGAGTACAGGAGGGATACAAGTAGAAGAATTCGCCTTTAGCGTTATGACCAAAGAAATGGAATTAGTTACCCTCCAAAATTCCCACGTTAACGCAGACTTCAATATTTCATTCAGAATTACTAACGTATCTAGAATCCTAGCACTTGTAGTAAGAAAATATTCAAGCTATTAGACTGGGAACACTGAGCGAGGATCAACAGTGAATATCTCAGAAACTTTTGGTTCGCCGATGACATTGTCCTGTTCAACAACACTGTGAATTAAATGCAACAAGCGATTAAGGACCTTAATTGAGAAAGTGTAAGTGTAGGGTCGAAGATTAATACGCAGAAGACAAATGACTTTCCACAGCCTGCCAAGGGAACAAGAATTCATAATCGGCAGTCAGCCTCTAGAGTCTGTGCAGCAGTACGTTTATCTTAATTAGTCGCTAGGGGCCCTGGTTATGTAAAAGAAATTTACAGAAGAATAAGAATGGGTTGGAGTGCATAAGGTAGGCATTACCATATCATGACTGGGAGCTTGCCACTGTCGTTGATAAGAAAGGAGTGCAATCATTGCATTTCTACCAGTGCTAACCCATAGGGCACAAATTCAGAGATTAACATAGAAGCTTGAGATTTTAAGGACCGCGCCAAGAACGATAAAACGAGAAATTTTAGGCGTAACGTTAACACGCAGGAAGACAGCGGTACGGATCAGAAACCAAAGGGTAATGGCCAATATGCTAGTTGACATTAAGAGAAAAAAAAAATGTAGCTGGGCAGGCCATGTAATGCGTAGTAGCAATAACAGGTGGACGAGTCAAGGTACAGAATGGGTACCAAGGTAAGCTGTTGAGGACAGCAGAAAATTAGGTGGGGGGATGAAATTAGGACATCTGCAGGCGCAACTTGGAATCAGCTAGCGGAAGACGGGTGTTTGACCAGGTGCAATGACCATCACTGTGGCAGAGCCTCGCACACAATCTATGCTTCCGGTGAGGCCTGGTACATTTCTCTCGGATTGCGGAACCCGACACTACCAATGACTACCGCTAGCAACGACACCACCAACGACGCAGCCACCGTTGCACGCCGTTCGACAACACAGTCTTCTGCGTTGTTTACCTCAATATCATAAAATCTCGGCACGCCAAGAGCCGGTCAGTATGCCTCAACTCTGCTTGCAGAGTTGCACCCGAGTGGGTGCCCAGACGTCGACAACGCAAGGTGACGTCATCAACGCCCAAGACAATGCTCCCTGTGTCATCTCGTGGCACCATCCCGCTGCACAATGGCTGGCCAGCTTAAATAAAACTTGGCTACGGTGCCAGCATGTTCGCGTCCCCTGGCACAAATCTTTTCTTTAGAATGGTCTTCAGTGTAATCGGTTGAACACACTCCAAAAGAGCGTCGTGTTCGATGTCATAAAATGACAAAACGCAACACGTTTTCGATCGTCTCTTCAGATTTGCACGAGTCACATATAGGCGTGTCGAACATTCCAATAAGGAATGAGTAGGTTTTCGTAAAAGGAAACCCTAAGCAGGGACTGTACGGTAAAATTGCATCATTGCGGGAGAAGTGAGATAGAATCTGAAGCTTAAATGTAGGATGAAGCAGGTGGATACTACATTCCGAGACAATAGGAGTGTTGCACGAAGTGTTAATCTTTGTTTGAGCAAGTAAACCGAGACCCTTGTCGGTTCTTCACAAGGGTATGGGAATTGTCAGGGTTTCTTCATGGGCTGACAAGGCGGCATCATCAGAAAGGTCATTACCGACAACGCCACAGTGCCGCGGAACCTATTGCAAGATGAGTTCAAGACATAGCATGTGCAGTGTTCGGTAAGACGGGAAATGCGCAAAATCGCTGCACGCGGATTAAGTTGGGGTGCCACAGACTCCAGATTTCATCAGGCCAGGACAGCGGCTACATGAGAGTACTGAATAGGTGATCTGCACGCAATGCTGGCAATAAAGTCTATACGAGCGGAAATCTAAGCCTAACCTCAATGACTTTATAGCATTCTGAACAAAACAAGACAAAATATGGCTTCATCACATCAGGTTCGCGACAACATACCAAGCAGCTGCGTGATAGTTTATGCAGCAAATGCAGGAAGAAGTCTTGCTTTCCGCTTTTTTTTCTTCTGCTAAACCAATCATTTTACGGCGATGAAACGCCGATCGCCCTTTGGCGACAAAAAAAATAATTACTCTACTCTACCCTCCGATTGCTTTTAGGTGCGACTTTAACACCTCCAGCGCGAACAACAATCACACATGCTCACTATGTGCGAGCCGGTACGGCAGGCTTCACACGCAACATGTGACGCACTGCCACAAGATTACCGGCTAGCTATGACGATGCACTGGCAAAATTACCATATGAAACACAGACAGGGAATTTCCGTCTAGCTCTTCGAGAACTACGAAGGAGCTAAAAGAGAAATGACGCGAAGAGGAAACATTTTGGGACGCTCCTCAAAAATTATCCTAAAGCTTGCGTAGTCCATGCACTTATTCGCCAAGGGACTACTTTCCTCTACAGAGCAAGGACAGGCTTTCCTAAATACACGCATGGATAAGGCAGGAAGACCGATTTTCTTGCTTTGCGCTTTATGGTGTGGCTGTTGCTATGGAACACTTCTGGTTGTGCCCGCAGTTCGAAGAGGAAAGAAAAGGCATTACTTCACGGATAATAGACGGGGCTCTTCAGCACGCTGGTGTTGAGGACGGAGAAATCGGGCATGCCCTGCGTCCGTTCATTACCTTCATTCGCTACGCTGAATTGATGAACATTTGTGTTAACCTTCGACAAATAAGTGTACTAGCTGCTCCGATAGCACAACCACCACCACAACCGCGTTAGTGCTGCCTGCTTAGAGGCGATGTCTTACCCTTTGAAGGGATTAGCGACACTTCAATGGTCTTGGGTTTAGCACACGACAACCTAGTGGAGAAAAATCACCAGGTATGTATATTACCGCATGTTATACAAAAGTACTTAGAAGCACAAAAGAACACATACAGCACCGTAGGACTTAGTGTGCGTTGTCTCTAAAACTACCGGACAAAGCGATAATTTCGTTTCCGTACACACTTACGAAGTGAAATTCACTATAGGCCGGGGTAGTAACAGCGAAATGACGTCACAAACAGAAATACGCATGACAGGACAAGTTGTGCCCTAACTTTTTTTGCAAATTTTGAAGCTAACATCGGTCAAAGTAACATTTACAAGAACAATTTCTCGCAATCGAGCTCTGACGATATCTTTTGTCCTGTTATGAAGCTAAAAGCTTCTATCAGCAAGGAAATTATATTTATGATGTCTTCAAAGGCACCGTGCATGAAGAAAGGTGAATGGATGAAAGCGAATCGTGCTATGACACGGACAGCAAAAATAAAAATATTCAGAGGTCAGTTTGACACCGCCTGCAGCTGTCGCCTTCTGGCGATACTCTTTGCTGATTTGGATAGCGTGTTTTGCAAAGTATGTGGTTCCCAAGAGGAATAAATTTAAGACTACATATATGTTTACCGAAATGACTTTCTCTTTCACATGTGAGAGAAGCGACTGATCATTAAGAACGAATACTTGGACCTTCATTCCTCTTTACTCAAACTGGTGTAAATTGCACATTAGGAAACTAATACAGTGTATTTAGGACATCAGGAGCGGAATATCAAATCAATAAGTCAATGCCTATGTTAAACTTCTCGACAAATCACTATCATTTTTTTACTATATATTGTATGCCTTTTGATCCATTTCCTATCATGCTGTTGTGATTTTTCTGTATCGAATATTTTTTTTGCTCTGGTAATATTAGAAGGAGTAATTACACAATCGTTACCATTTACGCCTAATCTTGACCTGCAGACACACACGAGCAGCAAGCAGCGGAATGTCTTCAAGGAAACTTAAAAAAAGAAAACATACTTAATAATATCTGTTAAGGGGAGCTCATATTGTCATATTCTTCTAATTTATCTTTGGGACTTCTTGCGGTAAATATTCTGCTTTGGTTGCCTTTCTGGATTGGTGATGCCATCCGCTCGCATCACTATGCGCCGCATGTCGCCAGCATACGCGGTACACTTGTACGATGTTAAAGCGCGTTATCGAGAATTTTGAGAAGACAAAATAGAAGCTTTTAGCGGCAAAAACATTTCTCTCGCATGCAGCCATATAGTTCACATTTATTTTTCCAATAAAATTGGAATCTTCAGGGTCTGGTGAAATATTCAGAATCAACCAAACACTTGTGTCGGCTTGACGCTTTCTTTCCTTTTTCTTTATTTATGTTGTTACAGCGACGAGTTCGAGCTCTCAATCAAGGCACTTTGCAAGGCCAGCTTCATATGCTCTGCTCATGACCAACAAATAGCATTTTACAGCAGGCGTAGCAGCCATGAGCAGGTGACGACAGAGGGAGAGTGCGACCAGGAACAACCTGCAGACGCTGATAGATACAATATATAAATTCATCTTGCGCTGCTTGGAACATAGATTATAAGATTGTTTTGTAGGTTCTTGTCATACGCATTATTTCGTAGCTTCCTAGCTTTACATCTAGGAAGTCATGGCCAACTCTTTATTCAGACCTCTTCGTACATTGCTTTGACAACAACACCATACTGCGCTAGTGGTCTTCAAAAGGCCAATGAGCAAATTTTGCCACCGATTCCGTTTGCTTACAGCGTCCTAGCTGCTCTATTTGCTCTTCCCCGTATGCTGTCACGATGTAACTACTTCAAGGGGCACTTTATATAGGCGCTATCTCCATGTACCGCTTTCAAAGAGAATGAACTGAATAAATAACTGACCTCTATGTCTGTGTGAACTAGCTCCCCCACCGCTCTTCACAGCCCCAAAAATTGCGGCAAAGGGCATGGTGTTGCGACCGGGCGTCAAAAAGCGAGGCGCTTTGGAGACGGTGTTCTCATGCCAGAGAGCTGAGAAATGGCGTTGCCCGCGAAAACCGGTCCAATACTGCAAGGCAAGTTAGGCAAGACGATATCGCGAGTAAAGCACTGCGTGAGCTGCACACAGTTCAAGTTTGCTACATTGTAGGCAACGGGGCACGACATACCAAGGCCGGTGAGAAATCGATAGCGACTTCTGTTTTAATCCCCTTTCGCATTTTTTATCTTTATTTCCCAGCTTCTTGCTGTTATTCATCGGAATTCCGCGGACACCTGCGTCGACCGGGAGCAGCAACTGTGTTTCCGAGATCGAGGCGCGCTTAAGCGAATCTTGTTTTGCTGCTTCGGTTTGGCTTTTCTGGGGTTAAGGCTGCGTATCTGCGCACGATTTTTGGCTGAGCCGCTGCTGGTGCGGCTATTAGCCTTAGCAGATTGGAATGAAGTCCTCGAGAATGCTAAGTGCTGGCGCAGAAGAAAACACGAAGAAGCTGAGGAGGGAAAGGTTTACTCGCGGTCGTTTCCCTTCGAAAGCTGCGCTTTTTATCAGATGCGATAAGCAAAGCGCGTTTAATAGCAGCGCGAGCAGTCAGTTCACGGTCGCCTATTGGCAAGAAGCCGGAGCAAACTTCATACGCTCGTCGAAGAAATGTTTTTGCGCTGGCGTGAACTTTGAAACTCAGTAGCAACACCTTGCGAGCAATTCCGTTACCGAGTATTGGGCCCGCGCGTAGCAACTTATCGAGAAATTTCGCTCCGTTGGGCAGAGGAACGTAACTCTACAGAGCTGAATTAGCGCTTCCAGGGGACAAAACAGAATGGCCTGATAGCAGGGGCTTTACACAATGCAAGGGAGAATAAAAGCAGGGTTTCTGAGGTTATCGTTCCGAAAATACACTCTAAGAAAAATTACACCCTCGTAGATGGATATGTTATCGAAACACCCTTTTCGCACCCTCAATATTTCCGAAAATTTTCCAAATGGGGGGTTCGCTCTAGCGGAGCACCCTTACCACACCCTTTTATTATTTTCGGGGTGCAAAAAGGCCATCGTGTGCGAAAGAAGGACCTTACGGAAATTAGCGTGCTCTGTCACCTTTAACACCATTTTACTTTTCAAGCAAGTAAAAAAGCCGCAAGATCTCTTTTTGAGTGGTTTGTGCCAGCACGTGATTTCAGCATGTCAGGCAATCACACTATAGGATATCAATGCCATCCAGGGCCGTTACCTCGTCGCTTGGCTGTCTCGTTCACTTTAAACTATTTTCAATCCTCTCACGGAGAAAACACGCTCTTCGTGGATGGATGGATGCTATGAGCGTCCCCTTTCGAACGGGACGGTGGGTTGCCCCACCAAGCTCTTGTTATTATATTGCCCAATGTGCTGCCTAGGTTAAACAAGAAAAAGAAAGAAAAGAGCTATGAACTCCCACAACCAAATTTTGTGATCGCTTATTGCGAACTGTGTTTTTGTACGTCTCCATTTTTTTTTATTTCCTTCCCTACTTTTCTCCCACAAATACTCCGATCGCTTCTTACTAATCCCTATTGCGGACATGCTTACTTTTGCACTGCTCTCGCTGAACCGAAGGGTTTCAAGAAGGCCAGTGGTGCCTAAATCTACCGCTGGGCAGACGTCTTCACATTCTAATAAAACATGCTCCATAGTTTCCCTAGCTTTACCGCAGCAAGCACATGCTGCTTCTTCCTTCTTATCATGAGCCGCGGTTAGGGCGGCGACAACTTCGATTCAGCGCACTCGTCTGCCGAGCGGCAACGCAGTGCGCAGCAACCGGCGCAAGTTTTATCGCGCTTGAGGCACAGGTGAAGCCCACGCATGGCTTGATTTATACGACGCTTGCCGTGAACCCGCCGGAGGAAACGCAATGAGCGTCCTGGGCACATTCACGCCAGGCGTCACTCAGATCAAGTCAAGCATAGGGAGCGTACAGTCAAGCATAGGCTTACGTTTGCGTTAAACCGTTAAAGCCCCTTGAGAATCGGGTGCCTCGACGCGCGGATCCCGGGAGAGCGCGAGCATCGAGAAGCGGCCTAAAGGCCTCCGAGACGGAGCAGCGCTCGGCAAAGGTTGCGCGCGCCGTTAGATTTTAACGCGATAGCGTTAAGGAGCTCGTGTCGCAGAAAAGCCGGTGTCGTCGGCGTCGGGTGTCGGCGTCGGCGGCGTTGACCGTGAGCGATAAATCACGGCAGGCTCTTCATAAATAAAAAGCAACTTCCAAGATTGGCCCGGTGGGAATCGAACCCAGGTCTCCGGAGTGTGAGACAGAGACGCTACCACTCAGCCACGAGTTCGATGCTTCCAAGCGGTGCAAACGCGCCTCTAGTGAATGCGGTGTTGCCTTCGAAACCAGCCGTGGAAAGTTATACTGCGGTGTATATCGGTAATTATGAACATGTAACGTACAGAAGTCACAATTACACGAGTTGCGAAGTGCGTTTCCGCTGCATTTCTTTTGCGCTTTCCGCACACGCAGAGCCATCTTGCGGCAAACACAGAAGACCCCCTCCTCTCAATGTACGGCGCTGCCCCGACAGGAGGCGCGCCGCGCGCGCATTGGGACCGCTGCCAGGCGCGTCGCGGGACTCCCTCTCCCCTGACGACGCTTCGCCGTGCTTCCGGTTTAGATTACTATCTCTCTGCCCGTGCCGATCACGACGTTTGGCGTGATCGTTCGCGTAGATCGTTTTCCCTCCGAGACACCGAGTTCTTTGGTTCGTTTCGTTCGCTCAGGCGCACGTTTCGTTGTCGCGCCGAACGCTGCGTTGCTCGACGTTCACCGCGTGATAGGTGGGCGCTAAGTCCGATGCGGGGCGCATCGTAAGTGATTGCTGTGCGTAGCGCATTGTCTTATACCCCTTGGCGGGTCGACGGGAACGCTGTCGCGTCCCACTCTTGAAGGCGAAGCTTAAGCGTCCTCCAATTTTTTTGGATGCCACTACGCTATATCATAGCAAATAAAAGCAAAGCACGGTATACGGAGCTATTTCAACACTGCCACAGTTAGTTGTGAATCAACATTATTTTCCAAAACGCCAGTCCTAAGAAAAAAAAAATTCACTGATTGCTGTATTAATATCGCAATATATTGTTTTTTATATTGAAATTACAATGCTTTAAATAAAAAACGTTCCTTCTGTCGCATGAATGGTCACAACACCCACGCCGGCTTGGCTCTGTTCCTTTATCTGATTGGCTCTGACGGCACCACTGTGCCGCAGGAACATCCGCAGTCCATCGTAGCGCAGGCGACGCGCGTCCTCGGCTTCACGGCCTTCGCGGCGCCATTGACGGTGCGCGCCTCTGTTTGCCTGCGCTCACTTTGGCCACTGCAGTGCGCGTCAGCTGTGCGCCGGTCTGTTCTTCAAGCGGCTATCCCGGTGCGCGGTCTACGAGGTTTGGAAGTCACCTGTTTGCTGTGAGTGGGCAATAATGGGCCCCTAAGGAAACCGAAGCTCAGCGAGCCAAATTTGCGTGGCTTTATTGATTCCATTCCATTCCATTCCTTTATTTCAGCATTCAACTTTAAATGCACAAATGCTAGGACAGGAGCAAAAAGCGGCTTGACAAAGGCCCCTGCCCCTACAGTATTGGGCAGCAGACAGTTTGTGAACACTTCTCACGCAACAATACACGGCTACACAAAATATATCTTGAAAAACATGTCTTAGGCAATGATAACATGCGGTTTTGAAAACACACTATAACGAACATTTTTTTTACCAGCAATACATGCCTTCTCTTAACAGAAAAATACAAGTTTATGTAACGTGGTGAAACAATACATTTTTCCAATTACATAACAATATATAAAAGCACTTTCACATACAAGACAAATACAAAAATAATTCTATACTTAAGTAACAACCAAGAAAAGGAAATGCAAATACAACATACTCTAATCACATGCAGTCGCACGGCTAATGAAATATTCCTTCAAAATTTGACGTGAGACAGTCCTAAGATCCATGTTTTCTTTTTCAAGACCTCATTAATACCGATATGCGGCGCGGTAGTCTGTCCTTTCCATGATTAGTTCGTGAAAAAGGCACGGCCCAAGTTTCTCGCTTTCAAATGTCGTAGTTGAGGTGATGAGGTTTGCTTAGATTGCAAAGACCAGTAAATCCCGTGTGGCCTCGTTTTACGCTTTCTTTATATTTCATTTTTCCGCGAGGTAGTGCAGCCTGCTTGCTTCGCAAATAGACTTCATCAAGGACACATTTCAGGTAAGACTCATTTCATTGGTTGACGATTGTGAGGTAGTGTAAAATGTGTTATAAGAGCTGTTATCAAAACGTTTAAGCTAAGGAAAGTAGTGATTTGGGCTGGTCGCTGCGGCGTTTACGAAAACGGAAATATAACATCGCACGGACGTAAGACCTAAGCGGGCAGACATTGGTATTCCTGCAATAAATATATGCCGTTTTAATTTAGCGCTGCGTGTGTGTCAGCTTACTGTGGCATGTGTTTTCGCACTCTTATATTTCCGTCTCCGAGTTCTTTCCTGAACGAGCGGAGTTCGTTCGACCCCCGCCGTGGTGTACGATTGACGTGAAAATTTCAGTGGCTACTTAGGACGTGCAGAGGCACGCATGGCCATCGATTGCATGGGTTGCGCTGTGATTTTTAGATTGCCGGCACAACACTTCTCTGTTTCCAGCCTTATTATAGCGCGAGCCTTGTTAGGAGGGGTGACTTGGCTGTTTTGCTGAGTCCACGTGCGGTTGTGCGTGTGTATTTTCGCAATCGCAAGACACTATACTGTTGCTTGGGTGGATTGGTTCTTTTGTTGTGCTCGCAACTAAGTTCTCAGTTTAAAAATTTCCCCTCATTTTTATATAGCACAGCCACAGTAACTGCGCTGCGCGTTCAATGAGGAAGTGGTGTTGTGAATGCTGAAAGAGTGAAGGTAAAGGTTGCAGAAGCAGACAAAGGTTCAAGTTCTTGCGTACTGCAGGAAGCAACGTTATACGATGTTCTGGTGCGAACACGCTTCGTTTACGGCATGCGTCGCCAGTGAGATTACGCTCTTCTTATTTACGACCCACCCGCTAATGATCCAGTAGCACGAAATATAGAGCCACCTCTTCTTGGTGCTCATTTGCACTCCCGTATCCCTTTCCCCCGTTTAGTGGCTGCGCAGCAGTCTGGAAGCGCTTACGCACAGAAGCCGCTTTATAAACAGCACAGCGTTATATTCCGGCACCCTCAAATACCACGTCTCACAAACACGCTTGACCATGTAATGGACCCATCCTGTGAGGAAACGCACGCTCCTCCACCCAAAGTACGAAGAGCGTAGGGAGGCGTGGCCCCATCGCACAGCTCATACACTGCCGAAATGCAGGGACTACCACACCCGCCTCGGCAATTCACCGCTCCCTACCGGGGCCATTCAGTCTCGTCAAAAGTGCATTGGCAAAAAAAAGAAAGTAAGCACATAATGGGTAAAGCCACTACACCCCATAGTTTAGCACCAATTTGTAAGGTGTGCCACTTGCCACTTCGCACGTCCGCACCACACCTAACAGAATTTCTAGAGAAAGTTCGAATTTCATCGATCAGCTACGGAGGTATAATTCCTCCAAAGGCTTCGCTGGCACGTCCGCGCAGGCGCGTCCATAAGCCGTCTCCTTATCACTGCCTCGAAAGAAAGACGCAGACGAAAGACGCGTGAAAGAGGCAGGCAAGTTTCGTACGCCTGTAGTCACAAAAAAGAAAAATGGAAACAAACGTAGTTGCCGTCGGCGCAATGCAATTTCCCTTCCGCTAAATTGTATCTGAAGGGCCACATGGATCACTTCGTCGAGCTATAGCTTCGAAGTCCGATACGCGGCTAAACTTATTCAGGGAATCCGGACAAGCTTGGCGGCGTGGTACGCTTGTATATGAGATGATGATGCAGTTGAGCTTCGTGTGCTTACTTTCTTTACCTTTGAACTTGTTTTCCTGCTTCGACTGCTACCACGCGAAAACTCGCTCCATTAATCACTAGAAAACCCGGCGGGTGGTCTCTGTCGATCGGCGGGCCCTCTGACGCTGTTTACGAGAACTACCCTCCTTCAGCGGCTCTATCTCGACACGGCGTTCCGTTATTCGTCGCTGCATAGGCATACTGCACTTGTTGCAGATCGCGCCTACCGATGAGAAATGTTGAAACAGCGCAATCCGGAACTGCTAGACGAGGCACTGGCAGCTGAACGCCACGTTTTCTATTCTCCTCCCGAGGCAAACTCCTCAGGAGGCGTGTTCGAAGAGTGTTCGTGAATATTTCCATCCAACGGTCGTTAATCATGTCGCTTATTCTGCAGGTTGCCAGAAAACGCAAGACCTTTTTCGCCAACAATCATTGTTTTCGAAGTTCTGTGCACCATGATCCACTTTCGATATCTCAAGGTGGCGGTGAGGCACTCCAATGGGACGACGGCTCCCCAAGTCGGTAAAGACAGGGTTGAGCGTGGGGCGTTCACACCGGGCTCATTGATTTCCATCGAGCACGCGCGTAATGATCGCTAATCACAGTGACTGAAGTGCTGGCAGCAAGCGGTGGTATACGCGGTGCACATTTTGTCTATGGTGGCGTGAGAGAATCGTAGACAGCCGCTGCTGTATGCATGTGCGCAGGCCCGGTGGTCCAGCTTTTTCTGATTTCTATTTATTTAGGTTTGAGTGCTTTGCCGTTGATGATTATTCGACAAATATTTCTTGGTATGATCCATTCGCGTATAGCTTTGTAGATCTCTTACCCACTGTACAATACGTAAATACCGCTACGCGTGGCCCTGCAGTGTTCCCCCGCACTTGTTTTTTCTTCTAAGGACCCCCGATTTTGTTTGATGGGAAGACATGCGAACAACGCAAGCGCTAGTTTGCAAAACCAGATGTAAGCAGAAATGGTACAGTCCCAATGAAGTGCGTGGAAGACGTCTCAGCAATTTGAGGTCGGAACAAAATGTAGTCAAATGACCCCAACCGTCAACGTCCACAGATCCTCCTCTTGTTTTTGTTTTTTTCATCCGCTAAATCATCTTCCTTAATTGATTTGAGCATGACTAGACAACTTGATGCAAATCAGAGCACCTGTCGGCAACGAGGGGCGTGTACTGAGGACAAAACAGCGCCGTTGTGTTTCTCTTCTGTACATCACGCGTTTTTTATTGTGCTAATATGCATCAACGTAGCTAGGAACTCGACCACAAGATAGTTTAGTAACAAGTAAAAAATTACGCAGATCCAGTACGAATTTTGGAGTTTATATGAAGAGAAGGTGTCGTGAAGCAGCTCACCAAATGTCATTAAAATAAACGGGGTGTGCAAATCACGTATAAGCTCATGCAATGTTTACGTTTATGGGCCGCAAGGGTCACAACTTTAATATCATGCCACGTTTACATTTATTAAGTCGCTCATTCAGAAGCTATTTCAAAATGCAAGCAGAAGCAGCTGGGATTATTGTTCATTCTAAAACGTGGATGCAGTGATGTCACGAGGGTGAAAACATTGTTTGATGTTGGTCTAGGAAATAACAGTGAGGAGATAGGCATGCAGAGAAAACATTAGCATGTGAAAGACCGATAAAATTTACAATTATTCGTCACCTTTATACCTACATCTATGACCTTATGCAAATCGTCACGTGCGCACATCTGCTCTATTCGTCAGGACATCCACTGCCCCACAGCACGCAAAATAGGGGAGGGTGCGCAAGGAAAGCTTCACTTGAATAACGAATTACGGCACACATTACGTCACGATTACTGTGCCGGTAGCGCGATCAGCATTCAAACGTGTAGCGAAGCACCACAGTACTGAAGACACGCTTAGTTGGAATCTGCAGTGGTCATTCGGAGACTTCCGTTGCTTCGGCTACATGCGACATATCGGCCCGCGTTGCTAAGGCGCTCGCCTGCCAAGATCACCCACGAGCACGATGGCATGACGACGACAAAGTGATGGCGATGGAATGACGAAAGAAATTACGTCAATGGCTTGACAACGACGGCGGGACGACAGGGAAATGACAATTCTGAAGTGATGACGATGGTGTAACGACGACAGCGTGGCCATAGCGGTATGAGGAGAATCGGTTGACCACGACTCAATTGGGACGGTGGGCTTGAGAATGACTGTATCACAATGAGGTATCATGGCGATGGCATGACGATGCCGCTATGACGACAGCCGGGTAATGAAGCTTCCATGACGACGATTGAAAAACCACGACGGGATGAGGACGATGGCGTGAGTACCAGCGGCATGACAACTAATGCATGACGATGATGCTATGACGACGGTGGCACGACGACGGTGGTATATTCACATTTGAGTGACGACATGTTTATTGCGTTAGAACGATGAATAAATAATAATGTCGATGGAATAACAAATGAGGTTTGACGACTACGGCATGAAGATATAGGTTCACATTTCTGAAGTGATCACGATCGTAGGAGGATGTGACGACGATGGCATGACGCCAATGTTGTGACAATGACCGTTAGACGATGATGGGCTACTGACGATGGCATGATAATAGTCGAATGACAGCGCTAAAATGACGACAGTGGAATGACGACAACGGTATCACGATGAGGTAAGACGACGAATGAATGACGATTCAGTACGACTCGATGATGAGATGACGCCAAAAGAACGGCATCGACACAAAGGAATAGCGAGCAGTGTACAACGAGCATGGAGTGACAACGACTGTATCACGAGGCTTGTGGGATGACGATGGCGCGACGACGGCGTGACGAAAATTGGAAGACGGAGCTTTGGATGTATTCTCTGGCAATCACTTTCGGCGACGCTTTCAGTGTTCGATTCATTGTTCAACTAGCTAGTGAGCTAATCCGATTTTTCTCAACCAGTCACGTCGTGTTTCAGTGGCTGCCTGGCCACTGCGGTATCTCCGGCAATGACCTCGCTGACGAAGCTGCGAGGAAAGCACACGAAGGAGCTACCCTTGTTTTTGTACCTTTATCGCGGACTCATGCTGCCCGACACTTAAACAAGCCAGCGCACCGTTTGACATTCTAGAAGTGGCACATACCTGAATTCACTCAACATCGATTGCATTCCCTCGATCCATCTATGCAACTGCGGCTGTTACCAGGGCTTCCGCGTAATGAGGAATCAATGCTGTGCCGCTTACGCTTGCCCGTCGCATTCACCAATTCATATACCTTTTTGATTGGAATGGCTGATAGTGCCGAGTGCAATGCCTGCGGTGTCTAGGAGAAAGAGAGAGAGAAAGGAGAGAGATGCGAATGAGAGAACGACAGGGAGGTTAACCGGAGTTAAAACCTCCGGTTTGCTACCCTGCACTAGGGGAAGGGAAAGGGGAAGTAAAGACGGAAAAAAGAGCGTGACAAAAATATGAAAAAATTATGAAAGAAGAGAAATAAAATATGAAATGGCATGGAATGGGGTCATTGTAGTCTTTCTAATAGGACACTGTCATGTAAAAATGTCAACAAAGCCTTGACCGACTTTCGCTGCGACGACAGTTCATGTCGGCATTCCAAAAGTGACTGCTCCGAAAGTGGCCTGCCGTCAAGGCGTGCCAAAGCGGTGGCTAGTGAGAGCCGGTGCGCGCTGTATTGAGAACAGTGGCAAAGCACGTGTTCGATAGTCTCCTCGCCACCACAGTGACTGCAAGCCGCGCTGTCGTCCATACCGACTCGGAAGGCGGAAGATCTTGTGTAGGCGACACCAAGCCACAGTCGGCAAAGTACTGCTGTTTCGAGTCGACAGAGTCCAGATGGGAGTCGAAGTCGAAGGGATGGGTCCAGTCGGTGTAGACGTACATGCTTCAAGCTTGGTGTGTTCCATAAAGTTTTCATGGCTTCATTTGCAAGCACACGAATTTTCATTGCAGCGTCTGTTCTTGAGAACGGAATGGAGTCTTGCGAGCGCTCTTCATGTGCAGATCGTGCTGGTGCATCGGCATGTTCATTGCCCATTATGCCACAGTGGCTTGGAATCCACTGTAACGTGATATCGTGTCCTTGCTCGACGAGGTGGTGAAGCAGCAGTCTCGATTTCTAGAACTAGTTGTTCGTGGGGTCCTCGGCGTAAGGCAGAGACCAAACAATGAAGAGCAGCCTTGGAGTCAGTGAACACGCTCCATTTCTTAGGTAGTTCTTCAGAAATTACATGAACTGCACAACGAATAGCAGCAAGCTCCGCGGCAGTCGAGGAAACTATAGAATATCTACTGTGCTACTGCCCATGTTTTGAAAATGAAAGACATGACCTCTGCACAGCTCTGAATCAGCTAGATAGAAAGCCGTTCACCTTGAACAAGATCCTGGGACCATGGCCTGGCATATCGCAGCTACAAAAGGCCACAAAAGCGCTGATGAGTTATTTGAAAGCTAGCGGATTGAGTCAGCGTCTGTGATCAGGACTGAGTTCGCGAAAGATATCCCCAGTGGACTTTCTCTTCTTCTTTTAATTTTTCCGTCCCCCTTTCTCCAGTGTAGGGTAGCCAACCGGGCGCAGTCCTGGTTAACCTCCCTACCTTTCATTTATAATTTGTTCTCTGTCTCTCTCTCCACCAGCCAATAAGCAAGCACTAATCCGATATCGCGGGAAAGCGATCATCCCAGAATACGTCCTCTTGAGTTACGACGATCTAACGACCACGACGGCCTCACGAAAGCGGTGTGACAACGAACACATGTCGACTGTATGACGACAACGGCGTGACGAGGGTCGGCTTAGGAGGCTGACATGACGGCGATGTAACAGACACGACGGCACCGCGACCGTGACCCCATTTCTATAGTTAGTTTCCTACAATTATCACTACAGGGAAATCTGACGCTAGTTTCTGCAGAAGCTGCAAGTGCGGTCGTTCAGACAGCATGGGAACTGTAGGCGGTACATGGACCTCCAACTTCAAACGGATTCGAACACAGGATTTCTAGCATGGACGCCCGATATTGAAACCATTAGGCTAGGGTCGCATGCATTGACAAGCGGCATGGAACACGCTTACGAATTTCTAGCGGGCAAGCCTGCGCGTTAAGACGCTTGGCGCGTTTCGAGTTGGCCACCTCAAAAAGCTGAACCGCTGCAATTAGTAGCGATAGTGCATGTTCGAAGAGCCCTCTGCACTTAGGAAAGTATAGATTATTTTGAAATTTAGGATAATTAGTCCAGTTAAGCCTAATAAACGAAGGCGCAAGACGTTTGAATTTACAAACCCCAAGGTCAGGCAAATCCATCATTGCCATGGTAGCTGAACGATTGCAACGCCACAGTTCCTTCTAGCAATTATTGTAGGAAACTCTA
Organism: Dermacentor albipictus; assembly: GCF_038994185.2. Classification (NCBI taxonomy): domain Eukaryota; kingdom Metazoa; phylum Arthropoda; class Arachnida; order Ixodida; family Ixodidae; genus Dermacentor; species Dermacentor albipictus. Next base: position 5,703,047 of record NW_027225569.1, on the reverse strand, counting down.
CGGCCTGGAGGCCCAAGCTATTAGTCAACTGGAACACTAGGTCGGCATGAAAGGTGTCATGACTACGGCACGACGAGAGGCAGATGTCGAGGCTGCAACGTAGACATCGAAATAACTACGACTGTAACGCAACCACGAGCACATACCTAGTGGAGCAAGCTGGTAGACAACTTTGGCTACTAGGTAAGCGTCAGGCGCGTCGACAGACAGACAGACAGACAGACAGACAGACAGACAGACGGACGGACGGACGGACGGACGGACGGACGGACGGACGGACGGACGGACGGACGGACGGACGGACGGACGGACGGACGGACAGACAGACAGACAGACAGACCGGACAGACAGACAGAACGGACGGACGGATGGACGGATGGACGGACGGACCTTGTTTCGAGAGAACCTGTTCCCACTAAGACAAGACACTCGCGCAGAACGATAGTGACGAGCATCTGCGGGCGAAATATTACCCTTCAGTTTTAGCAAACTGCCTCTTTTTTACAATACCAATCGCATACTTAATCGTGTAAGTAAATACTGTGCGAACGACACACGCCATGCTGCCCATCTCGCCTTCGTTATGCATTCTCAGTGTAATTTGACTACAGTAATTCATTGATGACAGAAACTGGCCGGTCGCAGTAATTGGCGGTCCTGTCACGCTCATGCCTGCGGGTCCTAAAGGCTGCGAAGCTGTAAGACATTTCCAGCCCTGCCTGATGGCGGGCATTGATAATACGCTATGTCAAAGAGGCCAAATAGCTCCCACGATTAAATCTGCCGTGGTAATTGCCGTTTGGTGCGCATAAACGATTATCTTCTTCAACCTGGCTGGTGCCTAATATGGGCATTACAGATGCGTGCAATCAATCAATATTTACCCGAGTATCGCATTCGTTTACCATCATACAAGCCTATTTTGTTCATTTTACAAGTCAATTTCTGCGTAAGTGTCACTATGCAGAGCCAAAGCTGCGACTCAGCCAGGACATCACAAGTCGCACGCACGCACGCACGCACGCACGCACGCACGCACGCACGCACGCACGCACGCACGCACACACACGCACGCACACACACACAAAATAAGACACTGCTCCTAGAACCTTAAGTATACGGACATTTCTTTTAAAGAAGTAGTGCCATGACACTAACGAATTATTTTACTTTTCGCGTTCAATAAAGGCTGTGAACCTCTAAATCCTGGAAAAAGACGGGGAAGGCGGGAGATGGAAATTCAAAATGTTGAGCAAAATGAGAACACGCTAAAACCGCGAACCAAAGTTTCGAAAAGTGGACTTGTGTTTTTCAAAGCCGCACATACTTCCAGTGGCGCGTCCATCGGCACGCACAACGCGTAAGGCGGGTGGGTGAGGACCCGTCCCAATGTGTGTTCGCGGCGAGGGTGTAGAATTAAGAAAGAAGGGGTGCTATGAACATGGCCCATGACGTGACCGTGTATGAGCCGGCGTGTCGGCGGCCATGTGCGTAGCACCCCTTCATTACCTGTTGCGCTGGAGGACAGTGGGCTATCGTCTCTCTGAAATAGGTACTAGAAATTTCTCTCGACAACGTCTTCTCCACAGAGCTTATGATGTCTCGTTAAGGTTGGAGAAGCAGTCGGAATTAGCTATGAAACAGCCAACACCAGAATCTGACAGACCGCCAGTCCTCAAACAAAGTATTCTAATGCCCTCCCAAATATAAACAAAATCCTACGAAAATACCACCCAATATTATCAATTAACGATCGCGTCTGAGAAAAGCGTTTCCAGATGTACCAAGGGTCACCTATCGCCGCATCAGAAATCTTAAAGACATGTTAGCGGAAGCAAAAGTCAGCCAACATCATCCCTCCGTTATAAAAGCACGTTTTGTTGTCCTAGGTGCAAGACCTGCAGGTACCTTCAAAGTGACATTGAACTTAACACCACAAATTGCTATGCACATGAAGTGAAAAGTAGATTTAGTTCGGATGAAGTTCGGATGCGATTTATAAGCTTTATATAATTTATAAGAAAAAATATATCGGTAAAAAGGGACATTCAATGCACGTCAGGTTAAACGGACATCGCGTGGACACAGATAAAAAACTTCCCAAAGCCGTTGGCAAACATTTCAACCAACCAGATCAAAACTTCGATAAACTGAACCTGTACATCTTAGTCAGATTCCCCTTCTAAACGAAAAGGAAAATACAGGGAATCATACCTCATCCGTGAGTTGAAGACATTGCAGCCAACAGGCATAAATGTTTCAAAGGATGCTATGGAAATATATTTGCTGTGCTAAATTTCAAGCTACAGGCAACATCACTTATTGATTTTCATTTGGTTGCCTAGCGTTCTTTTTCTCCATTTCTCTTTTTTCTTTTCTTTATACGTTCATATTCCATAACAGTATTTTCTTTTGCACGAGCATCGTTTTCTGGCACTCCTTTTATTATCTCTTTCGGAGGGACGATAGCCCACTGATCTCCAGCGAAACAGATAATAAAGTGGTGCTGTGCACACGGCCGTTGACACGCCAGCTGACACACGTCCGTGTCACCGGCCGTGTGCGTAGCAACCCTTTACTCTCACTTTATACACGCTCGCGGATAACACACCTTCGGTCGTTGCGTAACCCACGCGCCTTACCCCATCTCCCCTTTAGATTAACCCTACCTAACTGCCCCGAGGAAAGCATATGTTGGGTTGAAAAACACAAGTTCACTTGTCGAAACGATGGCTCACGCCCTTACCTTGTTCTCGTTTTCAATCCTGGAAAGAAATGCGGGGAAGCTTCGGAGCGCGTCCGCGAATAGAGCATGACCATTTTTTTACAAAGCATTTTTGGTTTTGTTTACCAGGAGATGCATGTGTCATGACCCATCGTGGTGCAGAAGGTGGCCACATGGAACAGGGCATTGCGATGTTTGGGCACTCGCTCCGTCTCACTCGGTGATCTGTTATGCTTCCACATCGGGGCGCGTACTGAGTAGCAGAGTCGCAAAAGACAGAGTGAGCCGGACAATGTGGCGAAATGTTGCGATCACCTTTGATCCAGAGATTTTCTGCAGAACAGTCAGAAAATAAGAAGCATCTACGATATGTGGCAGAGCGATGTGCTCGACTTTATGAGGGAATCGCGGAAAGCAAACACACGCACTGCGGGATAATAGTAGCGGTTTAAGACACAGTAAAAGAAACGCCAGCCTTCTAAGACTTTCAAGGTATTTGAAAACTCAATATTTGCAAATTTGGTATAAGAAGTTGATTTCGAGAAGAGAAAATAAAGCTAGAATTTCGCGCCAGAACCTGACTGGCGGTGCGTCAGTGGAGCCCCTTGGGTTTCAAGGTAGTCCTTTTTGTATTAGGAGACCTGTCGCCTAGCAAATGTTCTTGTAACTGGCTAAGTTGAGTCTATTGCTTCTTTTGAATACAATGCATTCCATCTGTACAGATATAAAGCGAACTAAACCCGAGCGGACACCATTATAATTCATGACCTCACGGCGGACTGCTGCGGCAAATTCTGAACGGCGTCGCCTTCGTTCTTACATCTATTCTAGTGTACCAAGCTTTGTCTGAATATGATAGCGCCTTTTACTTTTTTATTCTTTATTGTAGAAGTGTAAAAGGATAGACAGTTGGGCGAGTTGGTACGGTAACATGATTTTGGCTTCTAGCGCGAAGTGAAACACGGAGCGCTCGTCCTGTCTGCTCCTTTCTGTGTCCGTGTTTCACTTCGCGCTAGAAGCCAAAATCATGTTGTAGAAGTGTTCCTAGCTAATGCAACTCAGCTCATACGTCTTAATATTTAGTATTCCTAAAATGGATGTAGATGCTGATTTCGCCCTTTTTCTTTGCTTTTGAAGCTAGTAATAATGATAATTTAAACAAATTCATCACGGTCTTACTTGACAGGTTCATTCTTATCGCAGTACGTAGCCTTTGTAATGTATGTGTGTTTTTATACGAACTTGAACGCCATCCTAGTTTTCGTGTTTTGGCTACATTTTTGCCAGGTTTATATGGCTACGGTGGACTGCTTTGGAACATACTATGCGAGGCCCACCTGCACGCTCATGAATTACATTTATGCACTTGTACGCATAACTATTAGGCGCAAACCACCTCCCCCATAATTGTAGAAGTGTCGACGCGTGAATCCACCTGGCGCTTGACGTCATGTATTCGCTTCGTAAGAGTAACACTTTATGCTCCTGTAACCCGCTCAGGGTGGGGGAACGTATAGTATCAATCAATGTTATTCAGACGAAGTGGGAGGTGTAAATCTCAGAATCTGATACGTCCTACGGCGGAACAGCGAAGCCGCTGGCCCACGCCCAAAGGCCTATTTATTTTTGTAAACTGATTTCCGCTCAACTGTTAATCCGAGCTCAGTGAGCACACCGAATTGGGCGGACTGACTACGCTGTTGAATCACTTTGAAATCTTCAGCTTTGAACATGGCTACACTTACCCACAAATAACGAGACGTTATGAGAACAGCGTCACATAATAAGCAATATTACTCGCAAAATTTCTAACTTGATATTTCGTCATTCATTTAGTTTCAATTAATTTACTTTCAGTTTACTTTCAATTCCAAAAATTCAAACGAACAGGAATAGAACTTGCTCGTGCAGTAACATTACTTTAGTTACAACTCGACTCGGTGTCTATAGATGCAAAGTTGCTCTTAAAATACTTTTTTTACCGTCAGTGCAGGGCAATGCTACAGTAGAAGTAAATGGCAAAGCGTATATATATATATATTGCCACCTGGTGTTTTGAGCCAGCGCTGCGTGCCCAAATTGAAGTAGATGAGCGTGACCGCGAGAAAACTGCTTTCGTAACTCCGGACGGCCTTTACGAATTTAGAGTACTCCCTTTCGGGCTCTGTTCCGCTCCAGCCACATTTCAGCGAATGATGGATACCGTTCTCGCTGACCTCAAATGGAAAAGCTGCCTCGTCTATCTCGATGATGTCGTTGTCTTTTCGGAAACTTTTGACGAGCACCTTCGACGCCTTCGGCATGTACTCGAAGCCATTCGATCGGCTGACCTTACACTCAAGCCAGAGAAATGCCATTTCGGTTACGAGGAACTGAAGTTCCTTGGTCACGTCATAAGCGCGGCAGGTGTTCGGCCTGATCCTGAGAAGACTGCTGCCGTAGCTGCTTTTCCCGCTTCAACCGATAAGAAAAGTGTGAGACGATTTTTGGGCTTGTGTGCATATTATCGCCGCTTCATTGAAAATTTTTCGAAGATTGCAGATCCGCTATTTCGCCTTACGCGTGACGACACGCCATTCCTCTGGACTGATGCACAACAGACCGCCTTTGCGGAGTTACAACGTCGCTTGTCTTCTCCTCCCGTGCTCGGTCATTTTGATGAGGATGCCGACACAGAAGTACGCACTGACGCCAGCAATATCGGTCTCGGAGATATCCTGGTGCAACGACAAGACGGCACTGAACGAGTCATAGCCTACGAGAGCCGCACTCTGTCACGCGCAGAGTCCAATTATTCCACCACAGAGAAGGAGTGCCTCGCGGTTATTTGGGCTACCACAAAGTTTAGGCCGTATCTCTACGGGCGGCCATTTAAAGTTGTGACCGACCATCACGCTTTGTGCTGGTTGACCAACCTCCGAGACCCTTCTGGACGATTGGCACGTTGGAGTCTGCGACTCCAGGAATTCAACATCACCATCGTGTACAAGTCAGGCAGGAAACATGAAGATGCTGACACGTTATCACGGGCACCTATTAAATCTCCGAATCCTGACGAGGAAGACGACAGCGCCTTTCTGGGAGCCCTCAGCGGGCCGGATCTGCTCGCTAAACAGCGATCGGACGCTGAGTTAAGACCCGTCATCGATCACTTAGAAGGCGGCATCGCGTCCATTCCTCGCCCACTTTCGCGACGGTTGTCGTCATTTTGCCTACGAGGGGGCATCTTATACAAAAGAAACACAGGTGCCGGCGACAAACCACATCTGCTAGTAGTACCTCAAGCCCTTCGCGACGACATCCTATTAGCCTGCCACGACGAGCCGACATCTGGCCACTTGGGCTACTCAAGGACTCTGGACAGGGTACGGCAACTGTACTACTGGCCTAGACTTACTGCTTGCGTCAAACGCTACGTGAAAGGATGCCGTGAATGCCAGCGCCGCAAGTCACCACGCTGCAAGCCTGCAGGCCTTCTACAACCCATCGACCCTCCGCGTACGCCGTTTGATCAAGTTGGAATGGACCTTCTCGGACCATTTCCCTTGTCTTCCTCCGGCAATAAGTGGATCATTGTCGCAACTGACTACTTGACGCGTTACGCTGAGACGAAGGCACTACCACACGGGACATCATCTGAAGTTGCACAGTTTTTTATGCATCACATTGTGCTTCGGCACGGCGCACCGTCATTCATCATCACTGACCGAGGGACGGCATTTACGGCGAAGCTTCTGGATGACATCTTCCAGCTGAGCTACACGAGTCATCGAAAGGCCACTGCATACCACCCTCAGACTAACGGCTTGACAGAAAGACTAAACAAAACACTGGCAGACATGCTCGCTATGTACGTGGATGTGCAGCACAAGACGTGGGACGAAATCCTACCGTACGTAACGTTTGCGTACAACACTGCCACGCAGCAAACTACACGCTTCCCGCCATTCCGCCTCGTTTATGGTCGAGACGTCCAAACTATGCTAGACGCCATGATTCCATATGAAGATACCGACCAGCTCGACCAGTTAGCTCCTGACGTCGAGGAGTACATTCAGCGCGCCGAGGAAGCGCGTCAACTGGCCCGCGTGCACATAAGACAGCAGCAGTGTACCGATGCAATAAGGTACAATCTCCACCATAGACAAGTGACCTATGAGCCTGGTGACCAAGTTTGGGTTTGGACACCCATTAGACGGCGAGGCCTCAGCGAGAAACTCCTCAGCAAGTACTTCGGACCATACACAGTACTAAGGCGTGTAAGCGACGTGAACTATGAAGTGATCCCAGATGGAGACCTGCCATCGTCCAAGCGCTGTTTACCACGCGCAGAGACTGTACATGTGGTCCGCCTCAAGCCGTATTTTACACGGTGAAGTGTACTAGTGAAACAACCTTTTATTTTCGCTGTCGTCGCGTCTTCCTCCAAAGAACTGTGAAGCGTTTTTTTTTTGTTCCCGACCACAGAACACATTTTTTCCGTGTGCATTTCCGTATGTGTGCTAGCGCGTTCTCCCCCCCCCCCGCACTTTGTCTTACCTAATTTGTGTAGTTTCCATGTACGTTTTGTGTTTGAGCATCGAGTCGATGCTCCGTTGGGAGGGGGAATAATGCCACCTGGTGTTTTGAGCCAGCGCTGCGTGCCCAGCAAAAACGGTGATTGAAGACGACGAAGTCAAGGATCTTGCGCCGGCTGGTGAACCGTCCTCCTTGTGTCTGACATTTTCGTGTCTGGCTGCTGATCCTGCTGCTTATTCTTGCCTTAGCGCGTGTCAATATATATATATATATATATATATATATATATATATATATATATATATATATATATATATATAATATGCTTCAGCTAACGTTAGCCAAGTTGTTCAGGGAAATAAAAATTTGAAAAACACTGTACTAGATATCATATTAAGAACTACAGTATTTGTTTGTCCGAAGCGTGACAACGAAACATTGTAACTCTTAAAATCATATCTTGCACAGTGTTTTTAATCGTATTTTTTGTTTACCAGCTTGGCCAACATTTGCTGGAACACGATTTGTGTGTTTGTGATTAAACATGACGCACACTATTTGCGACGTACAGATAGGTGGATTACCACAAAGGAACACTACGATCCGTCCTGTCTTCATCCCTGCTTCGCTTTTTTTTTTTTTGACGCAGAGCAGTCACCATTGATCGCGCTAGAACGCCACATCCTCAGTTTAGCAGACACGCGACGTTTTCTCCGAAGCGCGCAGCGCGAGTGGAACACTAGCTTGAAGAACGGTTCGGCTTCGGAGGCATTTCTCGAGAGTGAAATCATTTATCACATGCTTGTCGTTACCATACTCGGTCGGTGCTCAAGGCAATTGTGCGACTGCGTTTCGCGTTATGCGAATGCAGTGCTTCTCCAGTAGTCCGAGTGTCGGGTTTCACCGTCCCGACGTCACCCCGGGCCCATTTCTCATGAACCCGCGACGACACGCTCGCTTAGCAAAGGCGTGTGAAATCGGAAATGGCGTGAGCGGTGCCGAGAGAAAATGGCGCCTCGGGCCTTCCTCGTTGGAAGAGGCCGCTCCTGTTTGTAGATGCCCTTTCCGCCTCGCGAAAGTCTCAATCCAACGAACGGCGCGATCTCCGCGACTGACCCCTCCTTACCCACCGTGACGCCTACCCTCTTCTGCTCGCTCTTTCTGCTGGCCCGTATAGGAGCACGGTGATTTATCGTCCGTCGTTGCACTTGGCTGGTTCCCGGTGTAACCCGAGATGCTCCTTTGGTCTTCCCCGGGACACCCAAAGAATTCGCACATTGTTGTGTGCGACATTTTGAGCTACATTGTCGTACATGCAAACCTCTGCACCGGGAGAAAAAAATTATTAAAAAGATAACAAGCCAGTACAAATTTGCTAACAGTGGCAGTTACTAATTAATATCTCTTTCGTAGCTATTTAATAAAAGAAGAGATCCACAAGTGCATGGACGTTAAGTTAGTAAGGGCTGCTACGTAGTCTTCTGCATGGTCTATTATGCTGCGGGGCGGCGGTCTTAGAGCAATATTCTGATAAATAATAACTTTCCTTATGTAAGACGAACAGTTACGTTCGACTGCGTAATGCGCATGCGTGCCGGGAGCACCTAATAAAAATTTATTTCCACAACTTTGTCAGTATATACAACTGCTTGGATGCTCACTGGTACAATTTGCGCTTCTAGAAGAACGATTATTACTCATCCTGCTGGCCTCTAAGAGATGTGGGGTAATAATCTTGTTGCTATACTAAGCGTGTCTTCCTTTATCGTCCGTTCAGCGCTTTCTGTTAAGAGTGGTCATTTATTCTTCTTCTATCTCGATCTCACAATCTCGATCTCACGCGACGTCACAAAACCGCAAAAACTCACCGCGTCAAATTGACGTGTACGCATTAAAGATGGATTAATATGCCGAACAAAACTGCATTTTTTCTGAATAGCCTGCTGAATAGCCTGCTGCTTAATAGGCTGCTGCCGACCGCTCAGGCACTGGCTACTCGCACCTGCAGGAGAGCATGGGTTTATTTGCGCATAATAAAACCTCTTGTGAGGACATGTAACGTTTTCGAATAGTTTCGGCACGTTTACGACCTCATTCCGCCAACTCTTCTTTGTTGAGGATCCGTTTTAGCGACATTCTTAATCTTCCGTTGCATGCGGCCGCAATTTTCCGTCAGCCACTGCATAGTAAGTAAGGGAAAGCAGACCAATCGCAGACGCCGGCACCAACCTCTTCATCCGGTTATCAATTTTCGGTGCACTGCCTCGGCCCCATCGAATCCCTCTCCACTTGAGCATGCTCCTCGCCTCTTGTCAGCCAATTAGATAAGACAAGCCGCTCAGTGTTGGTAATGTTATTCGTTTTTAATGCAAACAAACGTGACTTGCCATAAACGAGATGAGCGTTTGATAGGTCCCTTCAGACAACCCTGCGGGTCACTGCTCGATGCTTGCGTCGGTGACTATGCAAATTTGGCGTCAGGAGATGGCAATAAAAACTTATTGGAATAGCTTTACGTTATAGGACCCTTGATACGTACCTACTTCTTAACAGCGAGAAACTCAGCATGCGTCGAAGTCACGAAGCAACCTGATGACTTCGGTGTCGGTTGGGATTACCACGCGCAACAAACGCTGAAGTCTGTAGAACTGATTTCGCTTTAAAATTGCCTTTTTGAGTCGGTGATTTTTTCAGAGCACTAAAGCTATTCACTAGGTTGCTTAGCAATTAATCATCTCTTGTGTACCTGCAGTAGAACGGTGTTAACTACAGTTGGTTCAGGCTTTCAACGATTACGCGGCTTCACAGACTGGCCTCGTCTGGCGTCCGTTGCCTGTCAACGAAAACTGCGCCCCTTGACTTCCCAACGAATGCGCCTGCGCCCATCGCCCATGGCTGATGTCACGCATGATGGGCTATAAAACCACCTCACCGGAAAAAAGCTGACATTTCATGCTGTCGCTGGGTTGCGCAGCGAAATGGTTTTTTTTTTCTGTACCTTGCATACGGGCTCTGTTTCTTCACGTTTAGAACCTAATAGCGAGCGCTACCTGGACTGCTCCGGGGTCGCTATTTGTGGCTCGCTAGAAACATGAGTGGCAAACTTCTTACAACACGTAGCATTACCGGACTTGTGTGCTCGTCTTGTTGGTAAAAATGAAGAACTGGTGGATGATTTCAAGGCAATGATGGGAGGAAAGACACAACCAATGGGGCAGTCGATTGGGCATAAGCATGACGTGCCGAAAGAACATTTGCAGATCGGACGCACTGTAGTTTAAGTTAGGGGTTAATGGCACACAGGCAACTAAGGCCATGCTGCGCCAGTCGATGTGGGATGTGTAATCGATGTGCGCCAAGCTCTGTATGCTGATTGCTTTGATTGACGATAATAAGCGGAGATATCGGCGGGGAATGTGTAATTTCTTTAGTGTTTAGTCCAAGACGAAAGTCGTGAGGCGATGTTAAACGTTACCTTGTGTGCACCACTGCTGTTTGCACATAGAACACACAGGGAGAAGTGTTCTCTTAAGGCGTGCTTGTGCGTCAGGGTTCTTAATGTCTGTCGTGAAACAACTTTACTGTATCTCTGGTGGGTGGGTGTCGTATTTAATAAATTTATATTCATTCCTAATCAGATTGACCAACAGTGCGGCGTGCAATTTGTGCAGGTGCGATGAGACTCTGGAGCACCTTTTGTGTCATCGCGCATACTCTGACGCTCAACGACGTAGTCTACAAGCTATACTCAGCTTATTACATAATACAGTGCTCTTGTAGGAAAAGATCCTGGGACCATGACCTATGCATCCTTGCATGCGAAAGGCCTCAAAAGCCCCTCTGCACATTTTAAAGGCTACTGGACTGTACGGGCGCTTCTGACAGTGCACACTCTTCTGTGACTGGCTCTGTGAATGACTGCCCTTTTATTAACGCGATAGCGTTAAGGAGCTCGTGTCGCAGAAGAGCCGGTGTCGTCGGCGTCGGTGTCGGCGTTTGCGGCGTTGACCGTGAGCGATAAATCACGGCAGGCGCTTCATAAATAAAAAGCAACTTCCAAGATTGGCCCGGTGGGAATCGAACCAGGGTCTCCGGAGTGTGAGACGGAGACGCTACCACTCAGCCACGAGTTCGATGCTTCCAAGCGGTGCAAACGCGCCTCTAGTGAATGCGGTGTTGCCTTCGAAACGAGCCGTGGAAAGTTATAATGCGGTGTATATCGGTAATTATGAACATGTAACGTACAGAAGTCGCAATTAGACGAGTTGCGAAGTGAATTTCCGCTGCATTTCTTCTGCGCTTTCCGCACACGCAGAGCCATCTTGCGGCAAACACAGAAGACTCCCTCGTCTCAATGTACGGCGCTGCCCCGACAGGAGGCGCGCCGCGCCCGCATTGGGACCACTGCCAGGCGCGTCGCGGGACTCCCTCTCCCCTGACGACGCTTCGCCGTGCTCCCGGTTTAGATTACTATCTCTCTGCCCGTGCCGATCACGACGTTTGGCTGGCGTAGATCGTTTCCCCTCCGAGACACCGAGTTCTTTGGTTCGTTCCGTTCGCTCAGGCGCACGTTTCGTTGCGGCGCCGAACGCTGCGTTGCTCGACGCTCACCGCGTGATAGGTGGGCGCTAAGTCCGATGCGGGGCGCATCGTAAGGGATCGCTGTGCCGTAGCGCATTGTCTTATACCCCTTGGCGGGTCGACGGGAACGCTGTCGCGTCCCACTCTTGAATGCGAAGCTTAAGCGTCCTCCAATTTTTTTTATTTTGCTCCGTCCTTCTTATCTATTCTTTGCCTTTTCCCCTCCTCAAGTGTAGGGTAACCAACCGGCCACGTCCTTGGTTAATCTCCCTAACTCTACCTTCTCCTTTCTTTCTCCCTCTCTCTCTGAGAGTTGAGCATCGCCATTGTCTCACATGGCACATCGCATCGTAGCCAAACTGTTAAACTTTAATTGAATTACGGGGACGTACATAACTCAATTGGTTATAAAATTGCATGTGTGCACTGTAAACATACATTCGGGGTGTGCACCACGTTTCGCCGCTTAACGAAGACGCCCTTGTTCCGCGCAACGCTTCTTTCGGGCCTCAGGGTCCTCAGGGTCACCTACGGGGCAGAAACCTGGAGGCTTACGAAAAGAGTTCTACTCAAATTGAGGACGACGCAACGAACTATGGTAAGAAGAATGATAGGTGTAACGTTAAGGGATAAGAAAAGAGCAGATTGGGTCAGGGAACAAACGCGAGTTAATGACATCTTAGTTGAAATCAAGAAAAAGAAATGGGCATGGGCAGGACATGTAAAGAGGGGGGAAGATAACCGATGGTCATTAAGGGTTACGGACTGGATCCCAAGGGAAGGGAAGCGTAGCAGGGGGCGGCAGAAAGTTAGGTGGGCGGATGAGATTAAGAAGTTTGCAGGGACAGCATGGCCACAATTAGTACATGACCGGGGTTGTTGGAGAAATATGGGAGAGGCCTTTGCCCTGCAGGGGGCGTAACCAGGCTGATGATGATGATGATGCAGCTGTTGTGACGTCAGTGCCCTAGCGGGAGGAGCGGGAGTTAGGCCGCAGTACCATTTGTGCGACCGCAGGCGAGCGCACGAGTTGAGCCTCCGCTTTTGCAGCTGTTATGACGTCATATGGTAGCTACGCGGCCGCGCGCGCCGCAGCAAGGAAGTGCGTGGTTGTGCGGCTAGCATGCTTCACATAAAATCAAGCTCCTCGGTCTCCCTTGTTCTTTCTCGTTCATAAATGACGAGGGCATCGAATCTGGCAGCGTTGATGTCATTGGGTGGCGTACGAGTGTTTTTTAGCCACGTGCCTGCTCTCTTATGCTGCATATTTGTTTGCGAGTAGCAGCCTGAATTTGTCTGCTTTCACCATTACTTCCTCTATGTTGACCTGTTTCTTCTTGACCAATTTCACTTTTTCTCTTTTCAAATTGAGGTGAATCCTAGCCCTTACTAACCTGTGATCACTGCATGTTACCCTATCTACCAGTTCTACATCCTGCACTATGCGGGGATCGGCAGAAAGTATTAAAACAATTTCACTTCTTGTTTCACAATTAGGACTTTTCTAGGTCCACTTTCTCTTGCTACTGTTCCTGAGAAAGGCGTTCATTATTCTCAGCTTATTCCTTTTTGCGACTTCTACCAGCATTTATCCTCTAGCGTTTCTAGAATCGAAGCCGTAGTGCCGATTGCTTGTTTACCCGCCTACTTTTTCCCAATTTTCCACAGAGTCCATACAGTACATACACTACACCGTACTATACAGTACACCGAGTTCGTACTTTTTTCATTGCTAATTCAACATCTTCTTAAACCTGACCTACTTCCTCATCATCATGACTGGATGTTATACCTTTATTCTATACGTCTTTTATGTTTAATTACGACTACTGTTACCCTCTCATTAATGCTGTAGAACTCGTCAATGTTTCCCGCTATGACCTTATGGATTAGGAATCCTATCCCGTATTGTTTTTTATCTGGGAGACCTCTATAGCAGAGGGCATGGCCGTTATTCAGCAATGTATAAGCCTTCCCACTCCTTCTAACCTCTCTAATGCCGATGATATCCCAAACAATATCGGATAGTTCCTCAAGCAGTCCTCCTAAGCTCGCCTCATTTAACAGAGTTCGGCAGTTAAAGGCTGACAGGTTCAGTTTCCATTGGCGACCTGTCCGGACCCAGATATTCTTAGCACCCTCTGCTGCTCTACATGTCTGACCACCGCATTGGTCAGGTCCTCCGACAGTGCTGGGGACTGCGGGCCATGGGTAAATTCTCGGAATGATCAGCGATGTAGTGGCCGAATACTGCACCAGGGCTTCCAATTCCTGTTCTGGTGAGGAAGTGTCTTTCTTCAAGCTTAGTGGGCCTTCCTACTTTTGTTGTACCTGGATTAGTATAGCCCCACTCGCTCTCGGCATCCTTTGCCGGTGTCAGAGAGATGAAGATGACATCGAGATAATGAATGAAACCATAACTAGGCTGGCTTCAGAGGCAGCAATTGAAGTGAGAGGCAAGGCACCAAGGCAACCAGTAGGCAAGCTCTTCCAAGTAATAAAGGACCTAATAAAGAAACGGCAAAGAATGAAAGTGTCCAACTCAAGAGGTAAGAGAGAATTCGTGGAACTGTCAAAACTGATCATCAAGGCGAAAATACGTCATATTCAAAATTGTAACCTGAGAAAGACTGAAGACGCCGCAAAAAATGGACGCAGCCTGAAATCAATGAGAAGAAAACTGGGCATAGGAGAAACCAAGATGTATGCATGGAAATATAAGCAGGGTAATATCATCAGCAATCTCGAAGGTAAAGTAAAAGCAGCGGAAGAATTTTGTACTGACCGGTAGATTGCCCAGAGGAGTCAGGATAACTCCTTTCGAAACAGTAATGAACAGGATACAGAAACTCCTCCTATAACTAGAGATGAGGTAAGAAGAGCCTTGCAAGACATGAAATGGGGAAGAATGGCAGGAGAAGATGGAATAACAGTCAATTTAATCATAGATGGAGAAGACATAGTGCTTGTAAAACTGGCGGCTCTTGATGCGAAGTGTTTATCAACTGGAAGGGTCCCAGAAAATTGGAAGAATGCAAACATTATACTAATCCACAAAAATGGAGAGGGTAAAGAATTGGAAAATTATAGGCCCATTAGCTTACTCCCATATTACATAAAATATTGACCAAGATAATCTCTAATAGAATAAGGGCAACCCTGGAGTTTAGACAAACAAGGGAACACGCAGGTTTCAGGTAGGGATACACTACAATGGATCACATCCATGTCATCAATCACGTAATCGAGAAATCCGCACAGTACAATCAGCCTCTCTTTATGGCTTTCATAGATTACGATACGGCATTAGATTCAGTAGAGGTACCAGCAGTCATAGAAGCAACTTGTAATAAAGGAGTAGAGACCGCTTACGTAAATATCTTGGAAAATATCTAAAGCGATTCCACAGCTACCTTAATTCTACACAAGAAAAGTAGGAAGATGCCTATAAAGAAGGGGTCAGACAAGGAGACACAATCTCTCCAATGCTATTCACTGCCTGCTTGGAAGAGGCATTCAAGTTATTAAACTGGGAAGGTTTAGGAGTAAGGATCGACGGCGAATACCTCAGCAACCTTCGGTTTGCCGATGACATTGTCTTATTCAGCGACACTGCACATGAGTTACGACAAATCGTTGAGGACCTTAACAGAGAAAGTGTAAGAGTGAGGCTGAAGATTAATATCCAGAAGACAAAGATAACGATGACTTAACTGGCAAAGAACAAGAGTTCAGGATCCCCAGTCAGCCTCTAGAGTCCGTGTAGGAGTCTGTTTACCAAGGTCAATTAATCACAGAGAACCCTAATCATGAAAAGTAAATTCATAGAAAAATAAAAATGGGTCACATCGCATACATGAGACATTGTCAGCTCCTCCCTGAAAGCTTACCTTTATCATTGAAAAGGAAGGTGAACAATCAGTGCGGCTTACCGGTGCTGACATATGGGGCATAGACTTAGACACTGACATAAACGCATAACCAACCAAGTAGCAAACATAAACAACCAACTTTATGGACGGCTTTGTAGCGGTCGCCGCAGCACAATGGGTAGTGCAACGTACGCGTAATGCGGAGGTTGTGGGTTGGGCTCCCGCCGGCGGCAAGTTATCTTTTAGTCCATTTTCATTTCTCTTTATTATTTTCTACATTTCACTTTCAAATACCGCTAATTTCCCCGATGCCTTAGACTTCGTTGTCTATGGGCTTTGTATAGTCATGTGTATACAGGGTGATCGTTTATAAGTTTTACAGAATTTTTATGAATCGCCTTTGGCAGATAGCATAATTTTTCGTGTTGAGCTGGATTATTCGAACAGACGGACATTAGCTCGAAAATCAGAACACATATTCAACTAATTGACAACACTTTACAAATTTACTTCTTAATTAGTTGCTTTACGGCCCATATTACAATTCATAAATCGTAGCCTTTGAGTTTGCAGAAGGCATGCACTTCAAGTTAATTTCCGCGATGAGACCAGATTCGAGATATTATTTCCCAAAGTGCCGGACGAAATACATGGCGTTCTGGTTACTTTTGTGCTTCAATGCATAAAAGAGCGTTTTGTAAGTGAAATAACAGTGCATTTTTATGGCCAGTTCAATGGCGTATATCTGCAAACTGGTGTCATCCTGGAAATTCATTTCAAGTAGATACGCCTTGAAAGCTGACCGGCTACCATTCGTAAATTGCAATATATACACTAAATTAATTATTTCAGGAAATACTAAGGAAATTTGTCCTAATTAGTTGAAAATTTGTTTCGAATTCTCTTGCAAGTATCATACGCCTCTCGGAATTATAGAGCTCAAGTACTAAAATTACGTTATCTGCGACAGGACAATTTTAAAAATTCCGTAAAACTTTTAAATGATCGCCCGGTATATGTATATACTGCAGCTCATGGAGGTCTATTCCAAACAACAGTAATTCGCACTTCCATAAAGGGTCCGCACGTGTTGAGTGAGTTCCTGAACACTACCATGTGGTGAACGCGGTACGGAGCCGGGACCTCAAAGTAGTGCGACCTAATGCCAACGCACTTCTCTCGCGTTTGCCGCGAAATCGCTACTCAATCTTTCTTTTATTTCCTGATACATCCGGTCAGTTTCCGCGCAGACGCTGCAACCATTCTTTTTGCGTGCTTCGGCCATGTTTTACCTGTTTAAGTGGGACGTCCGTCTCCCGGGGCGCTGCTAGACCTGACAGCAAACTACAAACGCTCACAAGAAGGAGCGGGCGCCATTTCGCCTTTGAAAAATGCGGAAAACTTTCGACGTTTTCGCGCGTGCGAAAACTCGAAAGGGTCAACTAAGAATACAATATCAGTTGCTGAGTAAATATTTTTACGTATAGTTTGTAATATGTGATGTAAGAAATAAAAGAATATCGTCATTATTTTCCACCTAAGAAATGCAGAACAAAGCTGCTGGAACACTCGCAGCCACTGTGCAAGAGCCACGTGCTTTGGGGCAGTAGCCTTCGCTTGAACCCGCCGTGGTTGCTCAGTGGCTATGGTGTTGGGTAGCTGAGCACGAGGTCGCGGGATCGAATCCCGGCCACGGCGGCCGCATTTCTATGGGGGCGACATGCGAAAACACCCGTGTGCTTAGATTTAGGTGCACGTTAAAGAACCCCAGGTGGTCACAATTTCCAGAGTCCTCCACTACGGCGTGCCTCATAATCAGAAAAAAGGTTTTGGCACGTAAAACCCCAGATATTATTATTATTATTAGCCTTCGCTTGAGAACCAACTGAAGTCGTCCTCGAGTGTAGCTCCCTGGGACGCACCTGTCGTCGCAAGAAACGTTTACGGCATTTGATGGTTCAAATGCTGTGGTCCGTAGTATGCCACATCTCGAGAAAATCGGTTCCGCGTCTCTTGCGCCGATATGCATCGTTGTTGCAGGACTAATTCCACATTGCAATGCGATATAACTGAGAACGCTTTGTGCTCTACGGCACACAGAGACCACCGCTTCTGCGTCGACCAATACTTCAGTGGAAAAATCAAATAGTCCTAAATATTTCGGTTCCTATAACGTGTCGATCTTTGCGTCGTTGAACTTTAGGTTCGCTGATCTTCCCTTTTCATTCCCGTGATGCCTATATTAGTGCCGAAATGGTAGAAAAAATATGAAAAGAAACGTGAAGAATATCGCAGATATTGGCGCTTTTCTTGTTTTTGTTTTATGTGATTGCCTTGGTAAGGTTTTTTTTTTCGGGGGGGGGGGGGGAGGTTCGTGTGCAGTGACGCGAGGCAAATATTGTTTCTATTTATGTGCTGGTGAGGCACTGTTCAGAACAAGCCACTCGTAAAGTGTAACATGGGAAAAGTTCAACGTACGGAGAAATATACAAAAGAGCATCTTGAAATCTAATATATTGCACCGAGACTCTTAACAGCAATCCCAATAAGAACGGAACAAGCTGACCAAGAACTATTTACCGCACAAATACATAGAACATAGCCATACAGCTGAGAATTTCCCCGCAAGTTGATGTATTCGGGACAGCACCAATGGGAGTAATCTGAGTTTAGGACCGATGTATTTTTTGTATACGAGATAACTAAATCGTGCCCAAATGTGTCGAACATTTGGTTTGCACATTGCACACTATACTAGTGTCGGCATGACTGTTTTCATTGCTCTGTGTTCGATGTGGCGGAAATTCCTGTTCTGAGATAAGATGCAGCAGAACTTATAGTTGGGCGACTTGGTACGAATTCATAGTAAACTATTTTTGGCGTGTGTCGCCCTTCACTGTGTCCTTGTCAATTGTGCGCGCAAAAATAGTTAACTATGAATCCTGTTCTGAGAGCTGTACATCTTGGGGCCTGTGAAATGTGCCTTGCAAATCGCCATTATACTAATGTATCTCTGAATTTCGTGCACGCGGAAGGCTAGGTAATGCTGGATCTGCGGTATTTTGAGCTGGGGAAATCGCATTGCCCGAAAGAACCTCTCGGGCAACGCTAACATTCATGTTCACGTGCGCACGTACATAGTTACAACCATACACGCATTGGTTCATCGCATACACGCGATGAACCAAGCGTCTTGTCGTGCGTTGCATAATTTATGAGATTCGCGCTCTATATGTTGTCGCGTTCACCGAAGGATGCCCATGGACATTCAAAACCTCGCGCGCGGCAATGTGAGCACAAAGAATCGGCGAGAATGAATGCAAAGGGCGCGGTTCGTTTCTCAGCTCCCCTTCGGAAGTCGACGGCGAATAAAAAGACGGCGCCAAGGGAAAACCGCACATCAGCGCCAGTTCGCTGTACTCCGAGTGGCACGAACCTTTATGTACACCCGCTCCGAGTGAATCCCAAGAGATGAAACGGAGTTGGAGGCCCACGGTACAGCGGAAAGGTAACCCCGTAGCATGCTGTATAATAGTTGCCACGTTCGGCGTTCACCACGGCTCCCCCCTGAATGCTCGTTTCGGTCGGATCTGCATCCTTGAGTGTGTGTGTGCCTGTACGACTGCTTTGAGCATGCATTGCACGAGCGGCGTCCCGCCCCGGTCTGCGTGTCGTGTCGTATATTAAATCAGTCCCAGTCGTAGTATCGAAAATGGAGCGACACGTTCCGCCTTCTTTTTGTCACGGGCTACACTTCTTTTTACATTCGCGTATTTCATCATCGCGTTTATTTCCGTTACGATTTAGAAGGGATATTCTCTATTACCTGTGTCGTACATTTATGCGTTTCCGTACTGTTACGTGCACCCCCCCCCCCCCCCCCCTGTTTGTACACGCTTCGGATAAAACGACGTCATGTGACATCATCTACTTTGGTTACGTAACCAGTATTTTGTGTGTTACAATATTCGTGCAGCTCCGTTTATTTACGCGTACGCTTATTTCTCCCCTAAACATAACAATTGGCAGTATCGCCCGCACAAGCTATGATAGCATTAATGCACTGGTGAAAACTTCCCTCCAGAGACTACCATGAGGTTCTTTTGCGTAAACAGAGAGCCGTTAGCTAGAAATTCAAAATGCGCTCAGTTAAAGTAGCACACATAAATACCAAGAAAGTGGATGGGGAAACAGCGCCGCGGTAGCTCAACAGGGTAGAGCACCGCACGCGAAATGCGAAGGTTGTGGGTTCGGTTCCCACCTGCGGCAAGTTGATATTCGTCCACTTTATTTCAATTAATTTATCGTCTCTTCATTTCATTCATTAAGCACAAGTAATATCCCCTATGTTGTCCTTGGTGTCAGTGTTTGTTGGCTTCTCATGATATCACTAATAAAAATCGGGACCCTTGGTTAACCCCCTCTCTTCTCGTTTATTACAAAACGAAGGTCTCGAATCCGGCAACATTGATGCATTCAGGTAGCATGTGTGGCTTTATTGGCCAGTTGCCTTCACACAAAAAGATCACGTTCTCGTGTCGCCTGCGCAAAAAGGACGTTCCACGTCCGCCGCCAAGGTACGTGAGTTATGGCGCTGGCTAACACTCCCAGGGTTCTACTAGGACACATAAATACCCAAGAAAGCGGATGGGGAAACAGCGCCGCGGTAGCTCAATTGGTAGAGCATCGCACGCAAAATGCGAAGGTTGTGGGTTCGGTTCCCACCTGCAGCAAGTAGCTTTCTCATCCACTTTAATTTCCATTAATTTATCGTTTCTTTATTTCA
Source organism: Dermacentor albipictus (assembly GCF_038994185.2). Taxonomy (NCBI): domain Eukaryota; kingdom Metazoa; phylum Arthropoda; class Arachnida; order Ixodida; family Ixodidae; genus Dermacentor; species Dermacentor albipictus. Next base: position 5,682,565 of record NW_027225569.1, on the reverse strand, counting down.
TTTATTAAGCACAAGTAATTTCCCCTATGTTGTCCTTGGTGTCAGTGTTCGTTGGCGTCTCATAATATGAATAACGTTCAAACACTAACATGCGGAGACGGTACTAAGGTCGCCAAAAAAAGCGTGTGCGTAACGTAAACTGTGTGCTTCAACAATTCCCACCAAACGCTTTAACTAGGAAAATAAACAAATAAATAAACAAATAATACAGCCGTGTGCTCTGTACAAAAGTTCTCACCAGTACTTTGAGTGCGCCGTCTTCCTCAATATACCATACGAGTGCAGCCTATAGTGAAGGGTAAACAATCTGTTATTGCTAGCCAGCCTCTCGAAGCAGCGGACGAATTATGGCCGGTGACATTCTAAATGCGGTTGAAAATGCCAGGCCCGTCCAACAGAAAGAAAATTTCTGTACGTATCCTAGCCAATTATGTTCGCTCATGTCCCCCACGCAACGGCGAGGGCGAACTTCTTTCAATATCGGTGTCCCACGGGAACTATACGTTTTAAAGAGCGGAGGTACAAAGCACAGGGGCAGTGCGGTTTGGCGAGCGGAGCTTACCCCGAATTTTTGTATTGTCACCGAGTACAGGTAATGTAGCCACGGAGTAAGAATAAAAATAAACAAGTACAAAAATAAAATGGGTGGTAGCGCTTGGGTGGATGGATAGCTGCCGACCTAGGGGCTTAGCTACAAGGGCTTCTAACATTGGAGCTATTTAAGCAAACTAGTTCATTTTTTTAAGCGGTTCATAATAAGCGCCTACTAATGGTGTGCGAAACTTGTACAAAAATACGGATTACGTTTTAAACTGCGTATATTTTTTTAATAAATTTTCTTCCGCGAAGGAACATTTTGCAAAGTTGGACAGGGGCACAGAGCATCAGAATTTACGGGCTTTCCTATGTGATCTGTGGTTTTTTTGAACCAAAACAATAATTCCGGTTATGACCAATATTTATTACTAAAAATTAAATACAGGAGATTTCAATTATGAGCCATTTTCACAGACGAAGGGTTTAATAAAAAACAAGTTTCTGGCTGCAACAATACTTATTTGGTTCTGTAAGTGCCACACGCATTCGGAAACCATGACGAAAATGATGAAAAACATCTTTTTAGTAAACTTAGTATTTGCAGAGAAACTTTTCTTTTTCTCTGTCAAAGTGGTATTCTTGCGAAATCCTCGACTTCATGACTCGAAGGAGCGTGTAGCGGCGCTCAAATGGGCATTGATGCTTCCGTATTCACAACTCATAAGAAGGGCTTAGCTGTCTTCGGATTTTTTTCGCTCATCTTGATGTTCCTTTTCTTGTTTCCAGAGAAACCTGAAATCTAGCCTTTCCTATCCTGTCGTGGGGCATCCTGCTCAGCACAGAATAAAAAAAAAACGCACCTGGTGTAAGACCAAGGCTCTTAAAGAACATTTTTTTCACACTGTTACCATCACCATAGCGAATAACTGCATCATAAACAGCAACTTTTACGGTGGATGCTCTTACGAACCTGCTTTCCTGCACTCCCACCAAATTAAGTATTCGCACCGAAACTATATAGCAACTGTTACGTCACATCTGGGGCGTGCACTGAAGTACTGGAAAGGTCAATGTATCGGCATAGAATATATTTCAAGGTAATTGTGCAAGTGCAGACATTTTCACGTTTTTCAATCAAGAATAGTAAACCACGCTCCATAGCGCATCGCACAAACGTGTGCAGCGATCAGGCAGAGTCAGAGTAGGGGCGTGTCTGGCGGCATTTTTACGCGAAGCATATTACTAGAGCTCAACCCAGCTCCTCAGGCGCGGCGGTGTTGCCTTCAATACCACGTGACACCGTGACGTCACGACAGAGGAGAAACGGGGCTCCAACTCGCGCCGTCGCTCGCGGCGTCGCCTTCAAGGCTGACCACGTGACAGCGTGACGTCACGACAGAGGAGAAACGCGGCTCCAACTCACGCCGTCGCTCGCGGCGTCGCGGCGGTATATAAGCAGCGGCGCTTGCCTCTGCTAGACACTCACGAGGTGAGATGCCTCCTGGAGACAGAGCTGCTCGTTGGAATGAGAAGCGAAGGTTCCGGCGTGCTACAGGCACTGTTTCTAGGTGGCTTTGCTACGGCGCAGCGACTACGCATCGGACGCGGTGAGCGTCGAGCAACACAGCGTTCGACGCGACAACGAAATGTGCGCCTGAGCAAGCGCCGCACGCCTGAGCCGACGCCGACGACACCGGCTTTTCTACGACACGAGCTCCTTAACGCTGTCGCGTTAAAATAAAGGCTAGTATGCTTCGCATCCTGGGCTTAACCTTAGCTAAGCCACAGCCATTTTTTTAATACTTTCCGGAGCGTGTCTGGCATGCCACTTGCTGCAGATATTTGCCGAGAATTCTTCCTTATTTGGTAGTTACAAATGAGATGGCATTTTTATTCGATTTTGTATCCGATCTTCCTCAGCCAGCACTCTAATGTCATCAACGGCAGATCGTTGACTGAAGTGGAATGTTGTTAATCTTCGCACTCGCTCTTCCCGAAGCTATGCTAGCGAGAATGGGTCGCCAGAGAATATAAGGGAATAGGAATAAGACTAATATTTCAAGTAAGCCTAAGTCTAAATACGTAGGTAATGTTCAGACAACAATATTTAGGTTGTGGGCTGAGGTTTATGTATAGCAGATAGGTAATTCTTTACGAAAGTTGATGCACGGGTGTCAAGGGGCAAATAATAGAGGTGGACGTTAATGAATTTCAGTGTACGGCATACTAGATACAAAACTAAGAGTTGCGACTGCGTGGGCTGGATGGTCAAAGTTAAGAGATGAATGCTATGGTATGGAAGAAAAGTTTGCTTGCGAAGTTCTACCAAAACGATATTTGTGTATTTTCGCCTGGCAGCGGTGGCACAAGCGCTTTCATCTTTCACTTATAGTAGCAATAAAATTTTTTCCCATCAAATAGGTAAAACAAAACAGGCAATTCAATCCGCATGCTTGTAGGCGTGTGACAGTAAAGGAAGTCTTTCTCAACCGGACGATGGGGCGTTAATTGCTTTCACCCTGAAGCTTCGATATGCACGCAAGTGTATAATGGCGTCATGGGCGGGTTTCTCGTGAATAGTGGACCTATTTTAAACAGCGATGTCTCGTGACAAGGTGGAAGAGGGAATGCCTCAATTAGCTGTGATTTAACATAAAGGTCGTATATGTTCTGTGTACTTTTTTACGCATACGGCAAGGCATATGGAAAAGGTCACAGAAGAAAAAAAAATTGTGCCAGAAAGTACCCGCCACTGTCGCTTAGTAATAATGGTGTTTCTGATCCTGAGCACCAGTTCGCGAGTTCTATTGCTCACAGTGGCATATACATGCATGGGCATTCCGAAGGTGGTAGAATGCAAAAGCACTGGCGTATTGCATAATGGTTGCAGGTTAAAGAAATGCTTGGGATAAATACCAAGCCGGAGCCTTCCACAATAAGAAGCTTCTACCTTGTCCGTAAACGTGTTGTCGCTTGCCGAATACGGCGTTGTCGGAGAGGTGTAGAGCAGGAACAACGCCACTAGTCAGATCTCCTGACGCAGAGTTTAACGAAAGAGTGCGCAAAGCTAACCCGTCGGTGACCTACCATATTCTACTTCACTGTAGTTGCACTGCGTTGGCAGCGGCATAATCCCTAACATTCAGTGTTCTTTTTATTTTTTTTCCACGAGAGCAATCAGCCAACACACGTATGCTTCAAATGTGTTGTAGCGTGAAAAAGCATCAGGCAGTGTCGCTACCAGTGTTGCCACCGCCGTCCATGGCTCCGGCAATCCATAAATGGCAAGAAACTTACTGACACGCTAAAACTCTCTAATTGCGTCTCTTATAGCTCCAGTGTTTCTTTAAGACGTTAAGCAAGGGGAATTAGTAGAAGGATTTCATATAGCAGATGTTCCTTACTGTGGCTGGAACAGATTCGCCAAAAATGGCTCGGATCATACAGCAGAATTCGACCTGCGCAGTAGGATTATCTGAAGAGGAGTACAATAATTCCTCAACAAAAGGTGATAGTCAAGTGGATAACTACACATATTCCCTGAATTAGAAATGTTGTTTTTTAATTATTCAATATGACTCAAGTTGTAAATGCGAAACTGAAGCCGAGTAGTGAAGTTTTGTCTGCTTAGGAGAAATCTTTCGACCAGCACATTTTTCTACATTTCTGGTCCCAAAGTCCGCTAGATAATGCATTGGCGCCTTCAAGTTAAAACTGTCCCCAACTACCAGATGGATGCTGTTTGAAAGCGGCTAAATGGAGCGCTGTATTTCATAACACATAATAAGGAGATGTACTTCAAAAAGGGGCTAATTCTAAGACTTCTACGTAGAAGAGAAGACTGCACGGCTGCTCGGCTTCGATTTCAGCCAGAATTTTACGATACATTTTAAAGTCAATTATACTGAAAATTATTAAGCGAAATGTATTATATTGAAACAGCAACTTCTCGATTCTCATGCACATAACTTTCGCATCTTCCTGAAATTTACATGGAAGGGTGGAAAAAACTTCTGTTTCACCACAGACGCAGCTTTTAATGGGACAGGCTGGTAAATTCGAGTGTACGAATCCAAATGTATGGCACAGCAAATAAATTTTCACAGTTCTGTGTGAGTCCTAATGCAGCATTTAAATTAGGCAAATGATCTGAAATTGAGTGTTTGGCTTTTTGCCTGCGTGGAGTGTCTCTGCCGAAGCTTGCTCGAGTAATGTGGTTTCAATATGGATCCCCTTAAAGGGATATCAAAGACCGACGTTTGTTGAATCTAAATTGTTATTAGACTTTCATTCGTACTATTTCCATTACTTAGTAGATGAATGTTCATTATAAATTTTAAAGCGTTCCATATTTTGTTTTTTTCTTCAATTTGTAGGTGCATGTCGATCATTACCAAAGATTGTAAATCTGCACTAGTTGGTACATTTTGTTGGTGGAAGAACAGCCTATGGTAAAAGGCAAACGTAATGGGTGAAGGTAACGATTAAAAAGTATTATTTTATTCGTGCTGTTTAAGCACAGTGATAAAGGAGAAAACACGCACTTGAATTTTTACTGACAACCCCGAACATGACGCCAGTGAACCACAAAGTTCGCCGGGTAAGGGGGAACTGTTGCGAGATATATAGGGTGACGTATTTAGAAGTTATTTTTTTTTTCTGTCTTTCCCGGGAAAACAGCTTCCGCTCTCGCTAACAGCGGCTGCATTGCTATAGAAACAGCTTATACTAATGAAATTTAAGTGAACGTGATTTCCTGCGTACTGACCGTTTAAAATAGATTGTCTGGGTTGTGTTCTCTACAAAGTCCCCATTGGGTCTGGTTTAAGTCTCCTTGGTTTCTCGGCGATAGTATACACAACAGCGCTCTCTGAACTGACGAGAAAGTGGTCGTGTTTCCTTGTCAGCGCCTAGTGGGAGAATGCCGGTACGTTGACAACAAGGGAGAACGTTCTACGTCTAGACGAGAGCGTACAGAAGGTCCTGGCAGGAAGGCCGAAAAGGAATGGACGCTAAGAAGTCAGCATTTGACCAACACGTTGCGGTGTCTAGCGTGCGCCACACGGAGATTCAGTTGCGGACAGCTCGACAGACAAGGAAACGCTTTGTCCAGTACAGAGGAGTGGAGATGGCAAATGTTGTGAAGCGAGACAAACAAAAAAGAAATACAAGAAATGACCTGTTCCACGTACACATTCATTCGCACCGCTTTGGCGACCTCAAACAGTGCGTGCCCTGTCACGAGTCACCGTACGCGAGAGAACTTCAAAGCCTCCGGCTTTTTCTCCCGGACCGAACAGGATTAGGCCCCGCGGTGTGTCGCTGGCGATGTGTTGCCCGAGAGGGACTCAACCCCGCACCCTCTGTGTGACTCTTGGCTCCTTTTAAGCGAAAAAAAAAGCAGGCTGCCATAATTTGTCACCTCGAATTTAAAGTCCCTCGCTCGCGTTCCGGCTCTTTTCGCGGTTTTCGCCGATCTGCTAATCCGGCCGCGCAAGGAGGTCGTTCGCGGATACGGAGCGGATTATCCCGGCGCTGCCTTTTTTTCACGGCCCCTCGGCGGCCGTCCTCCCTATTTGTGCAACTCGTCGCAGCTTTTGCAAAAGGCGAGTAAAAGCGGGAGAGGTCTTCGTCCCGCGTCTATTGTCCGCATCCCTCGCGCGACGCTTGGAGAACTTTGTGCGTCTGTTCTCAGCGGCAGCGACTGATGTCGCGGGTATCGATTTCGGCACTTCCTTCCTCACCGAAGATTTGAAAATGTTCCGTGGTTCTACAAAAAAAAAACGAAAAAGAAATCATGTTTCGGCGTATTATTCGTGTCTGACGTATTGCGGCCGATTGCGAGAGAACTTGAGGAAGCGCGAGTTGCAATCTTTTATTTGAGCCCGGCTGTGTGACCGTAGTGTCTGGTGCAAGGTGACAATCGAATCGGCCACCTTCAAAGCGGCCCTGACTTCTGGGCGAAAAGTTTTGATGGCTTCATCGAGCAGTCTGTCTGCAGTCAGGGTATCGGGACATCGCGGTGAGCCAGTTTCACGCTGGGCAGTGCTAGCAGCTCTGAAGCTCCGAGTACAAGGGCTGGGCAAATGTACTTTGAATTTGTATCTTAATGCGATGCAAGATACATTGGCAACAAGTATTTGAGGTGGAGATACAAGGCACTACCGCAATTAATATATCCGATGTGCTACTTTCCGTTTGTATCTGAAGGTACTTGATACATTCGCTTTTTTTTAAATTAGATTTATATGATGTAGAAGCAAATGCGTAAGCAAAAAAACGTTTGCTTAGAAACTTCTAAACTCCGACCAACGTTGTTTTATTTGTATGAAATGTTGCTATCTCAAAATTGTTCATGCTATATTGTTATTGGCACGGTGTCACATAAAATCTGATGACGGTGTCGCCAACGGCTCAGTTGTGCGTGAGCGAAAATTTCCGCATATATTTAAGCATATGTATATGTCACGCCATGCTATATGAGATGCGGTAAATGCGGTTACAATGCCGCACCATTCTGTCGCTAAAGTTTCTCATACCTTGTCTACATCCTTCACAAGGTTATTCCTCGGAATTTCGAGAACTACAGCCCATAAACAACGTCATGAAATAAAACACCGACAGCGCACGCCTTTTATGTTAAATCTTCTCACACTTAAGTGCTAAAGAATAACAGAAACGTGAATTTTTTTTAAAATTTTTTTTGCGAGCTCGGGGATCGGCGCACGAAAGAGGCCACGTTTCTACCGGAAAGCTCGTCTTCATGCATAGCGTTTGCCCCCAGTGTTTCACAGTAAACATTACGGTTACATAGGCTGCAGTTTCCGGGAACCGTGAGAAGCAGTAAAGGATCATTGAATGCTATCCCGTTCCACTCTAAAAGGCGAAGCTTAAGCGTCTTCCAAGTTTTTGTCTTACCTGTTCAAAGTGTAATATGTTTATTCCGAAACAATTTCTTGGGTTGCTTCAGCTGCTTAAAATGAAAGCTCTGTACGCTGCGCTATCAGCGGTTTTAGCATGTCGCTTTTGTAATTGATGGGAGTCGCTCTCTTGCCTGCCAGCTAGTGGATCGCCATCTAGTTACAAGCTCGTTAATAAAAAGCCCCTGCACGATGGCAAAGACGCCCATTGTGGAGTTTTACCTTGTCCGTAAGCGTATTACCAGGTATTAGAGGTGTACAGCCGCGACAAGGCTGGTAGCCACACTGCTTGTGAAGCATCGTGTATGCAGACCATATAAAGCTGCACTGACACTTCGTATTCTACTTATATCAGCCTGACCTCATTGCCTGCCCTCGCTGGAGGGTTCTGGCGGAAAGATAAAAGAATGCCGCTGACTTTAGTTTTATTTAGGTGGCTTAGTGGCAGCAGTACCAGCTTGAGAAGCGGAGCTCAGCCAAGGCTTACAGTTCCGCACGCTGAAGTTGCGATACCAGTATCTTGTACCAAAAGATACACGGTAGACTCTTTCATTAATTGGAAATACAGATACGGGATTCACGCCTTGCCAGACGTATCATGATACAGATACAAGATACCCAAAGAGTATCTAAGACAGTATCTGCGATACATTTATCTGCGATACAGGCCAGGAATACTGAGTACAAAAGCGCGTTCACGAAGCAAACAGCCTGAGTGCTTTGATCTTCCCGCACCTGTCGCTACAAAAATAAGCAATCGTTACGAATCAAGCGTTAAAAAAATGTCCTTCTCTGCGGCGCAATCATTACAAAGATGGACAGTAATTTGTTTACGGATACTTCGTGTCTGAGTCAGGGCGAAAACTGGATTTGGAAGCAGTAAAATTCAACATACAATAGATGTTAACACAGTACAAAAGAATGTTTTACACCTCTAGTATATACATATATATACAATATAGATTAATTCCTTGCTCTTGCTGTAATATAAAGTGTTGTAAGACTCGTTTCAAAACGCCGGTCCACTGGTATCTACACCAGCAAATCTGAGGGAATGCGACATGGAAAAATACTGCACGTTACTCGCATGCCATTCAGTTAATATCACAATGTGTCTTCCGCTGACGTGAGCCGTTCTGGATGACAACCGTACCTTTATTGCTCAACGCATCCTTACTCTACGTCATCACTGACACATAAATGACCAAAAACCTGTCACAAATTTGCTACACCGAGGAGGAAAGAAGGAGCACAACCAGAGGATCTACATATGGGTCACTGTTCGCGCGAGCGCATGTAGGCTTTGGAGCACCAATAGGTAATCAAGGAGAAAAAGCAGGACCGTAAAGAGACTTACTTAAAAATACGTAAATCAAACAACAAATAAAAAAACAGCAGAAATGTTGCTGAGTTTCATAATTTGGCTCTGCAAATGACGCTGTTTTTCAACGGTGCAGTGCTGGAGCTGTTCACCTGGTTCAGCCGAGAGCCGGTGATATTAGGAATTTGTTATCAGCTGACAAACGTTCCCCCGACTGAATTATTATTATGCATTATTAACCACGGGTACTTGCCCATTTTTCAAATGATTTCTTTCCTTATTATTCTGATTGTTCATTGAATTTATGCGTGTACAATTCTGTCGATTTCTTTACTTTTTGTACATGTGCTACACCTATGATATAACCGGAAACGGGGCTTAATATACGTGTGTGTGTGTGTGTGTGTATGTGTGAATGTGTGCGTGCGTGCGTGCGTACGTGCGTGCATGTGTGTGCGTGCGTGCGTGTGTGTGTGCGTGTGCCGCTCAGACGAAGGCCATTCCCGCGGCTGAGAGGACAGTAAAGTCCTGCTATCTTTTCTGCCTGTTCCTATTCTTTGACCCATTCTGTACCGGATCGTGTGATCATATGCTTCACTGCTATATATATATATATATATATATATATACGACGAAGGCCCGACCCTCTGCCGAAACGTCAGTAAAGCCCCTGGTGCACCGTAGGCAGGGCGGAATCAACAGTGGTATGTTGCTGATGACACATCTTATTTGCATTAGAGACGTTGCTGCTTTTACCGTTTCTACTGTTTCATTCCTTAGTGATGTTTGTGGTATGGTGCTTCTGCCTTCACCCAACCAGTGCCTTGATATCAAGTACGTCTGCGCTCTTCTCTGTAAACTGCTGATTTATGGTGACGTAGAGAATCCAGACCGCACGCGAAAGGTGACGTTCTAGGAATTGCTGGAAGCCAAAGGGCCATCGCTAAATAATCAGCAGAAATTAAAGCATTCGTCACCAACAACTGCATCGCCTGCTAGCCAAGATGAGCAGGTTCATAGCGCTCTTACGAAATTGGAACATGCCGTAAAATTTCAAGCAATGAAACTCCCTCGCGTAGAAGGTAGAAATAGAAGGTGAAACCTACTTAAACACGGTTTGTCCTGATGAAACAGAAGCTGAACTGAAAGAAAAGTTTGTTTTCGTAGTTTTAAATATACACTGTGCGTTTCTGGTTTTCTGGTTGTGATAACATCCCTAACACTTTTCTGAAGTGATATGCAGAAACTTCAGCGAAATTACTTGTATTATATCGTATACGTCACTGGATACTGACAAGCTCCCCCATGACTGCAAGACAGCCCAAATCGTTCCTGGGGCGCTATTCTGGACATTCCGCCATTTTCTTCGGTTCGTGACGTAGGCGCGACGCAAACAAAATGGCGCTGGTAGCCCAGTTTTGCTTACGTAACGTGACGCCAACTTGACGTTTCGCCTAAGAAACTGAAATGAAGACACTGAATGTAGCGTTATCGGTAAAGCAAAACAGTTTTCCTCCGCAGTAAAAATAAAGCAGCTATCTCAAAGCGTATGATTATTCCGTCGAAAGCGCTTCTCGCTTCCGTCGTCTGCTGCGTACAAGCCATCGTCTGCTTCAATAGCTAGGATGCGTGTCCCCAGAAAATGGAATGAGTCATCGCATGTTGGTGCCAACGCGCTTGTTTTCTTTCTTGAGACAACATACGCGACCTACCAGTGGTGATGCGCGCACGTTCTAGGCCACGTTATCGCTATTTCGTGAAACGCAAGTGACTCAGCCCGACTCAGCTGGCTGAGGAACGGCCGAATATCACCGATAGCGTTGCGCGCGCTAGAGATATCCACTAGAGCGACGCAAGCGCCGGCGCTGCCATCTCTTGTTCATTTCGCTGGTTTCTCGCACCGCGGGAGGAAACTCCAAGGCGCCGCCTTGCGTACATTTCTTTTTATAAATTAGAAAGAGGCCGTTGTCGTAACGTCAGATTGTGCGAAAAGGCATTAATCTCGATTACAATACAGATGCAGCAGTGAAAAGTGGACAACATTGCTGAAAGTTTGCTATACTCAACCAATATTATTTCGCATAAACGCGTTCTTTTAAAAAACGATGGCCCCAAACACAAATGCCAACATCACCCGAGAGCGATGCAAATACTATGAGCACGCGTTATGAACAAAAGATTTTCGTGGCGCCAAACGACGGGGAAAATGTGGCGATACGCATTCCTCTCGGCTGCCATTGAATATGGCTGCCCATTAGCATAATTCGCGCGGCTCGTCGCAGCCAAAATTATGGCGGAAAATCCCAGCAATGGCGGCCCAGCGCAACGTCACGCATCGTCAAAATGACGATTACGAAACAGCCCTTCCTGTGACGCTCCTCACGAGATATTCCTTCAGCCAATCAGCAAGCTGGCATGGCGCATATCTTGAATCGCCACCACATATTCGCGCAATTGCAGATGCATTGCACTGGCGTCTGCACGCTACCGCTCACATTCTTTTTGAAGCCCTAACATCACAATATATCTGCCAAGGACCAAAAAAATGTATTAGTCCATAAAATTTGCAGCTCCACGTCACGTTTCGTCATCTTGATGAAAACGCAAAATGACATTTCGCAAAACTTCCGTTTCCCGGCAAAAATTTCAAGGCACGTGAGCTCGCCACAGCCAATAAGAGAGTAAACATGGCGGATAATGGCGGCTGTGCAGCCGCCATGCGTGTCCAGAATAGAGCCCCTGTATTTCAAAAGGAGGCCATCTTGTACAAAATTATCGTCCTATTTCTATCATATCGTCTTGTCGTAAGTTAACTGACGTAAACAAATTAACTAGTTTCTAGTGAAAGACTCAACCTTAACATTTCACGAGCACGGTTTCAGAGAAGGATGTTCAATGGTATGCTAGCTAATTGCGGTGATTCACTCCCTAGCCTCTGCTCTTGACACTAACGAACAAGTAGACATGATTCCTTTAAATCTTAGCAAAGCGTTCTGCCGCGTACCTCATGACTCACTCATAAAATTTTCAAAAACGCGATGCCTCCACCTAATATTATACACTGTATTACGGATTACTTGAACAATCGTGAAGAGTAAGTTGTGATTGACGGGCAACATTCAGACTGTCTACCGGCACCGCAAGGTGGTGTACCAGGACGGTAACTTTCCCTTTTTTGCATTAATGAGGTTGTAAATGCAGTTGACTCAAACAATAAAATCAGACTACTAATTGCTGACGATTTCTGGAGAGAAATAAATTCCCACAACGATCTACTGGAACTTAAAAACAACTGAAAGGACATTTCGGATTGGTGCAATATGCGGGGAATGTTTCTGAATACAGAAGAAAGCGTGATTTTACAAATTACCCGCAGAAAAAAAAAAACGCCAATGCACCTTTATATGTAGGATTCGTCAGGCTTACAAGAGGTTACTAATTCGAAATACTTGGGATTCACCATTACTAACAATCAATGATGGAACATTCATATTGACAGAGAAATCACATAAGTCTTTCGTAAACACTTTGTATTCCGACACAAATTTAGAAACGCCGCACCTGGTGTAAAACTTCTTTGGTACACATCCTGTGTTCGGCCTTTACTTGAGTATGCATGTATAGACTTGGATCCTGATAACTAAGTTAACATTAAAAACTTGAAAGAATACAGAGAAACGCAGTTCTGTATATTTTTCTAAAATTCGCAGAATGATTCTCCCACAAAATCGGCAATTATCAGTAATGAATTAGGTATGCAGCGACAAATCTATATTAAACACGTAACGACTAGACTCACACTGCACCACCCACCCCACACTTCAACCCCATATTTTGCACGTACAGAAGTGTGGATGACTGGAAGTCCATGCGGTCCCCAATTGTACTTACTACTGATTGACATGTGCTATCTTTTAACGCGATAGCGTTAAGGAGCTCGTGTCGCAGAAAAGCCGGTGTCGTCGGCATCGGGTGTCGGCGTCGGTGTTTGCGGCGTTGACCGTGAGCGATAAATCACGGCAGGCGCTTCATAAATAAAAAGCAACTTCCAAGATTGGCCCGGTGGGAATCGAACCAGGGTCTCCGGAGTGTGAGACGGAGACGCTACCACTCAGCCACGAGTTCGACGCTTCCAAGCGGTGCAAACGCGCCTCTAGTGAATGCGCTGTTGCCTTCGAAACGAGCCGTGGAAAGTTATAATGCGGTGTATATCGGTAATTATGAACATGTAACGTACAGAAGTCGCAATTACACGAGTTGCGAAGTGAATTTCCGCTGCATTTCTTCTGCGCTTTCCGCACACGCAGAGCCATCTTGCGGCAAACACAGAAGACTCCCTCCTCTCAATGTACGGCGCTGCCCCGACAGGAGGCGCGCCGCGCCCGTATTGGGACCACTGCCAGGCGCGTCGCGGGACTCCCTCTCCCCTGACGACGCTTCGCCGTGCTCCCGGTTTAGATTACTATCTCTCTGCCCGTGCCGATCACGACGTTTGGCTGGCGTAGATCGTTTCCCCTCCGAGACACCGAGTTCTTTGGTTCGTTTCGTTGCCCCGCCGAACGCTGCGTTGCTCGACGCTCACCGCGTGATAGGTGGGCGCTAAGTCCGGTGCGGGGCGCATCGTAAGTGATCGCTGTGCCGTAGCGCATTGTCTTATACCCCTTGGCGGGTCGACGGGAACGCTGTCGCGTCCCACTCTTGAATGCGAAGCTTAAGCGTCCTCCAATTTTTTCCTACGTCTATTGAAATGCCTTTGCGCACACCCTCCTTGGACATGTACAAGGTCTACCCGCCGTGGTTGCTCAGTGACTATGGTGTTGCGCTGCTGAGCACGAGGTCGCGGGATCGAATCCAGGCCACGGCGGCCGCTTTTCGATGGGGGCGAAATGCGAAAACCCCCGTGTGCTTAGATTTAGTGCACGTTAATGGACCACAAGTAGTCGAAATTTCCGAACTCCCCCGCTATGGCGTGCCTCGTAATCAGAAAGTGGTTTTGGCACGTAAAACCTCAGAATTTATGTTTAACATGTACAAGGTCTGCAGTATAGTATCAATCAAAAATAATTAAGTAACGATGGTCGCTTTCTATTCATATATATTTTACGTTCGTACGCACGTGTCCATTTATCGTTTGCGCAGGGGCCTCAGCAGATAGGACGGAACAAGACAAGGATTCCTCGCCATCCATCCTCCTTGAGTCATTAGCCGAATCAAAGAACTATCGCATGTCATTAGTGGTGTTAGCCGAGAAGCGGGTAAAATATTTCTAGCGCACTGAAACTAGCAAGAAACCACTTCTCTTCAGTATTCACCCAAATGTTTGTCTTTGCGCAAGCGAACAGAACTTGTAGAGTAATGTTAATATTTCGCGTAAATGCCTAGGTGATGTTTAAGGTTACACTCAGAATTCACTTGCCACACTAAGTAGGGAGAAAAAATCTCTACCACGTGCTGCGCAATACGCAAGTATGTTTCTGTGGTACCAGCTAAGAATAGAAATAATAAACCTAACTATTAGCATAAGCACCTGATGTTAGCCTACCTCCAATAGCCGTCGTGGTGGCTTAGTGACTGTGACGTTGCGCAGCTAAGCCTGGGGTGGTTGGATGAAATTCTCGCCGTGGCGACCGCATTAAAGATGGGGGCGACACACAAAAGCACCCATGCCTTGAGAGAGAGAGGCAGATAGCAAAGAGAGAAAAGGCAAGGAGCTCAACCAGACGAGCGTGCGGTTTGCTACCCTACACTGGGCGTAAAAAAATGGGGCAATCGAAAGAAGAGGAAGGAAGTGATCACTTTGCGTGCTGTGCAGCGTCGTGAAAACAAAGTGAAGTTCCATAGCTGGTGATCAGCGTTGATGACATATGGGGCCAGTGGTGCTTGCGCAAATAGACGTCTGAGGGTGAGCCATGGGGCTTACTGTTAGCTACTACTGGATTAGGCACATCCAGCACACGGTAATTTGCACCCGCGTACTGAGTGCATGTTAGCGAGCACCACGTGAGCAAAATTATTCCGGAGTCCCTCACTATGAGGCTCGCTCCTGGACAAGTTGGTTCATGGTATTAGAGAAACAAAAGAGCTAAAGAAAAACACATGGACGAGACTGAATGACACAAGTGATACGTATGCTATGCGATGTACGCTCTAATTTCACCATGTCACTCGCTACGGCGTCCGTCGTAATCATATAGCAGTTTTCGCAAGTAACGCCCGGAATGATTTTGTTTAACTGCCGTAAATGGTTTTAAATAGCAGAGTTATTTGGCTGACTGGATTTCGATTCAGCCAAACGAGATTGTCGTGGCCAGCCCATGCTATGCAATTTCTTTCATCTTCTCTTCTTTCTTGAAACCGTAAGACTGAGTAGTCTGATGGTTTCACATGGCAATTTTTTTCTGTCTTTTTATTTGCTTTTTGCCTACAGCTAATTTGCAGAAGCCTCGTTGGGAGCTAGTGAACACAGTGATGTCTAACTGATAAATCAGCTCGAAAGCCGTACAAACTAATTGTTTCTCATCAGTCAAATTCTTTAAACTCGTTGTCAGTTCGCGATCTCTCTTTTCAGCCTTGTTCCACAGCTTTTACAAAGCGGCTCACTTATTTCTGTTTCCTGGAAACAGGAACATAGCCTTATATAGAATAACCGAGTGTTGCTGCCAAATTGTACGCCTCTTTTGCTCCCAGAGTAGTTGAACGATGGCTCGAGTGCTTCACGCCTTTCACTCCCGCTGTGAGGCGCGCTTGAAGAAGCGCCCGGAGGGCGAACGGCACTCACCGCCGAAACCTTTTTTCGCGTGGGCGGCTTCCGTTTGCATCGATCATTCTGTCACCTCTCGCTGAATGAATCATCTTGGAAAGGCGTACGGAGTAGTTTGGCCGTACTGGGATAACAAGAGTGCTGCGGTGTGCCCTGCACAAGCAGTAGGTTGAAAGTGCCAAAGCATGGGTACAGGACACTTAGGTTCTCTAGCGTGGGAACAGACTATATACGCATGCATTGAAATGAATTACGCCGTGAGAAAGGTTACGCGGTCCGTATCACTATCGGCATGAATTGAAAGATGTATGTTAGCCATTGTTTGGCGGCATCGTGTGGTCAATATGAAAAGACTTAGCAACGACTAGAGATCCTGCCGGCTTACCGCTGGTCGTGGTGCACCATACTGACTCAGCGAATCGGTATCGCTATAGCTTGATATAAAATCAACCACCGGAGGAATGTCAGCCGCGCTGATGACGATAGGATAATGCTAATTGTGATTTGAGTCTCATATGAAATAGGAGATTCGGCGCTATATGTATTCAGATTGACTAAGAAATTTTAAGGGAGGTATTTGTGGGAATAACATTGCGGCGAATTCCATTTTATGATAGGCTACTTTGTCAGAGAGAGGCAAGTCCTTCAATGAGTCCTGGAGAAGTCTGCCTAGTGGAAGTCCTAGCATGTTATCGCAGATGATAAGTATGGGAAACGAAATAATACGCCTAACGCACGTGGCAGATAACATATACAAAATATATCGCATCGCGCAATATACAAGCTAGTCAAAGCATCCCACTAGAACCAATGTCTCTCAGAAAGGTTAGAAGTATACGTCATTGCGCGGCATAGCTACCGGCTGCGTACAGGACGAATCTCAGTAAAAGATGCTCGCATAAACTGGTGGAAGCCAGTAAAACTAGTTAAAGGCCAACTGCAACAAAATTTCAAGTTGGTTAACTTGAATATAAATGCCTAACGTATGCTCTCAGTAATCTTAGAAAAGCCGCAGGGCCGGTAATCGCCTAACTTTGTTGTTAGCTGCAATGCAGACTACTCGTGCACCTGGCGAAAAAGCGGTAGTCATACGGATGTGACGCATATTGAAGAAATGTACGCAACTATTGATATCTCAGTTGCGCCACGTAGTGGCTAGGCAGCCAGACGCATTTCTCGCTCGTCAGTTGTCAGTTGACGGGTGTTTCTATCGGTGTGCGTTGTTCCTGTTGCGGTCGGGATTTGAGCTGTTGCAAGAATGCCGATGCATTGCATGGCCGTCGGGTGTTCGAATACGTACACCAGCACGAGCAATGGCTGTGCAGTACAGAGGACTGAGTAGAGGAAGGCCGAACATATTTTTCCTCTCCCAGCTAGCTATCCGAGCGCAAGCGTGCACCGCGGCGCGGCAGGCAAGTGCGACGTGGGCCAGCCAACGCGAAGAAAGCATGCAGACTGCAGTAGACAAAGCTGCACTTCAACAGCACACTCACTTACCCATCAAGATATGCTTTACAAACGCTTTCTCGAGTTGAGTATAAGTACTATATGCCGCGATGGCACCCTAAAACCAATGGTAACGTTCGAAGTTGTATTCAAGGGCGACATTCTCGAGCGATCAATTCCGCTAGTGCATCATCTTGAAGATCTTTCGCGCGTCCCTACATATGGCGCGTCGATGTAGACGAAGGAAATACTTTATGACACAGCGCCAGGAACGAGCAGAAACCGAATGTTGCATTTGTAATGAAGGAGAGCACGACGCGGCGGCCATGCTGTAGATGCGGCGGTAAGCCTGAAGTAATGCAATGCCGCCACAGTGACATGGGTGAATATTTATTACGGCCACAGTCCGGCCTGTGTGGCCGTGAGTGCACCCGCTCTTAGCACCGAGCCCAACTAGCCTGGTCATGCCACGCCTTCGTTTATTATCACCATTTACTACAGATGGTGGCAGTAGTCTGGTTGGTCTGATCGCCAGACGAGTCCGGCGCTTCCAGCGTGCCAGG
Source organism: Dermacentor albipictus (assembly GCF_038994185.2). Classification (NCBI taxonomy): domain Eukaryota; kingdom Metazoa; phylum Arthropoda; class Arachnida; order Ixodida; family Ixodidae; genus Dermacentor; species Dermacentor albipictus. Next base: position 5,665,018 of record NW_027225569.1, on the reverse strand, counting down.
CAGTGGCCGGTCAATTCGGATGCGTCAAGCCAGATACGGTAAGGTCGCGAAAATTTTAAAGCGAAGCTTTCTTTGCCTCTTTCTTCGACTTTCCCAGTGCTTCTGCTGCTGCTGCTGCTGCTGTGGCTACTGCTGTCAGGCACACCGTGAGGCTGGTAGTGCGTGAAAAGACAAGAACGAAATGATGACGTGACACACACAGGCGGCTGTGGGTGTCTCGTTTTTCTTTCGTCCTGTCTTTTCACGCGCTATAAGCCTCACGATGTCATACCAACAATCTCAATTCACTGCATTAAGGAACAGCGCGTCGAGGGGGGGTGGGGGGTCACAGTGTGAGCAAACATAACAGGAGCGAATAAGAAACGAAAGGCGACACTAGAAACTCGTTTTCACCGCAACACGTCGAATGTGCACAATGTCCTCTGGAGCTCCCTGGCCGTCGCCTACTTACCCTCTTGAGTGCTGTAATTATCCGTGGCTCCCCTCAGAAGCATGAATGGATTGACGGATGTTATGAGCGTCCACTTTGGAACGGGGCGGTGGGTTGCCCCACCAAGATCTTGCTATTATACTGCCTAATGTCCTACCTAGGTTAAACAATTACAAAAAACACTATGAACTCCCACAACCAAATTTTCTGATCCCCTATTGCGAATTGTGCTTTTGTAGATCTCCGTTTCTTGTAGTTTCCGTACTTGTATTTAACCAATCTTCCAATCGCCTCTTACTAATCCCTATTGCACACATGTCTACATTTCGACTGCTCTCGCTGAACCCAAGGGCTCCAAGGAGGCCAGTGGTGCCTAAATCGACCACTGGGTAGACGTCTTCACATTCTAATAAACATGCTCCATAGTTTCCCGAGCTTTACCGCAGCAAGCACATGCTTCTTCTTATATTTCACTTTATAAGTGCGTGTTCTAAGGCATCCCGATCTCACTTCGAAAAATAATGAGCTTCCCTTTGTGTTATCATAAATTGTTTCTTTGCTGATTTCGTTTTTTCCACTTAAAGCGGCACTAAAGCGAAACAATAAATCAGTTTAGACTAATGAAGCATTGTTTGAGAACACTGCAGGCAGTCATTTAAAAAAAAGTAGTTTGATTATTAGATAAGAAAATGAAGGTCAAAGTATCAGTATTTGAATTTCGCGCCAAAACCCCAGCGCCAGTACGTTAGCGTGACGTCAGGGATTCCAAGTATGTTTTGGCATTTGGGCCGCGTTGGCTGAATAAAGGTTGCCGAAACTTGCCACGTTGCATATTTGGTTCCTTTAGAACACAATGTAGTCAATCTGTACTGCTATATATAATTAGTAGGCCCTGGAAGATGCCACCAAGATCCAAGACGTCACAGCCCCCAGGTGCGGGAACCTAAGTAGGCGTCGCCACCCATATTTCGTTCTTGCGCTTTTTCTGGCTTACCAAACGTCTTATCGTTGTAAGAGTGGTGTGTTTGGTGTTGTTGAATGGCAATTTACTGATGCAGAAGAAATCATTTTTCACTTTAGTGTCCCTTTATGTAGTTACTCATGGCAGGTTATTTTCCATTGCCGCCACCCATCAGAATATTTCGGCCTCTCCGACTTTCCGCTTGAAGTTCCTTGTTGCTGTGTTTTCGCAAGTACATATCCCATTTTTAAAAAGATGCGTTTACGGTCACTCCCTATGCTGCTATACCCTTCCTCATCAATGACCATTTCTCTCAACTTATCATTATTTCCTTAAGTCATCAAACAGTAATCAATGGTGGATTGCCGGTTTCCCACTTCCCACGTGATCTGCCCATCACACTTAGGCCCTGTGTTCAAGATAAGGAAGTTATATTGCTCACAATGGTCTAGCATTGACTTCCCGTTGTTGTCAGCATAGCCATCTAAATCCTGTATGCGGGCATTCATGTCACTTTATAGGATAATTTATGCACCATTCCCGAAACCTTTATTATCAGCGCTTATGCATTCCACTAACCCTTTATTCTTCTCTGTGCAATTATTTCCGGTCCACTAGTACGTAACGCCCCGCCAAGTTTCTTTCCCACTCATTGTACCTAATAACCAAAGATGCTCTTGACATTTCCATTTCTTTCCAATCTTTTCCATTTGGCTTCCTGATGGCTCAGCCGTGAGCGCCACCGTGTCAGTTGCACGAAACACCGAGGCGGCCACTGCTACGGAGACATGCATTTGCGGCGCTCGTTTGAAATCTGCCCGTCGTTCTAAATTGCGATTTTAAGGCAGTCGAAAGCATCGAGGCCTACTTTGGACCACCGACGCTCTAGAAAGGACGTAAAATTTAGGATCGCAACCATTTATATAATGGTCAACGAATTAAACAGCATGGACATCACAGCGAGGCGCTTAAGTTAAATTATGGGGTTTCAGGTGCCATAACCACGATCTGAGTAGGAGACACGCCGTGTTGGGGGACTCCGGAATAATTTGGGACACCTGCGGTTCTTTAACGTAGACCTAAATCTAATTGAACGGGTGCTTTGGTATTTCGACCCCATCGAAATCGGGCTGGTTATCACTGAGACAGGAGCGCTTCACAGTCAAGTGATCCAGCTCTTGGCGACTGTCCGGGGTTTTGTTTGTAAGCACCGTGATTGGAAGTCCCTACCCTGGCAGTCGTCGTCTGCTCTTCGCTGCTTGCAGACGGCGCCCTACCCAGCGAATTCAGTAGCGCGGCCTCCGAATTGGTGCAGTCTCAGGGGCCACGTCGCCGACACAACCATAAGGCTTGCATAATGAAATCACGGCCTGAGCACATTAAACATGTTCGCAGAGCTTAGTTTACGTCACGCTCTCGCTCTTCGTGCCCGTAAACGGCGGTATTTAAGCCAGCTCATCTATTTCCTGCGAAATTTAAGCGGCATTGCCACACGAAAGTAAGCAAAACCGCAGTCGTGCCTTATCACCGTTCACCCAGAAAGCACATGCTGATATCCTCAAAGCTCGTGAAGCCGTCTAGTAATGCTCCGACGTGTGTCTAGGACAGGGCGCGTCTACACCGTCTACTCATCCTGCATGTCCAAAAGTAAACGCTCGAACTTGGTAACAGTAGGAATCAACATACATGTCGACAGCAATCGGCGACGCTACAATCATACAGCGTGTCCTACGTAATTTGAGCCAAACTTTAAAAATATGCAAACGATACGTAGCTGTACAGAACCAAGGTAATGTTGTTTGCTGTCACTTGGAGATACTCGGATATTTCTGAATTCGAACTAATTAGATAATTAGTCATCATTAATTGTTCAACTTCTCAAATAATATTCGATTAGAAGTGTCCATGAGAAAATAATAGCGGAACATGAAAAACTCCCCATGCAGCTATCTGTTTTCGAGATGTGCTAGATAGAACTGTTTTCCAGAGCGTAAATACACGCAAAGTGCCGCCAGTGGCCAGTCGCGCGACAATTTTGCGTGTATTTGCAGGCTTCGTTTACGCTCGGAAAATCACTTTTATGTAGCACACCTCGAACAACAAAAAGATGTATGGGGAGATTTTCATGTTCCTGTACAATTTCATCAGGGACACCTCTAGTGTAATTATCGTATTCAATAGCCTGTTTAATTAATTAAGGCTAATTATCTAATCAGGCAGAATGAAAAAAAAACATTATCTGAATACCTCCAAGCAAAGGCAAACGACCTTACTTTGGTTCTGACCAGCTACGTAGCATTTGTATATATCTAATGTTTGGCTCAAGCTACGTGGGACACCCTTGATACCAGCCCAGCTCCAGCATTAAATTGCTACGTGCAATAAGATATGCTTCCTCGCACACCAGTTTCACTCACATAAGAAGAGAAATCTACCTGGTTACTACGCATATAGCAATGAGCATGGCAGATTTCACTAAACACATCAAGAAAAGCAAGAATTTGCGCCTGATCGCTGTACTTCGCTCTTAAAAAAACAGGACTACAGCTGCAGCAATTAGACCACTCGTGAAAAACTCGCATGATGGTACTCGAAGCACCGAAGTAACGGCGGCGGTAGCTGATTGCACAATATTGGCCACCTGTAACGCGCAAAGTAGCCTCTTTTAAAACATGACGTCAAGCCCACGCGCATCTTTTTTTTATACAGCCGTCGTATGCTAGCTACTTGCATTTGTCAGAGCAAATATCTGCTGACAGCTCTCAGAGTCAGCAGACAGTCTGTGACTTTCGGTAAAACGAATGCGATTTGGCAGCACTCCGACTGGTGGGCGAAGCTTCCGAAGCTGATTGAGAAAATCGAATGCGGGACAGCAGTCCCAAGCAGTCCGAGTCGAAGAGGCCCATTGATGATTTGTCTTCCTATCCTGTGTAATGTCTTCGTACCGATTAGCTCAAGCTGCATGGTGAGGATGACTAAATTGACATATTTCTTGAAGACTTCGCATTGTGTCCTATACAATCAAGTCTTCTTTAATGCCTACAGTGAGTGACGTGAATTTTCTCACGATGCCATGGCATAAGTCTCTTCTAGTGCTCTGAAGACGAGTGGCCTGATGAGACAAGCCCCTTGCCCAAACATTGACTCTAAAGACAGCCGTTGTTCGACAACTGCTGATCGGTTCTTAGAAGTGAGAAGTTCGCCAGAAATTGTGTTATATGATGATAAACTTCTTAAAACGTGATAAGAAAAGTATACCTGACCTTTGACTTACTTTTGCATGTAAGTAAATATTATGAAATTGTCGCTGTGAACAGTTGTCTCAGGCTGCTGTACACTTGTGAAAAAGGTTAAGCGAACTTGAAGGTTAGTACAATTAGGCAGGAGAGCCGCACTTGCTGGATAGCTCATGATTTAACTTGCAGAAAAATTCAGCACTGAGCAGCAGTTTTATCAGTAATGACCTAGGACATCTTTTATAATTATTCATTTGTAAACACCTATTCTCAAACAGCTTAATCACTAAAGTTTTGGACACATTGCACACAATTATAACACCGTGCTACACAAAATAAAATCTGCAATAGAACTTGCCAAATACAATATTAGTGCGGCGGAAGGTCAAATGGCTCCTCAGCAATGCTTGCGCCCTTCCTGGGAGAAAAAAAGAGACGTTAGGCTTTTACTGAGAGCACCAAACCACACCAGCTTAAGTTGCAAACAATGTCAACAATATTATGTAACTGGCGGTAAGAGTGGGCAGTGTCTTTGCGTTCTTTGCGTGTTGTCTTTTTGCTCTTAATATCTTCAGTTGCCCTCAGCATGAAATTGCGAACGGTTCTCCATATTTCAAAAACAGAGCTCACGTCCGTTTTCTTAACTTAGAATGCCGCCATTTTTGATGAAACAAAATTGTCTACGTAAGTTTACGTAAGGTCTTACTGTAAAATTTCGGAAATATTTTAGAGTGTATGATGGATGCCTCTAAAAGTTGCCTACAGGTGTATAATACGGGAGGATGAGAGTGACCAGTGTAAGACGGTGTTGTTCTCGCACACAAGGTTATTTGAGTTCGCTCGTATGCCCTTTGGTGTTTGCAACGGTGCGGCGTCTGCGCTGCGGACCGCGTCCTTGAGGAAGCGAAGTGGTCACACTACATGTGCTACCTCGACGACATCGTGATTTATTAACGAACCGTCGAAGAACAGTTGGCCCACGTTGCCGATGTGCTCGAGAGGGTGCAGGCCACCGGGATGAGTTTGAATCCTGCGAAAGCCCAACTAGCGCCAAACCCGGCTTTAGTTACTAGGGTTTACGCTGGGCAGGGCTCCATTGAGACAGAGCAGGAGGAACGTCGGGCAATCCTATATTTCCCCGCGCCCAAGGACGTACATGGCATTCGCCGCTTTTTGTGAATGGCCAATTTGAACCGGTCGTTCATCCCGTCCTCTTCCGGAGTGCAGTCGCCCTTGAGGAAGCTCATTCATGGGTGAGTCGGCCGCGTGGCAGGGGGGACCTGAGAAGCAGCAGGCATTTTGCCAACTGTCGATCGCCATTCCAGAGATAGCGCAGCTCAGACTCCCCGACCTGACCAGACCGTTCGTTGTCTAGACTGACGCGAGCGATGATGGTTTAGGAGCGGTCGTCCTACAGGAATACAATGGTAATGGAATACAATGGTAATGTAATACCCCCAATCCTGGCGGCCTTTAAGGTAACAAAGTGAAGTGAGGTGAAGTGAAGTGAAGTGTGTTGCAGCCGTTGGCCTTTCTCAGCCGCTCCCTGACACCGGCAGGGAGGAATTATTCCGTGACCGACAAGGAGTGCCTCGCTATCGGGTTTGCACTGCTGAAATTCGATGTTTTTCTTCATGGCACCAAATGCGTAGTGCAGACGGACCACAGTGCGCTAAGCTGGCTGATGCGGTTCCGTGAGCCTGAGAGACGGCTGGTGGGCTGGGTAGAGCGTACAGCAAAATATACGCACAGTAAAATCGGGCCCGCATACGGCGAATTCCTGGTGGATACCGGAATTTGGGATAGAACGAAACCGGGTTCGTGCCATGCGGCGCCGATACCAGGCGCCACGTGATCCCGACTTGAGAGCACAAGTCGGGCTATATTTACGCGGGCGCCCTCCAGTTACAGAAGGAACACTGCGCAGGCCCAAGAAAGTGCGCTTAAACGTTATTGTGTGGATGGATCGAAAAAGAGCCGTTTTGGAGTACCATTTCGGACCGCCTTTAGTAAACTCCGGCCCCCTGCTCAATAGCCCGCGCTTGTTAAGCCGAACGGCGAGAAAACAACGGATGTCTTGCAATCGGCCGGCCTGCTCCTCCGTGCACAGAATCTTCCGGGCGATGTCACGAAAGATCATGCACAACTTCAACACTTCAATTCGGTGCAGATAGCCCAGCGGTGAGCCGTGTGGGCGACCGTCTGTTCATATAAGGTGAATTAGACCTTGCCATGTCGCAGGGCAGTGCGTGGTCAGCTCCTGTACTGGACGAAATCACCCTTCCCATGTTAAAAAGGCTTATTCAATATCATCCGTGTTTCTTCTTGTTTCTCTCTATTTTGGCTCTAAAATTGAGGTACTTTCCTAAAATATGCAGGCAGGTAAGGGTCATTGTCATTTCTAAACCAGGCCGGCCCCCTGAAGATACGTCTTCATAAAGACCGATTGTCATGAATTCTTTATTTGGGAAAATATTGTAACGGCTTCTAATTTCCCGTGTATATTTCTTTGTATTCTCTTGTGGTCTTTTACATGTTAATCAATTTGGATTCACACATGAGAGGGGGGCCGTCATGGCCCTATAAGGCATTCGCGAGTGCTTGTCGCACTTTAAACATCATACGATACCGGCGATATCGTGGCACTTGATTTTAAGGGAGCATTTGTTTCTGTGTGGCACACCCTTATGCTTTACTTCATGCAGAGGCAAGGTTGCCCTAGGAATTTACTCGACCTTCTGCGTAGTTTTTTGAGCGACTGCCCTGTCGTGTACCGATCGCGGTCAGGTGAGGTGTCGGCGCGACCGGCGCTCGGTACAGTCCTCAAGGCTCTCCGCTAAGCCCGCTCCTCTTGAATGTTGTAATCCGCGGTTTGGTTGAGATTCCTGTTCCTGCTGGAGGTAGTTATCCAAGCGTACGCCGACGATCCCATCATCTTGATGCCGGGTAAGAACCGCACCGCCATAGAGCGCACTGCTGAGGTGGTCTTGACAGCGGTAAACAGCTGGGCTAGGGACGCCAGAGTCGAAATCAGCGCCGCCAAGTGGTTCTTTGTAGCGTTCCCACATGGTTGTAGCGCAATAAAGGGGACCACACTGAGAGTATTTATAGGTGATGGCAGCTGGCTCCAAAGAAAAGACAGAATGAAATTATTAGGCGTGGCTTTTGATTCGAGATTGGGCTTTAAGGAACATATTGAATACCTCAGGAAACAATAAATTCTTATTCCAAAAATTGCGGCATACATTAAAATGCACAATTCGGTAAACCCATTTGCCATCAGTGATTTATACAAGAAACTGGTTTTTGCTGTCATCACTTATGCGGCACCGGCCTGGTGGTCGGCATTCCCGGATAGTATTCTGAAAGCCAAAGTTATTTGGTTACGCAGAGTAAGTACCGTTATTCACCCTGACAGGAGCTTACCACACAACGCCTACTTAGGCTCTGCAGGTTCTCTTGCGGGCGGCGCCGCCACCATTAGAGTTGGAACGGCTTGGAGCTGAGTTTCATCGGTTTACTCTTCGTCGGCCCACATGTTATGGCCCTGTTTATTATCAACCCGCCACGGTAGAATATCTATGTAATTATTGGTTGGAAAACCCAACAGACAGATGTCGGTATCCGTTTGCACGGCTGAATGCATCAGATGCAGTTATAGAAAACGCTGAGATGCATTGCATGCATGTACCGATGGGGCATATAATGGGCTCTGCTTGGACTGCTGATGTAGTAACGGTCCCTTGAAATCGTATACGGAAAGTCGGTAAATTTAAAGTCGAACAGGCCAGTGGCGCATACTGTGCGAAAGCCACTGTCTTTATTGGGACGCTCAATTACCTGGCGACATCGGGGTCTGAGGGCCGCGTAAGTTTTTACTCGGACTACCTGACACTGTCGTCAGCTATTGCGACGCTGAAGTCTAGTGACGCTCGGGTGGTGCAGATAAAAAGGCGTTACGCCGTTTGTCAGACAAGTTTGTCATGGAGATATACCACGTCCGTGGACACTGTGGGGTCCTTGGTAATGAATTTGCTGACTAGGCGGCGTAGAGTGCGGCGCGGTGTGGCCTGCTGTGCAGCTCTAGGTCACCATACGATCTATCTACACAAAATTTTACAAACAGATGGAGACACAATGGCGCCGCTCAGGTACCACTGATCAAACCGACACAGAAACTAGCTGTTCCCTGGATTCCGGATATATCAGCCATCCCGGCTTTATTCCCACTCCAAAACCTTTAGTCCATGTGAATACTGGACACGGCATTCTTCCTTATTATTTACACCGATTTTTTCTTGCCCCAAACAGCATATACCCCTGGGGGTTGGTTTGCTCTTCATTCTGCCACTACTTAATGGAATGTCGTCTCACAGCGGCGCTTGCGGCACGGATCGTTGGTGCTCTGGACGGCCGCCTGAACACGGCAGCGTGCCCACATGTTCTTGGGAGTAAAAGACATCGCGCTGTCCTTATTCGGATCGCAAGACTTATTTGCGCGGTGGTGCCGGATTCACTGCTGGGCGTTCCCCGCAACCATGCGTCGTAGACCGTGCTCTATGCAACCTGCATTGATTTCCTTTCTTTTTTCTGCTACTACCACTCATGCTCCTCTCCTGGCATTTGCGGGCAGCTTGCGCGGGTACATCTTGGTTGCATTCTATGCCCTGCATCCGGACTTGCTCGCCGTCTCTGCGCGCGCTATCAGTGCGATGGGCTCGCATGTAAGCGTCCTGATTGATTTGCATGCGCGAAGTCGTGGCTGACTCTGCCATCCTGCAATTGGGACAGCCGTTGGTAAACGACCTGGCTGGAGGCTGTGGCGCGCCCCGTGAAACAAGCTAAGCGGGCATGTGAACATGCTTGGCAGGCGGCTGCAGGGGGTGGTGTTCGACGCCACGCTCCAGCGACTTGGAGGGGCATGCGAGCGTTTGTCAAGGGCAAAAACGCGTGTGCAGACATCTTGGATTGCTCATCACTCTTTCCGGACGAGGAGACGATGCTTCTACTCCTGTCACACCTGCGGGAGTCGATGATGATGATGATGCTGGCTGTCCTCGGCTGCCTCCGTTACCGCCGCCTCTTTGCTGGCCTCTGCTACCGCCTCATGGCCCCAGTGCGGATCCTGCATTATCGCTTACTTGTGCACAGTGCCCTCATATGCATTGCTATTCGGTTTTTCTTTGTTTCGTTAGGGTTTTTGTTGTTGTTGTTGTTGTTGTCTCTAGGACTTCCCTTAATATACTTCTTTCTGGGCTCTACTTTACCCCCGCCTCTGGCACTTGCGGGGGCTGCATGGATAACTGCGGTTTTGCCCGCGACCGTATCGGGTGCAGATTGCATGGGGTGCGTGATGTTGTCGTTCGGGTTCTGTCCCTGCGAGCGTTTGGCCCTGCCGCGCTAAATGATGCCATTAACACCTGTACCGCTTGCGCACTGGCTCGTGGCCGTTGCACTCGAGCGATCGCGCCTTAGCTGACGTGCTTGCCCTCGGTGCCCTGGCAATGCCGTCCGGAGTGCGGGGCTGTGGTGCAGGCGTCCGCATGCCCACCGCGTCCCATATCCGAGCCCCAGCAGCGGGCACGCCCAACATATCGGGCTCACAGGAGCACATCCCAGACCTCTGTGTCCCGGTAGCCGCACCAGCAATTCGAATCCTGATTGTTTTTAATATTTATTTCCTTCTCATCTTTTTATTCTTTTGTGTAGCATTCTTCGTTTCATGCTTGCTTTGTTTCCCTTCGCCTGCGAGTTCTGATGCCAGTGTCGTGGCTGCAAGGCCGGCGTGGCAAATTCCGAGGAGCACTCGGATTTTATGGCTCAGTGGCCCCATTCTGCTTGTTTTGGCTGGTGGTCTCTTCTCATCTGTGTTTAGTCTTTTCTAGTGATTCAACACGCTTTCCGTCCTTCTGAATTTCATTTGTGCTATTGTGCGTCTGCTGTTGTTTTCTTTGTAGGCAATGGTCATCCGTTTGGTTGAGACGTTACTATTCTGGCGGTCATTGTCAAGTAATTACTAATCCTTGTTAGTTTTTGAAGATTTTGCTTCTAGAATCCGCCATCACCTGTACTCATGCCCTCGAGTACGTGCTGCGGAATCAAGCCTGACGACATCTGCGCTTCCTATATGGGCACTTGCTACCTCGCAATTATGCCAAATAATTCACACATTCACGACTCAATCTTATTAAACACTCTACGCGAGGCACTACTTCCCTCGCTGACCAGACCTTAGGAGGTTCGGAGTTACTGGGCCCACCTTTTATTTTTCCCATTGGCTTTTATTTGAAATTGTGCGCTTTGGGTATTTTCAAATCGCTAATTTTTTCGCTCTTGTGTGGAACCCCGTTTTCTACTGCTCTCATTTTGCGAGTATGTTTGCGTGTTTTCGGGAGGCGCCGCTTCCGAGACCTTCGGCGATGGAAGCGGAGTCAGCTAGACGTCCGGAGGAGACCGACGTCACAGCGTCGAGCGCTCCGAGGAAGCGCAATCACCTGATGAGCGACACAGGCAGCGAGGACACCTTGATGTACTACTCTGCTTCCGAAGAAGATCTGTCGGATGACGGCGACTACTTGACCGTTGTGAGGAAAAAAGGAAAGAGGAGAATTGTCACTGCCTCCTCGTCTTCAACACGGACGACGGCGGCAGCAAAGGCCCATGACGCGGCTCATACCATCCTCTTCCTACCCGAGACGCCGACCGACAACCTGAATCGGCTAAACAGGCAAGCCGTATCTGTAACACTAGAGGCTCTTGTTCCAAATGAGATCACGGATATGAGAATTAACACCCGTAAGAACATTCTCGCGGTTGACGTAAAGAACAGAGCAGCATTGGATATCTTGAGTACAGTGAAAATGCTGGGCAAGATAAATGTTCGCACCATAATACCACAGGACAGCAATACTATATCAGGTGTGATTTATGATGTCGATGAGTGAATCGACGACAACGATCTGCCTATTTTGGTCAAGCCCGCCACAGCAGATGTACCTATTATTGAAATCCGTCGCCTAGGAGATTCACGCTGTGTAAGGATAACTTTCAAGAGAGGCAGCTTGCCGTCCCACGTGAAAGTTGGATTTTTTCGTCATCCAGTGCGACCGTTCGTTCCAAGACCACTTCAATGTCGCAATTGTTTGAAGATCGGGCATGTCAGCGGCATATGCAAAAATGCGACCGTGTGCGCAAGATGCTCTGAGCAGCACAGCGCAGATGCTTGCCGTGCGACTCACTTCAAATGTGCCAATTGCTCGGGTCCCCACGAAGCGTCGTCGAAAGACTGCCCGAGACACAAGACAGAGCGGAAAGTCCTAAAACAAATGGTGAGAGACAACTCAACTCACAGAGAGGCCGCCGCCAAAGTACGACGGCGTAGTGTCCGCCGTCACCATAGACGATCCTCGTCTAGAAATACTGATACCGTCGCAAGACCGACGATACTTCCTGAGGCTGGTGCTCCCAAGGCGCTCAGCCACACTACCAACACGGTGTCTGATGACGCAGTGAATACCTCTACTGCAAACGACTGGCCTGCACTTCCGACATTAAGTCCTCCAGCCCAACAAAGGTCGACGGTAGACTACCGACGAACCAATGAGGGCTCCGATCACGTGCGCGGTCAAGACAAACAAGTTATCGCCTTAATAAAATCTCTAATGAAAGTTATTCGCGTGTTGATAAACGACATGCAGACGCCATCTGCTCGAGGTGCACTACAAGTGCTGGACGGCCTGGATCCGGTTCTAGCGAGCCTCGAGTAGCAAGCACAATGGCTCTACCACGTCAGCCGTTCTTCAGACAAGTTAAGGAAGCATCTATTATGCAATGGAATGCCCGCGGCCTGAAATCCCGCAGTGATTTTCGCCATTACGTTTTCACCAATCGATTCCCCATTGTTGTCATCTGTGAACCGAAGCTACAGAAACCCGTCCGGATCTCAGGCTACGAACCTCATGTGTCATCGCCTTGTACTGCCATTAGCAAAGTGACCATCTACATGCGGTGTGAACTGACTTATGTTGTTCATCCAGTGCGGCCACATGACACTAATCAGTATGTGTGTTTGACCGTGAAAAAACAAAAACTTGCGTTTACTTTAGTGGGCGCTTACCTTTCTCCATCAAGTCGTTTCGATAGGCAGAGACTGAGTGACATTATAGATACGACACCTGGTCCATAGATTGTTGTTGGGGACTTCAACGCGCATCATTCACTTTGGGGAAGCAACAAGATCAATTCCAAAGGAAGAAACCTAGTGTCCTTTGCTTGCGACCATGAAATTTGTTGTCTAAATGATGGCAGTCCCACGTTTCTGCGCGGACGGACATACAGTAGTTGTTTAGACTTAGCATTTGTTTCGCGGTGCCTCGCTCGCTGCGTCCATTGGTTCGCAGATATAGAAACCCACGGAAGCGGCCACATTCCTACCTACCTGAAGATAAAAGGCCTCACCAAATCCGTTCCATCAAATTTTATACAAACAATAGATTGGCCCGTGTTTAAATCACTTATGGAAGACGCATGCCACGAAGGCATTTTGTCCACACTAGAATTTGAGATCACCAAGGCTATGCAGGATGCCATGCGCTCATATCGGCCATTAGAGAAATACACAGATTTTGATTCGGAAATACAGAGCCTCCGTGCAATCCGCCGGCGAGCGGAGCGACGGTACAGACGGACTAAATCATTACACGACCCTAGAGAGGCCAGACGCATTCAAAAGAAAATTCAGCGTCGCCTTGCTGCACTGCAAAATCAACGCTGGAAATCGTTTTGTGAGTCTCTCGACCCGCGTAAACCTCTGTCGGTTGTCTGGAGAACAATCCGTGGACTTCGATCACCTCCTCAACAGCGTCGTCCATTTAAGTCTTTAGCCCTACATCAAGGACGCCGAGAAGTCGAGGTAGCCGAAGATTACTGCGCAAGGATCGCGGGTCCGGCGCTCACGCATTAACCATGCGCACCTATTCCCATTGTGCCCCCTTGCTCCCGAGATCCTCGTATGGACGCTGCTTTCTCCATCGAAGAACTGGAGGCCGCACTTGCTGGGTGCAGGCGACCTTCGTCACCAGGACACGACGGCATCACATACTCTGCGCTTGCAAACCTTGGTCAGGAGGCCAGAGATGCTCTTCTTGGCCTGTACAACGCATCATGGCGTGACGGCCTGGTCCCTACAACGTGGAAATCCAGTCGGCTTGTTCCTCTCCTCAATGCTGGCAAATCCCCGTTGGAATTGTCATCTTACCGTCCTATAGCACTGGCCAGCTGTGTCGGCAAGGTAATGGAGAGAATGATCCTTACACGGTTAGAATGGTACCTCGAATTTTACAACGTCTATCCAGAGGTAATGGCTGGTTTTCGACGTGGCCGCTCGTCAATAGACAGCGTTATCGACCTGGTAACATACGTACAACACCAGAAACATCTGAAACGCATCTCTGCGGCCCTATTCCTTGATGATAAAGGTGCGTACGACAATGTAGATCATCATGCAATTCTGGACGCCTTAGAAGCTGTACGGATTGGTGGACGCACCTTTTGCTGGATATGCAACTATTTGAATGGAAGATCTTTCTTTATTTTGACTGAAGATGGACCAACGCCATCTAGCTATACCAGTCGTGGTGTACCGCAAGGCGGAGTACTCAGCCCTACCTTTTTCAACCTGGTGCTCGTTGGTCTCGCTGATTCGTTACCGCGAACTGTACAACTCTCCGTATATGCAGACGACATTTGCATATGGGCTTCAGGCGTGACACGTGTACAAGTTCGCGCACGACTTCAGAAAGCCTCAACGGTTGTGTCAAGATACCTACGAAGACAAGGTCTGGAGCTTTCCGCTGAGAAATGTGCACTCGTTGCTTTTACTCGCAAATCGATGGCCCCGTATGCTTTGCGGATTAATGACCAAATTATACAATATAGACGAACGCACCGATTTCTTGGCGTCATCATTGATCGAGACTTGTCTTGGAGCCCTCACATCTCGTACATGGCAAAGCGTTTGGCCGCCATTGTGGACCTTCTTGCGTTTCTCGGCGGCAAGTCCTGGGGCGCAACAGTACCATCAATGTTGCAACTCTATAAAGCACTGTTTTTGGGCTTCCTGCGGTACAGCTTACCTGTAATAGGAAATACTTGCACCACGAATATTCGCAAACTACAGAGCGTGCAAGCCCAAGCACTCAGGACTTGTCTCGGTCTTCCCAAAACTACGTCATCGATTGCGACAGTGGCCATGGCCAGAGACGCTCCTTTGTCAGTATACATTGATACAGATGTCCTGAGAGCGCACATCCGACACCTGACTCGGATTCCCTCACACCATCTTGCTTGCTTGCCAGCAAAGAGGCCACTTTCAACCTTCGCTAAAACTATTGTAAGACATCAATCGTACTTGCCATCAGAATTTACGCCTGCTACACGATTGTCAGATCCATTGTGGTGTCTGCACCGGCCGCAAGTTGAACTGACAATTCCAGGAATCAGAAAGAAAGCTGGAACGCCACTGCAAGCTTTGAAACAAGCAACTTTGGAGCACATTCACAACGTGCACAGATTCCGCCAACATCTATACACAGATGGTTCAGTAAAACTCAACAGCTCTGCTGCTGCAGTCATATTCCCGGCACAATCTGAGGAAATCAAATTAAGAACTTCATGTGTGACCACATCGACGGGTGCAGAACTCGCGGCGCTCCGTGCTGCACTTGATTTCATTAAGCAGAAGCCACCGCAACAATGTGACTCCAAGGCAGCCCTTCAGTGCATACGAAGCCCAATGCGCCACGGACCCAATGAACAACTGGCCTCAGAAATTCGGCACATATATCACCAAAGCTATGACAAGGGACACAACATAATCTTTCAGTGGCTTCCAGGACATTGTAACATCAGCGGGAATGACCACGCCGACGAAGCCGCCTGATCTGCACATGAAAGTGGTCAACGAGTCGTCATTCCGCTTTCGCGCACATACGCTGCGGCTGAGCTGCGATTGATGTCCCGTGAGTGTACTTTGCCCCTGTGGGACTCGAATGTTTTCACAATGTGTCGGTTGCGTTCGTTGTCTCCGGACATACGGATGCACCTCCCGCCTGGATTACCCCGACGTGAACAGACTATGCTCTACCGTCTGTGGCTAGGCGTTGCCTTTACAAACGCCTATGCTTTCCTCATAGGAATGGCCAACAGCCCCACGTGCGACACATGTAACATCGACGAGACGCTCGCACACATTATCTGTGTCTGCCCGCGATACAGTGCTGAGAGACAAGTGATGTGCAGAGTGCTGGACCAGTTGGACAATCCTCCACTTTCAGAACTAAAAGCTTTAGGCCAATGCTCCGAAAGAACATCCGCGTTGAAGGCCTTACTCGCGCTAGTAAGGTTCTTGCGGTCCACAGGGCTTCACGACAGACTCTAAGAATGCCGCCCCCTACCGCTCTGTAGTGTACGCGCTTTGTTCGTGTTTGTCTCCCTTTCTTTCTATCTCCCCCTTCTACTCTGTTTCTCTTTTTATCCCTCTTAACCCTTCCCCCTGCGCAGGGTAGCCAACCGGAACTACCTGTGGTTAACCTCCCTGCCTTTCTCTGCATTATTTTCTCTCTCTCTCTCTCTTTATTGCTTCTCAGTAGGTACGACTTTCCCCGTTTTTTCTTTCATTGGATTTCACTGCATCAGGAGACCAGAGCAATATCAGGGTCTCTCCGGATACAGCATTATGACTTTTCTGTGCAGTATCGAAATGGGGGGCACCAACGTGGTAGCTGACGTGCTATCCCGTGCCCCATTGTCCACTAAGAGCATTCCTCCAGGTGCGACACCGTTGCCTGTGCCTTCGCGCCTGCAAGAGTCGGGAGCGTAACGAGCGGAGAGGCGAGTCCGCGAGCGGGCATAGCACATATTGCGCACTCCGGGAAGCAGCGCACCGCAATGCGAGCGAGCGGGGGAGCTTCTCGAAAGAGACGCCATTGGCTGCTGTCCTGAGAGGGGGGCGAGACAAGACTCCCCTTTGAGACAATTGAAATCCCATTCATCAGGCAAGAGCTACTCAGAGCCGAGCAAATTGATCCGTTTTGTTCCCGAGTCAGCGATGGTCTCAGGGGGGACGGAGCGCCGAGACGCTGCTGGTAGTGCGGCGGGCGCAGAGGGGGGGAGGGGGCGGAACCAGCGTGTGTCACTGGGTCCCCCGCGGATTCATATTTGCTGGATCACAATGGGCTCCGGCTGAAATACATAGCCACCGAGGATGAGGCTATGGCTGTTTAAGGTGGTTATCCCCAAGAGTCCAAGAAACGCGCTGTTGCTACCATCGCCTGGCGAACCCTTGGATTTTGTTATAGAGCAAGCTTGACAAGGACAAAAGAAGGCACATCAGACACACACAGCGCTGTGTGTGTCTGATGTGCCTTCTTTTGTCCTTGTCAAGCTTGCGCTATAACAAAATAAGTTATGCCGTACCAACAAGCCCCTATTGCTATCCTCATAAACCCTTGGACGGTCATATGAGTGGATCCAGAGTTTTTGCGAAAACTAAGCGAAGCTTTTACCTGGCCTGGTATAAAGCGGGACATTTTTTCGCTACTGTCGATCGTGCCATATCTACTTGGCGTCAGGTGTCTCTTTTTCATGTGCCTGCGCATCCGGGAAAAGATGGCAATGAGATCGCTGGTCACATTTCTAATTCCGCCGCATCACACGGTTTATCTAGGTTTATTCTTGCCAGTCCAACATCAACGAAGACAAAGATGCGTACCACTTCCTACGCCCAGTGGAATGTGGCTTGGACGCGAGATAGCAGTGATACCGCACTCTTTCAATGGATTCCGAGCATTAAAGGCATACCTCCTTTCTTCCCGCCGAAAAAAACCTATCGTTCACCTCATCGCAGCACATGGCCGCTTGCCTTTCTATTATTCACGCTTTCAGAATTTGTCGCACAGTAATTGTGCGCGCGACACACCACGCTCGAACTTGCAACAATATTTCAATGAATGTCCTCTCACTGATTATCTTGCTCGTTTCCTCAAAGACAATCAAGAGCCTACAGTAACAACTGCTGTTTATCACTCCATACATAATGACAACGAAGAAGAGCACTAGTAATTCATCTCTATCACCCCACCTTGCTGCCGCTTTCTCATAAAAATGCTTAGTCCCAGTTTTCAAGCCTATTGTCGGAGGTTGCAGTCATGCCGATCCATGGATCTTCAACTTTTGACGGACACACTGACGGACCTGCCTGGGGATCTATCTGGTCCTTACATCACCTGTCATGACCTTTCTTTCTCTTTCCTGTTTTGTCTCCTTTTCTCTTGTTTCGTTTATTTCTCTCTCTGTGTTCTTTTTCCTTTTTTCTTTTCTTTGCTTTATATGTCATAATAAAGCACCAGACGGAATACTGAGACGAATCACGCCGTCACAATGCAGTCCTTCCTTCATGAACTAATATCTAATCCTTGCTCTTGGTGTGTATTTCCTTCATGTCGGCTATACCTCGTTTATTTTTGTCATTGGCTTTTTTATCAAATTGCACTTTGGGTTTTTACCTCTATTCATTTTCTTTCGATTGGCTTAAACCTGCTATACTTTGGTGGTGCGGGCTTCCCTCACTTTTTATTTAGTTTCTTTTTTTTCAGATGGAGGGGCTCAAACGTATGCCGTTCCTGCCACGGCTATCAAATGGCGAAATCAAGGGGTGGCAAGCCGCCTGGGCTGATGAAAACCAATTGACAGTGAGCGTCCGTGGCAAGTGGCCACCTGCAATCATACGGGGCCTTACCCGGGAGTAAGCAGGGGGCTCACACACCTGATGGTAGTCGTTGATCATTTTTCGAAGTGGGTGAAGTTGTTTGCGCATCGGAAAGTGACAGCGCGAGCTGTGCTGGAGAGGTTACAGGAAGGTGTTTGTACGTTCGGCTTTCTGAAAAGAGTAATTACGGACAACGCGTCCCATTTCACCACTGGTGTGTTGGGTGCTACGTGCCGTTCTCTGAGAATTAATCACTGCACCACTTCGTCCTATCTTCCCCAGTCCAATCTGACGGAAAGACTCAATAGAAGTCTCAAACGGGTGTTGTCGGCCTTTGCCGTAAGTCAAAAAGATTGGGCAGACCAATTGAGTGAGCTCGCGTTCGCAGTTCGAACCGCCGAGAATCGAGGTGAAACAGCGCGAAAAAGACGAGGACACAAGGAAACAAATACCACAGACAAGCTTACAAGATCTTACTAACGCCGAGAATCGCTCGACTTGTTTTTCTCCTGACTTCCTCAATTTTCGAAGGGAGTTAGCAAATCCGGTGACCAGTGTCATTCAATGCCAGCTCGGGGACGCGGAGGCGCCGGCAGACTGTCCTGCTTGCGCTTCAGCACTTCGGGACAAGCTTTGTCGGTCTCTGTTTAGAGCAAGGCAGGAGTTTGACTTCGACCAGGGCCTAGCAGCTCTGTACGAGCGGAAGCATTACCATTTTTCATTAGGGTACGACATATACTCCTGAAGCGCAAGCAGGCTCTTAGCGACACGAACAAGCGGCTCTCAGCCTCGCTCGCTCCTAACTGGCTTGGTCCGTACCGAGCAGAGAAAGTTTAGTCTCCGCTCACGTATTTGCTGAAGGATCTCACTTCGGAGAAACTCAGCCATAACCACATCGCCGACTTGAAGGCATTTGCGCCACGGTCCGAAGAGCTCGCGTCGGTGACCAGTGGTATAAACCGCAAGCAAAAGGGCACGACTGGGGCGCCAGTCCGCATTCGGACCCCGCACCAGCACAATCAGACGGAACGGTCACCTGTGTGATTTCGCGACTCTTTCCGCCACCGAAGGCACTCAGTGTCATTGCTTAGCCTCAGTGGAATAGCTTCTTTGCGGCCAGTGCACGAAAAGAAGCTCGCCCCAGCCCTGCTTTCAAGTAACGTTGTTGGCAGTGTCTTATCGGTGCACGCTTCTTTCTTTCATTTTTTTAGTACGCACGCTCAGTGTAATTATTGTTTAAACATATTAAGCGTACAGCTGCATAGGACATTTCTTTTTTACTTCTACGTATGCTTTGAACATTTGTGTTTCCTTGTGCCTTTTTTTTTCGTTTTCAATTTTTTTTCTTTTGCGAAGAAAGCGGTCGTGACGCGTAAGGGGGGGGGGGGGATCGTGTAGGGACAATGGTCCCTTTGACTCGTTGGCGCAGGGAGGGGGAAGCTTTGCGCGTGCTATGGCACGGAGCGTTGTGGACGACGTGCGGCATGGCGGACATTGACATGCGCGGCCATGGAAGGTATCAGGAGTAGTGCGCGTGTGCGTGCGTGCGTGCGTGCGTGCGTGCGTTCTTGCGTGCGTGGGGCCTGTTGCTCGTTGAAGCAACAAGCATAAGCCACACCAACTCCATCGGATCGCCGTGGACACGGATGGTGGGACACTGACCATATGACGTCAGGCCAAGAGCTCGGCTCTCTGCAGTGGCCGACCCCGTGCGAACGCCTTGCAGCCACGGTTATGGCTGCCTATTTCCTCCTGGCTGCGGCGGCGTGGCCAGCTGACCTGGCCGTGTCCGGCCCCATCCAACTGGAGTTCGGTACCGCCACCACCACGAAGCAGCACTTGTCGAGCTCGCCAACAACCCCGATGGACCAACGGTGGGCCCGTTGCTGTAATAAATGGCCTGCAATCAAGCATACTCTCACCACTTTCGCGACTTCGACCAACACCCTAGCCACAGAACTTTACGCGCCGCCTTTAATTCGCACCTTGGGCACTGTACCGCGCGAAAGGCAGGCTATTTTGTTGATATTTCTACCCCCCTGTTCGTGGCGTCATTTTCTTGCGTTATAGAGCGTTGTATGTACATATTTTACTATTTTTCCCAACATCCCTGTATTTTATTTTGTTTAGTGCGCATGAAAGTTTCTTAGTTGTCAGAACGCAGTGTTAATGGTACCTGCTGGGCTCAGGTAAGCATTTAGCAAGTGCATGAAAGGCTCAGTTGTCTTGGGTGCATTAGGTCGTACCAGCTGCTTCGCCTGACTGGTAGAGGGGCAGTTAAGGCGAGGAGAGTGTGGGGATTAAGAATTAATTCGGCGGCGTCATTGTGCGGGCGCATTCAATTGTTCTGTCATCCCTACGTGTCACCCCCTTCTTGCTCCTAACCCGTTGTCAGTGGTAGCGCTCGATACGCGATTGTTCGCGGTGAGGGCGATGTTATGACGTCACGACGGCCGCTGCCGGCTACTTTTGAGGCGCTAGCGTCTCGTCTCCCTTGGGACTGCGCTGGGTACTTGCATCCTTCCTCTCGTCCGCCGACACCTTTGTGACTAGGACTTGAGCTCACGGTGCCTTTGCCGGTGAGGGGAGCGCGTACCTCGTGTTGATCCTATCCTGACGCAAAGCCGAAGAACGGGTGCCCTTCGCTCGCGCGAGGTCCTACCATGCCGAGCCGCACTTATCTGGGGCCCAAGCCGAACAAGGTTGCACAAGCTCTCGCGAGTTGGCCCATGGTTATCGCGAAAACAAGCAGCATAGCCCCCGGGACTTTTCCTAGCGTCGTGTCCCAGCTTGAGCCTTTGCTCTTGCAGCGACGTGCTATAGGTGTACCTGACTATTTTCAGCTCTTGTTACGGGACCCCTTTTGTTCCCCGCCGACCCAGGACCCTTTCATTTGTGCAGTGTCAGTTGCCACCGGAAACGATACACGGTTTCCATCAATCAGGGCAATACTGTGTTCCTGCATGCGTCGCTCGTTAGGGGCTAACGGCCTGATCTCACGCGCAGCGGCGCTAGGGGCGACGACTGGTGCGGCTCTGTGGCTCGCTAAGCTCGAACCCGCGGTGGTCGGTACTGCTGTGAGACTTGAAGATACCACAAGTTATGATAGAAATTTTGCTGTAGCACAGAAATCGCAAGGCACTCTTTTTTTTTTCGTCGTAAGATAACTGGCCTACGCATGAATTAGCGACCTGTTATCTTAAGCAATCTCCCTTTCTGGTTGCTCTTCTCTCTCAACAAGCAGTGCACCGAGCCCTACTCTACTTCAATCGGTATGGACTTCGGTATTGGCGTCATCGTTGAAGTGGGCAAGCACCGATCGTGCATGCAGGCGTCGTTTCTGTTTTTGCAATGCTTCAATATGCAGGCTTTCCAACTTAAAGTCGACGTGGGGTTTTGTGAGATAGGTCAATGGCTCTGCGATACGTGAAAAGTGCTTGACGAAGCACCTGTAGCAGGAACATGGAATCTACGCGCTGCATATACATCGGTGGGCCGTGGAAAGTCAGCGATGGCAGATGTCTTCTGCGGATTAGGATTAACTCTAAATATGCTGATGACGTGGCCTAGGACCTGAAGCTCATCGTAAGTTAGCAGGGTGGCTATCGGGCTAGTTGCTGGCTTATACTGACAGTAAACAGCAGGAATAAGCACCGGGACGTATAGCAACCAGACGGGACAAGCGCTGACTTCCAAACGAAGATCTTTATTTACAGGAATGCTAATATATGCAAATGCTCATCGTAGGCGAAACGACACTTTTCTGACGTCAAAGTGAGCCCTGATGATGTCCTCTAGTAATGTCCCAAGCCGCCTAAAGTGGTCGTCAAAATTACCGGCGAAGACGACAACGCTATCCAAGTATACGAGAATATTCTGCCGTTTCAATCCTCCTAACACCGTGTGCGACATTTGCTGAAACGTTGCAGCTACTGAGCACACCGAGAACGGCACGAACTTCAGCTCGTAGAGAGCGTCCGGAGCGATGAAGGTGGCCTTGTAGCGATCTCTCTGGTCGACTTTTATTTGCTAGCCGCCAGCGTGGAGATCAATCGACAAAAAGATACCTACTGCTGCTGAGTCGGTACGATTAGTCATCTATCCTCCTTTGCGATCTTACTCAGACGACGATCGGCGCAGAAACGCGGGCTTCCGTCCTTTTAGAGCGCAGCTCTTTGGCGTCCGTTCCTGGGTTTCGCGTCGTCGTCGGCGTTGTCGGCCTCGTAACCAGCTCCGCCCCCCTTCGCTGGAGTGGGAGACGAAGGACGCGAGCCGCGAATGGCGGAGACCAATGAGAGCGGCCCCTTCAGTGACGTGCGCGCGCGATGCTGGTGTCATGCGGACCCTCTTTACGGGTCGATGCGCACTCGTGTCTGGTCTCAGCCGATCCGCTCGTTTCGTACTATCGTCTGCTCGCGCCAAAGCTCTCGCCCGCGCCTGTTTGGTTCTGTTGGGTCGGTCTCGTTCGCGCTTGTTTTGGTTGTTATTGTGTAGGATTGTTTCTTATTCTGATTGTATGCGCTATGCGAATTGTATAGTACTTTCTGGAAGCCATGCGGCACCAGCGATCACACTGGAACCTTTGACGAGTCATGTATAAACGCCGGCTCGCTTGATCCGCAGATCAGATTTTCGACCATTACCGACTCTGCTACATGTCTCTCTAAAATTCTTTGCTTCAAAATATCGCGAAATGGAAACACGTATAGAGCTGCGCTGAAATTTCGCATTAGGGAGTATCGCAATCGTCGGATAATTTTTTTCTTTAGCAAGACTACAGGAGACGTCCCCATGTCGTTCTGAGCCTGAATGATTTCGTCGCGTAGGATTTCATCGGTTTGTTTTGTGGCTTCTCGTTTCCGCGTCGAAACTCGGCACGAGCTCTGACAGAGCGGCCGAGCGCACTCTTCGGTTACACTACGAGGCTCAACACCTCCTGCTTTTCGAAGCCACGATGACATCGAAAAGCAGCTTTGCATGGTCGGAGAAAACTTTAGAGCTGTTGCTGCCTACTCATTGGGAGACTTCGATTGATTTCGAAAGCTGGTTCACGAGCATGGCCACCGAGATAGATGCGGCAAATTTGACAGGACAGACGCATAGCTGATTTCCACAATTTTCCCGATGTATGCGGTCGTTGTGAGCTTATTGTGGTGCTTGTACTGATGGTAGATTTTACAGCATCACTTTCGCTTATCCTTTGTCCAGTCGATCGATTCCACTTGCGACAAAAGTTCCACGTTGGGGCAGTATATGCTTGTTACCTTCGGCGACACATTCGAAATATGCGGGTGTTTCAGTGCCGATGCCAATGATAATACTGTGGCGAGGAGGGATCCTGACTTGAACACCGAGCACACTTAAGGCATGGCGAGTCAGAGAGCTCTGCGGCGGTACCGCTTGATCTTCTTATGGTGTTATCGACTTGGACTTCAGGCCCATGGTTTTATCGTGTGGTTTCAGAAGCCGCTGCCGAGAACCGCGTGTGGCAAGCGCTGTTGGAGGACAACGAAAGGGAAAGGGTAAGTCCGATCATTAACGGTAATTCTTGCCGTGCAGATTCCAGTTTGTGTAATCAGGTGTCCTCCAGTTGTAGGGATTTGAGGGCGGTCCCATGCAGTCTCCAGTTTCTTGAACTTGGTAGTGTATGACCGACTGACGACAGAATGGCTGGTTGCTGTTTCTACAGAGCTGTGGCTTTGTTGCCGTCGAGAAGCACGTTGAGTTCGGTGATTCTTTGTATTGCACTGCTGTCAGCTCTTGATATCGAGTCCCGGCTGTGTCACATTGTCCAGCTGCTGTTGCGTCTCGTAGTCAAGTCCTCTGTCAGTGGCGTATTCTTGGCTTTGAGACTTCGCCTGGATGGCAGCGTGTCCTTTCGTCATTGAATTGGATCTAGAGGCGTAGACGTCGTTGGCTGCGGAACATCTTCGGCATTTCGACGAACAGCAACTGCACTTCCATCGGTGGCAGCTTTAAGTTGTATTGCGATATTAATTATATGGACACTGCAGGAGCATTTAGGCCATCGAACGTGAGGTTTCATGTTAAAGTCCAAGGGCGATAAAATTGTTGCCGGGTTCTGTATGCTGTAAGTGCGAGTGAAAGCGTGCGATGGTGAGCCGGCAAACCCGGCTCAGTCTCTGTCGCGGACAAGGCACGGAGGTGAGGCGAGGGAGCCTGGCCGTTCTTCTCCGGTGGCCGCTGCTTATACGACGCAGCCGTGCGAGCACCCTATGTTGAAAGCAATCTGCGACGTGGACAAAGTGCGCGCCCGCGCGGGCCTCATCATCTTCAAAGCGATCTGCGATGTGTACAGATTGCGTGTAGGGCCGGTAGCTTCGTAATGCGCAGTGCTTTTGACGTTTCGTTCGCTTTAAAGCGAGAAATACACAGAGGTCAATTCGATCACAGTTCCTCCCGCGATTCCACAATTCAGCATTTTACCAGCGAGCTCCCGCGCTCGCCGAGCGCAATGTGTTCATGTTTACCTGTGCACGCGCGACACCGTGCTCGTTAATTTAATTCAGCAGCGCAGCATGTCACCTGTTTGGTTCATGATTTGAATAGCAAAGAATAGCGCGCAGAGGAATAGCGCTCGTACTGTTCGTGTGTGTCTGGCTTTTACTGTCTCGTCCTCTGCGCGCTATTCTTTCCTGTTCCAATAACGCACCAACAAGCCCAAAAAACTTACTCTGCTGAATTACATTCCTAAAACAACGGGCCCTTGCAAAAGAATTGCGCTCGTACTGTCCGTGTGTGTCTGGCTTTTACTGTCTCGTCCTCTGCGCGCTATTCGTTCCTGTTCCAATAATGCACCAACAAGCCCAAAAAAGCTACTCTGCTGAATTACATTCCTAGTACAACGGGCCCTTGCAAAAGAATTGCGCTCGTACTGTCCGTGTGTGTCTGGCTTTTACTGTCTCGTCCTCTGCGCGCTATTCGTTGTTAATTTAGTTAAAACCCGTGGGAAGGCCAGTTGGTTTGAATCCATGATAGAATGTGTAAGCGCCACTGAATGAGGACGTAGAAAGAAACAGGCAAACAGAGACAGACAAACAGGCAGAGAGTGACAGCGCTGTCTCTATGTGTTTTCTTTTGTTTCTACGTCCTCGTTCAGTCGCGCTTACATATCCTATTGTTAATTTACTCAGTAAATGAATGTTTACAAGTTTATATGGTCGACAAAACTACTATCCTTACTTTTCGTATAGCTGCCTACTAATTTGCAATTGCAGTCAATGCTTCGCCTTTGGGGCGAAACTGCGGTTCTTTTAGGCAAGCAGGCGACGCGAGTAAAGAGTAAAGTGTTTTATTGCATTGCAAACGTTTCAGCGACAACAACCACTCAATTGGAAGCGGAAAAAAAAGCAAGTCGGCGACATTCATGCCAAGGTCCAGCTTGCTTATATTGACCATGAAGAACCTTCTTACTCAAGTAAAAACTTCGACAAGCGAGCACAAAGTGGTCGCTTCTTTAGGGTCCACCGCACTGCAGGCAAAAGAGGACACGGTCAGATCACACCTGTGGAGGTAGAAATGTAGTGGCATTAGCTCTCAAAACTTCTTTCTTGTGCACCTTGATTTACAGCGCGCACGAATACGTGCATGAGTGCAGCCATACCTAAAATTGGCTTATTTTAGATTTGTCGAAATTCATCATTTGTTCCAGAACAGTAATCATCCCTTGATTGTCAGGAGGTTCACTTCGTATTTGACGAGACCCGGTCTATCAGCGGTTAGCATGCAGCGATGCCAGTTATTCAAGCGAGAAAGAAGAAGAAGACGAGAGGTCAGGGATTGCTAAATTCGACCGTTCCGTGTCCGACGCAAAATTCGCCTTCCCAGTGGAGATGAACCGCCTGAGCCGAGCTCGCAAGCACGCCGAGCGCGCTGCGTACTTGGAAATCGTGTCGAACGATCACGCGGCATCCCTGGCCCACTACACGCATGCCGTCATGCACCTGGAGAGCGCCCTGGAGATCATCCTCTGCCGCATGCGCGTGTGCGCTGCCAAGCTCGGGACGCTCAGGTGAGCGCAGCTGTGGGCAATATTTGGATATTTGAGCTATGACTCTATGGCCCTGTGGTCGCGAGCGACCGATTCTTCAAGGCTTGGTTTCCATAGCCGTGAAACACCTTCCCGACACCGTCACGACACAGGTGTCTCTTATGACAAAGCGTTCTGTGCCTGGTTTATTCTAGCAAAGTGCAGGCCAGTGACGTTGGCCCATGTTCTGAACACCCGCCGTGGTTGCTCAGTGGCTATGGTGTTGGGCTGCTGAGCACGAGGTCGCGGGATCGAATCCCGGCCACGGCGGCCGCATTTCGATGGGGGCGAAATGCGAAAACACCCGTGTACTTAGATTTAGGTGCACGTTAAAGAACCCCAGGTGGTCAAAATTTCCGGAGTCCCCCACTACGGCGTGCCTCATAATCAGAAAGTGGTTTTGGCACGTAAAACCCCATATATTATTATGTTCTGAACGTCGCCGGGCTCCTATTTTTTAAAAGCACCGCCTGGGAAACGCTGTCTCTCGTCCAATACCGGTGCCGTGACGGCCACGAGACGGGCCATTTGAAGGCTGTGGGAATCCAGCCCAACATTGCATCAAGCACAGTGGCGCTATATAATCTCGTGTTAATCATAGACAATTCTTTGAAGAAATCTCGGGACACCGGCGTCGAAAGTCGTCGCAGGGTGCTAGGAACGTCCTGGTATAACCGGTGTGAAGTACACGGACAATGTGTAGATAAAAACAGACGCACAAGAAGCGCCGGGTTTCGGGGCACAAAAAAACCCCGAAATTTTACCTACATGGTTTATAAGGTTCCCGCATCCGTATATGAACGTCTTATTGAATACGACAGTCTCTTCAGCTTCCCTTTAAGACATCGGGGATTTTCTAGCGATGCCTCTCTCCATGCCCCTCTCACCACCGTTCACGGCTTGTTGATCCCATAGATAATGCGGGCGTCGTTCTGACGAAGACCGAAAAGTCGCGAGAGAAATAGCATCGAAAGTTCGTCGCTACAAAATCGCAGCCCTGTATTTTATAACATGTCTGCATAAGTGTAAATGACACAAGAAAGTAAAGAAAATAAAAACCAGGGGACGATGAAAAAGAGTGGATATACAGTAGCACAATATCAACTGAACCTTTAAAGAAAGCACACACATTCACCTTTCTACAAGTCATGATAATTCTTTTTGTTAGCATAATCTGTGTGCTCATTCGGAATGGTAGCATTCTCTCTCTAAAAAAAAAAAGACTACAGAACCCACGTTCCGTGGGAATCGGTCGAAGCGGCGCGGTCGTTGGTGCATGCGAAGAACTCTGTTCAGCGACCATTTTCGACGTGGCACACCGGCTACGCCAACCACATTAGTTCCTCGGAAATAGTCCAGAATACCTCTGAGCCCATGTTTGTGCCCATGTTTTTGTTCGGGTCAGGATACATCGCGCCGTCTATACCACGGTACTAGGCAACAACACCCCCAACAACAGGCTTTTTAGGCTGCGAAAGTTTTGTTAACATTATTAACAACACTCTTTCACAGCGAGCTTGGCGCTTGATAGTGTTAACTGTTATGCTGTGTTGGGAGTATCTAGATGGTCGTGCGCACGTGCTCCGCCTTGCTCTCTATTTCCATATCTTTCTGCTTACCCTTTTCACCCAGCGTAGGGTAGCAAGTTGGATTTTGTTTTGGTCTGGTTCACCTCCCTGCTTTTCTTATGCATTTCATCTCTTTCTCCGTTTTGTTACGACACATAACTAGAACTTAATCCGCAACACAGAAAACACACGGATGGTGATTGGCAAGCACCGCTAACGCGTTTACATGCGCAATATTTCCCAAAGGTTGCGCCTGTCTGAAAAACAGACCTACAGGTATATTTTGGTAGTGCTAATTATACTGTTCTGTATGTATACTTTAACGTGTACCGAGGGCCTCAAATATGGCAGTCTTGAAGCGATGATGTAGGGTATGAGTGATTACTGACCAGTCGCATGGTCCTAAGCTGAAGTACTACAAGACGCCGGCGGGTAAAAAGACGTTCCCTATTCGCGGCCTTGGTGAAGTTGGCAAAATATTTAAGAGTTAATCCTGTACAGATACACTAATACCAGAAACGCTGAAGGAACATGACGCCTCTGTTGGCTAAACGATAAAGAACCGCAAGTGTAATGCGTGATGTGGGGTGTAGTCTCTGAGCTGTAGAAGTAGTGTTCCTCCTTTCCCTTTTAGAAATGCTAAGAAGTTATTTCCAGTGGACATGCCTTGCAAGCTCACAGGCTAGAATTTGTATATTGCATTAGGTGCCTTACAGTAATTAGTTAGAAGCATGATTAACCAATTTGGTACATAATGAAGCCTGTTAATTTTTTGAGCAAGGAATATTCGCCTTTCAGATTAATTATGCTGAATAATGGCATGGTGGTGCATGCCACGGGGGGTTTCTGAACATGTTTATAACGGTTAAAGAAAAGCACCACATGAATGAACGTCACGCAAACGTTGACCAAATTCAATTCCACTAATTTCCGCCCACCGTTGTAGCTCAGTAGCCTTGCAACGCTGAGCTCCAGGTCACGGGTTCAATGCATTCCGTGGCGGCAGTATTTCGATGGGGGTAAATGCAAAAACACTCGTGTGCCACGCATGGAATTCACGTTATTGAAACCCAGGTGGTCAAACGCTATCGTACGAAACACGCTATGTCGTATCAGAAATCCATATCCTGGTTTGGAGACGTAAAACTGCAGAAACTTTAATGTTTTTTGCATCAGCATCACGTGCGCAGAAGCAAAATTTCCATTTCGGCGGGTGGGTGAACTTTTGTCACGAGACCAGATTCAATGCGACGAAAGACTGGATAACAGATACATCTAAAATTAAATTATGAGGTTTTACATGCCAAAAGGACTACTTGATTGTGAGCACGCCATAGTGGCGGACTCCGGAAATTTGGACCACCTGGGGTTCTTAACATGCACCTAAATCTAAGTACACGGCTGTTTTGGCCCCATCGAAATGCGGCCGCCGTGGCCCAAATTCGATCCCGTGACCTCATGCTTAGCTGCCCAACAACATAACCAATAAGTAAGTAAATAAGGTTAACTGGGAAATATTTCTATTAATATAAGTGCAAGACTTTTATTGGAGCTAATGTGGAGCGTATTTTGAAGCATCCAACTGACTTTCACCGGTAAGGTAACTGAAACGGCTGCTCACCAGGTCTGGCCATATTGAGCTGACAAGCGCCGTGCATACAACGCCCACTAACGATCGTGTTTGCTATGCATTACATCGCTACGCACCGCAGAACGAGCTCAAATTTCAAGCAAAACTTTGTTTGCGCTTCCTCCCGGCGGCGCTGCCTTCCCAGCCGCAGTGCCGGTGCATATCGCACAAGTGCGCCTAGGTACAGCCAGTGCTGTGACGTGGCTCATAGTGGCACGTGACTTCGAGAATTATTCAAGGGAACATGTCTTATTTGTGTAATCTTTTGCCTCAACAGAAGAATTAAAATATGGAGAAATAATTAAACACAGAAACCGAATGTCTTCGTGTTTCTGTTGCACATTGCATAGTAGAGAGATGTCCTTCCTTTTCGTCAACTAGTTCCCACGTCGTGATGTCGTGCGTGCAGACAACGAAACTGTCATTTTCTGCCGTGTTACAGCACGGTATCATGCTCTGTGATCTGCTTGCGGCTTCCTCAGTGTAGCACTGACTTATACCGTTACTTAGGTGTTCTTGTCCACAGCGCACAAAATTGTGTGCCGCGCGAAAAGAGACAAACGCAACAGCTCGCGCGCGACACCTCAGCGGAAGTACGCTGCGCAGCAAAAAAGCAAGCGGAAAAAAGTGAAGAAGGCGGGTCCCGCGACGTATGGGTCACGCGATGCTCGAAGTCCGGTATGGGAGAACGCAGGGATGGAATTTCGCTTGCGGAGGCTAGACGGGGCAAGTGGAGAGAGCGTCGCTCTTGGCAGCTGCGCTCGCCTCCTGAGGTAATGGGTTTGCTTTGCTGAAATATTTCTAACTCGGCTAATAAAGAACCAATTTGAAAAATTCTTGCGGCAGAACGCTCCCAGTAGGGCACGTACCAAGTTCTAGCGTATAAACGAAATTTGCTTTGTGATCTGTGAGGAGCCTTTTTAAGAGGGCTTAATTTGTCGATCTCCAAAAAAGAAAGCGCGCGAGATCTGCAAGACTGTCAAATGACGAGGCGCTTTCATGCAGCGCTTTCATGCAGCCTTCGAACAAGATTGCCGTAATATACGATGAAGGATTGAAGGTAGTGGACCTGTCCTTCAGTTTGGGCAAGATAAGTTTCTTGCTGATGTGCTGATAGGGCCATGCAAGATATGGACAACTTCTCCGTTGGAACTCGTGAAACTGCTAGCGCATTGACCACTCGCAACATTTGGAAACGCCAAGGAGGGTGTGGCGGTGGGTCCGAAACGATCGTGTACTGGTGCGATAAACAACATGTAGCCTGTCGCCTGGTACCATGGTAACCATTCTTCTCGGTTGCACCTATACATACGTTCAGTCAGCATGCGTACCATGGAATATTCAAGTAACACTTGTTTGATGGCGCTAACATCGCTGGATAAGGAGCGTAATCAGGTGACAAATTGATAAGTAGCTCGGACTTTCTTTCATGGTTCGATAATTATATATTCCAGCAACTATGTTCATTGAAATAAAATGGCTGCATGTTGTTTTCTTTCTCTTTTTATTATTTTATGGCTAAAGCCTGAAATCCTTGTATTATGAAAAAATTGCCCATCCGGTGTTATGGCACCAATATTCAATGGCGCTAAAAGTGATGGTGCCCCCCAAGGCCGTTTGTAGCAGTCGAACCAACTACCTTTGGTTTTACTTAGAGCAAAATTTCTTAAACACATGTAATAGGATATAGTTAAGGCACCCGAACCACCGCCTTTGTCGTTGATTAACGCAAAGGTAATTCAGACGCTCAACCTTTTGTTTCAATGAAGACAAAGTTTGTTAACGAGCACTTAATAAAACATAGTTAATTGGGAAATCAAATATCACGTGTTGATCATTCTCATGAAGTTGCCATCCCTAGCTGCATCTTACCTAAGACTACCGCAGAGTGGAACCACTTTCCGCCTCTTATTGCCTGTATTGAAGACACGCCATCCTTCGAGATAGCCATCATCAAGCTTCTCATTGAACAGGCATCTGCATTATGATTTTTGCTTTTGGCTTGTACTTGTTTTTCTTTGCTTGTTTTGTTTTTCCACTTACTCCCTCTGTAACGGCCCTCTTGGCCCTGAGAGTATAGTAATGAATAAAAAAAGTTAAAACAGTCAAACCTACAACCTTTGATTTTAATTAAGCCAAAGTTTCTTAAAGCACACTTAATAAGATGTAGTTAATTAAGACAGTCGAACGAACGACCTCTGGTTTTAATTAAGGCAAAGTTTCTTAAAGCACAGTTAATAAGACATAGTTAATTAGGGCACTCAAACCCACTACCTTTGCATTTAATTAGGACAAAGCTTCTTAAAGCACAGTTAATAAAATATAGGTAATTAAGGCATTCGAAGACGCTACTATTCGTTTTAATCACGACAAAGTTTTTAAAGCAGAATAAATAACATATAGTTAGGAGACGAGAACCCACGAATTTTTGTTTTAATTAAGGCAATATTTCTTAAAGCACAGTTAATAAGGTATAGTAAATTAAGGCAGTCTAACCCACTACCGCTGGTTTTAATTAAGGCACAGTTACTTAAGGCACTCGAAACCACGACCTTTGGTTTTATTTAAGTCAACGTTTCTTTAAGCTCAGTTAATAAAATACAGTTAATTGAGACACTCGAACCCACTACGTTTGGTTCTAATTAAAGTAAAGCTAATTAAGCCACTTTACCCACGACCTTTGCGGGAGTGAAACCCATTGCCATTGCTTTTAAGAAAGGCAAGGTTTCTTAAAGCACAGTTAATAAGATGTAGTTGAATAATGCAGTCGATACCACGACCATTGCTGTTAATCAATACGTAATTAATTAAGGAACAGTTAATTAGGATAGAGGTAAGTAAGTCACTCAAACCCACGACCTTACTTGGCAGAAAACAATTTATATGAAGTAACAACGCGTTGCAATGACAATGAGAAGTTATTTAATGAATGTCTCGGGAGCGCGCAGGCTTTTGCCTTCATTCACTTTAGCCTATGCTAAAGTGACTGTCAACTTTTTTTTAATGCAGTCAACAACAATTCAGATTAACGTCTTGCGTTTCTGTTAACGGGAAGTTTAAAACGTACTTTGTTATTTATAGTCCGTTAAGATGATTGCAAAAAGAAAATAACATCTGATATGTACGTGGTGCGCAGCGCATACAGTGCACGTCCGACGACAGAGAAGCCGCTGACACGGCACTCGTCTACGTGTTTCTCGACTACTACGAGCGCACTCAAGAACGCCAATTTGGTAGCATTTGTGTACCGTACATATGTTTTGTATCTTGTCTTGAGGCAAGTTAGCTACAACGCCCTGCGTAGAGAAAGATAAACGGCACGAAAACCAGAACCAAGACACCCCCATGAGCGCGCAAGCAATTTTCCGCTAACTCACGAGGTGCAGTTCTGTATATTGGCTCAACTCGTTCATGGTGTATACTAAAATCCTGTTTACGAAAATCAGTCAATTTTATTAGATTAATAAAAGTTTCGCATCGGTTACACTGGTTCACGATATCAGCTGTTGCTATCAGTGCTGGCCATCTGAAGGGGTCACTTGGTTTCGAATAGGTTCGTCATTTTTGCCCTGAGCGGATTGCGTTACACCCGCTGCCCGATCTTTTTTTACCATTCGGAACGCTTCCAACTACGTGGAGCCGAACGTCCGTACTTCACCCTTAGGCAAAGGCCAAGAAAAGCGATGCCATAACAGAGGGTGTGACTAATTTCAACCTCTCCTCACCAATGTATCGGCACCTATCTCGTTAGGAAGCCGCCTATAGATGAGTAAAGGAGTGAATTGTGAGTAAGAGGCTATAAGCATGCTCAGCCATTCTGCCCTCCCCCCCCTCGTCCAGGAACATTCCAGACGCTAATATAGGAGTGCGTGGGTTGCTATACGAAGAACCATGTGATTTTGTACTTAGGGGGAGTGGCTAACTGACTGGCAAGCGAGAGCAGGCTGGGCGTGTTGATACATGACGAAAGTGCAGCAGCGCAAAACTAAGACAGTGACAGAGGGTGCCAGACACACACGCCTTTGTTGTGTCTCGCAGGCTCCTTGGCCGTCTTGGTTTCGCGAAACTAATAACTCAGAACCAAGCTTCAGTAGTCAATAGAGAGTTTAAAAACGACATCTGACTGTTTACTTGGATGCATGAAAAGTGACTTCACGCATGCTGCACTCGCGTTCTCGTTAAGACTTTAATAGAGCGTCTTCCATGGCAAACAAATAGGCGCCATCTGGTAAATAAGAATCATGCATCCGCGGCATCGGTGGTGTCTTTCGTCGTGCCTGAAAGCGCCAGAACAGAAAGTTGTTCTCAATAGTGAAAACGTTGTGCTAAGCTTTTTATGACGTGAAGCAGGCAAAAGTTCGCAGTAAATGGATGCGTGTCTGTCTTTGTGGCAAAGTGCAAGAACAACAGCCGCTGTTTCCGTTTCTGAAGAATGTGTGTGCGTGTTGCGTGAGTCCCACCAATGTCCCAATAGTGGGCCCTCGTATCGATACAAAAGTTACATTTCCTTAAATCACACATTTAGGAGCGGTACGTTTGCACTGTCGTCACACGTATTTGCTTTCCGCAGTGACTACGTGGCTTCGCCTGAGCGATGGGAGCGTATCTCCTTACCTCCCTGCCGCACCCGGACCGCAGACAAGCGCTACGTCTGCGAGATGGACGGCCTGGTCGTTCTGGGCCGCCACTGCGGTCGCTGCGTCGACGTCGGCTTTCCGGACGTGCTGCGGCAGCTCTTGCAGTTCATGCAGATCCCGAGCTTCGGCGGCTCCCGGACGCCCCCTAGCGACAGGCATAAGCCGTGGAGGACAGTGCTCCTCTCGGGTCCCGCGGCCACCGGCAAGCACAGCCTAGCGAGAGCCCTGAGCAGCGGCATCCGGGTCTGTTCGGTGTCCTACGTGTACGTGCCGGAGTTGTTGCGCAAGCCGCAGCTCAAGCTGGAGCTGACCGTCAGGAGCATCTTCGACGCCGCCGGAGCGGTGGTGCCGACGGTGGTCATCCTAGACAGGGTGGACGAGATATGCATGGCGGGAGCAGAGCACGCGTCCAAGGTATATGCAGTGTGAACAAAGAAGACGGGCTGGGTGGTTAAACATCAATGCTGACGTTTCTGTGAATGGCACAGGTTCGATATTTGTAAGGATAGCGCAACACGCTTTCAACGTTCCTCTCACGAAGTTTCGCCATGGCAAATTTGCAGGCAGGCGTGGCACGTAGATCATGCGGTGGCAGTCGTGTATGCAAAGTATCGTATAGCGACACGACATGGAAACAGCCGAAAGTTCAAAAAAAGCCCCGCGCCCTAGCCTCGCTTCCAGCAGGGCTAGGGTGCTTGTCGCTTGTCAAGGCCCCACTCACGAACCCATCGACTTAAGACGCTCTCCTTCCAACGACGCCGATTATGGCACTTGACCTCGGTAAAACATTCAGTGCCTCGAAGGAAGCTTGAAGAGGATGTAATGCATAGAGAGGTTCGAAGGTTGTGGAGAGAAAAATGAGGTATATAGTAGGGAGTGAACTGTCTTACAATTGAACACACCCCAACCAAACTATGAGACAGCGCGAAGACACAGCGAGTGTCGTGTTTTCTTGTATGTCTTCGCGTTGTCCTTCTCAGTGCGCTGCTTCACCACCAACGTATGGGGAATATACTCATGGTAATGCATATCCAGGGAGCTGCATAAATACTTGCATCGTGCTCTACTTCTCTTACTAATCGATACTCGGTCTTTTCCAACGTCATAAATCTTCGTGCATCCCAGGTCTTCTCCGAGTGCATACAAGATGTTCTCGACGACCCGGACGGCCACTCGGCGTCTCGCCGATACGTGATTGGCGTCACCAACAGCCCCTGGCTCCTGACCGCTGGCGTGCAGGCGTTGTTCCAGCGGCGAATCTACGTCCCGCTTCCCGACCACACGTGCCGGGCCACGATTGCGCAGCATCTCCTCTCGGGCTCCGACGGTTACGCGGCCTCCCTTTCACTCGGAGACATCGCGGACGCCACGCAGGGCTTCACGAGCACCGAGCTCGCCATGTGCTTGCGCAGCCCCTTCTGGCAGATCGAGTCGCGCGAGAAGCTCGACGAGCGGTTCGTGGACCTGGTCAGCGTCTCCGGTTTGGGACCCGCACGCTGCTGCTGCCTCTGTGTCGGAGAGGTCGAGCCGGACGAGGAACTGACGCCGCCGCAGTTGTCGAGCGTGTCGGAAACAGGCCCCGAATGTCCCAGCGCGACGCCGCTCATCGCCGTCGACGCTGAACTGCAGAAGGTCATTGGAGCCATGACCCGAGTGCTGGCGCAGAACGCGAGGCCTAGACCACCACTCCGAGGGGTGGCGGTGAGGACGTCGTCGAAATCGTCAGTGCGGAACTGCATTATTTGTTGACATTTGAAGATCTTTGGGGAGGGGTGGGGGATTTTTATCATTTATTCGTTTGATTCCTCCTACAATGAATCCGTGCCGATTTTTCTTTTAACGTGGTTCAATTAGTTACTTGTCATTAGAAATTTCAATTTTACCTTTTCTAATTACTGCCGGCTTAAGCGTGGTGCCATCAAACCACAATTCCGCGACATGAACTATAAATAAAAGTTTATTCTTCCGAGGTGTAGGAGCTGCTCTAGCATAGAGAGTGCATATTTTTGGGCGTAATTCAAATTGAGAACAAACTAAGCAGCTTTATTGTATCATTCAGGCACGTAGCCAGATCTCACGTTTGTTTAAACCTTTTGGAATGATGAAGGAGAGAGCGACAGGATGAGCGCAATGGCAAAATACAGAACCTTAATTCAGCGACGCCTTCATGTGAATAAGCTGGGACTGATTTACATTATTCTAACCGTGCGAGACATGGGACAAGAAAGCGCTTGTATCGTTCACACTGATGTTGCGTTTATTGGGCTGTTAAAAGACTACAAGCACGCTAGTCAACTTTCGATCGTTATTAAAAGTTAACTGTAGTCCAATAAGGCCGAAACTATGTAAGCAAATTCTAGTATAATACGTGCAAAGCACATGATTTGATTGAGGCACCCTGTAACGTTGATTTTGACTTTGACTGCCTGGCATTGATCAACGTCCACTCAATGCGCGGTATGCGAGCGTTCTTGCATTCTTCCCTCATTGCTATTCGACCGCTAGGACTGCGAAGAAATCCAGGAGCTTGTGCTGTCCAGCGCACAGCCATTAGCCCCGAGAACGAACGCGAGCGGCGCTGCGAGCGCCGCTCGCGTGACGTCAGGGCACGGACTCGCGCCTGTCGTCTGCTACAGTTCGGGCGTTGTCCGGGCGCTTTCTGCGGTATTTTCGTTTGTTCGCCCTTGTTCTCTCTGCTTGTATACTTATGGTGGTCGTCTCAAATATATTTTTACGACGTCTTCCTTTGCGAACATTTATTCAAAGAGCTAATTTCTTAGACAACAATGCAGCTCTCGAAGGCAACGCTACAGTGCCAGACGAAGCGACGCAGACCAGCCCATTGCGGGTTTTTCATACGCGGATAGACAATCGCAAACGCATAGCCTATAGGAACCCAGTTATGATACCATACCTGCCGCGGTGCAACAAGTATGTCACAAAGCTGGCTATATATGACTTCTACAGCAGTTACGTTGATTTCATTCCGCTAAAACAGGTTTGCTCACGACGAGTAGTTCATCGTATAATATCGAATTTTTGCATTTCCTCACAGAAACGCTCGGCAGTAGCGCGGGGACTTAACTAATACTGGACCTTAGATTCTAGACGCCTCACTTGCTTCTTTAACTGCTTGTCAGCATTAGGAGGTTCTTCCCGTGTTTATTTTTTTTAAGCGGCGGAAATTTGAAGTAAAGTTAATGAAGGCTTACAGCTATTTACAGAGTACAAATAGGAATGTACCAATATATATTCCCTTTTCCGTGCTACACGTTCAACTCACCTTTTTAGAGCGCGTTTGTTAATGATTAAGAATGTATGTTAGGTTCCTCTTTTTTTGTCTATGTTACCAAGTGTATATCATTTATTTATTTCAATGCCGTAGTGTGTTTTGCATTGTTATTGTGGAAATATTTCACTGTTCTTTCATATATTGTATAAATGCAATGTTTTATGGCCACCGTATAAATGTAATTTATATGGCGATTGATGTGTTACCCCATGCAGCCATATTTTACCTAAGGGGGTGAGGTTACCTCAAGCCGCGTCTGTGCGGCTTTTTTCCCTCATCCACCTCCATTTACCACTCCTCTGTACATGTGTGTGTGTAAATGGAAATTAATAAATCAAATCAAACTCACTCGAGAAATTTACTGGTGCTTGTTGCTTGAGGAATATACATGACGAATCTGTTTCGTGAACTGACACAGGCTGCTCGGCCCAATTTTTTTAGTGAAGTATGCCTGCTGGACCGCATAGCTGCAGCCAGAAAGAAGTCGAAGTGTCAATGACTAGTAGTATGGGACATATTGAAGATATCGAAATTCCCCCGGTGGAGGGTCAGAAATCAAGTGAAAGTAATGCAAGACTTGTGGTGCTTTCTTTATGAATGTTTGCGATTGGATTGGAGCAAACTTAATTTAGCCTGCAAGGTTCTCTTTTATGTACCGACGAAGCGAATAGTTATCCGTTTGTACAATTAAATAACGCTGGATCGAGACATGGTGAGGAAGAAGGTGCTTGAATTTTCCTTTTGTAGGCAATCTAAGCTGCGGTGTAGTAACTCGAGAATACTTTAGCCATTCCAGTTGGCGCTGTAAAAAAATGCTTTATGGTTTTAATTCGAAGTTGTAGTGAACTGATGGATTTCGCGATCATAGCGTGCCTCGCCATACGGACAGTCGATTGCTACCGTTACGTGATCAGGGGTTGCGTCGGCGGTTACGCAAATTTGACGTCAGGAGATTGGAATGAAACATATTGGAATAGCTTTACGTTATAGGGCCCCTGGTTTCCCGCCCACCTAGGTCGTATCCCGGACGCCCCACCCAACCTCAACGAGACAGCCGTAGACGCTGCGCGCGCGCTTACTGACCGCACCTTCACCCCCGGGCAGCCGGGTCTCGATGAGTTGGAGGCGAACAAGGGCACCCCAGTAACTTACAACGAAACCACTAAAGATTTTGCTTGGGACGACGTGTCTTTCCGCCATAGCACCCCAAACTAAACAGACCGCAGGAGCTAACCCTACGCTTCTTACAAACACATACCTATCCCAACCACGTTCCACATCATCTACCCGGACGTCTACCCCGACGATGCGTGCCCCTCGTGTGGGGCCACGGCGACACTCGCACACGTGCTCTGGGAGTGTAGAAACGCTCCACCCGATTCTACCTCCGACAAGTGGGAGAAGACCCTACGAAGCCCGCTTCTAAAAGGCCAGCAACGGGCCGTCCAGCAGGCTCGCGCAGCGGCCTCCAGGTACTCCCAGTGAGTCCCTGCGTGGGAGACGCCCACTGCGCGCTGACGTGCGTCCTGCAGGACCTTTATTATAGTTTGTCCAATCCAACCCTCTCAGAGGTTATAAAATAGAGTGCACAACAACGCCTCAAGCAAACACCTCTCACTGTGTGTTCTGTGTACTACGCAGACAAAGAGCAGTGGTGCACGCAAGGTAATGTTTAACATCAACGCACCACTCTCCTGTTAGCCTAAATGTTTAAGAAATTAAGCTTTAGCTGCCAACATTACCGCTAATTATCATCAATCGAAGCATCCAGCACGGAAAGCTTCGCTTACATCGATTCCCACATTCTGTGGGATCCGCATAATTCTTTTTCTCGCCGGAGCCGCGCTCGTCTGGTTTGAAAATCACGAGAACGTTCTGTCAAGCGGGGATAATTTCGTAGAAGAATCCACCAAGTGCTTTGAGGACCCGATCTTTAAGAAAAAGAAGGATGAGCGGACACTTTCCTGGCGAGCTCAGTTACCTGGCGAAATTTGTACAAGGTACGAAGAGGCTGTTTTGACCTTATGCGGAATCGTCAGCGCCACCATGACAGAGGAAGACAGAGTAGGACATTTGCTTAAAGGAAGTGCTGAAAATAAGAAGGATTGGATCAAACTTCGCACGCTTGGACAATGTCACTACTATTGCAAGTGTGTCCAACCCAGCCCATGACGATATCTCCTCGGTGATTTGGCAAGTGGTTAAAGAAGAGCTTGGATGCTTTAAACTTGTTGATGACGCTCATGTGTGCTATCAGTGTGCATTTCACGATCGCTCTCAAGCGATACCGCCCACCTTGGTACGCCAGAGTTACCGAGAGCCTCGCATGACCTATGTTGATCGTGTGGAGAGCAGCAACTTGCCACCGCAGCAAGCAAGTCTAGGACTCCGGCAAGATTCACCACCACGATTTGTTCCGCGGGCACTTAGCTCCTACAACCAGCCTGATAGTTCATTTCTACCACTGACACCCATGTCGCTGCTGTCCAGTGGCGTAGCCAGAAATTTCGTTCGGGGGGGGCTCACATTGGAGCTCACTCTCCTCCTTAAGAGGACGCTTTAGCTCGGGTGCTCGTATCTAAATACATGTATAAGGAGGATTCGTTTTTCTCGGCCACCAATGCACCAAATTTGACGAGGTTTGGTGCATTTAAAAGAAAAACTGAAATTCTAGTAACTGTTGGTTTCGAATTTTTCATTTAGGTTGTCAATCTTTTATTAAACATTCACCGAAATCGCAAATTTTCAGAAATCTAAACTATCAAGTTTAAAACCAAGTAACTCATCAATGAAAAATGATATCACAATTCTGTAATTGAACCCAATGGTACATCTACAGCGGAAAACAATTTCTACGTTACACTTGAATCTCAAGAAATGTAGCATCATGGAAATACGGCTTTCCCAGAATCCTTGTACACAACGTAACCAATTCACATAAGATACGAATTGACAAACCAAATTTGTCCGCTTTGACTGTTATAATAGACGCCGTTTATTGAACAGCGACATATGTGCTTGATGCAGAGCTATTAGTTTGTAAACGTCGTGCTTCTATTTTTTTTTAACTTTCGAGTTTTTCAAAATATTTAAACAATGTTCAGGTCCTAATTCGAAATTCCGCTTCTAACAGACATTAGAATGTAACTTTCTCTCTCAAATGCAACAAATTTAATTAAAAGCGATCCGGGGGTTATCACAGAGAAGCGTTTCTGCATTTTATATGTACTTGAATAGGCCGCGTCGGAGTTGAGTGCGAGCTACAGCTTCCTCTTAAACATTTTGTCTGGGAATAAAATACATTAATAATAACTGCATTGTCATTGCTAAAGATGCTGCAAACAAATTCTTGACCGCTACGCACTGTCAAAACAAGTAAAATATGTATTTCTTCATAAAGAATTTACTTGTATGTGCCAAAAATTGTGCCCAAAATAACCGATATCAATGCTTCCATATTTTTTTCTCTACTTAATAAGTAAATAAAATATCACACGATCTTTAGAACTATATCAGTTCGAAACCAGCAAGGCAGTGCATGCCGCTGATATGAAAAATGTAAAGGCCATGAAATGAACAAGTTGAGGACAAATATGTTAATGAAACTTTGTCATTCAAGAGCCTTGTTTAGACTCTTGTACATATGCAACGGTCAGTGAAAAATCTCAATGACGCTGTCATATGTTCCAATGTATTGCGCAGGAGCAGCTGTCACCGGTCGTGTATCGTGAGTAATTGCACCGAAATTATAGCCGCAACCGAGAGCACGTATAAAATGCAGGAGTTCTGCAAAATAAACGAGGGCGAGTCAAATGAAAGTTAGCCAATGCGAATATATGACAAACGGGGTAGCTTATTTAAAAGTAGTCTCCTTGATCATTTAGACATTTGTCCCGTTGTCGCGAGATTCCCGTCTCATTAAATTCTTTGGGTTGCTGCTTCAAAAAGTCCGCAACTGACTCTTTCACGTCATCGTCCGACACGAATCTGGATCACTTGAGCAGTTTTTTTTTTTTTCAAACGTTCCAAAAAGTGGAAGTCGCAAGGCGACAGGTTTGGGCTGTATGGCGGATGTTGCAGCGTTTCCCCGTTGAACATTGCCAGTTTTGTATTAACCACATCAGCGACGTGGGGACGGCATTTTCGTGGAACAAGATGACCCCATTCGGCAATTTTCCACGTAGTTAATTTGTTCTTGATTGTGACACGCAGCTGATCTGGCGTTTTACAATAACGAAACAAATTTGTAGTCTCAAAAGATTTAGCAAATTCGATCAGTAATGGCCTCTGACGATCGAAAAAGGAAAGTCAACAACACCGTTTCGGCGGAAATGACGGCCTTTCCTATGTTGGGGGTGGTGAATTCGGATGTTTCCACTGTAAGCTTTGCTGTCGTGTTTCGGGCTCGTAGAAGTGGCACCATGGTTCTTCCCTCATCGCAATTGGAGGCAAGAAGTCGTCACCCTTATTGTGATACCGGATCAGATGAGTCAAGGCAGCGCTGAACTTCTCCGTCTTCTGGCGGTAGTTCAAAATCTCAGGCAACCATTGCGCACACAAGAGCGGATAACCGAGATGTTCGTGAATTATGGCGCGAACCGGACCGTCACCGATGTTCACGCGCTCTGCCAGTTCGTCGATGCTTATCCTCCGTTCTTGTCTCATCAGCTCATCAACCCTTGCCCTTTTGTTAGGGGTGATTGCACGATGGCTTTGGCCCTGCCTTGGATCGTCTTTGCAACTTTCACGTCCTTCTTTGAACCGTTCGCTCGAACGCTTCACAGTGGCCAATGAAATACGATGTTTAACGTACACGGCAGCCATACGGCGACTAATTTCTTTTGGGGAAATACCTTCAGCTGTCAAAAACCTCAGAGCACCACGCTGTTCAACTTCTAGAGCGTTCATTAGGTCGCGCAACCATGTTCAACCCAGTGTATGAGAGCATTAAACAACCTTGATACTCACACCTGCGTGTCACTTTTGTAATAGAGAGATGTCTCTGTGTCACGTGCATGCCTTAGATAATGGACCGAGCAATTAGTGCGCGGGGTAGGTTGGCTCACTTTCATTTTACTCGCCTTCGTATATTAGAAATGCGATGATACAATGGATTATACAAATGCGAATATTCAGCTTGGTAAAAGGCAAAAACGTGTCACTGGAAACAAAGTTCACTGCACGTATACACAAAACCCCGCATCAAGATATTTAAATATACGCATAAGTCTCCAATAAATCTGCGTATCTAAATAAAGTCACTGTATACAATGCGTTAAACAAGGCAAATAAACATGTTGTGCAATCAGAGATTCACAGAATCCTAGATCCCTCCCCTATTCCGTCCACTGCCCCCGATGTATCGC
The DNA here is from genome assembly GCF_038994185.2 of Dermacentor albipictus. NCBI lineage: Eukaryota > Metazoa > Arthropoda > Arachnida > Ixodida > Ixodidae > Dermacentor > Dermacentor albipictus. The sequence continues at coordinate 5,622,083 of NW_027225569.1, read as the reverse complement.
GCGCGACGGAAGGCGGCGCGCTTGCTCCCCACTTTTCTCTTTTGCACACAGAAAACTGAGCCATTATCGTCGTCTCACCCATTCCAGCCCCCCGTCCCGCATCCGACGCTTTTACTCGCACATACAGCATGCGGCGCTCGGTCGCGATGTTGTCGCCCTTCGACTTTATACGAAACATGAGGGCGACGGCGACGCCAGGAATGCGCCTGGAGTGTCCGTATAACTGCCATCGCAATACTATATAATAAGACTATCCGACAACTGAAGCGTCCCGTGGCCCATTACTGTTCGCAAAAGAAAAAGTAACAAAACGGAACTTTCACCATGCGACAATTCGCTGCACCACAACAATGTCTTCTCTTTTTTCTTTTGTGGGGCCGGGGCACCGAAATGAAAAAAGTGCAAAGTATTTTGGCCACAACCGAATGCCTAATTTGGGCACCTAATGTAGCTACCGAAAGAATATCAAAGAAAACGTGAGACGCTTCGTCCACCGAGAACCATACGCATACTGCTCGGTATCCTACACTGGCGAGACAAGACTTTTCAGGGAGATTGCGCTCAAGCGAACGCGGTGCAATTCCTCGAGTCCCCACAGTGATGGCGGCGAGCGACGATAGTTTCTTTTTTCTTGTCTGCTAGCCAGAAAGTGCCCAAAACTCTGCCAGGCGAAAATCCACTCGGCCAGAGAAAAGCGAACGCGCTCTGAAGTGCGCCGCGCGGTGGTCGGAGCAACACGAGAAAAACGCATGCGCTCTGCCCTTATGAAAATGAACCATGAGTTTCTGTAGAGGACGTGATGTGTTCCTAAGGTGACATCAGACATGCATAAGAAATGCATCGTCTAATGTTTTTTGGCATCACAAGTACATCAGAGACTCAAATGACAATGCACCTTAAGATTTCTGATGAGAGGAGTACACAGCTTTTTTGTGTTATTGCTAATGTCAAAGTACATCACGTATGAATGTGTACGATGCCAAGTCGTGAAAAATTCTTTGTAATGCGATAGCATTAAATGGCTCATGAGCCGGAAAATCCGGCATTGTCGGCCTGAGCACTCGATGTACAAAGAGGTTACAAACTCTCAACCTTTCATGGGAGTTAAACCCACTACCTTTGGTGTTGATTAAGATACCGTTAATTAAGACAGTTATTGAAGATATAGTTAATTAATGCACTCGAACGCACGTACCACCCTTAGTGGAAGTCGAAGCATGTTAATTAATATGTTAATTAATGTGCACCTGATTATTATGTCGTTAATTAAGACACTCGTACCCACGACCTTTGGTGTTAATGAAGGCGCTGTTAATTAAGGCGTAGTTAAGATACAGTTACTTGAGGCACTCGAACCCACGACCTTTGTTAATGATGACGATGCTAATTAAGGCGCAGTTAATTACGACCTAGGAATTAAGTCACTCGAACTCATTACCTTGTGTGGGAATCGAACCCACGAACATTGTTGTTAATGAAGGCGATATTAATTGAGGTAATGTTAATTAATATATAGTCAATTAAGACACTCGAACCCACGATCTTCGGTGTTAATGAAGGCGGTGTTAATTGAGCACAGTTAAGATACAGTTATTTGAGGCACTCGAACCCACGACTTCTGTTAATGATGATGGTGCTAATTAATGCACTGTTAATTAAGATCTAACAGTCAAGTCACTCGCACCCAGTACCTTGGGTGGGAATCGAACCCACGACCTTTGTTGGTAATGAAGGCGATGTTAATTAAGGTACTGTTAATTAATATAGTCACTTAAGGCACTCGATCCCACGGCCTTAGTTGGTAAAGTTTATGTTAATTAAGGCATATTTAATTAATATATTGTTAATGAAAACACTCGAACCCATGATCTTGTGTAGGAGTTGTGCCCACGAACGTTGTCGTTAATGAAGGCGATGCTAATTAATGTACAGCTAATTAAGATATAGTTGATGAATGCACTCGAACCCATGACTATTGGTGGGAGTCGAACTCATGACCATTGGTGTTAATGAAGACGATGTTAAGTAAGGTACCGTTAATTAGGATACAGTTAATTAAGACACTCGGACCCTTGGCCTTTGCTGGGAGTGGTTTTGATTCATCGTTGGGGGCAGTCTAAGAGACAAAAATGAAGAAAACGATATAACACAGCGTGAGCGCCGAGTACTCTGGAAACGCTTCCGATATATCAGGGCTAGGCACAAAACAACGACGTCATTTTCTTTCCTTTTTAAAGAGCACTGTAAGATTGTGTTACTCCGTTATCACATTTGGTAAACAGTGCCAAACTATAGCGTATGCCTTGTTCTGGGCAGTTTGATTACTCGGATGTGTTACTAGTCTTTAAGTGGCAAACCGACAATTCTGCAGATTGACATGATCATGACATGGAAAACTGCGCGTAAAAAATTATGGGGTTTTACGTGCCAAAACCACTTTCTGATTATGTGGCACGCCGTAGTGGAGGACTCCGGAAATTTCGACCACCTGGGGTTCTTAACGTGCACCTAAATCTAAGTACACGGGTGTTTTCGCATTTCGCCCCCATTGAAATGCGGCCGCCGAAGCCGGGATTCGATCCCGCGACCTCGAGCTCAGCAGCCCAACACCACCATAGCCACTGAGCAACCACGACGGGGAGAAAAAGAAAAGAAAAAGAAACTGCGCGTAAGCGGCAGCGTCTATTTGCTGGAACGCACTGTAGTACTTGGTTGCACGCACATCGTACGCCAGCGCACACTTCTGGCATATACCACATAGGACAAATGCACGCTGTCGAGACATGTGGGTTTTTCGAGGAATCTTCGTGGGTAGCACGATCAACACAGAAGGCACGAGCGACAGGAGTGCAACCCGCGCACGTTAAACACGCCAACACGAAAGCAAGATACGGACGACAGGGGTGTAAGCTGCGCCACACGAGCAGATTTGATGATTTCCGACTGACACTGTTGCAACGGGCACTAAAACATCGTACACTGCACATGTGTCGCTCGGAGATCGCGTCAACGATGTCTGAGGCTATATAGTTGATGTGAACGACAGCAGGAAGTTATTTAAATTGAAGTGACGGCGCAGGTAGCACGGGGAGCAGCGAAATGCGTAATTCACGGTTTTTATGAGAGGTAACTGAAGTGAAAATCGTTCGAATAGCGTCACCGCAACGGCTTTCTATAGGGTTAACATTTTCAGATCTCGAAGGCCATGCTTTTGCTGGCTGCAGATAGCCGAAGCGATTCAAATTGAAAATGCGTTATAGAATTTCTTTCTATGCCAAGCTATAGCTTACAATATAGACTTATCTTTGGTTCTCTTTGTCTTGCAACAGCTATGCGCAATTAGGCAGCCGCACAAATCCTCAGATGACGCTAGCCGAGACATTGGCTGGCCCCAACCGACCTGTTCGTGGCGCCACCTACCGTCCCGTTTCCTATCCAATCCAATCCAATCAGTCTGTCGCTCTGTTTTCGAGTCGGTCGGGTGTGCGAGCTGCAACGATGTGCTTGTTAGATCGTGTGTTTTTGTGTTTGCTGTAACCAAATGTGACTTAGTTCGCGTGCGCATAAGCGCCACAGACAGCTTGTGTCTCGCTGCAAACTCGCCGTGTGCGTGGCGCGCCAGCGAAATGTGGACCAACGATGTTCATGCTGTCGAGTGCGTTCCCTTTGTCTCTGGTTGTCGCGGAAAGTTGGGTGGACGTCGCGAAGAAATAATGCGTGTTGTTAGCGTGCCACTGCTCGTCCACTATGCACCGGTATGTCTGCTGGGAGTAGCATCGAAGCACTGGCAACTTGGAGGGCGCTTTTCGACCGCGTCGGGCCGTTCAAAAGGTGAGTAACCGTGCTTGCTAACTACACACGTGTTGTGCGTGCTTCTCGTGTGGGCATAGGGTGCCTTGCGAACGTAGGAAAGAGAACTCCCACGACAACAGTGAAACCTATGCCGATGCTTGCTGGGTGTCAGAGTTTAGTTGCGCGAATTAATTGCCATAATGCAGAATTGAAAATCTTGATAAGCGTTTTCTTCTGATGAGAAAGATTACGTTCAGAAACAATCGTGCTCATCATGCGCGCTTGTGCGTGAGCTCCCGTTTTTCTGCTGAAGTCGCATGATAACGACTCATCTACCTCTTGACCGATTCTTACTGCTATGACGTTTCCTCGCTTATAAATGATTCGACGTTGTAGATAATCTCTGCTTACAAGGTTTTCGAAAAAAAATGTAAGCAATCACAGCGTGCTACTAGTACAAGTTTGTTTTGAAGGGGTGTTGCCATAACTTCGACGTAAGTAAACATTACAAGGGATAGTTACTTAAAGTTATGAAAGAAACTCTAGAATCGTTATGTAAACAAACATTCATGTAATGCGCTGCTGCTCCTGCGTGTGAAATTTTGCCTTGTTGAAGGGGTCCCTGTTATCGTGACATTCATCAGTAACTTTGACTTTGTGCTCTGTTGCCACCCTGCACCAGTGCAGGCATTGTTTTCATGACTGTTTTTACATGCTCCTTGCATGTGTTCACTATGTGATAGTCTTACTGTGCCACAGCTATAAGTTAACACAGAATTCTCTTCGTAGTGGTGAAGCCGTGACCCACAACAGTGTCCACATAACCCGTGGCCATGGCTGCAGCAACACGGCGTGTAATCTGGATGGATATGTCAGGTATGCTTTAAGTGTACGTGTTCACAAAAGTAGGATCTCGGTATCATTAGTGGATAAGTGTATCGACATATTACTTAATGCATCTTGCTAAATAGGCTAAATATTTCTGCAACATCATTCCACTTGCTGCTTATTTGTGTTTGTAGATATTATGCACACATTATCTTGTTCTGTTAAAACTACACGTCGCATGTCCTGACGTTTAGTATTTTTCTCGCATCAATTGCTTGGCTGCAAGTCCATTTTATTTTTGCCTATTACACAGTATGTTTCTTTTTATCTTGGTTTTATTTGTTTGGAACTGTTTCTTATGCTGTAGCCCATATTTCCCTGTTTTCCTTTCTGCTTATGATACACACATGTGCTGTTTTTGTCCATGTAAGAATTCGAAGTGTAGTGTGTCATATATGTCACAGGTCTAAGCACGCAGTGTGCCTACCATTGTTTAACATTGATATTTACAATCATGTCTGTCTTGTTCTCAGAATAACTGTCACTGGCAAATACACATTTGATGAACTAGAATTTCTTGAAATGAAATAGGAAGGCCAGTATTCATTGTGCTGCAGTTACTTAAGTAGTGAGGTGTTTTCTGGTAAGCTTTCTATTTTTTCTCTCACTTTCTTCGTATTCTTTTCTTTGCAAGCTGCCCTTATTCATGCTGGTAGGCATTGTAGCAGTTGTGAGTGTGTTTACTGCAGCAATGTCACAGCTAGTTTGCACACACTACACGATGCCAACAGATACCCATCACTGTTTTTGTGCATTTCTGAGAACCAGCTGTGTCCACTCGGCGAAACTTGTAGTGTCCATTTGAATTTACCAATCAGTTCATGTAACATTTCAGGACAAAATTTACGCAGTGAGAGAAGGGAGACTATGCAACATGACCTTGGCTAACAACTGACTGTTTAAGTTGTTGGAAGGACTAACAAAAATAGCACTGGATGTGCACTTGTGTTGTGCACCAGTTAATTTGAGAGGGATGGCAGAAGTTATAATTCAAAGGCATAAAATCATGGTAAATGGTGTCTGCATAAAAAGAAGTAAATAGGCACAGACTAATTTCTATCCCTTGTAATCTACAAAGGATGCCTTTCTTCATGCATTGATAATGGGGGCTGGCTCACACTTATTGTTATTTATGTGGTGCGCCTGACTGATTTCTCTTGCCAATTTTCAGCCATGGGTGAAAACAGATAAACAATCCTAATCTGGCCTGAAGCCCCATTGCAGATATGTGTGGCCAAGTCGGACGAGCATACTGGTCTTTTGAATGAAATATGGTGATCTCACAGGTACATATTTAGGCACCAGCCAGTCTGCGCTATGTACATTTGACCACATGTGAAAGGAATACAGCACAGTGCCTCTGACACGCACTGGACAAATTTGGTGCTACCTTTAACCAAGCAAGCCTCGTTTGCCTCCTTGCATTTCTCGATTCAATTTTCAATTCAATCAGTTCATGTAACTTTTCAGGACAAAATTTGCGCAGCGAGGGAAGGGAGACCATACAACATGACTGTTGTGCATATGCTGCCTAATTTATTTTTGCTGAAAATATACGTGCATTGCAGTCCACAAGTGAATTGACAAAGGCACCCAGGCATTGGAGGCTTGCTTAGTTAAAAATACCCAAAATTTGTCTCGTATCTTTCAGGATTAATGTAGGCTACTCTTTTGATCACGTGCATATTTGGTCCAATGTACATCGGGCACGCTGACTAGCCGGTGCCTCAGCATGCGCCTAGGAGAGCACCATAATTCACTCAAAGGACCAGTGTGCTCGTCTTATTTGACCATGCATTGACACGACAAGCTGTGCACTGGATTTAGCTTGTTTATCTGTTTCGTTCGCCTATGGCAACCGACTGATACAACAAAATCAGCGAAGAATACCACAGCCAAAAATGGGACGTGTGTCAGTCGACGCTCATTATGATTGCATGACAAAGAGGAATACTCTCTAATGACGTGGCATAGCAACCACCATGCTTATTTATTAAATTATTTTTATGCAAGCTTGTTTGTCATGCTTCTACGCATTTGTTTTTCAACTTGTGCCCTCCCTCTGAAAGCAGTGCTCGGGTGTAAATGATAAAAAACCCCAGACATGGTGTGGTGTATTTCTTGAATGGGATATATGCCATCATTCAGGAGGCCAACACATGCATGACATAGTAGGCTTGGAATGTATGAGAACTGTGCCCGTAGCTGATGCAAATATTCTATAACGACTGGCACTTGGATGTCTCTGGGATGCATTGGGTTGCCCATACACAAACACTCCTACGCTCATTTCCATGCCAAGTAATTAGTGAGAATTTCTCATTCACGCTAGCAATCCACAGACACTGCTGTCCTTTGTCAAGTGGAAACCGATATAGCTGAAGTAGTTCACGACATGTACACACGCCACAGCTGATCCATGTTGCTCATTTGTTCAGCCAAGAGCAATTTCTGCTTACTGTAGTTACTGCTGCACCCAAAGGCCACACAGTGGTTCCTCAACTTTGTGTGAACCGACACCACATAAATTTTTCGCAGAACTAGCTATAACGTCTCCAGACCGTTCTGCAGCAAGTGATACAGCGTGTATTTCTGTGGTTGATTGCCAAGTTTTGTTAATTATCTGTCCTTTCTACCATGCAGGGTACACATGCACTTACTTCAAGATGACGACACTCCACCTCAAGAACAGCCTCTCCTCAGTGATAAGTAGCGAGATTAAATGAAAGGAAGATATCACATCCGTAACCAGGCTGGTACTGTGTTTTCCTTTCATTTAACCTCCTTCTGCATTTAAGGAAGCATTGATATGCCCAATAAATGTTTTTGTTAAATTTCTTTCGTTGAGTAATGTCTAACATGCAGCATATGTAGGGCCCATGTACATGTCAGAAGTGCTGCATCTTCACTGGACATACATGCATACAGGCTGCATATATATAGCACCAAAGATAGTCACGCACAGGTAACATATTTAAATAAGGTCTGACTGCCATTGGGACACATGAGAAAATGTTACCACACGTGGTGGCCAATTTTGTTATAGGAGTAATACGAGCACCGGCAGTCTAACGTATAAGCTCATTAGAGATTCGCTAGGAAGACGTGAGAAAGTCACAAGAAAACTGCTTTGGAGTGCACATTAGGAAGACATTTCATGCTCACAAGAAAAGCACTCGTCAAGAGTTCTACAGAAAGACGGTGGCCAATATGTTATAGAATGACATTAGGAATACATCAGAAAATTCCAAAGAAACTCATCAGAAAGTCTAATGGCTGTGATGTCAAAACTCGTCAGACTTTCATGTGAAACTCATCTCATATTTTCATAAGGGTGGCTGCCTCTGGCAGCCCGCAGGTAGGGTAGCGAGGACCAAAAAAATTGAAGAAGCTGAATGCGTCCTCGCGAATAATACTCAAAGTAGAAAAGACCAATAAGAACGTAGTTACCTTAGCTGACTTTAGTGTCTTGACACGGATACTTTCGCGTAGGTAGAACAAAAATATTGATATTTTTTTAGGTGTCATGACGGCAGAAATGAACCATTGCAACGCTTCATCTCATCCGAACTCGCTGCTGGCTTTGTCAACTTGTCTGATAGTGTGTTGATTTGGCTTGTCTCGTTTATATGGTCCTATGTAAGACTTTAGAAAAGTAAATGCACCTTTGGCGTCCAATATTTATAGTAACATCAAACCCACAAAGTTCCGCAATTGAATATCTAAACCACCACTTTGGAAATGTCAATGCACCTTTCACATCAAAAGTTTATGAGAACTTTATACCCATAAATTTCGGAATTGGCATCCGTGCGCTGCGTAGATTCCGCGGCCTCCGCAAAATGCCGTGGCGAGCCCGTTCGCCATCAAAACGCCCTTGAAACTGTGCTCAAATGGGGCTGCTTGGCGTTATGTAACTCCCGGTGCATGGGCGCTGCCGCGAAATCCAGCCCGAGTTCGCAAGGTTTGCGCTGAAATGTCTTTTCGAGCTTGAAAAAGACATTCTGGAGAAAATTCAGAATGATTTCCGGCACCGGGGATTGTTTGGTGGGCGGTGCATGGAGAGCACGAGAAAATTGGGGGGGGGGGGAGGGCTGAAGCCCCCCCCCCCGGGACACGCCGAGGCTGCCGCATTTGATATAGATGCGGTGTGCCTGGACACATCGCTAGGTATTGCCAGCGCCGCCGGCAGCCTGCTCCACAGTTTAATGCCTAAGCACCCCGCGTGCCCGCTGACGAGACGTGGCCGTGTCCCAGTTCCTCCCAACGGCTACATCAAAGACGCGCTAACCGCAGTGACTCCCCCGAACTCGAGCGCAGCCACACACCACCACCGATACGACAACGGTGCTCTCCGTTACCTCGTCGTCGTTCTTTGTCACCGCCGCCGCTGGCTAACTAGCTGGTGCGACCGACGAGGGTGAGGCCGCAATATATCCATCTTCATCAGGACCCCCTTATGAAAAATTGGTTAAAAACAAAGTCTGTGTTTCAGTTGACAGTGTGAGTGCTTTTGCTTCAGTTGATGCCGGGGCTGCAGTTCTTGTTACGAGCTTCACCATCAAAAATCGTCTGGGAAAAAAAGTTATGTTTTCTTGGGATCGGAACGCTACCACTCGCGAAGTTGGCGGGCAAATGTTACGCCCATTTGGGGTCTATTTTGTTTCAGTTATGATGGCGGACACATACATTTCGAAGTGAATTTATTGGGCTTGCACGTACAACATATGACATTATGTTAGAAGTTGCTTTCTTGCGTGAGTGGCGGGCCACTTTGGTTGTGGCACTGGCCTGATTTCTCTTCGCCGTGACGTGCGTACATCAATGACAGATAACACCAGGGATGCCGCAGACGCTTTCTCCGTTCACAACTAGTGTATTTGCCCCCTCAGAATGCAATGTTAGTACCTGTCAAGACTGATCGCCCTCTTACGGGTTCTTGTTGTGGTTTAGCCGAAAACGATGATAACAATGCGCTCAAGAACAACGTGATAGTCCCTCGCTCCCTCGTTGTCATCACTGAAGGTTGTACTCGTTTGTGGAGAGTGAATGTTTCAAACCAATTCATAACATTGCCGCTATGACTTAAACTTGCAAGTTTTGACTAAGAAGCCATTCTCAGCGTCGGAATGGTCGAAATGTCAATTGCCGAAAAAAAAAATTCAACCCTGATTGCAGCCATGATAATTCTGCTGACTTTAAGCGCATGATTAACAAGTCGCTGTCTTCTAGTGAGCAGTGTCTGCTTCAAGGAGTGCTCGCTCGCTACGCCACCAGTGTTTGATTTTTCTCAAGACCAACGAGCGTCCCGTATACCACCGGCGTCCCGTATGCAACACCGAATCCATACAGGCCAATCGACGCTAATTGGTGAGAAGCCTTATCGCGTTTCACCTTCAGAGAGAAAAGTAATCGCCGAGCAGGTTGAAGAAAGGTTACGGAACGGAGTGATCCAGGAATTATTTACCCCCTGGGCTGCTCCTGTTATCCTAGTCACGAAAAAAGACAACTCATGGAGATTCTGTGTGGACTATCGCCACCTAAACACATTCACACAGAAGGACGTGTACCCCCTACCACGAATAGACAACGCCGTCGACTGCCTCCACTCCACGTCGTATTTCTCTTCTTTTGATTTACGGTCAGGATATTGGCAAATTCCTATGCACTCCTCAGACAAGGAGAAGACAACCTTCGTGACACCTGACGGTCTCCTTGAGTTCAACGTTATGCCCCTTGGCTTATGCAACCCTCCAGCGATATTCGAAAGATTTGTGATTTGAGTCCGCGTGCTCCGCGGACTCAAATGGGAAATTTGCATATGCTATTTAGACGATGTCATTATCTACCGCCGGACATTTCACGAGGACAATCGGCGGCTGTAGGTCGTTCTTGACTGTATCCAGAAAGCTAGCCTTATTTTAAACTCGAAGAAATTTCATTTCGGTGACCGTCAAGTCTTCGTATTAGGCTTTCTGGTCGACAAGGACGGCATACGACCAGGCCCCGAAAGGATAGCAGCGGTTCGTGACTTCCAACAGCCACATATGGCGAAATATCTGCGAAGCTTTTGGGACCTTTGCTCATGTTCCTGGCGCTTTATCAAGAATGTTGCACAACTTGCCTTTCCCCTCACGTCTCTCCTTTACAAAGACACCCCATACTAGTGGACTACTGACTGCAAATCGGCGTTTCAATAGTCAAAATCTTTGTGGACTTATGAGCCGGTTCAGTGGCATTTTTATCTGGAGCCGCCAACTGAGTTGCATACTGACGTCAGCGGTGTGGATGTTGGCGCTGTGGTTGTTGAGATCTGCGGTGGCCGTCAGTTTGTTATTGCCTGTGCTAGTCGGACACCTACAAAGGCGGAGAAAAACTGTACCGGTACTAAACACGAGTGTCGCCATTCAGAAGTTCCCTCCTTATCTACACGACCATGCATTCAAGATAGTGACTGACCGTTATTCACTCTGCTGGCTCGTTGGGCTGCGTGACCCTTCTGGCCGGTTGGCCCGCTGGGATTTACGCCTTCAAGAGTACAGCTTTTCAGTCAACTACAGGAGCAGACGATGTCACATGGATGGATTGCCTATCCCGTCTACCTTCGCCGCGCATTAAAGCTGATGATGGTTACTTCGATGACTACCTAGTTTCCATCTCTTCCGACTTTCCAGGCCTGAGTACCTTCGAGAGCGAGCAACGTTGCAGACCCTACCTTGAAATCCCTACGGACAGCTGCACGTGAGCCAGCAGGAACAACACAGTCTACTTTTCGTAATGGTATGCTGTACAAAAAAATTACTCGGCTGATGGTCCTCTATTTCTTCTAGTTGTACACGAAATCCTGCGCCCAGCTATCCTTCGTTCCACGCATGACGATATCACGTCCGGGCACCTTGGCTTCGCACGCACACTACGCCGACTTCGCTAGAAGAAGAGAAGAGTTTGTCACCAGCTGTACTGTTTCCCAATGCCACAAGCAAACGATGACGGCTCCAGCAGGCTATTTGCAACCAGTTAGACCACCGATATTACCATTTGAAAAAGTCGGTATAGACTTGCTCGGCCGTCAGCTGGCTACCGTCAGCTGGCTACCGCTGGATTATCGTATACGTACATTACCTTCCTCGCTACACGGAAACAGCGGCACTTCCATCTGCCACTGCAGCAGATGTCTCTTCATTTTTGTAGCATCCCGTCATACTCCGTCACTGTGCTCCAAGGGTTGTCATCAGTGACAGTAGGCGGCAATTCACCACGGACGTTGTTGAAGAACTTTTACGGTTTTGTGGTTCTGCATATCATCATCCCACTCCGTAGCCCGCAAACCAATGGCGTCATGGAGCTGACGAATCGAACCCTTACCAACATGTTATCAATGTATGTCGCTGCTGACCACAAATATTGGGACACCGTCATACCTTTGGAACGTATGCATAGAATAGTGCCAAGCACGAAGTTACTCGATATGCGCCATTCTTTTAGAGCGCAGCTCTTTGGCGTCCGTTCCTGGGTTTCGCGTCGTCGTCGTCGTCGTCGTCGTCGGCGTCGTCGTCGACGGCGTTGGCCTCGTAACCAGCTCGCCTCCGCCGCCGCGCTCCGCCGCCGCGCATGCGCCGCTGCTCCGCCGCCGCGCATGCGCGCTGTCGGCTCTCCGGGCGAGGGAGGATGATGGAAGGGAGGAGGAGAGACTGTGGAGGAGGGCTGGCTACACAAATGGCTCTTTGGCGTCCGTTCCTGGGTTTCGCGTTGTCGTCGGCCTCATAACCAGCTCCGCCCCCCTTTCATCCCCCCAGCGCTAGCAGCGACCGACTGATACCGCTTTCGTGAGTCCGCTACCGCACTCACGAAAGACGTCGTGCACTTCCTGCAACTCGCATTAACCGTCCATCGATCCACACCGATGTTAGTAGTGGGGGACTTTAATGTTGACATAAAGACAAACAGCAATTTCCTAACACTTATGCGGGAGAACATCCCGTTCCTTTCGCTCGTAACGCGTCCCACGGCTGTGACAACCTCGCGAGGCACTTGTATAGATCTCGTCTTTGAGAATCAAGCATTGGTGTACCAAGTCGAACATATATCAGTCTACTTCTCCGACCACAAAGCTTCCTTCATGACTGTCAAGAACTGTTAATGGAGTCTTTGTTAAAGGAATACGTGTGAAAAATAAAAAAAAAATTCTGTGATAGCGCATACATGTGTTGCTCGATTTCTTTGCCTCAATCTATCGAAAAGGTGAAACAGCTTATTTGCTGCGCTCAAATTTCGCATTAGGAAGTAACGTAATCGTCGGTAATTTTTTTGCTGTACGCACGCGCTCCCCAGAGCTCTCTGGACACTATTCTACCTTTATCGCGTCAAGAAGATCCTTCAATCGCCCAAACTCTGGTTCGTGCTGAAGAATCACGTCGACTGGTGCATCTTAGTACGTTATCCTCACAAGGCAACAGCAAGTTTCGCTGCAATGCGCGGCATATACCCGTCAGCTTTACTCCCGGTGACTATGTTTGTTTGCGGACACCTGTTCGCAAAAAAGGATTGCACCGCAAGTTTCTCACCACTAACACGGGACCATTTGTTATACTCAGTCGCTTGAGTGATGTGAACTATGTCGTCGCCAGAGTGACGGGACGCAATCGGTGTTCACGTTCGATGGAAGTTGTTCGCGTAGCCAGACTCAAGCAGTACCATCACAGGTCCTTTTAACTCGCCCAGCGAGCTTCGTCTGCCCCCGGAGAAAATGTCGCAGCACAGCGCGACTGAGGCAGAGAAAGAAGTAGAGTGCCGCGCGTGATCTCAGGGTACTATGCGCCTTGTCTGTGGCGTTCTCCTGGACCTTGTTTCATCCTGTAAATAAACGTCTTTCTTAACAATATATATGCTGCGTTTGCTCATTGGCCCCATACCGCCGTGAGCAGCTGGACGGTCCCGTTTTTTCACGCATGATCTCGCTTGAAAGAACGCTTGAACATACCGTGAAGAAGAACCGTGAACATACCGCTTATACTGAAGACGCTATGCAGGACTTGACTAAGAGTGTACTCTTTAGTTAATCGAGCAAATAATGATTAGTTAGATAATTAAAACCTCATTAGTTAGGTGAAAACGTAAGCAAAGGCAGCCCTCTATATGGCGGAGACAACCACTCAATGTAGTTCAAGCTGGTATAACTGATGAAAATTGAAGCCTTTATTTTAAAGGAATGCCTCATTTAAGCTATATAAACAACGAAAATTCACTACCAACACAAACTTCGACGTACACACGAGCGGCGCACAACCAGCTCAGCTGACCACAGTATAGACACTAACGATAGATGCTGGCGGTGGCGTTGCGATCGCATCAGCTGGCGTCTGAATGACGGACTTTTTCACACTTGCCGCCTTACGGCAATTCAAGCCGATCGCTGCTCCCGAACGCCTTACCCTCTTCTATTGCGCTGTAACGTCGGGAATAGAGCCCCAGGAGGCACTATGGCAGTTTTGGTGTGCAACTGGAGTATGTCGATACGGTCCGGTAGGTAGACCGCGACGAAGCAAAGGACAGTTTGAACCATGCAAGACTCTCGCGTGTATCAGTATTTGCTTTAGCCCGATGGGTCCAGCTAAACAGCCGAGCGCTGTCCATGGCTACGCGCTTTGCGCAGTGCGCATGTGCACCCTGCGTACTAGCACGCGATTTCCGAGTCCACTCATAGGCTCTACACATGTGTTAAAGTGTAGCGGTGATTTGCTTATGCAAAATTGCAGCTTGGTTACTCCCAACAGTTCCTTCTGGTCGTTAGGAATGTGTGTACGTTACAGCGCCTACATTGGCACTTCAAGTTTTACCGCTGGTTGCCCATACTAAATCCCCTGAAAGGGTTTCTACACACCTTTGCATAGGCAAACCTGCCAACGTAAAGAAACGAAAGAGACAGCACCAGTGCGATGTTGAAAAGGCTGGCACGTCACCGAAGGCACTGACCGAGCATAACGAGAAGACTGACCAGACCATCGGGTGGGGCGCAGCAGCTATCACTACCAGATAAGATTCCTTATCCACGCGCTTACTGCTAGAGTCATTCTCCCTGCAGTCAACGCCGCATGAGATAAACAAGGCACGTTACATTCCACCAGATGCGCCTATACCCACGCAAACTGCGCCATATTTCCGGTATGTAAGCTATGACTGTGCACCTTAAGTGTTTCTTCATACGTGTTTTCTTTTTTCTTTTAATGCGCCAGTATTCTTATAGGGTACTTCACGCTCGTTTCGAGGGACGATTGTCTATGTATGTATGTTTGTATCGAACCGTTTTCCGGCCTGCCTGGGTTGCTGGGTAGTTCATGGTCGAATGGGTAGGGCATCGGGCTCCTGTGCTGAGGTAACAGGGCTCGAAAACTACCATCACATCAACTTAGGTCACTGGGTATGTGGTAATGTGTACATACGCGCTGCTCTTCAACGAAACTCAATCCGACATGGGTCACTGCAGATGCGGGATCGCGTAGATAGCGCTCCTCAATGAAAGTATTTGTCGCCGACTTGGAGCACTGGGTATGTGCCACTCAGCCTCTGCTGGTGTTCAGTAAACTTCCTGGATGAAAGCGGGGTATGTGCTACTAGGTGTGTGCGCTCTAAAATGACAAGAACGATTATTCAAACTTCTCTGATGCTGCGCGCAGTCAAACGCATACATCACACAGATGGCGTGCAGGCTGGGCCGCAACTGCTCTGGGTATGTCCCGCATCTTAATTGATCTCATTTTTACACCAACGCTTTGTCGAGCTGCTCCATGAATGCGCCGAGTATGTCGCTCTTCAGTGAACCGCTCGCCAACTTCGGTCACCGAGTGTGTGCCACTGCATGTGCGCCAAGCGAGGGAGCAATTAGCGTTCCCATGCACCCGCGTGCCACACCTCTCGTCTCGGATGCCATGCACTGACTTCTCAGCAGCAACACTAGAGGGCGCAGCGAGTACAGAAAAGTGTGAGAGAGGAGCCCGGTAGCCGCATGGTGGCTTTCTCGGCGTTCGCACGCACGGATCGCCATGCATTTCGGAGGCCATGTGCAGGCTTCGGAGCTGCACCGCTAGACACACCGACTGCTAAGAAAGCCCAAAAGAGAAGTCCCGCTGCAATACATGCCTCAAACATAACCATCTAGGCGGTTCCAATAGGTTATGAAGCCATATTGATTCACTGATAAACGCAGTACCATTGACAGTCGCCACGAGCTGGGCGCTGCCGAATAATTTTTCTCATTTTGGCGAGCGCTGTGTTGCTTCTTCTTCCAGCGCCTTTTCTGTCCCTCTCTGTATGTGTGCTAACGAGCGTAACTCCGCGGTTTTGCTGGTAGGCAATCATGTAATTTTTTTTGCAACGCAGTCATTATTACAAGGACAGCATATGGCCCCAATGTGCGCAAAACAGCACTTTTTTGTAAGCGCTCTCCCACCTATGCTCGCTACCGACGCTAAATAGCTCTGGCGCGTCATAAGACAGTTTTAACGCGATAGCGTTAAGGAGCTCGTGTCGCAGAAAAGCCGGTGTCGTCGGCGTCGGTGTCGCGTGTCGGCGTCGGCGTTTGCGGCGTTGACCGTGAGCGATAAATCACGGCAGGCGCTTCATAAATAAAAAGCAACTTCCAAGATTGGCCCGGTGGGAATCGAACCAGGGTCTCCGGAGTGTGAGACGGAGACGCTACCACTCAGCCACGAGTTCGATGCTTCCAAGCGGTGCAAACGCGCCTCTAGTGAATGCGGTGTTGCCTTCGAAACGAGCCGTGGAAAGTTATACTGCGGTGTATATCGGTAATTATGAACATGTAACGTACAGAAGTCACAATTACACGAGTTGCGAAGTGCGTTTCCGCTGCATTTCTTCTGCGCTTTCCGCACACGCAGAGCCATCTTGCGGCAAACACAGAAGACCCCCTCCTCTCAATGTACGGCGCTGCCCCGACAGGAGGCGCGCCGCGCGCGCATTGGGACCGCTGCCAGGCGCGTCGCGGGACTCCCTCTCCCCTGACGACGCTTCGCCGTGCTCCCGGTTTAGATTACTATCTATCTCTCTGCCCGTGCCGATCACGACGTTTGGCTGGCGTAGATCGTTTCCCCTCCGAGACACCGAGTTCTTTGGTTCGTTCCGTTCGCTCAGGCGCACGTTTCGTTGCCGCGCCGAACGCTGCGTTGCTCGACGCTCACCGCGTGATAGGTGGGCGCTAAGTCCGATGCGGGGCGCATCGTAAGTGATCGCTGTGCCGTAGCGCATTGTCTTATACCCCTTGGCGGGTCGACGGGAACGCTGTCGCGTCCCACTCTTGAAGGCGCAGCTTAAGCGTCCTCCAATTTTTAGTTTAGTGTTTGCAACGAAACCTAAACGCATTACGTTCGTAAATAAATAGCGTTCTGATGACTGCGCATGCTCCGAACGTCATTCGGCTTACGTGCGCTATGATAACGTACGCTATTTGGCGAGTTTAACGTTTGAGTGATTATGTACGCTAAGAAAAAATTGGAGGACGCTTAAGCTTCGCCTTCAAGAGTGGGACGCGACAGCGTTCCCGTCGACCCGCCAAGGGGTATAAGACAATGCGCTACGGCACAGCAATCACTTACGATGCGCCCCGCATCGGACTTAGCGCCCACCTATCACGCGGTGAACGTCGAGCAACGCAGCGTTCGGCGCGACAACGAAACGTGCGCCTGAGCGAACGAAACGAACCAAAGAACTCGGTGTCTCGGAGGGGAAACGATCTACGCCAGCCAAACGTCGTGATCGGCACGGGCAGAGAGATAGATAGTAATCTAAACCGGAAGCACGGCGAAGCGTCGTCAGGGGAGAGGGAGTCCCGCGACGCGCCTGGCAGCGGTCCCAATGCGCGCGCGGCGCGCCTCCTGTCGGGGCAGCGCCGTACATTGAGAGGAGGGGGTCTTCTGTGTTTGCCGCAAGATGGCTCTGCGTGTGCGGAAAGCGCAAAAGAAATGCGGCGGAAACGCACTTCGCAACTCGTGTAATTGTGACTTCTGTACGTTAAGTGTTCATAATTACCGATATACACCGCAGTATAACTTTCCACGGCTGGTTTCGAAGGCAACACCGCATTCACTAGAGGCGCGTTTGCACCGCTTGGAAGCATCGAACTCGTGGCTGAGTGGTAGCGTCTCTGTCTCACACTCCGGAGACCCGGGTTCGATTCCCACCGGGCCAATCTTGGAAGTTGCGTTTTATTTATGAAGCGCCTGCCGTGATTTATCGCTCACGGTCAACGCCGCCGACGCCGACACCCGACGCCGACGACACCGGCTTTTCTGCGACACGAGCTCCTTAACGCTATCGCGTTAATAGCGTTGTGGGACATGGCGGCACCCATGGCTCCCGCTTCAGCGTGAATTCTCTTGGTAGATGCGCTATGACTCGCGTTGATCGCCAGTAACTATTCAATATGAGCTGTCGCTTTCTCTAAACACACCAGAAACGTTACTTTTGAGCGCATAGCACGTCCAGTTTCTGAGATTGTTCAGCCATTCCGGCACCCATACGCCTAACGAGACGTGCCGGCATAGCAACAACAGGCTTGTTCGTAATGGATTTTCTTGGCTTGAATACGTTTGGCACAAGGCGCCAGACGGCGCCCTGTTTTAACAGAATGGCGTTAAAGAGCTCGTGTCGCAGAAAAGCCGGTGTCATCGGCGTCGGTGTCGGCGTCGAGGGCATTGGCCGTGAGCGATAAATCCCGGCAGGCACTTCATGAATAAAAAAACAACTTGCAAGATGGCTGGGTGGGAACCGAACCAGGATCTGCGGAGTGTGAGACGGAGACGCTACCACTCAGCCACGAGTTCGTTGCTTCCAAGCGGTACAAAAGCGCCTCTAGTGAATGCGGTGTTGCCTTAGAAACGAGCCGTAGAAAGTTATACTGCTGTGTATATCGGTAATTATGAACATCTAACTTACAGAAGTCTCAGTTACACGAGTAGCGAAGTGCGTTTCCGCTACATTTCTTCTGCGCTGTCTGCACACGCAGAGCCATCTTGCGGCAAACACAGAAGACCCCCTCCACGCAATGTACGGCGCTGCCCCGACAGGTGGCGCGGCACGCGCGAATTGGGGCTGTGCGGGGACCGGTGCGAGGCGCGTCGCGGCCCGGACTCCCTCTCCCCTGTCGACGCTTCGCCTTGCTCCCTCACGGGTTGCAGAATCAAGCGTCGTTCCTTTCTTTAGATGACTATCTGTCTATCTCTCTGCCCGTGCCGATCACGACGTTTGGCTGGCGTGCATCGTTTCCCCCTCCGAGACACCGACTTCTTTGGTTCGTTCCGCTTGCTGAGGCGCACGTTTCGTTGCCGCGCCGAACGCTGCGTTGCTCGACGCTCACCGCGCCCGATGCGGTGCGCCTCGTAAGTGATCGCTGCGCCGTAGCCCATTTTCTTACACCCCTTGGCGGGTCGACGGGAACGCTGTCGCATTCCACTCTTGAAGGCGAAGCTTAAGCGTCCTCCAATTTTTGTATAACCGTCTACTTACGTTTACGTTCCCGTAAGGTAAACAAAAAGTCTTGGAAGGACGCGCACCGTAACATCCCGCAAAGGCGACAAAAGCTATTCTAAATCTATCTATAAACCCAAGAGAATATAACGCTATACGTCTTGTGAATAACGCGGCAGACCGTATTGGCGGCGAGGAGTTACGGAGTCGCCATCAATCGGAAGCGCCTCGCTGGCGTAGTATAAGGGATCACGCGGCGCGCTCCTCATAGGTTTTGCTGTCAGCGCTCACTGAAAACACCACGCACGAGCTCTCCCGGATATTTCTGTAAGTTCTTTCGAAACGAGAGGAGTCGAAACGAGAGTTTACTGTCTAAATAATAATCTTGGTCAAGCTGAAAGCACAGAATCGTTTACAGACGCTATCTCTTTACCGAATACGTACAGTGAACACCACTGCGCGCGGTCGCCGCGATGGAGTCTCCCGAACCGGCTTCTTGCGTGAAAGGTAGGTAAACGCTGAGAGCAAACTATGTGATATATGTTATTATAGTGTTTGTATAACTAAATAGAGCGTAATAGAATGAAGCCTCAATGCAGTGATCACACAGATTCGCAGCGACCTACTGCGCGTCTGCATACTTGTCCGCGCAGTGTTTCGCTTTCGCCGCGTGCGCGTTTTCTCACCGTGCCATGAGCTTTAAGCCGCAGAATATGGGCATTTGACAGCATACAAACAACCATTGTTGCGTGGGCGCAATCAGAGCTGTTCCAAAATAATTTCATTTTAGAGACTTCGACGCCTACGGGTACTGTGATGTGCCGTCGCGACGATTCAATCTTTCTTTTTTCTTCTAAGTCCTTGGACGTTTCAATATTATGTCTCGAGTTGCGTCGCACTGTATGTTTATCGGTGTTCTCAGCGTGCGGTATCCCATTGCTTCTTTTTTGTAATCCAGTGCTATAATTCATAACACAAACATGACCATATGCCACGCATTCTTAATGCGCTTTTTGCGCATTTTTAATGCGCTTTTAATTTTTTAATACTGCTCACATTCCCCTCCAGTGAACTTGCCAGTATCTATAGCATCGACAAGTTTATAGACCAAACCGTCATGACATTAGTCGCGCAGCGGACTCGGGCGAGCGTTTCAGTGCGCGTTTTCCGAACATCGCAGACCCGGCGCCGTAGCAGAAATCTTCCTCGCCTCTGTGCTTGCTGCATACCCGAGTTGTAGTCGATGACTGTTTGCCGGTTTTATATTTCGCGAGCCAAGCTTCACGCAGCTTCTTATTCTGCTACATGTGAATAAGGCTGACACCGGGCTCCGTTGCGTACGTCTGGCACTGCGGTACCGAGCAGTAGTCTACCATGTTGCGCGCCTTCAAAGGCAGCCACTACCTATTGTAGTGCTTTCAAGCGTTGTAAAGGAGACACTCGAAGCGGAGGAATCTCGCCACTAAATGAGGACCGCAGCGTACGAGGGAATTTAAGCACTCGTTTTCAGCCGACGGCGGCGCCAGCTTTTCCAGTGGTGGAGCTCAAGGCCAATACCTTCCCAACAGGGCGCATATGTCTTTAACGAATTTTCTTTCTATCTTTTGATCAGTGACAAGTGTTTCCCCACCGCTTTTACACTGCCAATATTCCGCGTCCAATTACACTAGACCCGTGTGGCGTGGAAGATCCAATAACTTGCAACTTTTTTTCTTCCACCGATTGCGACGCGGTCAGTCCGAAGTTCTTGAAAAGCACAAGAGAGTATAGTTTGGTTAGACTATTCAAAAATTTTCAACAGTCACTTGAGACGGGTTCTACCCCAGCGTAATGGAAGTTAGGAAAGGTGGATCCACTTCATAAAACATGTAGTAGGCACTCTCCACTTAACTATTGTCTCATTTCGCTCACTAGTATGCTATGCAAACTCCTTATCTTATTTTCCATTCTTGCTAACTTCCTTCTCCACGCACTTGCAACATGGCTTTCGCAATACTTATTCATGCGAAACGCAGCTATTATCGTTTTCACATCAGCTGCATGCCACTGTTTAGCGTTCTTCTCTTGTTGATTGTAAAGTTCCGGATTTTTCGAAAGCGTTTGATAAGGCATGTCATAATCTATTAATCTATAGATTGCCTAAGCCTAACTCAGCGTTCCCCATGCTCCCCAGTTACTTACTTGGCTTGAGTGCTTCTTGTCGAATCGTTCTCAATTTGATTCGGCTAACAGCGTTGACTCTCCCTATAGTCTGGCCTCTTCGGCCGTGCCCCAAAGCTCTGTCCTGGGACCGCTACTATTTCTAATTGATATCATAGACTTGCCTTCTCGTATTAGATCTCACATTCATCTCTTTGCTGACGACTACATAATAATTTAGGTAACTCGTAGCCAGGACACAGCCACTCTTCAATCTTATCTTGATGCTATCAGTGCATAGTGCAAAACATCGCGCATGGAATTAAACACAAGTAAATGTAACTCAATGCGAGTATCCAGACGAAGTAACAATCCACTAGGCTATTACATCGATAACACCGCATTAGATTGTTTCATCCTATAAATACCTGTGTTCCCATTTCATGTGGCCTCACCAGGAAGACAAATTGCACACGTAATAAGCAGGGCTAATCGATCGTTAGGTTATTTCCGACGCAACTTTTCACGTGTGCCACAGTCCCGCAAACGGACGCCCTGTGAAACACTTATGTTTTTTTGCCACTCCCCTCTGTAATGCTTCGGCCCTGAGGGTACAATAAAGGAATGAATAAATGAAGAAATATGGGGCCTAAACTCAAATACTCCGCCTCAGTTTGGGACCTTAGCCAAAATAATTTCATTTATTCATTGAAAATGGTGCAGAACAATTACACACGATTCACATCTCCCACTATAACAGGACAGCATGCATCACCACAATGAAGTCTAACCCACGGTTAGCACCCCTAGCATCGCGGCGTAAACATTTTCGTCTCTCTCTATTTTATACGATACATCATCATCCCGTAGTACCAAACAGGCTTCTTCCGGTACCACATTACATATCGTATCGGCTTTATCACCAACAGAGTTGGTATTCCATCTTGGAGATCCTCCTCCTTCGTACACTCATTTCTTCCGCAGACAGCTGACGAGTGGAATGAGCTTCCTGTAACTACTGCCTCCATAAGTGGTACAAACCGCTTTAAAGAAACCGTACACGACATTTCGTTTTGAGTACTACCGTTTTCCTGGTGTTCATAACTATTGTTTGAGTGCTCCGCTCACTGTGAATTGTGCACTCTGTTCATTAACGTCCCTTATGCACATTGGTTTATGTAATATATGTACGTTGAATCGTGTAGATTAAATTATTATGAATACTATTTATGTGCTCTGGTTGGTTATGCGCTAATTGTATAATTATACTAGTACATTTTGGTTGTTTTCTCATGCTGTTGTGCATAATTTATGTTTAACTAATTCTGCCCTCCCCTCTGAAATGCCACTGGCCCTGAACGCACAATAAAAAATTAATTGAAAAGATAAAGAAGCAACATGAGATAACGCAATGCACCAAGTTCTTGCAGCAGATTTATTTGCAGTGTTACAGCCGCAATTATACCACCCAAAACGCCACAGGGAGCGTGCACATTGCGAGGTGAGCAGAACGAAGCGCGCGCGCGCGCGCCCTCACACGCACACACGCACACACGCACACACACACACGCACGCGCACACACACACACGCACGCACGCACGCACGCACACACCCGCACGCACACACACTGCGCATAGGCAGATGCCTCGAAACAATTGAGGCCACTATTTCTTTCACAATAGGGTCCACCGTAAATATATTTTCTTCCTTACACATTCGGAGCTAAGAGGCTGTCATTGTTTGGTACTGAATAAATTTAACTTTCCGCCTCTTGCTTCATCCTTTGTTTCTTGGGGCCGTCTAACCTACTAACCATGTCTATAAACGTGAAATCAGCGTTGTTTTTTGGTAATTTACCGGTCTGTAATCAGTCTTGCATTAGCGCAATTTTGTGACTATAGAATTCGTGACTTTCTTGCCTGTTAAGCGATACACGACTTCATAGTGACTTAAAGGAAGGCGTGGCAACATTTTAGCGACATTGAAGGTAGGTGAATTGCTTCGAAAGTGGCCTTCTGGAACGTAACTCATTACTGAAAAGTTAGATGTAAGTGGTTGAAACTCGTTCTACGACGCGTAGGATCCGTGACCATGATGAACCAACGCTTGCCTTCACATTCATAATCTTCAAATTGTGATTGTGTTGCACAAAGCAGTGGTAATGTGAGATGTCACATTCTTCTGACGAAACTCACGTTTTTTGAAAATTAATTCTTTGCAAAACCAACTTGAAAAGATTAAAATGTTGCGGGTTCTGTGGTTTACTAAAAGCGCTTTGTCGGTGGACATTCTCAAGCGTAGCAGTTAATTTACCAAAACTAATAGGGAAATACTTTATGTACAGATTTAGAACAGAGGTGAAAAACACAAATCTACTGCATCTAGAGACTGAGATATCGGAGCAGCTGAGACTGCTCACGCGAATCTCAACAAATTGCTTCCGTTTTTCATGGCTTTCGGACTAATTAACACTTTACGACGGCTTTAAAGTACATCACGGGTGGAAGCATTGTACTTAGCCTGTATATGGTTGGGGAATTTGTTATATCCACAACAGCCCAATCGCGTTCCGTAGGATTTGGTTCCGCTATCGTGAACCTCGGGAACCTGAAAAAATGGAGGGTTACTGTAGATCAATTGCCTTCTTGTGGATGGAAAAACTAGGTTATCTGCGTTTTTTATCGGGGTTTATTTGCAATCTTAAAATTTGAAGGGAAACGCAAAATTTACGCTGCCATTATACGGTATTTTAATAAATTGGTAGAGTAAATGTTTTGTAAGCCCTGCTGTCAAATTATCTGTTTATCTGGAACCTACGCGGACATAGAAGAACATGAAACAAATATGTAAATGATTCACATCATGAAAATTTACATTTTAATGTTATAAAATACCCATGTTTTTCCAGATTCACATGGTAGACTTTCAGAGAGTATAAACAACTTTGTTGTCTGATTTCTTTTTTGTTTGGTATTCATTGTGTGTGCAATGTCAGAACACGCATGCGCCTACCTATATCGATAAGGCTAGTAGTAGGGTCATGGCATAATAGAGGTACAAAACAGTGACAGTTCAGGAATGAACATCAAATCCACGTCTAATAATTGTACACACCGTTAACAAAGAAAAAAAGACCACCACTAGTGCTTCGCACTACAACTTAAGTATACCACATGTACACTAAATTAGCTAAACTGCTAATTTTATTTTTGGTAATAAACTACATACTTTTTTAGAGTTCCCATAAATAAAGCCTAAATGACTGCTCTGAATATTTACTGAACATGACGTTATTAAGAAATTCATTCCATGCGAGAGCACCACAGAATTCAAGTTGCTGTTCCGCTTGTGTACTTCAGCATACAAATAAGGCAAACCTATTTGCTGTTGCGGCCTCTGTGTTGCTTTTCAGTGTTCTGAAGACAGTATTTGATATAGAGTAATTAGAGTCTGTTATATTACAAAATAAAGCAGCTACTTGCAGTAAGTAGACAGAGTTGAAAGGTCTAACGTGCGAGGTCTGAAACTGATGTCTGCTCAGTTTGTTGTATTTCGAAAGTATAATAACTCTGAGATCTGGTTTATGTACAGAAACCGTACTAATGGTTATAAATATATCGGATACGTGTTGGCACAGAAATCGATGCACCGATCAACGACAAGTTTCATAAAAGTCTGGCAACACTCTCTGGAAATTATCACGTAGGATTGATGAGATGCCAATGACATACATAACTCAGAAACGTATTTTCAGGTCTTGCTATGCAATGGATAGACGGCAACGCTATATATATATATATATATATATATATATATATATATATATATATATATATATATATATATATATATATATATAAATGTACTCATAGGTGTTACACATTTGTCCATTCCTTCTGCATGACTTTAAAGCAAGTAGTGTGGATTGCCCAGTATATATATATATATATATATATATATATATATATATATGTGTGTGTGTGTGTGTGTGTGTGTGTGTGTGTATGTGTGTGTGTGTGTGTGTGCTTGCGTCATTGCCAGCCTCGTTACGCCCACTGCAGGGCAAATGCCTCTCCCATACTTCTCCCACTACCCGGGTCATGTACTAATTGTGGCCATGTTGTCCCTGCAAACTTCTTAATCTAATCCGCCCACCTAACTTTCTCTCGCCCCCTGCTACGCTTCCCTTGCCTTGGAATCCAGTCGGTAACCCTTAATGACCATCGGTTATCGTCCCTCCTCATTGCATGTCCTGCCCATGCCCATTTCTTTTTCGTGATTTCAACTAAGATGTCATTAACTCGCGTTTGTTCCCGCACCCAATCTGCTCTGTTCTTATGCCTTAACGGTACACTTATCATTCTTCTTTCCATAGCTCGTTGCGTCGCCCTCAATTTAAGCAGAACGCTTTTCGTAATCCTAGAAATATATATATATATATATATATATATATATATATATATATATATATATATATATATATATATGTATCTTGCCGCTAGGTATCACGAGCCAGCGCTGAAAAAGAAGTTGGGACTGGAACGCGCGCTCAGCAAGAGACGGGCGCTGAGGTAGAAGTAGCAGCTTAGGACGCCGGCTTGAATTTATTGTACGCCATCTTGTACAACTATCTGCCTCGCCGACGCCAGGCACATCTTACATTGTCTTTTCGTGACAAAACTGGTGCAGGTGCGGGGTACGGTTCATCCGATGCCACAAACCCCTCCTGGTAGCAGGAGTACCAGCCCTATCCTAGTGGACACCCCTGTTCACCGGGCAAGCAGGAGAATCCGAGGATTGCCTCCGGGGCTTGATCCTCTCTCCGCAACAACATCGACGCCCGCACACACCGGTATGGAAGGAACATCGACGTCCCTACCGACCACTAGGCAAGGTACGGCCACAACGGCAACTCAGTATCTGCTGCAGAATCTCCGAGTGCCGAAAGTGTTCCACGGGGATATCTTCGAGGATGTAGAAGACTGGCTAGACCAATTTGAGCGCGTTGCCGAGATAAACAAATGGAGCGACGTGGCGAAGTTAAGGAACGTCTATTTCAGCTTGGAGGACGGTGCCCGCACTTGGTACGAGAACCGAGAAGGGTTCATCAAATCGTGGCCCGAGTTCCGTGGTGCCTTGCTAGAGACCTACACCAATGCTGATAGCCGCGAACGAGCCGAACGGGCGCTCCAATCCCGCATTCATCTGCCGAACGAGAGCGTGACGTCGTACGTCGAGGATATGACGCGCCTCTTCCGTCGGGTGGACCCAACCTTGTCCGAGGAAAAGAAGCTGCGCCATCTAATGCGGGCAGTTAAGGAACAGCTATTTGCTGGCCTTGTTCGAAGCCCGCCGAAGACCGTGGCTGAATTCTTAACCGAAGCTACCACGATGGAAAAGATATTACACCAGCGCTCAGCTTTCTATGAGAGGCAATTGAACGCAACCTCACCTTGGGACCAGCGCTCAGCTCCGTATGACAGGCACGCGAACGCTGCCTCACTGACTGACGCGATGGCCTTTGGAAACGTGGACGTTCTCCGAGACCTTATCCGCTCTGTGGTGCGTGATGAGCTTCAATGGCTCACCTGCCCGCCTCAGCCCACGCTAAGTTCCATTTCTGCCCTTGCGAGGAACGAAGTGCAGCAAGCGATCCAACGTCCCATTCCAAGCAGCAATGCGCCGCCTGTGACAGCACAGTTACAGCGGCCGTCGTATGCGGAAGTATTGAGGCGAGTTCCTGTCCCCGCTCCGACCCATTTCGACCCCACCACGTCTTACGCCGCGTCATACGTCCCGCCGCACCCAGCAGTGCAACCGATCCAACGTATGGAGGATCGGCGCCCGCTCGAAAGGGAGTCTGACGTCTGGCGTACCCCGGCCAGAAGGCCTCTGTGCTATCATTGTGGAGAAGCCGGTCACGTATACCGCGAGTGCTGATACCGCCGCCTCAGACTGCAAGGTTTTGTCGCGGATTCATCAAGGCCCAGATATGGGGAAATGCCTAGGGCGATTGAAGAATACTTGACCCAGCAGAGTATGCCGCTGTTCCCGCGGCGGCAGTCGCGCTCGCCGCCCCCAGGCGTTCTTCCCCCGCTCCTGGAAGCCCTCCAATGGCAGCGCAGGGACGATCGCCAAGCCCTCGCCGCGAAAACTAAGAACAGCGACCTTCGGGGGCGAGGCCGCTGATAATCGCCCTTCTGAAGACCTCCCATCGACGCGAGCACGGTCTATTAAGCACGACTCAGCGACGACAGCAGCCGAACTCAGCGACACACTCTCGCTAGACATACCTGCTGTGCTCGACGGCCGCCACGTTAGCGCGTTATTGGACTTGGGGGCTGATTACTCAATCTTGTGCGGAAAACTAGCGAAGGAACTTAGAAAAGTCATCACGCCTTGGTCTGGAACGCAAATTCGTACTGCTGGCGGGCACATCGTGACACCGTTGGGCATGTGCACAGTCAGAGTACAAATTCGTGGGTCCACGTTTCCAGCCAGCTGCCTTACACTCCGCGATTGTTCTCGGGACCTCATCTTGGGCGTCGACTTTCTGCGAGAGTATGGTGCCATTATAGACCTCCGGGAGCACACAGCGACTTTTTCGAACGAAAGAGCAGCAAACAACCGCGACAATTGCCGACGAACGCGCTTCGAGTTTACGCCGACAGTGTAACTGTAACACCACGCGCAAGTGTCCTGCCAATGGTCGTATGCGACGATCTGCGTTACGGCGAAGCTGTTGCGGAGGGCAATTCCTCTCTTATGCTTACTCATGGCGTATGTGCAGCTCGCAGTCTCATTATGCTTCGTGGTGGACTTTCGGCGCTCCTCGTGACGACTTTCAGCCAGGAACATCGGCACCTATTTCGTCGTACTACTATCGCTTTCGCTGAGCCCATAGCCGACGTTGCTGAATGCTTTGCGTCTATGACGAAGGAGAACCCAGCTCAGACACTCAGCAATATCGACATCAATTCCGACCTTTCGAAGGAAAAGCAGAAAGCGCTGCGCGAGTTGCTCCTTCGGTTCAAGGAGTGCTTCGCATCTTCCTCTAAGGTACGCCAGACGCCCATCACGAGGCACCGAATAATCACGTATGACGATTCTCGTCCCATACGACAACTGCCTTATCGCGTATCGGCGAAAGAGCGCAACGTTATTAATGCACAAGTGAAAGAAATGCTTATCGATGACGTCATACAACCATCCCAAAGCCCTTGGTCATCGCCGGTGGTCCTCGCCAAAAAGAAAGACGGAACGTTTAGGTTCTGCGTTGACTATAGAAAGTTGAATAACGTCACAAAAAAAGACATTTATCCGCTCCCGCGGATCGATGATACGTTAGATCGACTGCGGCGAACCAGTTATTTTTCATCCATAGATCTGAAGAGCGAATATTGGCAAATCGAAGTTGACGAACGAGATCGCGAAAAAACTGCCTTTGTTACCCCGGATGGACTGTACGAATTTAAAGTACTTCCATTCGGCCTGTGTTCTGCACCGGCCACATTCCAGCGAATGATGGACACTGTTCTGACGAGTCTGAAGTGGCACAGCTGTTTAGTATACTTAGATGACATCGTCGTGTTTGCGGCGACCTTCGAAGAACATCTGAAGCGTTTAGAGGTGGTACTTGAGGCGCTCCGCTCCGCTAGTCTCACACTAAAGCCAGAAAAGTGTCACTTCGGTTACGAAGAGCTGAAGTTTCTCCGGCATGTCGTGAACGCCGATGGCGTCCAACCTGACCCAGACAAAACATCTGCTGTTGCTGCTTTTCCGACTCCTCGGGACAAGAAAGCAGTGCGCCGCTTTGTCGGTCTGTGTGCGTACTATCGTCGCTTCATCGCAAATTTCTCGCGCATCGCCGAACCACTCATACACCTCACGCGAGAAGACACACCCTTCGTTTGGACGGATGAGCAGGACGCAGCTTTCACCGAGTTACGGCAGCGCCTGCAGGAATCACCCGTGCTCGCTCACTTTGACGAGGACGCTGACACCGAGGTGCATACCGACGCCAGCAACATCGGTCTTGGCGCTGTTCTCGTTCAGCACCAGGAAGGCGTCGAGCGAGTGATCGCTTACGCCAGTCGCACCCTTTCACGTGCCGAAATTAACTACTCCACTTCCGAGAAAGAGTGTCTAGCGGTTGTGTGGGCCATCATGAAATTTCGGCCTTATCTCTACGGTCGCCCTTTCAAGGTGGTGACAGACCACCATTCCTTGTGTTGGCTAGCCAACCTACGACCCGTCCGGGCGACTTGCTCGATGGAGTCTCCGTCTGCAGGAGTTCGATGTTACCATCGCCTACAAATCGGGCCGCAAACACGAGGATGACGACGCGTTGTCCCGCGCTCCGGTCAAAACTTGCGATAAGGACATGGACGAAGACGGCGCATTCCTTGGGGCCCTCACAGCATCTGACCTGATCACACGACAGCGTGAGGACGCCGAAATACGCCCTCTCATCGATCACCTAGAAGGGAAGAATGCTACAATCCCACGACACATTTCTCGCAGTCTTTCGACCTTCTGCCTGCGAAATGGTGTACTCTACAAGAAAAACTCGAGTGCCAGCGACAAAGAATATCTATTGGTCGTACCTGCCGCCCTTCGTGATGACATTCTGCTAGCCTGCCATGATGAGCCCACGTCTGGATACTTGGGATTTTCACGCACTCTTGCAAGAGTACGCCAGACGTACTACTGGCCCAGACTTTCTACTACGGTGAAGCGTTACGTGCAAAGCTGCCGTGAGTGTCAACGCAGGAAGTCGCCGTCATTGAAGCCCGGGGGGTTACTCCAACCAATCGCGTCACCTAGCCCGCCGTTTGATCAAATCGGCATGGATCTTCTGGGACCCTTTCCCTTGTCAGCCAGCGGAAACAAGTGGATTATAGTCGCGACGGACTATCTAACACGCTACGCCGAGACGAAAGCTGTAGAGCGTGCCACGGCCTACGAAGTTGCCCAGTTCTTTATCGATCACATAGTCCTCAGACATGGTGCCCCATCACATGTCATCACCGACAGAGGCACTGCCTTTGCAGCCCAACTGATAGAGGACATATTCAAGCTGAGCTGCGCACAACATCGCAAGGCGACTGCCTATCATGCGCAGACCAACGAACTGACGGAACGGCTAAACAAAACCATAGCTGACATGCTGTCTATGTATGTGGACGTCCAGCATAAAACATGGGATCAAGTCCCGCCGTACGTTACATTCGCGTACAACACCGCCATTCAGGAAACCACACGATTTACACCGTTCCGTCTTGTCTACGGGCGCGAGGTCCAGACCACGCTAGACGCTATGCTCCCGCATGACACCGACGCATCACTTACTGCCGACGCCGAGCAACGTACTCAACACGCAGAGGAAGCTCGTCAACTTGCGCGCATACACATCGCGAAGCAGCAGAGTACAGACGCACGACGCTACAACCTTCGACATCAACAAGTCGAGTACCAACCAGGTGACCAAGTCTGGGTGTGGACTCCAGTCCGTCGCCAGGGGTTGTCTGAGAAGCTCCTTAGTAGATACTTTCGACTCTACAAAGTGATACGCCGCGTCAGTGAAGTGAACTATGAAGTCATTCCCGACGGTGCCGCGTCGCCTCGGCGTCGACAGCATCACTCAGAGATAGTGCATGTCATTCCCCTCAAACCGTATATACCGCGTTAAGGCGACGCCAATCCGATCTCATAAGACTTCCACACTTCCTCTGTCTAGTTTAGTAAGCATCGGGTCGATGCCTTTCTTTTGGCGGGGGAATAATGGCGCTAGGTGTCACGAGCCAGCGCTGAAAAAGAAGTTGGGACTGGAACGCGCGCTCAGCAAGAGACGGGCGCTGAGGTAGAAGAAGTAGAAGCTGAGGACGCCGGCTTGAATTTATTGTACGCCATCTTGTACAACTGTCTGCCTCGCCGACGCCAGGCACATCTTACATTGTCGTTTCACGACAATATATATATATATATATATATATATATATATATATATATATATATATATATATATATATATATATATATATATATATATATATATGTATATTTACGGAGAGAGAAAGAAAGGAGACGTGTTAACGCCTCCCTCAACACGATAGTTGGTACGCCACCGAGTAAATGAGCATTCGCGCGATTATGACCTAATGGTTAAGAAAGCAAATATAGGAATGCTAGGAACGTTTGCCTTAATAAAGGAATTGTGTTCTTGATGACGTGTGTTTGGTGTAATAAAATATTTAGGCGCCATTTGTTTTGTCGCTGCGTAGTTCTGTAGAAAATAAAGCCAGCAGCTTGGGCACCTATGAGGGCAGTAAAGGTGCTAGCCTGCTCTGCGTGTGAGGTATTGGGTAACACAACAGCAACAAGACTCATCTGGGCTGCAGCAGTGGTAAGGATAGTACGGGAGGCTTCGTGAAGAAACGTTCGCTTTAGATACATCTCAATCAGAGATCTTTGAGGCCGCGCTGATTGCAACAAGTTATTTTGTTTATGGCGTGTGAAGCTACTGGAGGTCTCTGATAATATTGTCGAGTGTTTGTTCACGCGTGCGTTATGAAATGGCGCTATGCATATAGCTTCCTGATACGAGCCCGTCACTTCGCTCTGGCTTCTGCTTATAACTACTCAATTAAGGTAGGATTGCAGTTGTATCTCGGGAAGTGCATGGGGGATGGAAACCGCCAGACGCCACACCCTTCCCTTAGTTATTTTAATGCGGCAACCTATCATTTATGCGTTTACTGCTTTGACCAATGCAGTTTTTCTGCACATGGGAGCGGAATGCAGCATACAACAAACTTGGTGTAATCAAATCATTGTTCTAATGCTTTTTTTCGCATGCAGTGGAATTTACTATCGGGCTGTATAGCAGTCAGATCATGTTGTTAGAGGTGCTGTGTATCGGCCAACGTGCTCTCCATGTCGGTGTCGTCGTGGCTGCGCTGCAGCAAATGTAATGTGCGTTGGCTTGCACCCTTTTTTTAATGGCTGCAATGTTGTTTTAACACTCTGTCAGACTGCAGCTCGGGTTTCAACGGCGGGCTTACTTTTTGCGTGCGTTGAACTGTGGAGAAATATAGTAGAGTCACACATGAAGGATCACGTTTGAGTAGCATCACGGCGAAGCCTCTATTTTACCTGGAAAGTTCGCCATGCGTAATTACGTTCAGCATAAACGAGCGAATTGATGCGTCCATGACAATCAGGCTGCGAGCAAAAGGGCAGTTCAATTCTTCGTGACGTCATGAGGAGATGCGACGCACGGAACCCAGCAGCATGAGTGCCTGCGGGTGGGCGCACGTTACAAAGAACGCGAAGGGCCGGTCGACGGTGAACTGTGCGCGCTGGCGCGGGACCTTCACCAAGGTGCGGAAGCCGTGCACCAGTCCGCGCAGGAGACCCGCAGGTTTGGTGCGCGGCAGGGGCCGGCCTCCGGTCTGGGCCGTCTCGAAAGCGGCTGCATGCTGCATCAGCGTCACCCGCTTCTCGCCTGTCGTTGATCCCCACAGCTCGGCGTCCTCTGTGAACACGTGACGGACGCCGATAGCGCCGAGTAACGGTATCATATCTGTCACCTGGCGGAGAAGAGGCAGACGTGGGCGGTTACAGGCTACCCCACGCAGCATCGTGCCGTTACATGAAAGCACAGCAGGGGAACTATTTACATTGTGTATTTACAAAGGTAGAAAGGACTGGTCAATATGGAAGCCACCTAACATCAAGCAAGGCACGTCGTCGTCATCACATCACCACTGAATGCTAATGACATCCCTCTAAATGCTAAGGTTAACATCACCGTCTTTGAGTAGCGCGTAACAAGACCGCCGGTGGCAGAAAGGCCGGCCCAACGCCACTAAGGATCCACAGCTGGGGTAAGGCGCTAATGCTTGCCTCGAAACGTCGACGACGTCGATGGGCAACGGAAAGAAAGATGTAATGGGACTGGCGGACACAATCTCATAGGCCACGTCAGTCACTTGTCGAAGACAAAGGGCAACGATTAGGTGAAACTATAGCTTTTCACATAAAACAACTATAGGGCGCTCAAAATTCAAGTGCTAGGAGTATGACAGTCAGTAAAAGGACCTGCTCAATGGTAATGCTTGCAGCTTTAGACGTCATTCTGGCTTCATATAAGGAGGCAACTGTTTTTCACTATCCGAGTTCTCAGCGCTTTCTGAACACAGCAAAGTAATTATTATCTGTGCCCATGCGCAATCATTACGAATTTATAACGTCATAATTCTATCGGAAAACGGGAAACTCGCAAAGCTGTTCTGTGCGAAATATACGCGAGCTTTAGGCAAATTAGTGCTCACCCATCCTCCAGTTCGCGTCTGATGCACCACCAGAGTTTCCTGTAGTAATTTGTGTTCGAAACCATAGGCGTGAAACTTATAGTGTCACAAAACGCGCCTGCAAGTCATGAGATAGTTCAACAGCCCAGAAACAACACGGACGAGGATAGGTACACACAACACGAGTGCCTTTGTGTTTGCCTATTGGAAGCAGGCTTAGACTACACCGTTCCTTCAATAAATATTGAGGAAGGACACCTAATTACAACAGACGGGATCCAGTAGGTAACGTCTATATGCGTCATCTACGCAAGCGCACTAACAAATACATTTTTTTTTTGTCAGTGAGATTAGCGGTGTTACGGTTGGCGTGTAACATCCTTGGCAAAAAAGATGCTCAACGACTATGCCTCATCAAAACGGAGGGTAGATTCCTAATTTGATATGGTTGCCTCGAATAATTCCTGCTGTTACACTTGGCGTGTAACACCCCGGGTGAAAAGGCTACTCAACCACCATGCCTTATCGAAACGCAGGATGGATTCCTAATTTGCTGTGGTTGCCTCGAGTGGTTGCCGATCTGGTGGGCGCCCCGCAGTGTTCTTAGGCCCCTTTGTGTGTGTGCGTCAAAACCCTTTCAGCGAACTGTCCGACTCAAGGGGAGGACCTTTCCGCGAACCAGCGTCGCCCAGGAGGAAAGAAGCAGCCGCGAAGCACCAACTGGGACTCAGTGCATGTCACGTGACCTTGACGTGGTCAAGATCCCGCCTACAATTTTAGTAGGCCTATTTAAAAGGCCCCGCAATGTACTTGTTCAATTCATTCGTTCTCTTCCTATCCCCCGCGAAGCTTTGAATGAACAGTACAAGTTCGGACTAGAAATCGCCTCGTCCTGGCCTTGTCGCCATGGTGTACGAGACGCCAGCAGCCCGCCAACAACGCCACGCTACCCAATAGTGACGTCGGTCGAGGTTCGGGAAACGGCATCGCAACAGCGGTTATCATGCGCGCGTGACCTTTGCAAGAAGCTGAAAGTGGCTCTATTCTGCTTATTGCTAATATATTAATTCCAATGCACATGATGAATTGAGATGTCCGTTTAAGAGCGAAAACATTACTGAGCTCGAAAGGCAAAATCAACCGCTATTGAATTCTGCCGCAATTTTCTATTTCACCGCTTTACATGAGTCACTGACTTCGCCAAGGAGAACAGTGCTTGAGTTCATTTCCTGAAGCTATTGTTCGCAATCCTACGAGCGCGCTCGCTAGTTGCAATGTCTCCAAAGATTATCTACGATAGATCTGTAGTGATGTTCCTGTAAGGAAATATATGAATGGAAAGTACCGATGACACTTTTCGCCTGTCTTTAAACAACTACAGTAAAATTCTCATATGAAGGCTCTGCAATTCGTTTCTCTACTCTTTCGTTGAGCATCAAACACTTACGTTATCCTATTCTCTGTGACATAGTACTTTTGTACATTGTGCACGTGATCTAAAGTCGTCGTCTCTCATGCAGACATATCTTTAGAAAGTAATATTGAACCACTGTCCTTCCAACTGAAACCAGCGTGTGGAAGAGAATATAAAATAATTTACTATGGGGTTTTACGTGCCAAAACTACTATCTGATTCTGAGGCATGCCGTAATGGGGCACTCCGGAAATTTGTACAACCTGGTTTTTACTTCTTTTTTTGACGTGAACCTAAACACAAGTGCGTGGGAGTTTTTGCATTTGGCTCCTATCCAAATGCAGCCGCCGTGACCTGGATTCGATCCTGCAGCCTTGCGCTTAGCGAAGGGAAATTCTGTATCCAAAAAAGTAGTGTGTTCACTGGCCTGTGCCCAGCACGCTATGATGTAAGAATAACTTGTACTTGTCCGCAACGACCAACGCCTGCCGAATAGCAGGGCTCGTTCTCAAAATTTTCATTGCTTATTTTTATGGCTAGGTTTTCTGTTTAATTTGGATTGAGCTCATAGCAGTTAGGCTGGGCATGTAATGTGAAGTCGTAGTTGCAAACGGCGCAATCATTCTTACATGTAGCGTGCCGAAATATCTCACACAAGACTTTTATAGTGATAGTTATTCAAGAATTTATTGGAAGCCGTGTTCTTGTCAACTGTCGCGGCTGTCATCTTGTTTACTTGGCACGAAAGGTAAAATAGAAAATGTACTTTCATTTCTCCCCGATAATGAATCGATTTCACCCCTTCAACGTGAATGTCTTAACCAGGGGCCAAAGAAACGCCTTCTAAGCGTATGGATATTATAAAGTTTAGAGTGTGCCCACTGCGTCGACCATTGACTTTGAACGAACGACTATATTGGGCGCACAATTTCTAAGCCACTGCATCTCAGCCGCTGTATCGACCGTGGCTCCGCGTCAGAATTCAACACTGGTGCTATTCTAAGCTGACATTCTCAGAAACGCATACAACGGAAATATCGAGGCAGCAAGGATAAATAGACGAAAAGACGGCAACATAAGCATTCGGTCGGTTGGAATCACAGGAAAAAATTAGATCTTCTTAGATTGGCTTGCTAGTATGTAGCGCTGTTGCACATGTGAAGCGTTCCGAACGTAACGTACTTACTCCTGTCTGTCTTGCATTAAGGTTTTCTTTCTTTTTTGGCGAAAATGCTTTGACGAAATTACTATGTGAGCACATTTTGTTTCCACAAGAAACGTTGGTAAACGTCAGCGTTTCGATTCTTTCTCTTTTTCTCTAATTCGTGTTTTGTCGGTTGTGTCAAACGATGAGTCTAGTTTTGCATAACGCTGGCCACAGTTAACCTCTCCCGACAAAAAGAGCTCCGTGCCGCAGGCAGCAGTGTTGCCTTCTTCGTCCGAAGCACGTTTTGTCGCGTAGGAAGAGTTTTCATTGCTTATTCCTTGAAATGCACATTCCTGGTGACTCCAACACGGTACTTGTTTTGCTTCTTCGCTTAGAGGCTATGAGATGCTTGCTTTCCCCGTTAGAATCTAGTCTCCTCTAGAGGTGTAAGCGCTGGCAAATAAACTGTAAAAATTAAATAATGAACTTTTTTTCTAAATTTGCAACACATAGAAAGTAAAAAAAATATACATAGAGTAATCCTTATTCTCTGTTTAACGTCACACGACTCTAAAAACGATGACAAGAAAGCGGCAGCACAATTTTTTGAGTGTCTTCATTCTATGTTTTCAGTTTCGTTTTGAAACCCTGGCGTATCCTTCAAACGCAGCGGAATAGAGGATTCCGTCTGTGTTTAAGTCCTGAACTGGCGTTTGGGACGGCAGGAAGCATGCGGAACTTTCAAGCTGGTGGCAAGCCTATAGGCGTGACTGGCAGTCAGCCACTCACGCCAATAGCTCAGAGGTTGCTGCAGAGACCTTCATCATGTAGCAGCTGGGAACTAAATTGGTCCTTGACGTAATGGTTTTGCGGAAGCGCGCAAGCTGGAGAGAAATCATTGAGACAAAATGAGACATGCACCCAATGGTAGCTCATATGGTAGAGCGGCTGCCCCGAAAATGTGGTGTTCCCGGGTTCAAGTCCCAGACCAGGAAAAATTTTTCTTCAACTACGAGGCTGTTCTTTCGAGGAACCCATATAGATTTGCTTTGTAGCAATTTCTACGATTTGGTGGATGATTCATTTTCCCTTTTTAAATTGGAGCCTTCTAAAATTTTCAAATTATCCCTTTTTAATTTTCTCTTTTTAAAATGTTCATAACAAGCTTAGCAACAGACTGACATGTAAACGTGTTGGAAAACTAAATCACATGTTATGAAATTTGAAGGTGGTAGGAGCCTGCAGCGACTCTACAACGAGTGCGTCCAGCGACACGCACTCCGGCACTCAGTGACATTTTTTTTTTTCAGTTTCTGATGAGCATCTTTTTGTAGAAGAGAACAAGGCGTTCATTCCACTGTCTTCGTGCTCTCTGCTTAATTATCGCATGCATTTATGGATAAATATTTTAAATGGTGCAATAATAAAATCAGCTATATTTAGTGGAGTTTTAATTTTGTGTATAGCATGTAGTAGCCAGAGCTTTAAGGCATGTCGAAGAACAATTGTTGCCTAGTGGGTGGCTGAAATGTACGCAAACGTTTTCCAAACCCGCCGTGGTTACTTAGCGGCGTGGTCTTTCGGTGCTACGGCTGCCGCATTCCGATGGGGCAAAATACAAAAGCGTCCGTGTACTTGATTTATATGCATGTTGAAGAACCCCAGATGGTGAAAATTATTCAGGAGTCGTACCGTACGACATGCATCTTAACCTCGGCACGTAGAGGCTCAAAGATATTTAAATGGAGTGTTAAGAATTTGCCGAAGACACGGCTTTAATCAATCGACGCGAGGCGTCACCGGCAGGAGGAACATTAGCAATGGATCGCTGCCGTTCAGCGAGAAACTTCTTGTTCTAAGGCTTTCTTCTGTGATCGCGGCGCTTGTTGCAGTCGATCATATTTTCACGGGTAACCGCCAAACTGATCATGGCATACCCACTTTTTTTGGCTCAGTTTGCCCGCTGCAGTGCAGCACACACCATAAATACATTTCGCTTAGGTTCTGAACGCCGCCTGCCACTTCTGCAGTTTCTGCTTGTTTAACGCGTTGGTCTAGCTACACATTGAAAAGCTTGCGCCCTCGGGGTGCTTATCCGGTCCGACAACAATAATTATTACCTATCTTTCCCGAATCTCTTTTCTTTTTACTTAACTCTGCGCACCAGACATTTTCGGGCCACGAGTGGCATGCGCACTATCAGCGTGACATAGCAGTCTTAGCAGAAAAGCAGCGAACGCAGACCTTCCTAGAAAGGACACACAAGCAAGGCAGATGTCGATTGTTTTCTGTGGGCCAAAATAAGCCCCAAAGCGAGGAAACTTTTGTAAGAGTAGGGCCTGCATGAGCGCAGCGTGTACTGTGTCGGAATTGTTGAGGCTTGAAAGGACTGATTTTGTTTATTTGATGTGGCCTGTTAAATCGTCGCACCAGCTATCACGCATCAATTGATTTTATGCGTGCCTTCGCACATGATGAACAGTTGCTGCTTCCTTCTTGCAGAACAGCGGAGTTTTCCTAAATATTAACGTTTACGCCTCGCTTCGTTTGTAAGTGGCTTAAATCACGCGGTGATTTACACTAATATTTACAGACAAATGCTTTTTAACAGCCTTATTTTCGCTCATGAATATCTTCGGTATTATTGTTGCTTGAGAAATGCGTTAGGAAAAAGGTAGCTGAGGTCGAGGATTGCTCATAGCTACTGCATATGGTAGTGCTGTTCCACGTTTGCTTAGAAATTCGCGTCTGGTTTGTAAAGTTGTAGTGGTGCAGTAAAATCAGGAACGTAAGACAGGGGGTATCCATCGGGAATAGTGGCGTTGTTCAAGGCGCGGTATACAGGGTCACCAGTCACATGGAGGCTTCTTGGGCAGCATGTTCAGAGGAGATGCCCAAGGACTTGATGATGGTCGCACAATGCCAAGCTCCAGCATATAATCGAATGATCACTGGCAATGTCGAGTCAACCCGGTGCGATGCGTCGTGGACGACTGTGGACAGATGGCCCTGTGGTTATAATATGGTGGGTGACATCGTGCTTGACAGGACGCAAGAAACGGGATGGGTGAAGCAAGTCTAGAAACTCGTCGAATAAGTGCTCATAAACCGATGAAGGCGGCTTGTTCGTAACGGTGCAGATGCCGGCTGTAGACGCTACAACTTGCACCGTTAGGTGTGTCGCAGCATCGATAAGACGCTTGTGGGCCGTCTCCACAGGCAGGTCGAACTGACGAAGAAACTCAGCTCCAAGAATCGGGTAAGCCGCATCCGCTACGAAGAAAAGCCATCGGAAAAGATGCCGGAGTCCAAGGTTCAGTGTGACGGCGCGCTCACCGTATGACATGATGTTGGTCTTGTTTGTGGGTTGCAGCGTAACTGTAGATCGGCGATTCTTCGAAAATGTAGGCGAGGGTGGAACGACGCTAACTTCGGCTGCCGTGTCCACTAGGGAACAGAGACCAGACGCCTTGTTGAAAACGAAGAATAAGTGGCCGGCGTGGCTACGTCCATTAGGGAGTCGGCAAGTTGCGCGAGATTTACCAGAGATAAGGCAGCTGTAGTGGCGAGCACCATGCGGACGGTGCAAGCCCGGCACTTCAAGTTCTTGGAGTGGGCCTTGATCGAAAGAAGCAGCGGGTAAAGCACTGACACAACGTAGTGAAGTTTGGAAGTCTGCGATGTAATCCGGGCCGTCACGAACTAGCTGTTGACTTGCGCTAGCCAGAGGGAGATGAGCTGGCCAGAACGTGAGTAGTCGGAACGAAAAAGCGCAGACTGCTTGGTACGCTGTGGCGTCGGAGGAGGCTTGTCTGAAGTCGCCGGTGGGTTCCATTCTCACCGTTGTCAGCAAATTGTTACGAACGTCCGTGGTGACCAATATTGTAGATGTCGCGTGGATGTGTTTAACGAGATGCAACTGCATAAACACAAGTAAACAGAAATAAAAACAGATGTACAACAGTAGCTTGCTGTATCAGAAACCCTGATCTATGGAGAACAGGCAGCGACTTCCGGCGGTACATGACGAGGGAGTACAACTTTCCATCCACTATCTACGCTTGCCGAACCACGATCAAAGACGCTGGCTGTAGTTACGGCCACTGGGCGCGTTCAGAGTGAACGCGGGGCAATGCGGACGGCGTCGCCGGTAGCTCTGTTCCATCTTTCGGTGCGTTGCCTCGTTGGCGCTGCTACAACGTCATTACGCCTAGATGATGTATGACCAGCGTTATCACGCAGTGTGCGCTGTTGGATTCACAGATGAGCGCCTTATTGCGTGAAAATTTCACGCACAACTGAAAATATATTCAGGGTGTCCCAGCTAACTTGGACCAAGATTTTGAAAACACCTATGTGTTCTTCCGAAGAGAAATCGCGTGGATATTAGCGTTTGTCTAAACTTACAGCAACATTTATTTTTGCTCGTCTTATTTTAGTAATTAGCCGAGATAAGTTTACCTCTCTAAACATAGCTTGAAACGTTTAGGTGTCGTCTATCGGGGAGTTGTGGAGCTTCACAAATATTGCCCAACCCAGGTACTCCCAACGAGATAGACTTAGCGTGGCCCTTTTTATTCGGGAAAAACGAAAGCCCGCGGCGTTTAAAATGTACCACGTGACAGCGCGCTCTGTGCGCCCGAATGCGCCGCGATTACAGCGCCCTCACGAGTGATTCGTAAAAACATTGCCAGCGCCGCGCCTTCCGTTAACTTACCAAGAAAGGGCGCCAACCTTTGCTCGGCTCTGAGATCACCGGCAGCGGCTGGCGACGGCGCACCGAAAAAGCGCTTCGTCAGCAGCCGCTCGCGCCTGTCGCTGAAGCACGCACCGTTATCAGCCGTCTATTTCGATATGACGAGAAGCTCATTTTATTTTCCAGCGTTCAAGTCGATGCGGAATAAAAAAAATACACACAAAACATGCATCATACATCTGGAACCTGTGCGAGAGACAGCATCATTTGTTACAACGGCGCTTTTCTTGCAAGCTGTGCCTAGATGCATGTGAGCTCGACTGTCTATTACTGTCGGGCCGCGCAACTGTTTCGAAGAATTTGTTTGCAGTGCCCAAAGCACGCTGTACTCAAGCGAGCAGAAGGCGAACATGCTCTTAGCCTTGGGAGCTGCACGGAGCGACAAGAAGCTGCCAAGGTATACCGAAATTGGCAATGTGGGGCAGACCTAACGGGAACACAATTATGAGGAGTTGCTTTACGCTGAAAGAAACAGGTAGCTTCAAGAAGACGTGGCACAGAAAGGGGACCATCAGTGAAGTGGCTGAAGGAGACATTTTGGCTTTCATGACTGCAAACCGTCATTCGAGCGTGCGTGATGGGGGAGGGGTGAGGTCAGCACTTCGAAGTCTTAAGTTTCAAGAGTTCTTAGGAAGACTGAAATGCATCCGTATCATCTTCAACTGCTTCAACATCTGCGAGAAAGAGACTTTCAATGGCAGCTTGATTTCTCAAATTGGATCCGTGTGAACAGTGACGAAATACCGGAATTTGTTGACAAAGTGTTCTGGACAGATGAGCCAACCTTCTCCAGAAATAGTCAAGTCAACATTCATAATGCGCATTACTTGAGCGATACGAAACCACATTGGGTGGCGCAGACCAGACACCAGTACCTGTGGTGATTCAGTTTGTGGTGCGGTATCTTGGACAGAACAAGCGTTCACTCACGCCTTTATTCAACTATGCGTTTGACATCGCCCTATGTACAAATATAGGGCGATGTCACGTGTACTCGTCTGTAGGCAGGACACTATAATGTGCACAGACATTGTGCAGTGCGGAGTCGTTTGAATATAATTCTGCACGAATGAACCCCGCCTATAAGTGTGGTAGAGAAAAAGTATTACGGCAAGGTAAATAAAACACTCTACACATTGCACTAATGTAGAAAACGAAGCAACTGCTTAATACGAGCTTCCTTCATTACCAGGGCTTCGTTGTATTTTCCTTCAAGGTGCACCTGGCATATGCGCACTGAGTTTTCTCGAAATACTGTTATGTTGTGTGGAGGCCCGCGCCTTTACCACAGCTGTCACCGCTGAAGTAGTGGTCTCACCCTTACAAAAATATATCGCAGCAATGAACGACAGCTACCCTTACTGTAAGGTGTTGTGTGCCACGCATCTCGAGCGCATTTGGGAAAACGCTGTCGAAGTGGCTGTCAGTGGTGTCTCTTTAGGCGGTGAACTGCGCGTATATCCGCAGCTGGTAGAAAAAAACAGGCAGACTCAACTCTAGTAGACATCGACGCAAGGCGAGGGGCTATTTGTGTGATTAGATCAATAACCACGTGTGTGTGCACATCAGGTATGGTTTTAGAAGTATAAATATTACCACTAAAGAGCAGCATGTTGCAGAAATAAATGACTTAATTTGCTGAGAATTATAGACAGGCTGGATATTCAAATTCCAGAGGTTTCCACAACGTTGTTTTGCACTCTTAGTGTTTATGATGCGTCAGTTTATGCTAGCCCCACTGCGAATCAAAGCGCGCCGACTTGCCCGCGAGAAAGGCTGTTTTCTGCCGCTTGTTGTCGCATGCATTCGCGTCGTAATAGTGTGACTATCACGCTTGCGTGCTACTAGAGGTCCTGTATTCGAATCGTGCTGTCGGATAATTTTATTAAGGTTTATTTTATATATAGAACAAAGCACATTGTTCAAGATGGTGAGCTTGCAAAATTACACTGGCATTTGAAGCCAAAAGGACAGAGTCTAGGCAAATCGGCATGTACTAACCGTCATTCCCATACTTACTAAATCACCCTGCTTGCAGCTGCCGTAAACACTAGCGCCGCAGTTCACTCTACTAATTATTGATGCGAAAGTGTCAAATGGCCCATTGAGCGATGAAGACGGCGGCGTCTGTAGCGGCGAAACTTCCATGGCTGCGACGCCACATCACGAGCTCACCACGACGTCACGAGCGAGCCAGGCGGGCTCGTGACGCTGCCTTGCACTAGCTAGCTCTTGCCTAGAGGGACAAAGGTGAGTGGAAGCGAACACCCGCTGCCGCGATATCGCCGCGACGCCACGTCGCTCTCGCTCTCCGAAGCCTGTGGTATCCGCGCATGCTTTCGCCTGCATTCAAACTGCGCCTCGGCAAGGACAAATCGAAACGCGCCAAGCGTCTCAACGCGCTCTCTTGCCCGCTCGAAAGACCGCCCAGTGTTGTTCAGTTGGACAATAATACTTTCGTATGCACAACTCATAAGAAGTGCTTATGTGTCCTCGGATTTTTTTTTTTCGTATCAAGCTCGATGGTAAACTATGAACTACTTCTTCGCTACTCCGTTTATAGAGGGCGCCACCGATCCCGTGAACCGCGTTCCGCGTTGGAGGCTAGATATATACGAAAAATTGCCTCCAACTCTGCAAGGAAGCTTGGGGGAAGAGAGAAAATTTGCCTCAAAGAAGGCAGAGAGGTTGGCCTGAGCTAACGCGCTCTAGCTATACTACTCCAAGGAGGCTTAGCATTAGCAAGAAAAAGGCCCCTATCGTATCCTGTGCTATTTCGCTTCAAGTTCTCGGCTCCGGAGATAACGCGGAGTACGAAACGTCTAACACGGTTCCATGTTTTGTGAAGTTTCTCATCGTGAGTAAGCTTTTAGACCCACTCGATTATTTTAAACGAATATGATACTTATGAGAAACGCCAACATTGAGTGCCATGTGCTGGTTTATTCATTCACTATATAGCGCTAAATAGGTTAGTACATCGTCTTATGGAAGCAGCAACCGCAGCTGCAGCTGGGAGTTCCGTTAACTGTCCAGCAAGGTTCTTCTCAGTATCTTGCGGCGTCAGCCTTTCAACTCCTTTGCTGCCAGAAAAGACGCCCCGAGCAAATATTAGAGCGCTCTCATTAGCAGATCACGTCGAGAACAACAACGCGAAGCGGGCTTCTGCGGCATCAGCAGCACGCTAGGCGAAAACGGTGACATGGCGCAAACTCCGGCCCAATTACGTGGCAGCGGTGGCGACATGAACAGAGCTTCCTACAAGAATTTCGAGGATATATTTGAGACTCTTCCCGTGTGGGAATGAAAAAGCATTACAGTCCCTTTGGTAAAACGTTTTTAGAGCGCAGCTCTTTGGCGTCCGTTCCTGGGTTTCGCGTCGTCGTCGGCGTTGTCGTCGGCCTCGTAACCAGCTCCGCCCCCCTTTCATCCCCCCAGCGCTAGCAGCGACCGACTGATACCGCTGGATGCCGCTGACGCCGCTAGAGAGTCAAGATAACGTGACTGCTTAGAACACCGTCGCCGCCATGCAGAAAGAGGAGGAAAGGGTCCCCCCCCCCTGTTCTTATGTGGCGGATAGGGTGCTCTTCAGTTGCCGACGCGCCGGTTATTTCACGTAGGCCCCGGCACGTCGACGAATACGTGACCACCTTCCCACGGCTAGACCTGGTTCTTAGCGCTGCGGACGCGAGGGTATCATATTGTTTGTGTCGGCATCGGCGGCGTTGTCCCTGAAACCAATTCCGCAGCTGGGGTTGACTCACTATCGGCGTCAGCGGCATCAGTCAGTCGCTGCTATCTCTTCCCTCCTCCCTTTATCGTGTTGTCCGCTTGCTGCGCGCGCTTCTGCCCCCATCGTTTGCCGCTGGGTGTACACGCCGCCCGCCTCCCCCCTCTTCCTGCGAGTCTCCGGTTGTCAAAGCGCCGGCTCGAACTTAATTCCTTTCTTCGCTCCTCCTCCAATGCAACCCCTGTGCGGTGGTACCAAGTCGAACATATATCAGTCTATTTCTCCGACCACAA
Source organism: Dermacentor albipictus (assembly GCF_038994185.2). Lineage (NCBI taxonomy): Eukaryota > Metazoa > Arthropoda > Arachnida > Ixodida > Ixodidae > Dermacentor > Dermacentor albipictus. Next base: position 5,577,131 of record NW_027225569.1, on the reverse strand, counting down.
AGCTTCCTTCATGACTGTCAAGAACTGTTAGTGGAGTCTTTGTTAAAGGAATACGTGTGAAAAAAAAAAAAAAAATTCTGTGATAGCGCATACATGTGTTGCTCGATTTCTTTGCCTCAATCTATCGAAAAGGTGAAACAGCTTATTTGCTGCGCTCAAATTTCGCATTAGGAAGTAACGTAATCGTCGGAATTTTTTTTTTCCCGCACGTTCCTTGTGCGCGCAAGCTCTCACTAGCCTGCGTGGAGACGTTCATTTGAACAATAATGTTTTTTTATTATACGCACTCTTTTTACTCTCATGACATGGCACCACCTCCTCCCCACTAGCTGCGCCGTCACGTGCCCAATGGCGCAGGCACTAGGCCGTGCCTTGCGTCAATGGCTGTGACTTGGCGTATAAAATGGCGCACGCATTATGCACACCTTTAGTCAACATGAACCCTACGTGGAGCCGCTGTAGCCTCTGAGAAGCGTGCTCGCGTGGCGTCCCTGAGGCCCGGGTTTTATTTTTACCCGCCTCAAAATTTACCAAGTTTTTCTTTCGAAGTCGTTAAATTTATTTGTTTGCAGGTACCTAGCGAGAGAAATTTGAGGTCAATCCGAGAGTATTTAACGTGTTTTTACTATTTGCGTCGTCGGCCATTTGTGTTACCCACTCGATCCGGACTACGCCGGATTTTCTGCGTGATGGGACGTAAAATGCGTCTGTTCCCATTCTGGCCAGCATCGGAGAAAATCTACGAATGCAGCTAAGGAAAAAGCTTCGAGGCCAAATAATGGAACGCGTTTCGAGACGTCTGGAAGACGCTTCTGCGACGTGACGCCACCTCGCGGCGACAAAAAAAGGTTGAGAAAAGCACACATTATTTCTCTATTTTAGGTACTTGCACCTTCAGACCTACGAAATGTCTGATGCAGCTTACATTAAGAGCGTAGGATAGCGTGTGTACATTTCTTGTGCGCGAACAGCCTTACTGTCAGCTTTCCAAGCGTCCTGCTCAGTAGTCAGCTTGCTTGAACAGGAATGTAGCCTGCATCGTTTTTGATTTCGATGCTGTCTTCGTGAAGCTGTCTATTTCGACGTCTCCGTGAGCATTGAGACGATTCTTAAGGTGGCCGCCGTCCACTTAGCCGTCTACTTAGCCGCCTATAGGGAGTATTGGAACACAGCCTAAGCTTTCGCGCTAATAATTACCACAGGGAACTCTGGCGCTGGAATCGCTCACCCACTATGGGAATGATAGGTAGTACATGGATTTGTCGGATATTCGTGCTTTTGGATTATCAAACATTCTTGTGGCTTTGCTTATTACGCTTTTATGCCTTCATTGTTCTAAATTTCAGAGCAACCTATTGTTTACCTGGAAGAGAAGACTCGGCGAACGCACCCAATTTCTACCAATTGCAGCGGTTAAATCAGCCTGTCGAGGTGGCCAAAACGAAACGCGCAAAGCGTCTGAAAGCTCTGGCTTGCCAGCGAGAAATACGCAAAAGGGCTGTATGCCGGTTGTCGATTTAAACATGTCGGCAATAGAGATTACTGAGAGGCGATAGGAATATTGGTGGAAGTAGGGAAACGACAAACAACGGAGGCGTACAAAAACAGTGTTCACAATAGGGCTTGAGAAACTTTGGCTATGGGAATTCATAGTGTTTTTTTTTCATTTTCTTGTTTTCTTGTTTAACCTAGGTAGGGCATTAGGCAATAAAATCACAAGAGCTTACTGGCGCAAGCCACCGCCCCGTTCCAAAAGTGACGCACATAACATCCATGCATCAATCCATTCATCCACATATTCATCAATCCGATGCATAGATTCGTGGCATAATGCTTTCACTATCGGGCTTCCGTGCTGGAGGCCCTCTGTTCGAATCGTTTCGTAGGAAAGTTTTGATAAAAATGTTTATTGATTCCACAATACTCAGTTGGAAATGAGGAGTTTACAAATGCCACAAAGCCGTTTGAAGCAAGCAGGACGAAGTTTAAGCAAATCCATGTGCTTCCCACGATTCCCATGCTCGCTGAACCGCCCCGCTTGCAGCTTCCTCAGGCACTAGCTCTAGTAATTATTGTATGAAACTCAATGGCTAGAAGAATCACCAATCGTTTTATTTATTTTCTTCGGCCTCTTGTTAGTATGCTGTGACATGATTAGCCCTCTTTTGGCAGTCTCGTATCCACTTAATGCTAAGAACTCAGCATGTTTTCGCGCCCTCCTACGCTGAGCGTAAAAGCTGCAGCAATAAACATGGAACAACGCACCTCACTGACACTAGGTGATGCACCGCCTAGTTCCACTAATTTGATGTCTTGCGTAAATTGGATATGGCATCACCTTGATCAACGTTCAGATGACGCCTTCGTTATTTCAATCATGAGTGAGCACTGCGTTCCCCTCGCTAAGCCAGTGAGTGAATAAAAAAAGTTATCTCGCAGATTTCTTCAAATGTTATTTTGAGTGGTTTTTCTCAACCCTTAAAGACTGAAGAAGGATTAGTAGCTTTGCCATTCATTCGTCCAAATGTCAGACTACTGAACAAGTAAAGAGATGTGGTCCCTTTTTGCTGTAAAATCGGAAGGAATTTCTCAGCATTACACGATTTCGTGTAGCGCCGTGAAGACAACTGGTTTTTATCGGTAGGTTTCAGTTGACTTTAGTTAGATTCACTATATAAATTCTGCGCATTTGCCGTCATTACGCAGCACATTGAGCTATGCATGACGTAGTAATTGGTAGGGATTTGCAATGATTAAAAGCATCTTGGCTTATTTAACGTGGACTAAAAACTAGACTTTCTGCCTTTCCGCCTCATATGAATACAGCCTCCTTTGCTGGAAATAGAAGTATCTATGTAAGAACAGCTGCTTCTCAGTTGAAACTACGAGTTGAAGAGGGACAGGGGCAAATTAAATAGAATAATGAATAATGTTAAACTTTTTCTCCAAAAGTATCCAATGCGTTTCAATTCCTGCTATTCATAACATTAGAAAGTTTGTCATTATAGTTTACATTGTAAAGCATGCTATACTATAACGACAAATGGAACATTTGGAACAGATAACTAAGCAGCTCGTTCGCTAATGTAGACTTTTTTCAGCATACGCAAAATGCCCTCCCACCGCCCCCCCCCCTCCCTTCAAATAAAGCTCAAATGAGCAATAAAGTCGAGAACAGCAGCGTTGTTCAACTATCATATCTGTACGCTTTCGTGACCAATTCAGGAATGTCTACCGGTGGTGGCAACTCCTTCACAAGAAAGCAAAAGTACTTTTCCATTCGCGCATAAGGTCGTGGCAGATGTTATCACATTGCATAAAGTATTTTGTCATTGAAACGTATTCATATATTTTTTCATACACTAACGCTTGCTTTTCAAAGCATTGAAATGGCGGAGTCAGTAAAGTGCCTAGGTGTGACACTGCAGTGTAATCTCTCATGGGACATGCACATCGACAATCTGGTTAAAAAACTTGCAAAATGCACAGGCATGTTATACAGAGTCCACCCTCTAGTGCCTCTGAGTGTTTGACTTTTAGTTTACAATGCACTATTTTTATCTAACCTTTCATATTGTCATCTGGTGTGGGGTACAACAAAATGGTCAAATACATATAGGTTACAGAAAATACAGAAAAAGGTCATTCGTATCATTGCGAATGCCTCGTTTACTGCTTACACTCAGCCTGTTTTCGCATCATGAAAAGTACCACCAATTAATGACCTATATAATTTATTGCTAAGTAAACGATATGAAAGCAAACGGAAAAATCATGACGCATTCTTTGATGACACAGCTAACTTACGGCGCAAAGCTAATTACTACCCAACACGTAACAAAGACGTCTGTTATGTGCCATTGTTTCGTACTAATCACGGTCGTCAAATGCTCCGACATATAATTCCAACCCTTCTTAATCGGCGCAATGAGCACTGAGGACCTAATGATACGGTTTTCTTGTTGCTTTCTGTTTTTACTGCAAGTTTGCGCCTCCTTTCTCCCTTTTTCTTTTCTTATTGTTATTCTTCGTTTTGCATTCTGTAGTGTTCCTGAGCTTTTCGTGTTAATTCTGCCGGCTTCATTTATTTGTTATTGCAAGAGGATGTTCACTAATTTTTATTAAATATGATGTTTACCTATGCACGGTAGTCCTTTTTTTATTGTTCTGTCCTGTGTTCTGTTGCTGTCGGTGTTTTTGTACGGGGGTGCGCCCCTCTGTCAAGCCAGTCATAGGCTTTTTGGTTGCACCCCTAACATGACTGATGTTGAAATAAAGGCACTTGTATTTGTATTTGTAGTTGAATTACCTAAGCTGACGATACAAAATTAGCACTCGAGCAAGAATTTTTAAGGTGTCTGTGTCAAATAGCAGAGTTGGCTTCGCGGCACCGCGAAGAAAGGACCCACAAACTCACTTTTGTTCTTCACACAGGCGGTGTTGCTGTGGTGTCTGGTTGAAGCGCAAGCCTAAGATCAGACGTCTTCCTAAAATCGAATTCTTCAGTGGGACCGCTTCGGTGTATTCTGCTGGAACAACCGACTTCATACTGCTGCAAACCCGGGCATTGACTGCATCGTGGGAAGCACCGAGGTCATCGGTATCACCGAATGAGGCGGTTTCTTCGACGATGGACTATCGCTGTGGCGACAGTGGGCTTGGCGGCACCGCAATGAAACGATTGACAAACTCATTTTTGTTCTTCACACAGGCGGAGTTGCTGTCGTGTCTGGTTCAAGCGCAAGCCGAAGATCAGACGTCTTCCTAAAATGGAATTCTTCCGTGGGACCGCTTCCGTGTATTCCCCTGGAACAACCGACTTCATGCTGCTGTACACCCGGGCATTGACGGCATCGTGGGAAGCACCGAGGTCATCGGTATCACCGAATGAGGCGGTTTCTTCGACGATGGACTATCGCGGAGGCGACAGTGGGCTTGGCGGCACCGCAATGAAACGATTGAGAAACTCATTTTTGTTCTTCACACAGGCGGAGTTGATGTTGTGTCTGGTTCAAGCGCAAGCCAAAGATCAGACGTCTTCCTAAAATCGAATTCTTCAGTGGGACCGCTTCCGTGTATTCTGCTGGAACAACCGACTTCATACTGCTGCAAACCCGGGCATTGACTGCATCGTGGGAAGCACCGAGGTCATCGGTATCACCGAATGAGGCGGTTTCTTCGACGATGGACTATCGCGGGGGCGACAATGGGCTTGGCGGCACCGCAATGAAACGATTGAGAAACTCATTTTTGTTCTTCACACAGGCGGTGTTGCTGTCGTGTCTGGTTCAAGCGCAAGCCGAAGATCAGACGTCTTCCTAAAATCGAATTCTTCAGTGGGACCGCTTCCGTGTATTCCCCTGGAACAACCGACTTCATGCTGCTGTACACCCGGGCATTGACTGCATCGTGGGAAGCACCGAGGTCATCGGTATAGCTGAATGGGGCGGTTTCTTCGACGATGGACTATCGCTGGGGCGACAGTGGGCTTGGCGGCACCGCAATGAAAGGATTGAGAAACTCATTTTTGTTCTTCACACAGGCGGAGTTGATGTTGTGTCTGGTTCAAGCGCAAGCCAAAGATCAGACGTCTTCCTAAAATCGAATTCTTCAGTGGGACCGCTTCCGTGTATTCTGCTGGAACAACCGACTTCATACTGCTGCAAACCCGGGCATTGACTGCATCGTGGGAAGCACCGAGGTCATCGGTATCACCGAATGAGGCGGTTTCTTCGACGATGGACTATCGCGGGGGCGACAATGGGCTTGGCGGCACCGCAATGAAACGATTGAGAAACTCATTTTTGTTCTTCACACAGGCGGTGTTGCTGTCGTGTCTGGTTCAAGCGCAAGCCGAAGATCAGACGTCTTCCTAAAATCGAATTCTTCAGTGGGACCGCTTCCGTGTATTCCCCTGGAACAACCGACTTCATGCTGCTGTACACCCGGGCATTGACTGCATCGTGGGAAGCACCGAGGTCATCGGTATAGCTGAATGGGGCGGTTTCTTCGACGATGGACTATCGCTGGGGCGACAGTGGGCTTGGCGGCACCGCAATGAAATGATTGAGAAACTCATTTTTGTTCTTCACACAGGCGGTGTTGCTGTCGTGTCTGGTTCAAGCGCAAGCCGAAGATCAGACGTCTTCCTAAAATCGAATTCTTCAGTGGGACCGCTTCCGTGTATTCCCCTGGAACAACCGACTTCATGCTGCTGTACACCCGGGCATTGGCTGCATCGTGGGAAGCACCGAGGTCATCGGTATAGCTGAATGGGGCGGTTTCTTCGACGATGGGCTATCGCTGGGGTGACAGTGGGCTTGGCGGCACCGCAATGAAATGATTGAGAAACTCATTTTTGTTCTTCACACAGGCGGTGTTGCTGTCGTGTCTGGTTCAAGCGCAAGCCGAAGATCAGACGTCTTCCTAAAATCGAATTCTTCAGTGGGACCGCTTCCGTGTATTCCCCTGGAACAACCGATTTCATGCTGCTGTACACCCTGGCATTGACTGCATCGTGGGAAGCACCGAGGTCATCGGTATAGCTGAATGGGGCGGTTTCTTCGACGATGGACTATCGCTGGGGCGACAGTGGGCTTGGCGGCACCGCAATGAAATGATTGAGAAACTCATTTTTGTTCTTCACACAGGCGGTGTTGCTGTCGTGTCTGGTTCAAGCGCAAGCCGAAGATCAGACGTCTTCCTAAAATCGAATTCTTCAGTGGGAACGCTTCCGTGTATTCCGCTGGAACAACCGACTTCATGCTGCTGTACACCCTGGCATTGACTGCATCGTGGGAAGCACTGAGGTCATCCGTATAACCGAATGGGGCGGTTTCTTCGACGATGGACTGTCGCTGTGGCGACAGTGGGCTTTGCGGTACGGCGATGAGAAGACCGACCAACTCGTTTTTGTTCTTGACACAGGTTGACGAACGCTCTTATGCTTGTTTCAAAGACGACTGTCCTAGTTTGCTAGTGCTTCCGAGCCCACACATCATTTGTGCAATTTCGAGTGAATGTTTAGATATTACGATGCAATTGCTATGTTGTGGTGACATTGAAACGAATCCGGGTCCTCAATGACAGTTACTAGAACAAATTCTGGCGGAAATGAAAGGGTTGAAGACTGATGTGACCGACCTAAAGCCAACAGTTGCTAAGGTTGAGACTGTTGTGTCTAGTATTCCTGAGCTAACTAAGAAAAAAGAACAATCAGAAATTGAAATTTCTAACTTGCGTTCGTGTTTGCATGGCATGCAGAAAAAACTTGAAGTTCTCGAAAACCGCAGTCGAAGCAGTAACATCATCGAATTGGGACTCTAAGAGATTGAAAATGAAACACCAGAGAAATTGAAGTTTTCCTAGAGAAGCGCAATGTTTCGGTTACGAGTGTAGAACGCCTGCATAGAATTGGAAAGTATTTTTCAGGCAAAACAAGGCCAATATTCCTGCGTCTTACTAATCTTGATGAAAGGTAGGCTGGACGGGAGTGCTCAAAAACTTAAATGGACAGGTATTTTTAATAATGAAGGCTACTCAAAAGATGTTAGACAGAGGCGACGGAACCTTTGGTACAGTGCTTTGAGGAATAGGCAGAGTGGGCAGAAAGTTAGTCTTGTTTGCGACAATATAAAGATTGATGGCATCACTTACGCCTGAGATGACGTGAAGAAGCAACGTTATTTAATGTATCAGCAAAAGACGGACCCGAACGCAGCTGGAGCTAGTGCGTCAACATCTGACTGACGTCACCAGAGGCGCAGGCTTTACTTGCTTAATATTAATGCCCGTAGCCTTTTCAACAAAAGCGTTGAACCGTAGTATGTCTTGACCGAGCACGAGCCGGATATAGTGATAGTGACGAAAACATGGCTCTACACCGAAGTTTACGATCACGAAATCTGTCCGCCGGGGTACAAAGTGATAAGGAACGACCGCAGCAGCCGAGGTGGGGGTGTGGCGATTTTCATTGATAGCAGACTACGGAACAGTATTTGAATATCCTTTAGATATAGAAACAGCGTGGTGTAAAACTTTTTGGCGGGTAAACGAAGTTGCAATCGGTGCAGAGTATCGCCCACCTGGGATAAGCACAGCAGTTATCGAGAGACTGAATGACCTCATGCATTGCCTGCGTGTCCAACCCAAGAACGTTATTGTAGCAGGTGATTTGGAGTATTGTGGGACAGCGTGTTGTCGGGAAATAGGGAATGCGAGTCTGCCACCGCACTAACTGAAATGTGTTTTCCGCGCAGTCTTCACCAAGTTGTCAATGAATAGGCTCGTGTCCAGCAAGCCAGCAAATCTGTCCTTGACCTTATATTTCTGAGTGAAAACTTGTTCCTCCGGACACGCAAACTTGAGATTTTTCCTGGAATTTCTGATCATTCCATCGTTTGCATAACACTGACGTTGCAGCAAAATGGAAATGTATCCAGACGTGTTTCGACTTACAGGGACTCAATATGGCCGATGATATAGCTACACTTGACTAATTGGACATTTATTTTGAACGGTTTAAGGCGATTTGTCTTCAACAAAATACGGATATAAACAAAGTTTGGCTTCTGCTTAAAGCCCTTGTACACAAACGCATAACCCCGTTTGTGCCCTTGAGGGTAAAAAAGAAACGTGTGCATAACCCTTGGATATCCCGCGAAATTATCCATTATAAAAAGAAGATACAACGATCCATAACAAGGTACAAACGTGTGCTTGATTTAGATCTGTTAGAACAGATTATTACGTTAAAGAAACAGTTGAAGGATAAGATAAGAGACTGCAAACAGAAGTATTTTAGTGCTACATTGCCAACGTTCCTTAAAGACTCACCCCAAAGGTTCTGGAGACACATTTCAAAATACAAAAAGGCAATCTCTGAGTACCACTCAAGGCTTTATTACTAATGGAGAGGATATTGCAAATGAGCTTAACAGTTTCTTCTCCACTGTCTTTATTACAGACAATGGCGAAGTAGACGACTTCTGCGTTTCTCGTTGCTTCCTTTGTCTAGGCGAACTCCTGCTTTGCGAGCGAAATGAACTGTTGCTGATGTGGACCTGATGAAATTCCTAACGCATTTTTAATAAGGTAAGCAGAGTGGATGGCCAAATACCTCTTTGTTATCTTTCAAAAGTCACTGTCGTCGAGGGTCTACCTAAATTAAGTAAAATTATCCCAATACCAAAAGACGGAGATCTTAAATGTGTTTCCAACTACAGGCCTGTTGCACTAATGTCAACACCATACAATATTCTTGAACACGTTGTCTCCAAACACATCAGAGAATTTCTGACGAGCAAAAATTTCTTCAGTCTCAGCATGGTTTTCGTAGGGGCCTCTCGACGGTGACACAACTTGCGGAAACAGTGCATTTCATCTCTGAAGTGCTAGATCGAAGAGGCCAAGTAGGCATATTTTATCTAGATATTAAAAAGGCATTCGATACGGTTATTCACATGAAACTATTGTTGAAGTTAAGAGTCGTGTTAGGAAACTGCGAAGTTGTCCAATGGATCGAAACTTTTCTAATAAATCGTCGATAGGGCTGAGACCCCAACTCTTCCTAATATGTATCGATGACCTGATAACACACCCATCAATTCAAGCCAAATTATATGCAGATGATTGCGTTATTTTCCCTGAAGTAACCTCCGCACTTCATCAACATAAACTTAATTCTTACTTAGATCAAATATACGAATGCTGTAGGAAATGCAAATGTCACTTAACTTGGAAAAAACTGTATGCTTGATAATATCAGCAAACACGCCCCTTTAGAGTTCAACTACTCCCTATCGGGTACCCCACTAACTCGAGTGACCGAATTCAAGTACTTGGGCGTAACTTTGACGGCATATATGAATTGGACGACGCACGTTGACAATATTGTAGGCAAGGCAAATCAAAGATTTGGATTTATTCGACGGACTTTCAAGCAAGCACCCGCAGAATACAAGCTTATTTTATACAAAATGCTTGTTCGTCGTATAGTGGAATATGCATGTGAAGTCTGAGATCCGTGCGACCAAAAGAACACACTAAAATTATTTGTGCAACGGCGTGCCTTGCGCTTCATTTTTTCCAAATATCGAAGACAAGACTCGGTGTTACCGCTTTATGAAAAGGCAAAGGTTAATTTACTTAAAATGCGAGGGAAACAAAAAAGTCTGAGCCTTTTTTACACCATTATGAATGACATGGTGCAGGTAAACAAGGAACGCTACATAATCGAGACAACGTCGTGGGAAGTAAAAAATAAACATTCAAAGTACGCGAAAGAGGGTAGATTTTCTAAGGATTGTTTTAAATATTCTCCCTCTTTGCAAACTACGAGAGAATGGAATGAACTGCCGCAGTAGAGAGTGGTAAGCGCGTCTGACTGCGAGCAGTTTCGGACCCATCTTCAACAGTACTCTTCCTATTTCAGTTTTTGTTACCTAATAGCATTGTACTAAGTGCCACAAGCTGATGCACTAAGTGTCATGAATTGTTGTTAATATTATTTGCGTATACCTGATCATATGCACTGCAGCATGTTTAGTGTATATTGTTGTATAGCATGTAATACGTTATTGTACTCATTCCTACCTTGGCCCTGTAAAGGGCTGATAGTATGTTCAAATAAATATATAAATAAAGATAGCTAACACAGTAGGCATGTAATCAGCTACATTAAATTGCTTGTGTGGTTTCTCTGTTTTAAACAATTTTTGCTGCTTATTTTCACATGGTGGGTGTATACGTCCGCCTGTCCACTACGATAACTAAGAAATTAGGACGAGCAAAATGTAAACCCACCACCAGAGCACCCCGTTATTTTCCGTAACGTATTTCAGATAGCAGCGAAGGGGATGTTCAGGAAAATGTTCGGCAATATTGCTGTGCTCCCGACTGCGATGGTAAGACTCCGAGATGACTCTCGTGGAATAAAGTTTTCACCTTTTCCTGGTTTACCGTGCACACGTACCTGTTTGACCTTGAAGAGTGGCAGGCTCACTCTAACTTCTTGCTGGGCTCTGAGTTGGTCAAAACAGGTCATTGCAGTAAACGCACTCAGCTTTGATTCCAACAGCTCAAGGCCGTTCTTCTCCTCAGGTAGAAGCACCACCAGTGAGAACTCCGGGCCCACGTATGCATCCACACTGCGGTTGCAGAGAAACAATCGCAAGATAAAATCTTCATACCGATACCAACAAATATACCACACTTCGTACTACGGAAAAATCGGGGCCAGAACTTAAGTACAATAATTATTCATGTGTGGGAACAGCGAAAGGCGTCGCGTATAAGGCATGCCGGTCTCCTCTGGCCAGCTTCCTTCTGGACATGCAGCGCCTTCTGCAAGCGCCACCTTGAAACCAGCGCATGCTGAGTGACACATTCGGTGTCACCCCAGTAGCCGTCAAACAGGTTCATTGAAGAGTGGGGCTTACCCGGTGGCACATACACTGTGTCTCATGCCCAGTAGCCCCGAGGGCAGATAGCTAGGGGCCCATGTCCACGTGGGTGACCCTCTTTTCACTTCTTGCCGGAGATCTGCACGGTACATGCCGCATGCAATTTTAACGCGATAGCGTTAAGGAGCTCGTGTCGCAGAAAAGCCGGTGTCGTCGGCGTCGGTGTCAGTGTCGGCGTTTGCGGCGTTGACCGTGAGCGATAACTCACGGCAGGCACTCCATAAATAAAAAGCAACTTCCAAGATGGGCTGGGTGGGAATCGAACCAGGGTCTCTGGAGTGTGAGACGGAGACGCTACCACTCAGCCACGATTTCGATGCTTCCAAAAGGTACAAACGCGCCTCTAGTGAATGCGGTGTTGCCTTCGAAACGAGCCGTGGAAAGTTATACTGTGGTGTATATCGGTAATTATGAACATGTAACTTACAGAAGTCGCAATTACACGAGTAGCGAAGTGCGTTTCGCTGCATTTCTTTCTGCGCTTTCCGCACACGGAGAGCCATCTTGCGGCAAACACAGAAGACCCCCTCCTCTCCATGTACGGCGCTGCCCCGACAGATGGGGCGCCACGCGCGCATTGGAGCTGTCGCGGCTCGGACTCTCTCCCCTGACAACGCTTCGCCTTGCTCCCTCTATAGAATCAAGCGTCCTTCCTTTCTTTAGATCACTATCTCTCTATCTCTCTGCCCGTGCCGATCACGACGTTTGGCTGGCGTGCATCATTTCCCCCTCCGGGATACCGAGTTCTTTGGTTCGCTCCGCTTGCTCAGGCGCACGTTTCGTTGCTGCGCCGAACGCCGCGTTGCTCGACCATATGGCTCGACGCTCACCGCGTCCGATGCGGGGCACCTCGTAAATGATGGCTGCCCTGTAGCCCATTGTCTTACACCCCTTGGCGGGTCGACGGGAACGCTATCGCGTTCCACTCTTGAAGGCGAAGCTTAAGCGTCCTCCAATTTTTTCAGCCCTACCTGGAAGATTTTGCCGCGTCAACCATGTAGCCTTCTTGCGCCTTTTTATGCGTTGCATATTGCAATCACTCAGTTCAGCCCTTGGGCACGGCCGGGCAGCCACCATTCACCTTGAGCGCAACCACGTGACGTGACGTCACGACAGCCGGAGGAAAAGCTGGGCCCCAGCTGGCGCGGTCGTGCGCGGCCGCGCAATATGCAACGCATTGTTGGCTTAACCAAGCTAAGCCTGGCCATTTTTTCCCCCGTGCCTTTCTACATCGTTATTCATTGATTGTGTCTTATCTGTAGTCCTCACTTATATTGGATTTATCAATTTATTTTCTAAGCAAATCATGCGTGCGTTCACACACCATCTGTTGCCTTTGAACTACTGGATGGCAGACTGGTAGATATCATCGTAGATGCCAGAGTTTAGTTGTTGTCGCACCATTATTTCATTCTTTGTAGTTTTTGAACTTTACATTGCGACGACTTATCAACTCATGTGGCAATTTTCGCGTTTGTCCGTCTGCTCTGTAGTGGACTGTTGTTCGTATAATATTTGCTAGTATTTTCCCATACATACTTCATCCCATTGTATTGCGATAGAAATTATACGGACATTCCAGGCGCATTTCAAGCGTCGGCGTGCGCGTGATATTCCGTATGATGTCCAAGCGCGATAACAACTTGGCAGTGCGCCATATGCTATAGGTGCGAATGAAAGTGCGCGAGGATGAGCCCAGGATGACAGCTGTATATTTAGATTGAAAAGGGAGGAAAGCGGGGACAAAGTGCAACGTCTTTCACCGCGTGCAAGGCACCAGAAAGGGGAGAGGAGGAGTTATACTTCGGCTGTGGCTGCGTATGGCACGGGCCCAATGTTGAAAGTCGTCTCCGAAGAGTACAGAGTCTAGGTGCGCCGAGGGCTGATAGCTCCGTGCGCGCTGTGTTCTCGCCGCCTAGTTCACGTTGAAGCGAGAGAGCGCAGGAATTCGCTCGCTTCTGCTTCCGCTCTTCTGAACAGCCTTTTGAGAACGAATGTCCGCGCTCATGGAGTGAAATGCGTTTACACTTGCCTGTGCGTGCGCGACAACGTGCTTCGTAATTTAGTGAGTAAGCAAATGTTTACGAGCTTATATGGCCGATAAAACTCGCTTCTTCAATGGCAATCGCTTCTTCGTCTTTTGGGCGGAATTCTGACTTTTAGTTTGATGCGTGCATGGGGTTGTGCAAAATATGTTTTTGTCGCGTCATGCATTTTTTTATTTGCCCTAATGAATAACGGTTGTTTTACGCTAATGGAACCGTATGTCGTCTACCCAATCTCTGCCTGAATGCATGCAGCGTATTTATAAACGAATATCCTTAAAAAGTGACATATACATCATGTAAGAGTCATGAGCGAAAGGAAATTATATTTTTGCGTTTGAAGTATTTAACATTTTATTCATTACTGTCTTATTTATGGAAATGCCAGTTTGACCGGCCACTGCATATACCAATACACAATTAAATAATCGCATAATCTATTATTCCCCGCGTGGTGCACAATTATCGCTCCATCTCCATCGAGCCTTGAGGCTGCGGTACGCAGCAGGACGAAAAGAATTTTTTCTATCACTAAAAGAAAGGAAAAAAGAAAAAGCTTTCTTAAAACTTGGTGTGCTTTAGCTACCGCAATTTTTCTGAGCGTCCGCATTTTAGGGACATTTCCACATGAATGGAGTGGCGTACTAAATCAAGGAAGGTTGTTTGGTCCACTTGCGGACCAAGCCAACACCAGATACATTCAGAAGTACGCAAACTTTCTTTCTGTACTCTCCTATTACCTTTAGAATGCTAGCGCTTCTGAGGTGATGCATTTCAGCACACGCAACACCGGTTCCTGTCAGTAAACGGGGTTTAAAATTTCAGAATTACACGGCAGTGACCCTCATTACAGTTAATGACTTAGGTTAGTACCACGAAGTGCTATAGTGACAGCAGCGCTAAAAATCATAGATAAGATACAAAAATAAATAGTTATTAAAATAACTGTTTATTATCTATTTAATTCATTCAAGGATGTACATGGCAAATTCATTGCATCAGTACAAAGCTGGCTGTATTGGGAAGGTTCGGATTAATTTTAAGCACTCGAAGTTCTTTAACGGGACCAGAAATCTGAGCACACGAGCGACTGGAACATTTTTCTGTGAGTGGATCATGTTAAGCCTTTCTTCACGTCCTAACACGATGGCGAAATGCACAGATGAAAGCAAACGCTGAGAGAAGGAGGTGACTTGAAAGCTTCGAATACAGCTCACAAAACGATAAGCATGCATATAACCCGCAAATTATGAAATATAGTGCGTTTCCGGCGAATAAAGAATCCTTGCAGACGTATTCCACTTCTACATACCGACGAGAATGTAGCGAGAGTATGTGTGGGAAGAAAAATAAACGCGTTTAAGAATAAATAGGCCCAACGTGTACCTCTGCCGTTCGTAGACCGTCAGCCGTCACATCCAAATCGGTAAGAGATCGCATCGCAGCGCCAAAGAATTTTTCTTCCCCTCGGAGCAGCCACGGAAACAGTGCGGCAGCGCCCTAAAGCCTCCCTGACGCATGAGATGGATGGATGGATGGATGGATGGATGGATGGATGGATGGATGGATGGATGGATGGATGGATGGATGGATGGATGGATGGATGGATGGATGGATGGATGGATGGATGAATGGATGGATGGATGGATGGATGGAGGGATGGATGGATGGATGGATGGACGGACGGACGGACGGACGGACGGATGGATCAATGGATGGATGTTATGAGCGGCCCCACAGGAACGGGGCAGTGGGTTGCGCCACCAAGCTCTTGCTATTATACTGCCTCATGTCCTACGTAGGTTAAACAACAAAAAAAAAAGACGAAAAAGAAACACTATGAACTACCGCAACCAAATTCTTGTCCCCGATTGCGCACTGTGCTTTTGTACGTCTCCGTTTTTTGTCGCTTCCCTACTTTTATTCAACCAATCCTACAATCGCCCCTTACTAATCCCTACTGCGGACGTGTTCACTTTTCCACTGCTTTCGCTGAACACAAGGGCTTCAACGAGGCCAGTGGTGCCTACATCAACCGCTGGGTAGACGTCTTCACATTCTAATAAAACATGCTCCATAGATTCCCTAGCTTTACCGCAGCCAGCACATGCTTCTTCTTCCCTCTTATATCTTGCTGTATAGGTGCGTGTTCTAAGGCATCCCGATCTCTATTCGAAAAGTAATGAGCTTCCCTTTGAGTTATGATAAATTGTTTCTTTCCTGGTTTTGTTTTTCCCTCTTAGGTAGTTACTCATGGCAGGTTTCCTTTCCATTGCCGCCACCCATAATTATCTCAGCATCTCTGACTTTCCGCGTGACGGTCGTTGTTGCTGTGTTGCCCACCCTACAGGCCGCATACTTTCTGGTGAGCTTCCTAGTTTTTTTCCTCCACTGTGAATCAACGTTTTTGCTGTACAGATACCTGAACACTCTCCCAGCCCATTTACTTTCTTCCATATTCCTCAGCCGTTCTTCATACTCAATTTTATTGCGAGCTTCCCTCACTTCAAAACTAGTCCAGCCCATATCACCCTGCACAGCTTCATTTGTAGTCTTCCCGTGAGCATTCGGCTGCGAGCGCCGCTGCGCGGTAAAGCAGCTGGCCACGCCCACAACTGAACTGACGTTATCTCTGTCTGCATGGGACGGCCGGAGGAAGACCTGCCAGCGTGCAATCCCAGAGGCCATGGGCAAGCACGCTAACTTCACGCCAGCACCACGGTGAGGCGTGAATGTCACGTCACTCATGAGTCTACTGAGAGCACTGCAGGGATTACAGTTGCACCATTCGAAAGCTTAGTCTTGCTTGCCTGGATATAATCGATAAAATTCCGAGGGTTACGTGCCAAAGCCACGGTATTATCATGAGGCGTGCCGTAGTGCGGTACGAGAGAATAATTTTGACCGCCTGCGCTACTGTAATGTGCGCCCAATTCTAAGCGCAAGTCTTTTTTTCTGTGCAATTCCAAACAAAATGCGGCCGCTGCGGTAGGAAAGCGAACCCACAACGTCGTGCTTTCCAGTGCAACGCCATAGTGGCTAAGCCATCGCATCTCTGGTTGCCTTTGTAATTGTCGCCTGTCTGAATGTTGTCTTTACAGCATCCATCACACTGATGTATAAAAAAGTTAGAGGCGTGCCAACACCGCGTACGAAAAGTTTGAGGCGGGAACATATCGGTGACTCACCAGGCTGGCGTGACAATACCGCTTCTGGGCGTGCTTACGCTGGATCGGCTCGGCTCGGTTCCCTGGCGATTCCCGGGTAGTTCGTAAGGCAGCTCGATGGCCGTGGCACGCAGTTCGGTGCACTTGGCGAGCCGAAATCGCCCCGTCTGGTGCACCATCACTACGGGCGTGAAGCTGCCGTCCGACTCGTAGAATGTTTCTCGCGTGGCGGTGCGGTCGTCGAACGCCTGCTTCCACGAGCCTCGGAACTCCACCACGCTCACCATGCACACCAGAGAGGACCGCTTGATGCAGCCTGCATGGGTGATCGAATTTCAGGTGGTCATCATCATCATCATCATCATCATAGTTACGCCCACTACAGGGCAAAGGCCTCTCCCATACTTCTCCAACAACCCCAGTCATGTACTAATTGTGGCCATGTCGTCCCTGCAAACTTCTTAATCTCATCCGCCCACCTAACTTTCTGCCGCCCTCGGCTACGCTTCCCTTCCCTTGGAATCCAGTCCGTA
Source organism: Dermacentor albipictus (assembly GCF_038994185.2). Taxonomy (NCBI): domain Eukaryota; kingdom Metazoa; phylum Arthropoda; class Arachnida; order Ixodida; family Ixodidae; genus Dermacentor; species Dermacentor albipictus. The sequence continues at coordinate 5,559,924 of NW_027225569.1, read as the reverse complement.
ACCCTTAATGACCATCGGTTATCTTCCCTCCTCATTACATGTCCTGCCCATGCCCATTTCTTTTTTTTTTAATTTCAACTAAGATGTCATTAACTCGCGTTTGTTCCCTCACCCAATCTGCTCTTTTCTTATCCCTTACGTTACACCTATCATTCTTCTTTCCATAGCTCGTTGCGCTGTCCTCAATTTAAGTAGAACCCTTTTCGTAAGCTTCCAGGTTTCTGCACCGTAGGTGAGTAGTGGTAAGACACAGCTATCATACACTTTTCTCTTGAGGGATAACGGCAACCTACTGCTCATGATTTGAGAATGCCTGCCAAACGCACCCCAGCCCATTCTTATTCTTCTGAATATTTCCGTCTCATGATCCGGATCCGCCGTCACTACCTGCCCTAAGTAGATGTATTCCCTTACCACATCCAGTGCCTCGCTACCTATTGTAAATTGCTGTTCTCTTCCGAGACTGTTGAACATTACTTTAGTTTTCTGCAGATTAATTTTTAGACCCACTCTTCTGCTTTGCCTCTCCGGGTCAGTGAGCATGCATTGCAATTGGTCCCCTGAGTTTCTAAGCAAGGCAATATCATCAGCGAATAGCAAGTTACTAAGGTATTCTCCATTACCTTTTATCCCCAATTCATTCCAATCCAGGTCTCTGAATACCTCCTGTAAACACGCTGTGAATAGCATTGGAGAGATCGTATCTCCTTGCCTGACGCCTTTCTTTATTGGGATTTTGTTGCTTACTTTATGGAGGACTACGGTGGCTGTGGAGCCGCTATAGATATCTTTCAGTATTTCTACATATGGCTCGTCTACACCCTGGTTCCATAATGCCTCAATGACTTCTGAGGTTTCGATAGAATCAAATGCTTTCGGTAACCTATAGAATTGGGCTACTTCGTTCTACGGGATCCAGCGTATAACAACGCAACTTCTTAAACTAGGAAGAAAAAAATAACACAAGCGAGGACAACTGCTGTTCTTGTTTTCTATTTTTTAAATATTTTTTAAGCATGTGTGGTGCCGTCTGCTTTTTAATAGTACATTTCTTCAGTAACGCTGTTGGCAGCCATGACACGTTTACCAATTTGCTCAAGAGGACATATTCAAAATGCATAGTCATCTGGCAACAGTGGCCTTCTTTGTCATCTTCCTTGAGGCTGAGTAGCTACTTTCATGTCTTTCCTTGCGTAGTTGCGAAATGGCTCAGCGATGGTCGCCGACTGCCTGTTCAGAACTCTAAAAAGTAGCAGTCGCGTTCATCGTCCAGCGATAAAGGGCCTTCGGACACTTTTTTACCTAAGCAAAGAATGAACACATTATTAAAAGATTTCGCCTCATGAATCCCCTCTCAGAAGAATGCTTGAAATTCTTCAAGTTTATAAGGAGTTAGATGCCGCTATCGCACGCATGAGCCTCTTTCTCCCTTCTTTCGTCTCGACTACTGCGCAGAAGCTACGCAGGGCTGGCGCCCAAGAGGCACATGAAAAGGCAAGACTCTGCCCACGAGTTTAGCCTCTCGCTGGCGAGAGGGCTCGTTGCGGCGCTCTCTGGCGGCAGGAGCTTAGCACTACTCCACTACAGTCTTCAAGACAGCTGAGCTACCGCAAATGTCGTGTCTAGACTGGCAACGCAAAAACGACATGCTTTTAGCTCCCGTTGTTGGTGACTTTAAAGTGACCTTGAGCCAAAAGCCAGGGCCGTTGTCCGGGCGCTCAAACGAGAATATGCGGTGAAGTTGCGAGAACAAAAGATGACCCGAGCTACCAGTCAAAACTAAAGAAAATGCGGCCTCTGGCGCCCACCTATCTGTACAGGACCGCATTGCATACGCTATAGTTACTGGCCCAACCAGTTATAAAAAAATATTGTTTCCGTGTTCTTCCTAATGTTTGTTCATAGTACCACTCTAGCTATAACTTCTAGTACGCTGAAGTTTTATTTCTCGTTTCCAATGGCGACATCCGAAAGGCAGATACAGGGCGCCATACACTTAATTGTCATCGTTTAGCACTGAGACAAGGTTGCCTGCCTGTGCTGCTTTGAACGCAAGCGGTGCGTGAGTTTCATGGCATGGGTTTTTCGTGGCCTCGAGAGATGACGCATCGGTGCACGGCGCCTCCACCGGGCGCTTCTACCCGCCGCGGTAGCTCAGCGGTTACGGTGTTGTGCTGCAAAGCACGAGGCTGCGAGATCAAATTCCAGTCGCGGCGGCCGCATTTCGGGGGATGGGAAATGCGAAAACGCCCGTGTACCGTGCATGGGAGGCAGGTTGAAGATACCTTGGTGGTAAAAGTTAATCCGCGGTCTCCGACTACGGCGGGCCTCATAGTGAAATCGTGGTTTTGGCACGTAAAACCCCCGAATTCAATTCATTCTTCTTCTAGCTGTGCAATTCACTCTGCCTCCCTGGCGTCATTCACTGCCTGTCGTGCCGCCTTCGACCGGTCTTCGTTTTCTAGTTGGGCAGCGTCCATATGGACCAGCCTACAGTAGGCATGGTGGGGTGTGGTGTGGTGGGGTGTGCCGTTGCCATCATTGGCTACGCCACTTTTAAGATTGCGGCTAGTGTCCACGAATCGGATTTGCCGTTTGCCACTGCATGCGTAGAACTACTCTCGAGTACGAGAGAGCTATATATATATATATATATATATATATATATATATATATATATATATGCATATCTACAGTCATATCATAAGAAGCCAACAAACACTGACGCCAAGGACAACATTGGGGAAATTCCCTGTGCTTAATAAATGAAATAAAGAAACGATAAACTAATGGAAATTAAAGTGGATGAAACAACAACTTGCCGCAGGTGGGAACCGCACCCACAACCTTCGCATTTCGCGTGCAATGCTCTACCAATTGAGCTACCGCGGCGCCGTTTTCCCATCCACTTTCTTGGGTATTTATGTGTCCTTGTAGAACCCTGGGAGTGTTAGCCAGTGCCACCACTCACAGACTTTGGCGGCGGACGTGGAACGTCTTTTTTGCCACAGGCGTCACGAGAACGTGATCTTTAAGGGTGAAGGCAAGGGTGAAAGCTTTCTTTCATTCATTAAGCACAAGTAATTTTCCCTATGCTTTCCTTGGTGTCAGTGTTTGTTGGCTTCTTACGATGTGACTAATAAAAATCGGGCCCATCGGTTAACCCCCTTTCTTTTCGTTATTACATAACGAGGGTCTCGAATCCGGCAACATTGATGCCTTGAGGTAGCATATGTGGGTTTATTGACCAGTTGCCTTCACCCTTAAAGATCACGTTCTCGTGACGCCTGCGGCAAAAACGACGTTCCACGTCCGCCGCCAAGGTCGGTGAGAGGTGGCACTGACTAATACTCCCAGGGTTCTCCTAGGACACATAAATACCCAAGAAAGTGGATGGAAAAACGGCGCCGCGGTAGCTCAATTGGTAGAGCTTAGCACGCGAAATGCGAAGGTTGTGGGCTCGCTTCCCACCTGCGGCAAGTTGTTTTTTTCATTCACTTTATTTCCATGAGTTTATCGTTTCTTTACTTCATTTAATTAGCACAAGTATGTTCCCCTATGTTGTCCTTGGTGTCAGTGTTTGTTGGCTTCTTATGATATGACTAATAAAAATCGGGCCCCTCGGTTAACACCCTTTCTTCTCGATATATATATATATATATATATATATATATATATATATATATATATATATATATATATAGCTCAATATTAGCAACAATAGACTCCTGATAATAATTCCGTGATCACGAAATCAGCCAGTAGCTGTTGGTGGGATTCTTTGCTTGCGATGACGACATTGCAAGGCGAGACGAAACACTATTTCCCGGTTTTTGACCCGATATCGTGAATTACCTGTGGCATCCAGTGCAATTGAATTTGTCTCACAAGTTCACAGGAACCTCTTCTCCGGATCGGCAACTCTCTCACTATGTTCAAGTAGTGTTTTAGGGTCCCTTTAATGGAGAGTGAATTGCGCCACCCCCAATCAAAGAAGGCAGGCCCGCTGGGTTTTGCACCCTTGCATATTAAGCCAGGCTACATACTCAAGGGACGTACTGCTTTGAAACCTAAATATCCGCTAAACATATTTTGGCAACTATGTGGCGTCACACCTGAGCTAAGTAGTACCCCAAACAATTGGGGCACTACGTCTAATAGTCTCGAATTTTGCACCGAACCCTTTTAAAAAAACCTTGAATTGCATTACAACCACCCAGCTTCGTTCGTGCGCATAAAAACTTGCATGATGTGAAAAATTGAAGCTCTGGTATTGGTGCTTTGGTGTAAGCTGATAAAGCTACAAGCAACTAACTAATGAGCATTGTAGTGCTTCCGTTCGAGTTGGATTCTCGCTTCGAGCATGCGAACTGAAATTGTGCGAGTCAGGTTGCACATACATGTCCAATGAAAACAGAGGAGAATCCTAATCGGAGATGTTGACCGTAAGGAGTTATCTTCTTTTATGCCGTATTAGGCAGCTTTATATTAGGGGACTCAAGCCACACGCAAGCGTTGCGGGAAGCTAACCACCGGTTGTAAAGAATCCCATAGCGAGTACAGAAGGGCGCGAAGGGCCCCCACATTGGAGCTTGCGTCCCCAAACGCTTGGGTGCGGCTTGCCCTTCCCTTAACCTAAAGCTTTACATTTTTTTGCCACTCGCAAAGGCAAATATGAAGCTTTGAACATATAGGACTTAATGCGTGTTCCCTCTCACTCGCGTTCCGCGCACTGCTTAATCCTCGCACTGCTTTTCTGGATCAGCAGCTCGTAAGTAATGAGTTTCTCGGGATTTAGGCATACCGCATCATCAAGCACAGTACAATACATAAGCAACCCTGCAATCGCGCTGTTAGGCGCACTGTCTAACGCGGCGTCACAAAGCCAGAGCGGAAAAAAGAGAACACACTGTTTGTAAATGCCAATAGAAGTACAAACAATACACGTACATGCGATTTAACCGCGCGCCACTTGGTGGAGCAGCAAAAGCTTGAGGTTAGACCGCATAGGTTTTCATGAGCCATGGGTCAACTGCTCTGAAGATGCTTGGTTCGATGTCTTTAGACGTCGTACCCGCTCTGCAATTTATTCCAATAACCAATTAAGGGACACTGATGCCGAATTATCGACATTGTCATTGCCGTTGGCGTCGCCGTGATGTTTGGCATGTAGTTCCAGTGCGAAAACATCTTACGTAGCTATGCAAGATATGACGCTTCATAATATAAACTTTGCGCGTTTTGAGAGCGACATAATGTTCTTCGCAGTAACGTAGCGAGCACATACTTTTTAGAAACGAAACGCAAACAGGACAGGCGGTGGCTCATGTCTTTGGACGAGATGCGCATTAAAGGTAGTAATTTTTTTTCGATTGTTTTTTTTTCTTTCTACTAATTTTTGTAGTGAACCCTGATTTGAAAGGACGCTTTCCACTACAGGGCTCGTGTGGCCCGCAAGGACACTCACCCTGGGGCAGAATCTCGGCGGGCTCGAAGGCGTTCGAGTAGAGGCGAGCGTAGTGGTCGATGCCCTGGCGACTCTCCTCGGGAGCCTTGGCGAAGTCCCAACTGAAGCGCTCCAGACGCAGAACCTCGCTCGCCTGCGTGTCCGGGTCGATGGTGGCCAATGTCTGTTCGTGGTGCACGTTGTTCAGGTAGCCCATGTCAAAGCGTCGCGTTATGTCGCTTCGACGCCGGTTCGGCATTTCGCGGTCACAGTTCTCGAAGTAGTAGCTCACCTGCGTTCGGTATTTCGTAAAGGAATGCGCTTATATTCAAGGACGTACATACTGTTAGAGAAAAGACGAATGTCTACTTCTTTTTAAAAGTAAATCAACTTTCAAACTTTATAAACAGCAGTGTTGGGCATTACAAGAAAAATCGAGCCCCTACGACTATTCACCTGACCATGCATTTTCACCTATAGGACCCGCGTACAAAGTAATTGATTGCAGCCAGCTAAAGCCACGGAAAGCCCAGAAAAATTTGCGGGTCATGTCTATTGAAATGCAGAAATAACAAGGAAAAGAGAAATAAAAAAAAATGGCTGTGGCTTAGCTAAGGCTAAGCCCAGGATGCGAAGCATACTAGCCTTTATTTTGGTTGTTGAACCACTGTTTAGCCTGCTGAACTGCTGCTGCTTGGCTATATTTGGTTCGGCTAGACGAAGAAACAACTCATGCAGGCGAGCGCACGAGCTGAGACCCGGCTATTTAGCTACATGGCCGCAAGCGAGCGCACGAGTTGAGCCTCCGCTTTTGCAGCTGTTATGACGTCATATGGTAGCTACGCGGCCGCGAGCGGCGCACCAAGGAAGAGCGTGGTTGTGCGGCTAGCATGCTTCGCATAAAATACGATAGCCGAACCCAAGTCTTCCTTACTAGGCGTGCGATGTTCCTATTTTCGAGCTAACGTCGCCGCTATCCTGCGGTCCATATTCTCGCGTACTTTTTTAAATGCGTAAGAATGTCTATGCTTACACAATGAAAAAGCTGTCCGTCCGTCCCTCCGTTCATCAGTCCCGTAAGACGACCACGTTCAAGATAGCTCCGCTAGCAGCTAGCGAATTCACCGTCTTGCCTCCTCTCGCTTCAACGCCAACCAAGCAGCGCGAACACTGGGCTCACGCCGCACTCAGCCACTTTCGCAGATCACTTTGAATGTAGGATCCGCGCGGGGGTGCCACCGCCCGAAAGCATTTGGCCACGGTTCATAATGGTTCAGCGACGATGGATACGTCGCTAAAGGCCGATAACGGCTTATACTGATCGGAACGTCATCAGCGCACCAGGTGCCGCCAACTGCAGTGCCTTGCTTGCCTCGCCAATGCTCTTTGCAGCGCCGTCAGCACAAGCTCGAGTTTCATAAGACTGATCAAGTTTCATAACACTGATAATGACACTGGGCTGCGTGGAGATAAGCAAATGGCACAATGCTTACGCATACTTAGACAACTTCCATATGAGTTTCTGTGCGAATTCTTTATTGCGGCAGGAATTATGTGGACACTCCAAGCAAATTTTCGCCGTCTTCATTGCCGTGGGAGTCAGAGAAAAGTTAGCTATCGTCATCATCATCATCATCGGCCTGGTTACGTCCACTGCAGCACAAAGGCCTCTCCCATATCTCCAACTATCCCGGTCATGTACTAATTGTGGCCATGTTGTCCCTGCAAACTTCTTAATGTCATCCACCCACCTAACTTTCCGTCGCCCACTGCTACGCTTCCCTTCCCTTGGAATCCAGTCCGTAACCCTTAATGACCATCGGTTATCTTCCCTCCTCATTAGATGTCCTGCCCATGCCCATTTCTTTTTCTTGATTTCAACTAACATGTCATTAACTCGCGTTTGTTCCCTCACCCAATCTGCTCTTTTCTTATCCCTTAACATTAAACCTATCATTCTTATTTCCATAGCTCGTTGCGTCGTTCTCAATTTAGGTACAACCCTTTTCGTAAGCTTCCAAGTTTCTGCCCCGTACGTGAGTACTGGTAAGACAAAGCTGTTACATACTTTTCTCCGGAGGGATAGTGGAAACCTGCTGTTCATGATTTGAGAATGCCTGCCAAACGAACCCCAGCCCATTCTTATTCTTCTGATTATTTCCATCTCATAATCCGGATCCGTGGTCAGTACCTGCCCTCAGTAGATGTATTGCCTTACCACTTCCAGTGCCTCGCTACCTATCGTGAACTACTGTTCTATTCCGAGGCTGTTAAACATTACTTTAGTTTTCTGCAGATTAATTTTTAGACCCACCCTTCTGCTTTGCCTCTCCAGGTCAGTGAACATGCATTGCGATTGGTCCCCTTAGTTACTAAGCAAGGCAATATCATCAGTGACTCACAAGTTACTAAGGTATTCTCCATTAACTCTTATCCCCAATTCTTCCAAATCCAGGTCTCTGAATACCTACTGTAAACACGCTGTGAAAAGCATTGGAGAGATCGTATCTCCCTGTCTGACGCCTTTCGTTATTGGGATTTTGGTGCTTTCCTTATGGAGGACTACGGTGGCTGTGGAGCCATTATAGATATATTTCAGTAGTTTTAAACATGGCTCGTCTACACCCTGATTCCGTAATGCCTCCATGACTGCTGAGGTTTCGACTGAATCAAACGCTTTTGCGTAATCAAAGAAAGCTATATATAAGGGTTGGTTATATTCCGCACATTTCTCTTTCACCTGATTGATGGTCTGAATATGGTCTATTGTTGAGCAGCCTCTACAGAATTGTGCCTGGTCCTTTGGTTGAGAGAACTCTAAGGTGTTCCTGATTCTATTTGCGATTACCTCAGGAAATACTTTGTAGGCAATGGACAGTAAGCTGATCGGTCTATAATTTTTCAAGTCTTTGGCGTCCCCTTTCTTATGGATTAGGATTATGTTAGCGTTCTTCCAAGATTCCGGTATGCTCGAGGTTATGAGGCAAAATGTATACAGGGTGGCCAGTTCTTCTAGAACAATTTGCCCACCATCTTGCAACAAATCTGGTGTTACCTAATGCTCCCGCCTTCCCCCGTTGTATAGCTCCCAAGGCGTTCTTTACTTCAACCGGCGTTACTTGTGGAATTACAAATTAATTAGACTCGTCTCTCTCACATTATCGTCGTGTGTGCTACTATATGTTTAGGTATTTCTATACTTTATGCCATGCAACTTTTTTGTGTCTTCATTGCCCGCAAAACTCAGTGCACATATAAACATTCAAGTGAGAATGCCAAAAAATTACAACATTCTGCGGTTGCCAGTCATGCAGGAAATGGACTTTTTCAAGTTATAAAGGTGGTATATAAAGCCGAGCTTCTACACGCCGCACACATTCCGGAACAGAACTCTGCATTTCATGGACTTTTAGAAAAATTATTACAGCCTGTCTGGAATGCTTGCGGACAGGTTTTCCATCAACATCACTGTGGCGAAAAGTCAATCGAGATCTCCATTTACTGCACAGGCCCAGTAATATTACTGCATGAAAAGTTGCACCATAATCATTTTGATCCTAGAAACCTTATACCATGCGCATCTAATGGTAGGTCTTTTATTAAGGCATGTCGGGGTAAATCACAGAAGAAAAGGGCGTTCCAACAGTAAACGAAAACGGGATCAGTCATCCCCGGCTTTTGACATAATAAACGGTTCATACCCTAAGGAACGAATAGGTTTTTCTGTAGCATACATGTTTTTACAAATAGCGTACCAGTAATCAAATTAAAGAGAAGTGTCTTCACATCAGACGGTACAAAGTTTATTTTAACACGTTTTAGGACGTCTTTTTCGTGACCTGCGGAGTACATAGAGCGATACAAAGCTACAGCGTAAACAGTACGTACAACGTCCTCATATAATATCTGACGTGTTATCACACTTAGATAAGCGTTACAAAAATGTGCAGTTAGAAACAGCCGGGAAAGAAAAACATCTTTGTTATAGTCATGTAGGGTACCAGGCAAACATCCAGAAAAAAAAATGAATTCAGGTAGATCGTTACATAGGCGCATTCGACATACCGTCCGCACAAAGGGGTCTGAGTCATCCCGCGAAAACAAAAAAGCGTTTGAGCTACTGTTTTACCAACAGGTGGGCCAAACCAAGCCCACCATTGCGGACGTGTCGAAAGAGGTTTGTCGCACTTGTCCTCTCACATCTGTACCCCCCAATGAACACGGCAGAGGCACGATGCTTCTTTTGAACGTTGGGACGCGAACAGTGTAATACTCGTAGCACATACCAAAGCTCGCTTAGGAGGAAGAGAATGCACACCGTGACACGTGTGAATATTGACATGTCTCAGCCCTTCCACTTTTCTACTTGACCTCTTAGCTCTGCACTGCGGTCAGTGTCGCCGTAGTATCGAAGAGGGACTCCATGGTACTTCACTGGTGTTGTTTCGCAGTTGATATTCAGACAAGCCCTTGACGTTACTGTCCACCACCTATGCAAAAGAACTTGGTATTTATTCCAATTAACACCACTGCCGCTCAATAAACAGAAAATTTTCACCGTGTTTTTGGTTTAGAATATGCTTTCGTGATTGCTGCAAAAGACTGCAATAACGTATGCATAAGGTAAAGCTGGCCACAACATCGCCACAATTAGCACATGACCGGGGTAGTTGGAGAAGTATGGTAGACGCCTTTGCCCTGCAGTGGCCGTAACCAGGCTGATGATGATGAATCTAAAATGCGTTCTTCATATAGGTTTAAAAGCTGTCGTGCTTTTTCTTCTTACTATACTGAGGAAGAGAGTACACAAAGTGTCCCAGCCATCCTTAGACAGTTTACAACTGCGTAAATGCCACGTGGCTACACAGAACAACGGTTATGTTTGACGTCGCTTAGACATACTCGAACAATCTTTTATTCGGCCTAATTAGATTATTTGTCTTAATTAATTATGCAACCTCTCAAATATTATACTTAGATGAAAAGTGTCAGTAAGAAAATCGTAGAGTGACATGAAAAACTGCCGAAGCAGCATCCTGTTGCTCAATACGTGCTACATAGAAATGTTCTTTCGAACGTGAAAGAAGCCCGCCAATACACGCAAAGTGCCTCGAGCGGCCAGTCGCGCGGCAATTTTGCGTCGATTTCTTACTGGAACGTGGTTTCTAACCGGCTTATTATTAATGATTCTTTTCATGAACTGACTGTACGCCACTTGTTGTCCTTCTAGTATAACTTATCCAACGTTGACGTGTTCTAAAATTGATACTGACACATCTTGAGGAACTTTGTGGAATCTTTTTTTTTCTCTATAACTGCAACATTGCGACCTGCCCTTGCATTACATCACAGCATTCCAACACACTCAACGTTTGGCAGAATTTTTTTTAAATCCTGCATGTTTGGTGAAAATCTACTATTGCCTTAATTACTGTCTGTAATCTACCAGCTAATATTCTCGTGCTAATTTTGCAATCAACGTTAATTAGGTATATAGGCAGTGCGATGTTATCTCACGCAATTTAGCTTTGTCACCTGTCCTTTATATTAAAATTGTATATGAAGATTTATAATAGAGAGGAAATATGCTTAATGAACAGCCTCATTAAGGACTATGGCTCGTGAGTCCAACGGCTTGTATGAGCGCTACATCGCGTTTATACATATTGTAGAAACAAGCACTTATTCCATGTGGTCCCGCAGTCTGGCCAAGGAACAAATTGTAGTAGTAAGTAAGTAAGTGCTTTATTTTCCCATATACAACATACATTTGAATATGGACAGGTCTTGAGGAAAAAATCTGCGTCCTAAAACCCATTTTATGGCAGCAGCAGGGGGAACACCAGTGCATGTGGGAATGATAACAATAAGGCAGAATAAGACGAATAAAATAACGCAAACGAAACAAACACAAGGATTGATAAACCAAAGCAAGTTACTTAGCTTGCATATTAAGAAGTCAGCAGTATGGAGAAAAAAAATACGACACTCAGATCAGTCACTCAGATCGGTCATGCATACTAACAACAGATGATGTTGCAAAAGTAATGTTGTGATCTACAAGTACAAAGTATTAAGCATAAAACCAGCTCTAGCAGCAATAATAATTATGCAGACTAGTTAACGACGACTGTAAAACATCGATATCATCTGCGATCAGTGTGTTAAGGAAGGCAGGCAGCGTATAAGGAATCATTTGCTTTCCAGAATTAGTGCGCCGGTGCATTACGTACCAATATTCTGGAGATCGTGTTTGATAATGGCCTATGTTCTGTTTAAGGTTAGCTATGGAAAGGATATAACAAATATTCGATTTACACTACCTAACGTATGCACGGACTAACCTGTAAGTGTATCAATTATGTATTGTGTATTTATGTATAACACACTCATATATATTTATATGCTGCCTTGCTGCCTTACTATTGCTGCCTTACCTGAGGAGTCCCATGGTACATCACATATCACACGGAGAATTCTTTTCTAAATGATGAATAATCCACCTGTATTTGTGACAGATACGGTACCCCAGACAAGGCAACAATAATTCAGATGACTGATGAAACGGGAGTTATATATAAGCACTTTTACATGGCGTAGAAGGTACTTAAGGGAGAAAACCAGTCCAACTATCGGTAAACGTTTAGTGACAAGTGATAATATGCGGCTATTCCATCACATATCATGGTCGAAAATGATCCCTAGGCTCTTAACTGAGCTCACTAGTTCAATTTTCTCCGAATATGGTGTGATTTCAGCAGGCAGCGTAGCGTTTTTGTTCTTGGCTTGGAATAATATGGGAGTAGTTTTAGTAGCGTTAATTATGAGACCATTTTTAATGGACCATACTATTAGTTTGTCTAGGACTGCATTAGCAGTCCTTAAAAAGTCTGAGGTATGATGAGACGAAAACAGTAGTGTAGTGTCATCAGCATAGATGATGTATTTGGTGTCATTGTCAATATCATTAACGTAGATATTGAAAAGGAGAGGGCAAAGTAGGCTGCCTTGCGGCTCTCTTAGCCATGTGTTCCTTCACCACAAAGAGAGGTTATTTACGTGTGTTAACTGAACTCTGGAGATTAGATATGATCTAATGAAGTGAAGGTGGCTCTATACCCTTCTTCACTTAAATTAAATTATGGGGTTTTACGTGCCAAAACCACTTTCTCATTATGAGACATGCCGTACTGGAGGACTCTGGAAATTTTGACCACCTGGGGTTCTTTAACGTGCACCTAAATCTGAGTACACGGCTGTTTTCGCATTTCGCTCCCATCGAAATGCGGCCGCCGTGGCCGGGATTTGATCCCGCGACCTCGTGCTCAGCAAGCCAACACCATAGCCACTGAGCAACCACGGCGGGTTGCATTCTTCACTTCGTTTTGCAATTAGGCAGTTCTAACTTCTTTTTTTTGCATCATCCAACTGCTGCACTAAAAATCGTAATTCACTCTTGGAACTTTCAATGTCAACTGCGCTGTAAGACAACAGCTTTTTATAATATTGAAGAAAAAATGGGCTGATCAATTTCAAACTCTTGTAAGTTTTCCATTGAATTATGCTTCGACTATTTCGTCACAAAGAGCATGGTTTGTCTCAATGCCTATGATACGTTTGGTCGGTGCTTCACCAAGGGTCAAACGTTCTGTCCTACTCCTCGAGTTTTCACCGAGCAAGTTTCATCCTTTATTGCAACAGACGCTACACTTTGCTCTTGAATTAGTGTGCTCAAATTCGCACGTAATAACCTTCCTTCCTTTATGTTCTTGTTCTTTACAACACTCGCTTGTTCCATTACAGCCATCCTAAACATTTGCTTAAGAAGTTCCCTTTCCCTAATGACTTCAGCTTCTCTCTGTACTTAATTTTTTTATAAATTATTTTTGACGTCAGAACTGCAGCTTCCACATGTGTGCACATATTCATTCGATTTTTTATTTATACGATGCATTGCTACATATCCGCGATATATCAGTAATGTTGCCACACTATTCTATCACCAAAGTTACTCATATAAGGCTTTACACTCGAGAAAATTATTCCTCAGAATTGTGAGACTGGCAGCCCACAAACAAATGTCGTTAAACAAAACACCGGCAGTGCATGCGTTTTATCCTAATGTTTCTGAGACTTAAATATTAAAAATATGAAGGACGCTCAAGCTTCGCCTTTAAAGGCCCGTTCACACTACACGAAATATCCGGCGAGCGAAGCGGATTCGGCCGCTTTTGACGCCGAGGAGGGCGGAAAGCGGCGCGGGGAAGGTAATCGGTCCAGGACCCATTTTTTCTGCTTTCGCCGCCGCCGGAAGTTGCCTTTTGACGTCACAAGCCGTCTAATCTCGACATGGCAGCCAGCATGTCTGAGCGACCGGCTTTCTCCGTGGAAACGGCGCAATACAAGCAGACGCAACAAAAGCCCGCGAACGAGAGGCACACACGTGAACCCTCGTCTCGTACGCGAAGTCGCGAAACCAAAAAAGAAACTGCCGCGAAATCTCGCTGTCGTCGCGGAAAGGCTTGAAGCGGCTGCGGATCCGCCGATGCACGCGTCAACAGATGAGAACACGCTCTCTTATTTCTGGCGACCGAATTCGCTTCGCTCGTCGAATTTTTGTAGTAGTGTGAACGGGCCTTAAGAGTGGCGCGCGATAGCAATCAAAGATCCCTGACTGCTTCTCACGGCAACTGCAACGTATGTAACCATAATGTTTACCGGGAAACGCTGGCAACACACGCTATGCACGAAGCGAGGTTTCTGGCAGAAACGCAGCCGCTAGCGTGGGCCGCGATGCGGTACACTGGAGCACATCGCTACCGCAGGGAGCCACGTACAGTAACTCAGCGATGCGGCGGTGGTGAGCGCCATCTGGAGATGTTGCGAGGAACCGGGCGCGCCGCTTTATGGCTTTTGAGATTTGCGCGCGCAAATCTGGAAGACTATGGCCACTCTATGCATGGTAGAAACGCTGGAAAATGGGTTTGTGTTTTTTTCTTAGCTTTCGCTTAACAAAATTAGGTTTTCTCGAATATTAAAATTACCATTTGACGCCATCACAGCTCTAGGTTGTGTGTAAGTCGTCCTTTACGATTTTTCTATGTATTGTACATTGAGAAATTCAATTAGTTCAGCAATTATCTGGCGCCACATGGAGGGCCTGGGTGGTTAGGTATGCGTGGTTCGAAATTCTTTTTGCCGAAGCGACCATGGAGAAAGAAATTCAATTATAGGGGACAGTCGGCAAAAATTGGGAACAGGAAACACGTCACGCCTAGTACTAATCCCATCCGTTAGCTGACGCGAGCATAAAAAAAGAATGTCAAACGAACTTACAGAGGACGTGTTATTTTTTAACGCGATAGCGTTAAGGAGCTGGTGTCGCAGAAAAGCCGGTGTCGTCGGCGTCGTCGGCGTCGGCCGTGAGCGATAAATCCCAGCAGGCCCTTCATGAATAAAAAACAACTGGCAAGATGGGCTGGGTGGGAATCGAACCAGGGTCTCCGGAGTGTGAGACGGAGGCTCTACCACTTAGCCACGAGTTTTTTTTTTTCTTTATTGCCTGACTTTGACAAAGAAAGAACAGCAATAGCAATACATAAAACAAAGCATAAAAGATACAATGGACACGTCGTATTGACATAAACAGCCTGGTGGGAGGCTGGCTTCGTCACATTAAAATTCATTTAGAGCCATCAATGGCTCCACCCTTGACAGCCACTCGGGGGTATCCCCACCGGCCTTCAAAATCTCAACAAACCGATGCACAGTTTCACGGAAATAAATTCGCGTTGGTCGTGCGTCGGGATCGCAGTAATTTCCTGCCATTCGAGAGCGCCAAATACTGTGGAGGCCAATTAACATTATTAAATCAAACGGAAAACCATCCTCGTTGGCAATGGGTAGATACCGTATTCCATGAGGGTCGAGGGGAAACTGTTTCTTTAACGTTCTTTGTAGTACGTCCCCAAAAAATACCCCTCCCCAACAATGAAGAAAAACGTGATCTATCGTTTCTGGTTGTTTGCAGATAAGGCAGTGAGATCCCCATGGAAGAAATAAGCCCTTTTCCTGTAAAAACATTTTTACTGGCAATGTTCCAGTGTGTAACTTAAAAAAGAAGGTTTTAATTCCTGGCGCAACTTGCATTTTTTTTACTCTCTTTAACACGTCCCTACCAGGGCCTCCACTGTACAGGGCTCTGTACATTGGCTCCGGCAGAACAACGTCACACAAATCTTTGTACAATTTTTTTCTTTTTTACAGTTGATAAATATTCATTTGAAAACCTCGTTGCAAGGAATCGTACACTTGCGACAACTTCTCTAAAATATCCAAAAATGCCTCCCGTGAGTGTTTCGGTTGAAACAACAAAGTCTGGCAACGCGCGCCCGAGCCTTACTTGGCATGCGGTGCGCAAAAAAGGATCGCTGACGTCGCGAAGGAAGAGAAACCTGTTCACAATCTGCCGCAAAAAAAGGTGTCCCAGGCCCAATCCACCATTCTTGACTCCTCTGAACAAATTTGTTCGGCTGC
This sequence comes from Dermacentor albipictus, assembly GCF_038994185.2. NCBI lineage: Eukaryota > Metazoa > Arthropoda > Arachnida > Ixodida > Ixodidae > Dermacentor > Dermacentor albipictus. The sequence continues at coordinate 5,543,942 of NW_027225569.1, read as the reverse complement.
ACCTTTCCCATTGCGCATCCCACACGAAAATGGCAAAAATTCGATGCAGCTTCTGTACATTGAGTCTTGCACAATGTAACACCTGCATTACATACCACAGCCTACTAATAAAGAACAGATTGCACACGGTGGCTCTAGCAAAAATCGATAAGTTTGTTCCTTTCCACCTTTCCGCCTTTCCACGTGTATCATGCGTCTGCGCTGTCCAATATGTCGCGCTATCACGGTAGCATTCTAAAGGTACTCCCAAGTACTTCGTTGGGGTCGTAACCCAGGACACGTTTGCGAAGCGGTCGGGCGTCGATTGCCATTCTCCGTGCCAGAGCCCTAGTGATTTTGCTAAGTTCACTCTGCTGCCTGTGGCTTGGCAGAAGTTCTCCACACATTTAATAGCCTCAGTTACACCTTCCCTACTGGTTGAAAAAACCGCCACATCATCCGCATATGCCAACAGCTTGACTTCCGCTGCTTGCAACCGAAAACCGGGAATTGTCTGTTTTTTCATGATGTTTAAGCACATCGCCTCTATGTAGATGCAAAACAAAAGAGGGCTAAGGGGACAACCCTGGCGTACCGACCGCTGCACGCTAATGGGGGCCCCCAGACTCTGGTTAATGATCAATCTCGTCGTGCAGTTCCGATACGCCAGGGCGACACCCTCGCGAATAACAGAACCAACGTTAACGTGGTCTAGTATGCAAAGCAAAATTTCATGCGCGACACAGTCGAAAGCTTTTTCAAGGTCTAGTTGTAAGATGGCCACGCGGCTATTTGTAATATCGCAGCACTCCAGCACGCCTCTTGCTGTGTGAATATTAGTCGTAATAGATCGTCCCTTAATCCCGCACGTTTGATGCGGCCCAACGATTTCCTGGATTACTGACTGTAATCTTCGCGCTAAAACTTTCATATAAATTTTGTAATCCACATTTGTGAGTGCGATTGGCCGGTACGCTGTTACGTGTCGTAACCTCTCCACTTCGTCAGTTTTGGAGATTAAGACAGTGTGTGATCTTGCAAAAGACGGAGGCAATTTGTTAATTTTGTAAGCTTCATTAAACACTACCGTCAATATTGGCGCGATTCCACGCTTAAAAGCTTTGTAAAACGCCGCGCTTAACCCGTCCGGTCCTGGCGATTTACCAGGATTTAAATTGTCTATCGCCGTTTCTACCTCTGATTCGGTTATTGGCAGCTCTAACCTATCCTTCTTCTCATCGTTGAGTCGCGGCAGTGCCTCAAGGAACTTATCCTTAAACGTGTTCATGTCGGCGACCTGTAATGCGAACAATGCCTGATAGTACTGAAAAAATGCACGCTTAATATGTTCGTTATCTTCCGATAAGACGCCCCCCCATTCTATGTTGTCTATGTGATTTCGACGAGCGTGGGCTTTTTCAATTCCGAGTGCTCGTTTAGACGGTGTCTCCCCAGCAGCTACATGTTCGGCTCTCGCCCGGACCAGCGCACCACGATAACGCTCCTCTTCTATCACTTCGACTTTTTAACGCGATAGCGTTAAGGAGCTCGTGTCGCAGAAAAGCCGGTGTCGTCGGCGTCGGGTGTCGGCGTCCGCGGCGTTGACCGTGAGCGATAAATAACGGCAGGCACTTCATAAATAAAAAGCAACTTCCAAGATCGGCTGGGTGGGAATCGAACCCAGGTCTGCGGAGTGTGAGTCGGAGACGTTACCACTCAGCCACAAGTTCGATGTTTGAAAGCGGTACAAAAGCGCTTCTAGTGAATGCGGTGTTGCCTTAGAAACGTGCCGTAGAGAGTTATACTGCGGTGTATATCGGTAATTATGAGCATCTTACTTACAGAAGTCGCAGTTACACGAGTAGCGAAGTACGTTTCCGCTAAATTTCTTCTGCGCTCTGCGCACATGCAGAGCCATCTTGCGGCAAACACAGAAGAACCCCTCCTCGCAATGTGCGGCGCTGCCCGGCACGTGGCGCGCCACTCGCCCCTGACGTTTCGCCGTGCGCCCTCCCGGGCTGTAGAATCAAGCGCCTTTCTTTAGATCACTATCTTCGCTCACCCGCTTCTCCCCTTCGGGCCGTGCGGGTTCCGGTGCGAGGATGCCCCAATACCCTTGCGTTTAATAAGTTTTCTCGCTCTCTCCCCTTCCAACATCCGGCGTGCGTCACTCGAACACTGGTGTTTAGGCGACGCGGCTCCTCTTTCCGCTCACAGCGCGATTGCTACGTGCAGAGTCTGATGCGGGACGCCTCTGACGTGATCGCTGCGCCGTAGCGCTTCTGCTGGGAAAGCGTCCCCTGCGATGTGTGCCGAGCTGCTTCCGAGGAGTTATGCTTCTGCGTGGTGCTCCCAAGCGAGATAGAGGACGATCCCATCAAGGCGTCAGCCCCATGATCGCGTCCGCCTTCATGGCGCGTTACTGGCCGGCTTTCTCCCTCCGAGACACCGAGTTCTTTGGTTCGTTCCGCTTGCTCAGGCGCACGTTTCGTTGCCGCGCCAAACGCTGCGTTGCTCGGCGCTCACCGTGTAATTCCTGAGTGCAAAGTGCGACGCGGGGCGCCTCATCAGTGACTGCTTTCAGATGGCTACTCCTATGAACGCAATTTCGACCAACCGCAATTCGTGTATAGATCTCGCGTTCCATAACCAGGGCACGGTTAAAGAGGTCAAGTACTGCAGTTGCCATTTCACAGACCATAAGGCGATGCTTCTTGCGGTCGGCCGCAAAAAGCCAACAGAAGATCAACAAGTCGAAGGGGAGCGAGAACAAGCAATAGAACGCAGACCAGATGAGGCACCAATTGAATTCAGAGGAGGTGCCAATGCAGATGATGCTGATACGGGTGCTGTTGACACTACCGCAATCATAGCGTGATGACAGTGCTCTTGAAGACAACGAACGACATTCATCCAGGTGTGTTATGCCAGAAGAACGATTTGAAGGAGTCCACAATGACTTACACTACGATGAGTGAAAATGCCAGTTTGGTGTGTGTGTATGTGTGTGCTGACTGACCGACATACTCAGTGCGTGTGAACGCTAAAGGAACACGGCAACAAGAAACGTTGTACTGTGCACAACACAGTGCGATAATGTAGATTGTGAGAAGCACTGGTTTCAACTAATAATTAGGAAAAAGTTGTACAGTGCACTTGGAAGTGTTGTGTATGAAAAGTATTTCTTTGTGTGACTCAAGACCATGCCGAGCGAATGAGTGGGCGGTGCGAACGAGGTGCAATAACGCTATCGCGTTCCACTCTTGAAGGCGAAGCTTAAGCGTCCTCCAATTTTTTGTTTCGTTTTCCTAATGTCATCGATCCATTTACCAGGCGCTTCGCATTCTTTCTCGAGCAGTTTTGAAAGCATAGACCTTAGATTACGTTCATTTAGTTTCTCCTCGTACGCCATAGAACAAGACCGCTCTATTGCTTTTATTTTAAGTTGTTCCTTACAAAGCTCCCACTGTTGCAATGTTTTCAGTTCTTTATTCGGCTCTATTTTGCCGATTTCTTCAACTACCGCAAGGTTGAAAGCATCGTCTTTATTCAGCTTGTTATTTATCTTCCACAGTTCCCAGCTAAAAGCACTGCCACGTTCTTTTGCCCCAATCCCGCACTCTACTAAACAGTGGTCTGAGAAAGACACCGGCACTACTTGATAACTGTTGCATTTTGGAATCGCGTCCAACTTAGCCACGAGTTCCCTGCTTCAAAGCGGTACAAACGCGCCTCTAGTGAATGCGGTGTTGCCTTAGAAACTAGCTCTTCTAAGGCTCAGGCGTGCGTCGCTTGCTCAGGCGCACATTTCGTTGCCGCGCCGAACGCTGCGTTGCTCGACGCTCACCGCGTCCGATGCGGGGCGCGTAGTCGCTGCGCCGAAGCCCATTGTCTCACATCCCTTGGCGGGTCGACGGGAACGCTGCCGCGTTCCACTCTTGAAGGCAAAGCTTAAGCGTCCTCCAGTTTTTTTATTCTTTCCTGCTAGAACTAAAAAGTGCTGCGTATAAATGAACTTATACTTTGCGACTTATTTTTCTTGCGTTACCTAGCAACAAGCTAGGTGCACGCCAGACGCGCCATATGCATGCGTCTTGCACCAGACACGCCAACGATGCGAGCGAGGCCGCTTGCGCAGTGAAGTTCGCGTCTTCGGCGACCCGCCTCTTTTGGACGCAGCCTGTATGTTGGGCCCCCGGCGTATTCTTGCGTTCCTTGCGCACTTCGACACGGCGCTACTGCACTATTGGACTATGGCAAGGTAATACATTTTAAGGCGATAGCGTTAAGGAGCTCGTGTCGCAGAAAAGCCGGTGTCGTCGGCGTCGGTGTCGGCGTCGGCGGCGTTGACCGTGAGCGATAAATCCCAGCAGGCCCTTCATGAATAAAAAACAACTTGCAAGATGGGCTGGGTGGGAATCGAACCAGGGTCTCTGGAGTGTGAGACGGAGGCGCTACCACTGAGCCACGAGTTCTATGCTTCAAAGCGGTACAAACGCGCCTCTAGTGAATGCGGTGTTGCCTTAGAAACGAGCTCTTCTAAGGCTCAAGCGTGCGTCGCTTGCTCAGGCGCACATTTCGTTGCCGCGCCGAACGCTGCGTTGCTCGACGCTCACCGCGTCCGATGCGGGGCGCGTAGTCGGTGCGCCGAAGCCCATTGTCTCACATCCCTTGGCGGGTCTACGGGAACGCTGTCGCGTTCCACTCTTGAAGGCGAAGCTTAAGCGTCCTCCAGTTTTTTTATTCTTTCCTGCTAGAACTAAAAAGTGCTGCGTATAAATGAACTTATACTTTGCGACTTATTTTTCTTGCGTTACCTAGCAACAAGCTAGGTGCACGCCAGACGCGCCATATGCATGCGTCTTGCACCAGACACGCCAACGAAGCGAGCGAGGCCGCTTGCGCAGTGAAGTTCGCGTGTTCGGCGACCCGCCTCTTTTGGACGCAGCCTGTATGTTGGGCCCCCGGCGTATTCTTGCGTTCCTTGCGCACTTCGACACGGCGCTACTGCACTATTGGACTATGGCAAGGTAATACATTTTAACGCGATAGCGTTAAGGAGCTCGTGTCGCAGAAAAGCCGGTGTCGTCGGCGTCGGTGTCGGCGGTGGCGGCGTTGACCGTGAGCGATAAATCCCAGCAGGCCCTTCATGAATAAAAAACAACTTGCACGATGGGCTCGGTGGGAATCGAACCAGGGTCTCCGGAGTGTGAGACGGAGGCGCTACCACTGAGCCACGAGTTTTTTTTTTTTTCGTTATTTCCTCGTCACAGAAATGCCATGCGAATACATTGTTAAAAGAGAATCAGCTTAGCTTATGCTGACTCTCTGAAATTAATATCGCTTGAATTTCGCCAACTCATCGAACAGCGGCAACCAATCGGGCGGTTCTTTCTGGGCTTTGTACACTTCACGCATGTAGACGAAACTTTCAATAAAGTTTTCTCGTACAGAATGGGCATTCACATCCGCATGACATACCGAAATTCTTGTGGACCATATACTATGGAGGCTCAGCAGCATAATAAGGTCATATGGAATATCGTTATTGCCTGTGTCTAAGTATCTGATACCACGTGGGGTTATTGGTAATGCTTTCTTCAATGTTCGTTGTAAGATGTCCCAATGAAAAAAGGGATCCCAACAATCAATGAAGACGTGATCGACAGTCTCTGGTTTTTTACACTTTATACAATCGGTGGTCCACGGCACATATATTCCCTTGTCGGCCAGCCAAGTCTTTACAGGCAAGGTATTTGTGTGGAGTTTGAAGAAGAATGATTTTACCGATGGTTTCACAGGCATTCTTTTGACCCTTTTGAGGACATCATCGCCTGAACCTCCATTGTATGCTAACCTATACATTGGAACTGGCATTAATGAGTCTATCATATCATGGTACAATTTCTTTCTTTTGACGGAACTTAAATATTCTAGCGAGAATCGAACACTAAGCATACGGAAAGATAGCACTACTTCCTGAAGGAAACCTTTCACTGGAGGGGAGTGAACAGTCGAACACGAAACAAGGAAGTCAGGTAACAGATTACCTAATCGCACTTGTGTCATGGTGCGCAAAAATGGATCACTGTGGTTCCGCAAGAACATAAACCGCGATACAATCTGGCGTACAAATAGGTGTGATAGTCCAAGACCACCGCTGCGAACTGATCTGAACAGATTAGAGCGGCTGCAGCGTTCCCAGGTTGAGTTCCAAATGAACACAGCAAACACTCGATGCAGTTTTTGTACATTCACTCGCGACATGAATAGCACTTGTAGTATGTACCATATTTTTGCAACCAGAAAAATGTTGCACACAGTGGAGCGCGCGAACATTGAGAGATTGCGCCCTTGCCATGCCAGCGCTTGTTCCTTCGCCGTTTGTGTTTCCTGTTCCCAGAACTGCTTACTGTCTCTGTAATGCTCAAGCGGCACGCCAAGATATCTCACAGGCGTGGTCACCCACTGTATCTTTGCGAAACTGCGTGGTTTGCTTTGCCACGCGCCATGCCAAAACCCGATGCACTTATCCCAGTTTATGGCACTACCTGTTTTTTCACAATAAGTTTTCGCCAGAGTTACCACTTCGCTGACACTGTCATAGTCATCGCAAAACACTGCTAGATCGTCTGCATAGGAAAGCACTTTCACCTCACTTTGCTGTAATTTGAAACCTCTTATTTTCTCGTTCTCTTTAATGGCTAAGCAAAAAGGCTCCAGGTATATTGCGAAAAGCAATGACGAAATTGGGCACCCCTGTTTCAGAGATGAGCGGACATTGACGCTTCTCGTGAGACTCTTGTTAATAATTAGCCGTGTGCTGCAATCTGTGTACACCATTTTTAAGCCATCAATAATCACTGTTCCTATGTTCGTGTATTCTAAAATCTCGAAGAGAATATCATGAGCCACACGGTCAAATGCCTTCTCCAGGTCTAGCTGCAACATTGCAACTTTACCCTCGAAAGCATCGACGCATTCTAGAATGCTCCTGGCGACGTGTACATTGGTAGTTATTGTGCGCCCTTTAATCCCACACGTTTGGTGGGTTCCAACTAAAATTTTTATTACGCTCTGTAACCTTTTCGCCAGTATTTTCATAAAAATTTTATAGTCAGTGTTCGCAAGGCTAATGGGGCGGTACGACGCAACAGACAAGCGCTTTACAGGATCGTCAGATTTTGGTATCAGGACCATCTGAGCTGTTCGGAATGACGCGGGTATTCGGTTGTTTTTGTAGGACTGCACTAAAAATTCCTTCATAATTGGTGCTATTTCTGCTTTAAATGTTTTGTAGAAATCTGCACTTAATCCATCCGGCCCAGGTGCCTTTTCTGAGCCTAGTTCTTCTATAGCAGCTTCAACTTCACGCACAGTTATAGACGCTTCGAGGCCTTGTTTAACGTTTTCTTCCAATCGCGGCATAAAGTGCAGGAAGTGGCTTATGAAGCCACCCAGATCAGTTTTTCTTTCGCCAAATAAGTCTCCATAGTGTTCAACAAAGGCGCGTTCAATGGTCCTGCGGTCGCTCGTTACTTCGTCATTGTAGCTTATCTGTTTTATATCACTGCGGCGAGCGTAAGCTTTCTCGTCACTTAGCGCACGTTTATTCGGTGTTTCCCCTTGCCACAATCTTTCTGCACGGGATCTTATCATGGCACCACGGTACTTCTCTGTATCGATGATTTCTAACTGGCTTTTAACTTTCTTGATTTCCTTCATGACTTGGCCAGGTTCTGTGCTTTCTACATTAAGTAGAAAGTCGAGTTTACTCCTCAGGGCTTTTTCTTTCCGTTTTTCTTCTTGTTTCAGTTTAGTTGCCCTTTCTATAGCACTCATCTTCACTTCATTTTTAAAATCTTCCCACATGGTTACTACATATTTCTCTTCAGCTACAATCAATCGTCCAAGTTTTTCTTTAATGTCATTTACGAAACAGTCATCGTTGAGTAACTTATCGTTAAATTTCCACAAATCCCACGAGAAGTTTGTTTTTCGTTCTTTTGTTCCTATTGTGAAGGCAACCAAACTGTGGTCACTAAAAGAGACTTGGTTGTTCTCGTACGTTTTACATAACGGCACCAGTTCCAGTGACACATAAGCTCTATCTAGCCGAGCATGGCTAAGTCCCTGAAAATGAGTAAAACGCGGAACACTGTGGTCATACAACACATAGCCGACGTCTTCCAGGTTGTATTCACTGACAAGATTGTTCAATAGTAGTGCACTACGGTCGTTCAGCGGCAGTTTTTTCACGCGATCCTCCGGAAAACAAACACAGTTGAAATCGCCAAGTAAAACCAAAAGCTTATCGGTCTTTAAATAATCCTCAACTCGTTCAAAAAAAGACTGTCTCTCGCTCTCTCTATTAGGGGCGTAAATACAGATAACTCGCCAGAAAACTTCATTCAAGGTAAAATCGACAACAACCAGGCGTCCCGTTTCACACACTGTGACTGCTTCTACACTTATATTTAGGCTATTGCGCAAAAAAATAGCGCAGCCCCCCGATGTGCCGGCCGCATGACAGACGCATACATTGTAACGGGGAACGAATTGTTGCACCATGCGATCCGTTTGCTCCTGACTCGCTATCTTGGTTTCCTGAACTGCGATTATGTCGAGATTGTTTTCCAGAAAGATACGACTCAATTGGTATTGCCGCCGCCTCGTGCTTAGTCCTCGGACATTTAGCGTGGCAATACGAATCGGGGTGTTAATTGCGGCCTCCATTATGAGCAAGAACAATCGGGTCGCATAGCGCTTACCTTGAGCGACCCATGCACTATGCACAAAGTGGTGTCCTCTATTCTGTTGTACATGGCTCCGCCAGTCAAGCTGGCGATATCACACGTAGTGGCCAAATCTAGGCTGCACTACCCGAAACGAAGCCGCTACGGGGGCGGCCCCGTCTCGGGTCTCCGCTCGACTTGGACGTTGGGCCTCGGCTTGAAAGGCGTACGTCGCAGATGAGTCGCCTTTGTAGGTGGTTCGCTGCATGTCGTTGCTCCAGAGGTCTCGGTTACGCCGATCGTTTCCTCGTGTGCCCGCTTCGCAGGCATGCTAGTGGCTGCTGACATGTCGACGTCAGTCGTAGCAGACGCCTCCGCACACGTAGTGGCAGGCGACGACTTCGAGGGGACATCACTCTGTTCTGTCGCGGAACTCTGGTTTTCAGGCGCCTCGTTTTCAGTCTTTTTCCGAGTATCAGCCTCGTCGTTGGTTTTCTTGTCTGGGCACAAGTTTTTGGGGTGGAGAGGCTGCTTCTGTGTGACCGTGTTGCCAACCTTGTCGCTCTTAACCGGAGAAATATCTTCAACTTCAGCCTCATCCATGAGGTGTTCAGATACCTCTTCTTCTCTTCTCGTTGGTCCTGCGACGACGGCGTATGTCTTGACGCACTGAGATCGTTCATGGCCGAAGCGGCGGCAGACCTCGCAGCGTGGAACTCGACAGTCCCGGCGAATATGACCGGTTGTATGGCACCGCAGGCAAAGAGGGGCGCGGCCCGGAATGACGGCAAGGACGAGCTCCCCTGCTATGCGTAGCTGGTGCGGAATATCGTCCACTGTAGTACCTGCCTTAAGCTGCAGGGTCACCGACCGCGTCGTTGAGCCCTTGTCCAAAATCCCTTGAACACGCCACCGTTCTTTCGCCGCGTCCGTAACCGTTCCGTATGGGGCAAGAGCTTGTCTGATGTCTTCATCTGACACGTTTGGCAGCATCCAGTGTAACTTCAAGCGCACGCCTTGATTGGTGGGGTCAACGACAATACAGCGCCGTTCTTTGACAATGATGCTTCGGATAGCAAGCAGTTTCTTTGTGGCTTCAGTCGTCTTCATCATGACCGCCCACACGTGATTCATCTGATACGCCCCCAAAGCAACTACTTCGGGGAGCAGTTCCAGACGAACCAGAGCGTCACGGAAATCCTCAACCTTGTACGGTCTTCCACGGACGTCCGCGTGTAAAAAAAACAGTATTAAGGACGATTCGACCGGTAGGCAAGTGCGGCAAAATCACCTGATAATCCTCGTCTTCAAAAACAGCATTCCTGTTACCGCGGCCGTTCGCGGCCGCCAACACCGCTCCTTCGGAGCACATGATAACACGTCCTTCCTCTTCGGTAGCCAAGACGCGTCTCACTGAGCCACGAGTTCCATGCTTCAAAGCGGTACAAACGCGCCTCTAGTGAATGCGGTGTTGCCTTAGAAACGAGCTCTTCTACGGCTCAGGCGTGCGTCGCTTGCTCAGGCGCACATTTCGTTGCCGCGCCGAACGCTGCGTTGCTCGACGCTCACCGCGTCCGATGCGGGGCGCGTAGTCGCTGCGCCGAAGCCCATTGTCTCACATCCCTTGGCGGGTCGACGTGAACGCTGTCGCGTTCCACTCTTGAAGGCGAAGCTTAAGCGTCCTCCAGTTTTTCTTTGACATTCTGCGACGCATTTCACGCAATTTAGGCTATTATGGCACGGAACCGAGACTTGTGGCACCCTTAGCAAAAAAACAGCTCGGCCGTCCTAGCGTAGTAAATTTCAGTTAATGACTCGAACTGTGAGAACTTTGAGAACTTTTTTCGGCAGTTTTTTCGCACTGTCGCCGCACCCAGCTTTAGTTAGTTTCGCGTGTGCTGAATCTTACTGAGACAAGTCTAGCTGCTTTCTCTGACCCTGAAAATTACTGTAATTATTTCAATACTTTTTGGGTTACTTTCGAGGTGCGCTCACTGCACCTGCCGCTGTGACGCAGCTAGGGAAAAACAGCTCGGTCGTAGTGAGAGAGTAAGATTGGTGTGCACTGAGTCTCAGAAAGACCGGCTTGTGACGCTTTTGGGGGACCCGCAATAACATGCACCTTCTGCCGATACTCACGCTTTCGAAAACGCGACGAGCGATTGCCAGGAGTCATAACACTGGAGTCTGTTACTTGCGCCGTCAGAACGCCGATGAGGTCAAAAACCAAGCTCCTATCTAAATACATGTAAAAGGAGAATTCATTTTTCTCGGCAACCACTGCACCAAGTGTGACGAGGGTCGTGCATTTCAAAGAAAATGCAATAGTCTAGTGAAATTACATCGAATTTTTGATTTATTCGTCATGTTTTTACTAAAAATTGTCGAAATCCGCAAATTTTCAGAAAATGAAACTATCATGTTTACAACTAAGTCATACAGCATGAAAAATGCTATCACAATTATGTGAACTGTGTGTAATAGTACATTTAAAGCGAACAAAATTGGTGTATCACACATTAATATAAAAAGAAGTTAGTAATATGGAAATACAGCTTTCGTAGAACCCTCGTGCACAACGTAACGAATTCAGGTAATATATCAATTGACATATCGAATTTGTCCGCTTTGAATGATCTAATGGTTGCGTTTGCAGAACCGCGATATCTGTTATTCATACAGAGCTATTAATTTGTAAACTTCGTGCTTCTATTTTTAACGCGAAAGCTCGACTGGCCGCGAACGCGATTTTACCGCGGCGGTGCTCCGAGGAGGCACATGACGTCACAACGCGCGCCTCGCCACGGATACCTAACTCTCTTTCGCTCCCTAGTCACTACTGCGCACGCGCCACTAGTAGCACCGAGCCACAGGTGTGCCGCCGCTGCGCAGCTCCGCGCCTTTCCACCGCCGCCATTTGGTATGACGTCACACCGTGTTCCTCGTCGTTGCGCTCGCCTCCGCTCGCTTCGCCAGCTGCGTCGCATGCCTGATAACATGTCGAAGGATTGAAAAGGAGAGCTCGCGTGCGCCGCAACCACAGTTGAGGCGGCAGTATTGACGGCGAAATTTCTGATAAGCAGGAGGAGGCCTGGAATCGAAATCGGAACGAGATGAATAGGAAACGAATCACCCAACCAAACGGCTTCGGATCTCAACAGTGAGGAGGACTGGAGTCGGCGCATATCCAGCGAAGTCCTCCAAGATCAACTCCTGGCCATCCGGAGAGCTCACGATATCGGGAAAGCCTTTCGCCTACCCGTGCCTACGTGGGCGGAGCCACCGACTCAGCCTGGGGGCTTGTGCCCTCGGACCCTAGTTTCTCTAAACTAGGGTCCGAGGGCACAAGCCCCCAGGCTGAGTCGGTGGCTCCGCCCACGTAGGCACCGGTAGGCCAAAAGCTTTCCCGATGTCGTGAGCTCGCAATCGTTTGACTAAAATAAAGTTCTTGCCATGCCATGCCATGCGCAGGGAGCAGACGAACGCCGCACCGAACGACTGGTTAAATGCCGCAACATAGCTAGACAAGACTAACCTGGACTTGCAATCAAGATTAACCAAGGCTAACCATGCCATGCCTTAGCTTTCGCTACGTGTATCCTGGCATAGACGAGCTAAGCCGCTTCCAATTTCTTTTCCAAATTTTCCAAAGTTTCTTTAAATACTTAAGGCCCTAAACAGGAAGTCCTTTTTAAACAGTCACTATAATTTACCCTTTTCTCTCAGATGCAACAAATTTCATTAAAATTTGTCCAGCTGTTATCTCAGAAAAGTGCTTATGCGTTTTACATGTATTTGAATTGGCCGCGTTTAGTTAACCCCGAGCTAAAGCTCCGTGTTCAAAATTCTGTCTTTTCAACGACTGAAAACAGGCTTTTCACCCACGCATTTGTCTTGACTGGCCACTTTTGTGTATGTAGCTTATCATTGCGTTGACTGAAGCCAAGTTGCTTTGGAAACGCGCAGTTGCCCGCGTATTTCTGCTATTAAAGCGCAGGAAATAATAACGGAGAATGGGGATGCTTGCAAATCAGATATTTTCATACATTATGGTATTGTTTGGGATGAGTCGGGTATTTTCTACGCCATGGTTACGCAGAAGAGAGTTGCATTGGTTTGCAATGCCGCCCGTTCACGACTTTCGCATGCTTCGCCTCTACACGCACTATTCGTACAATCTCTAAACGCCAAATGACACGAGCTTGTAATTTTGTTAAGTTGATCCCGTCCGGTGGAGCTTCGTACGAGCACTACTGCTGCCTACCTGGTGCCACAGCGCTGGATGAAACCTGCTGTGGTTGCTCAGTGACAATGGTGTTGCACTGCTGAGCACGAGGTCGCGGGATCGAATCCCGGTCACGGCGGCCGCATTTCGATGGGGGCGGAATGTGAAAACACCCGTGTACTTAGATTTAGGTGCCCGGTAAATAACACAAGGTGGTCGAAATTTACGGAGTGCCCCACTACGATGTGCCTCATAATCAGGAAGTGATTTTGGCACGCAAAAACCCCATAATTTAATTTTATCGTTGAATGAACGCACAAAATGCCTGGAACGAGCATTTATATACAGAAAATAAATATTTCCTCATTTACAAGGCGTCTTGCGTGAACTTTATCAAATTGCACGTGGCACAGATTCGATGGAGGCTTGTAAAGATCGTTCGCAATCGTTTGAACTAAAAAAACGCTTTCGTACTAAGAGCGCACGCGTTTAAGCAGCGGGAAAAAAAATGGGAATGAAGATGCCGCTCCCATTCGTGCAGCCGTGCAACGCGTGCTTGCTAGCGTTCAAAACGCGTGCCTCCAAAACCGAAACCGGAAAGTATTAATTCCATCCGCTTGGTGCGCTACAGTCAATTCGGCCGCTGGGGTCTTGGGAGTGTCCGCTCTTGTTGAATGTCTTTTTCTATGAAGCGACGTCCAACGCCGAAAGCCGGCGCCGGATTTTCTGCGACACGGGTCCCTTAACCCTATCGCGTTAAAAGTGTGGAACACTAACACAGCTCAAACCTGAAAGTGATGTATATTTATTGGTGGGCCAGGAAAGGGGTTTCAAACATATCAGATACGGCAGGTGGTAGTAAATCGGCGCAGAAAGTGTTTTATTTCTTCTACGTACATGGAATTGCCCGATGGCACGATTCAAACAGAAGACCCCTAGCAAAATAATTCGTTTTTACTTAGTCAGTTTACGGTCACTTCAATTCATACTGCCACTACAGCTACTACTCTTACACTTCATGTAATACTCTAACATGTTGCTATCGTATTCGTTGCTTCGCCCTTATGCAGGAAGTATGATATCTTTATGCGTATACTAAATCTACCAAATGAAAAATTTCGCAGGAGGCATCGAAGAAAGCAAACGTATCCGGAAAGCAAGTGTCAAGTGAAGCAAGAATGATTTATCACAGTCCTTGTCCCTTAAGAGAACACAGACTAAGCAGCATCAACTACACTCATATAAAACACAGTGGCGCAGAGAGCGCCGACGTAACAGTCGGGGTAGTTTAGTGCACAATATCAGGAGTCTGGTACACGCGAAGTACGCATATAAACTAGATTTCTGTGAGCTATGCGAAAATAATCGTGTACTTAGATTTAGATGCACGTTATATAACCCGTGCTGGTCCAGATTATTCCGGAGTCCCCCCACTACGGCGTTCCTCATAATCAAATAGTTGTTTTGGTACGTGATACCCAATAATTTTTTAGGTATTCCGAGCTTTCTAATAAGAAATTGAATAGCGATTTATCCGGTTTGGTCATCGAGTGAAGAATTCATTAACTGATTAGACCTTAAGATCGAAGTGACAGTGTTTGAAAACACGAATATCTTTCGTATGATTTTCTAATACTTCGCATCGTCGAACGTACAAAAGCCACGCGCAAACCCTTTTTAACGAAAATTTGGGAAACATGGGAAAACTATTCTAACCTTCTTTTAGCATACGAAATTCAAAATGTCAGCAGTTGAGGGTGCATATAAAGACGTGATTATTAAAGTTTGGCAGAGTACGACCATTATATAAGAGAGGACCCAGTTGTATATTCGCTCGCAAATTCTTGATAGCATTCGGCATTCAATTCAGTCAGTCGTGAAAGCTTCGGCAGGTTTATTTTATCATGGAGGCGAGGCTTGAGTACTGTCTGCGCACTTCCGAAACCTTAGTTTTTTTTTTCAGATGAGGGACCGAGTTAGGTAAGGTAAAACATGTGGGCGCCGTTAGACGTACAGAATGTGTTTGGGAATGCTGCAGAGAACTGCCAAATGATTGGCCCGCGTGGGTTTTACAGTAGGCTAAAGGAGTACCGAAGTTCCAGCACGACGTTCTTGTGTGAAAATTTTTGCGATTTTTAGGCATTGCTCGAATTATGGTACGAAGCTTCAATTAGTCTTAACGGCCAGGAACTATTTATTACTCAACGTTTTGTGCGACCAGTTCAAACCGAGCACCAAGTGCAGTGTGCACTTGGACGTAACATGTCCATTTTTGGACGAGGAACTTAAGGGTGTGGTCGAGTGTTATCACAAAAAACTAAATGGCTTGTCAGTCAGCCCGGTGCGGTGGCTGAAGGCTGTACAATGTCCATGTTGCCGGAAGCTATCATAGTTAGCATTCCAATTGTGCACTCAGGTTGGAATCACAGGGGAATACGATTTTTTCCGTCTTGCCCCATGGAGTGCTGGTGGAATCAGCTTTCGTCAGCACGGTCATAGTGTGCATGTACGGGTCAGTGGTGTCTATTACCACGAGAGTACCACATCAGGTTTCAGTGACGAGACTAACTCAATTTTTCAAGTCCAAGCAACGCTGGACTTGGCGCGAGTTTTGACTGGTCGCATTAAAGCATAACGTAATTCACCTTTTTTTAATTGCGAAAGCAATACTGCTCGAAGTTTCCGCTCTTGGCCGTCGTCCCGGAGAATCCACCATTGACATTTAGCGTGTCCTATGTGTGACGCCATACCAGCTGTGGAAAAGCGGTGCCCCAACTCGGCTCATCGCGATCGTCCCAGCGAATCCTCCATGCTGCAGCTGCGCGCCGCTGCCGCGAGGGGCGCTGGCTGTACGTGACGTCATGCCAGCTGTGAAAAAGCGCCCCCCCCCCCCTCCCAACTCGCCTCGCCGCGATCGTCCCAGAGAATCCTCCACGCGCCGCTGCCGTGGGGGAGGTGCTCGCTCTACGTGACGTCATGCCAGCTGTGGAAAAGCGGCCCACCAACTCGGTTCGTCGCAGTCGTCCCAGCGCATGCTCCACGGTATGTCGGATGATGTGTATAAGGTGAAGCTGCAACGTGTGCTGCAGCTAAGAAGCGGCAGCGTGCGGAAGAAACGGCTGAAGAGCGGGAACAACGTTTAGCTAAAAGGCGTGCATATTAAGCAGCCAGGCGAATGCGTTAAATATCTCCTGATCTGGGTGCATCTACAAGTATCATGCATGCTGTCAATGCTGACGTGACTTTGGCGACACCTTATCGTTCGACAGGAAGCCTTATGGATGCTTTAAATGGCGACAAGACTGCATCTACACGTTCGGTGAGCAGCGTGGAACTCTTCAACCTGAACTGAAGATTGCTTTCGCAATCCACTAGGCTTAGCCAAGCTAAGCCTCTGCCATTTTTTTTGTGTGTTCTCGAGCGATTGAGGTATATAACGTAATGATAAGCTTGGGTTCAATAACAAAATAAACAATACTTCTTGTCTCACTGTTCCATTAAAAACGAAGAATTCTTATCTGCGTAAAAACCCGCACTTCAATAGAAAACTTGGCTAGGCCTCAGAGAAGCTTTCAAAGTCATTTGTTAAAGATCATTGAAAATCTGTTCGTCACTAGAACTGTCCTTCATATTGCCTTCTTGTACGTAAAAGGGCGGACCACGTGTAGCGCGATTAACACGCATGTGGCGGCTGCCCCTTCAGGCAATAAACGATGTATACGCTGCACACCACCAGCATCCGAAATGTTACTGCAACTGAATCAAATAGTATGTCGCCCATTTTTTGGTACCCACAATGTGGCACTATATTAAATTTGGCATTACACACATCAATGGAGTTGATTTGATGGGGTAAAATTGGACCCTTCGTTTTTTTTCTCCGCTTTTTATGCTTCACAAAGAGAACGAGAAAAAAGCTTATTCTTTGCCAATATTCTCTATTTCTTTCCAGGTCCTGACATATATATTTACAACATCAAACATGAAACTGAAGCATAAATGCGATATTTTATATCCTATCCACAGTGAACACACAGTACTACGGACCACGTCGGGCCGCTCACTCAGTCAGACTTTCCCGGTCAAAGAAAATCATTCACAATAATATGTTTATACGCCGCATTGATTAGTGGGTATTGTTTGTTACTTCTTATGTATAGATGCCGCACCTGTGTCGCCTAGGAGCACCATCTTTTGAGACAACCCAACCTAGCGAAAACCATTCTTCTTTTCCTCTGCCGTTGCCTCAGACGCATGCATGTCTGGTCACGATTATGTATACTTATACTACGATATTAGCTGGCACTCAATGTTAGCCTAATAAGTTCATCATCCATGGCCGCTTGTTCTCATAGAACTCGCGTATGTGTGCACAATTATTCTAGTAGCTACCTATGTGCATTTAAGAAAGAGTACATATAACGTGGTTTGTAATGGCAAAATATATACACGTGAGCCAGTATGAATGAATGAACTTTATTCCCCTTTTAAGAGAGAGTAGGGGCCGGGGAGAGAGGGGGTAGGTCTAAGTACTCCAGTCCCAGCAGGCGCCCGTCACCACATCATGGGGCTAGAAGTTCGTCTACCAGTCGTGGTAGGCCTCCGGTACCACCTCAGCCCACCTCAAGACTCGGCCCTGTGGGGTCGAATCGGAGCTGCGCAGGGCAGTCTCCCACAGCTCCTCGTTACTAATGAATGGTTTGAGCGTGCGGAGGGGAGCTTTGGTGGGGCATTGCCACATATGGGAGAGATCTGCTATCGGGACAGGACAAAAGCGACACTTGGGTGTCGGGTATTTGGCGGGAAAGAATAAGTGCAAAGTGCGCGGTGTAAGGAAAGTAAAAATTTTTTGATAATACGGCTTTTAATGCTATGCACTCTTCTCCAACTATTCGCACAATATTCGATATACGATTCGATTTAGTTTGCTTCTTCTATTATTCGATTCGTATTCGATTCGGTATCAAAAACTGCATATGCCGCAGTCCCATACAGAAACAGATAGTCTTTCCTAATATGGGCGGCAGACGCCGCGCGCATCGTATTTGGGCAGCCATCGTCTGCTAGGTCCCCAAGTAAAAATCTGTTAACAGCTGTCAGGGTACGTGTACAGCTCCTCAGACTTGAATATGAAACACGATTCCGGCAGCTCCCAGATTGCCTGACGGAGCTTCCGAACCGGACAGAGAAAATCGAATGCGGAAGAGATGTCTCAAGCAGTTAGACGTTATTCAGGACGTTAATCAGAGACTAACTATGACGTGCTCCCCTACGCTCAAACATCTTGAGCTTACTGTAGAACAGCTCCATATTTGGCGAAGTCCTCCTTCAGTACTACAGGGAAACGTTTGACCTATGATGGGATCGAACCTCTGTCTTTCATAAGATCAAACAATTGCGCCACGATCACGCATACGGTACTCTTCTCTCATGCAAAAATAGCTCTCTGAAATGTCATGCACGTGCGTCATGTGCCAATTTCTCGCACATTTCCCTTGTGACAGGTGACGCTTTGAGACTGTGTATTAGGCTGTACTTCCTTCTGGATTGGTGCGTATATTTCGGAACAGGAAGCTGATCGCTCAAATGTGGGCGAGTTGCGTCTACGTTGCCATGGCAACTAGTGAAGTGTAGGACGGCAGTTTTTCGGAGATTCGGCTTGCGGAATCAAACGATGGGCCTTCATGCATACTTATCGATTTGGAGCTGTACCCGTTCATCGAAGACTCGTACGAAATTCCTAAACAGAATTCTTGCGATATAAATCGGCTTTTCTTTATCTCTATAGAGTTTTTTTTTTCTTCAGAACATTCAGTTTTATAAGGTGGCTATGGGCGTATCGAACGTGGCGTTATCGTAGAGGAGTTGTGTGCTAAGGCAGGCATGCTTTCTAGGTTATAACGTCAGTTTCGGAGGATTAACAACAATTGGCTCATTATGCTCTTTATTGGAATGTTGGGAGCAATTATTTAGGTGGCAGACAGTTTCACAAGGGATGCCATTTTTCTTAACCTAGAAAGTCACAGGTAATTCGTGATATTGATAATCGAATTTATACTTTGTATCCAGGCATAGCCTTCTTAAGAACAAGGCTATATTCAGATCGAGGGCGCTGGCAACGGACGAAATGTATATAGCCTGATAATGCATCAGGCAGAAACGCAACTGGATGAAGTGCGTTTCGAAATTTGAATTATGGCATGTCGCGGCAAATATCGATAGAGTAGTTCGTGACAGATGCTTCCCAGGCAAAACGTGCCTCATCAGTATCGGCCCTTTCTGATGGGCCGTCGCTTTTTTAACGCGATAGCGTTAAGGAGCTCGTGTCGCAGAAAAGCCGGTGTCGTCGGCGTCGGTGTAGGTGTCGGCGTCGGCGTTTGCGGCGTTGACCGTGAGCGATAAATCACGGCAGGCGCTTCATAAATAAAAAGCAACTTCCAAGATTGGCCCGGTGGTAATCGAACCAGGGTCTCCGGAGTGTGAGACGGAGACGCTACCACTCAGCCACGAGTTCGATGCTTCCAAGCGGTGCAAACGCGCCTCTAGTGAATGCGGTGTTGCCTTCGAAACGAGCCGTGGAAAGTTATACTGCGGTGTATATCGGTAATTATGAACATGTAACGTACAGAAGTCACAATTACACGAGTTGCGAAGTGCGTTTCCGCTGCATTTCTTCTGCGCTTTCCGCACACGCAGAGCCATCTTGCCGCAAACACAGAAGACCCCCTCCTCTCAATGTACGGCGCTGCCCCGACAGGAGGCGCGCCGCGCGCGCATTGGGACCGCTGCCAGGCGCGTCGCGGGACTCCCTCTCCCCTGACGACGCTTCGCCGTGCTCCCGGTTTAGATTACTATCTCTCTGCCCGTGCCGATCACGACGTTTGGCTGGCGTAGATCGTTTCCCCTCCGAGACACCGAGTTCTTTGGTTCCTTTTGTTCGCTCAGGCGCACGTTTCGTTGCCGCGCCGAACGCTGCGTTGCTCGACGCTCACCGCGTGATAGGTGGGCGCTAAGTCCGATGCGGGGCGCATCGTAAGTGATTGCTGTGCCGTAGCGCATTGTCTTATACCCCTTGGCGGGTCGACGGGAACGCTGTCGCGTCCCACTCTTGAAGGCGAAGCTTAAGCGTCCTCCAATTTTAGAGCGCAGCTCTTCGGCGTCCGTTCCTGGGTTTCGCGTCGTCGTCGGCGTCGGCCTCGTAACCAGCTCCGCCCCCCTTCGCTGGAGTGAGAGACGAAGGACGCGAGCCGCGAATGGCGGAGACCAATGAGAGCGGCCCCTTCAGTGACGTGCGCGCGCGATGCTGGTGTCATGCGGACCCTCCTTACGGCTCGATGCGCACTCGTGTCTGGTCTCAGCCGATCCGCTCGTTTCGTACTATCGTCTGCTCGCGCCACAGCTCTCGCCCGCGCCTGTTTGGTTCTGTTGGGTCGGTCTCGTTCGCGCTTGTTTTGGTTGTTATTTCGACAACAAACGGTTACAAATATCCCTCGAGGCCAGCGCACCTTCCACAACTTAATGCGGTGAGTGTAAGACTCGTATCTCCGCGAATCCCATTCATGCAAGTGCGACGACTGATGCACGGCGGAGGCCAATATGGCATTAAGGGCCCAGTTGTGAACGTCTTTGAGAATCAAGCATTGGTGTACCAAGTCGAACATATATCAGTCTATTCCTCCGACCACAAAGCTTCCTTCATGACTGTCAAGAACTGTTAGTGGAGTCTTTGTTAAAGGAATACGTGTGAAAAATAAAAAAAAAATTCTGTGATAGCGCATACATGTGTTGCTCGATTTCTTTGCCTCAATCTATCGAAAAGGTGAAACAGCTTATTTGCTGCGCTCAACTTTCGCATTAGGAAGTAACGTAATCGTCGGACATGTTTTTTTTATGCGATGCATAGTAGCTGCACAACCACGCTCTTCCTTGCTGCGCCGCGCACGGCCGCGTAGCTACCATTGAGGGTATGAGCCATTGTTCATTGCTGCGCGTCTCATATGTGGGTCTATTCTCTTTTAAGTTTGCTATGTTTGTAATTAAGTTGCATCTATTATACGAAGCATACTAGCCGCGCAACCACGCTCTTCCTTGCTGCGCCGCGCGCGGCCCCGTAGCTACCATATGACGTCATAACAGCTGCAAAAGCGGAGGCTCAACTCGTGCGCTCGCTTGCGGCCGCGTAGCTACATAGCCGGGTCTCAGCTCGTGCGCTCGCCTGCATGAGTTGTTTCTTCCTCTAGCCGAACCAAACATAGCCAAGCGACAGCAGTTCACCAGGCTAAACAGTGGTTCAACAACTAAAATAAAGGCTTGCATGCTTCGCATCCTGGGCTTAACCTTAGCTAAGCCACATCCATTTTTATTTTTTTTTTCATGGGGCATTTCTCTCAAATAGGATAACGGGGCTGTCTTTTCTGCGCTCCAGGCGCGCTCAGTTACGATAGTGCTTGGAGTGAGCGTTGAAATTCATGATGAAGAAGTCCAATTCTCCGTGATTTTGAAGACTTAAAATATAGAGGTGCAATGACATGTGACCGGCTACAGTTATGCCGTATAATGAAGCGTCCTTAAGGTATTAATGAAACATTTTTAAGTAACTGTAGGTAAATATTCTCCTTAATCTCAGATAATAAGCGGCAAAGTACGCCAGCTTCGCAGAGCAACTACCTTTCAGAAACCCTAATGGCGTTGTTTTAAAAATGGTTGTGGCTTAGCTAAGGTTAAGCCCAGGATGCGAAGCATACTAGCCTTTAGTTTAGTTGTTGAACCACTGTTTAGCCTGGTGAACTGCTGTTGCCTGGCTATGTTTGGTTCGGCTAGACGAAGAAACAACTCATGCAGGCGAGCGCACGAGCTGAGACCCGGCTATGTAGCTACGCGGCCGCAAGCGAGCGCACGAGTTGAGCCTCCGCTTTTGCAGCTGTTATGACGTCATATGGTAGCTACGGGGCCGCGCGCGGCGCAGCAAGGAGGAGTGTGGTTGTGCGGCTAGTATGCTTCGCATAAAATGCCTAAGTAGCCTGAAAGACACCCAGCATAAAGCTGTACGACGTTGCACGGGAAGCGCGTACCCTCTGTCCTGGCGGTATGTACAGCGCCGCTGAAATCTGGGCGGCCGTCATTCCGCGGGATCCGACCAGGAGCTCTTCGAGCGCGCTCGCGGCCGCGTACGGGGACAGGACCACGTTGGCCTCGCCAGGTTCGGAGCGCCGCAGCTCCCGCAGCAGGTCGATGCCCAGCTGCAGTACACCGCGCGACACGGACGCCTCGACGTCGGGCGTCAGCGGGGGAGGCAACCTGCAGCGGAGTTTGCTCAACGTCTCGCACAAACAACGGAGCCCACCAAGGGGGAAGCACAAGACGGAAATTATAGTCAGGGAAATGCTACGGAAGTGCGCTTCCGTTCCCAGCTTGCCTCGTCTTCCTTCCGCTTTCACTATACCTATATTGCCGCAAAAGAACTCAATAATAGTTCGGCATAGCATATTTCTTGTTTTCCGTTCACTGTATTTAGAACAGATATAAAGGGGTGTGAAATAATGAACACTCTGTGGTGTGGGTGGCTTAACGCATTATGGCCTTTTTAACTCTGTCTTGTGACTGACCGCGCCGCGGTAGTGCAGTGAACACAGCGTTCCGCTGCTCTTCACGAGGGCATAGGTTCGACTGTCGGCCGTGGCAGCCACATCATGATGGCGACAGAACGCAAGAATGATTGGGCACTTAGATAAAACACTGCGTTACCGAACGTAAAGTGATCAAAATAATTACGGCGCGTATCATTGCCCCCGTCTTATACGTTGAGACGCTAATGTCCGGGAATCAAGCTTTCGTGTTTGACTTTAACTGCAGGCTGTGAAAAGTGACTCCAGACGCACGTAATCCTTGTGGTAATGTAGCAAGACTTATTAGCAATTTTAACGATGCCCATCAACAATTCTGGAGCATACTGTAGCCGTTTTTTCTTCTTTGACAGGTATATAGACGCAGCTTGTGACATCACAAGGAACGTAACCACACTACCCGCCGCTCTTGCACTGCCGATGCAGCGTTGTGCTGCTTATTTCGATGGCGTGGGATTGATCCCGTCCATGGCTGTGGCATTGCGATTCCGTAGAAATTCAAAATACGCGGGTGTAATTAGGTCTAGGTGCAGGTCAACGAGACCGATGCGGTGAAAAGCAATTGGAAGTACCCTACTTCGTTCTGCTCCATATTAAGGTCTTGGCACCTACGACCACGTAATGTAGTGATTTATTAATGTATTCCCTTTCCTGAAGTTCGCGGTGAAGTCGTCTCAAGCATGGCACATCAGCTCTCATCATCACAACGACCTATACGCTCTTTACGTACAGCATACCTTTCGACTACCATAGCAAGGATGCACCTAACAGCGATCTGCAATTAATCTATTATGTCAGCATATGTTATATGCTGGGAAACTTTCTCATCCCATTACAAAATCTAATTCTTTGCTGTATCCGACTGCAATTCTCTTCATTCGGCATCCAGCTTCGCTCGTCTTCTTGGTCTAATTATTAACCTTAAGCTATCCCTTTTGTTTATGGTCTCCGTTTAACTATTATTATTATTTCACCTATGTTCTTTTCATAAGATTTTCGAATCAATCCTTCAGTACTGACATGGTGTATGGATTGCGTACTAAATAATATTAAGCTGCCACTCATCGCACAGAAGATTGTGAAAGGCTGTACGCAGCAATTTATTAGTTCGGTAGATATAAGGTCCGTACATATCCTAATCCCTTTTTATCGCATCTCCGAGTGCTTGGAGCATTAACTGCCACTCCGAAGCTCATGTTCCGTTTTCATGCCACTGAACGTTTTTTTTTTCTTTCTGCATCATATTATCAACACATAACGTTTAACAGCGCCGTTTCAGATTCTCTTTCATATGTTACCGGTCATTCGGCTAACTAATAGAATTACAAAAACTTTTTGGGATGCATTCATTCATGTCGCCTTTTGCCGTGGTTTCAACGTCTATAGTTTAAACTTCATAGACAAGAAGCAAACTTGAACAGAAAATCAGGACCACATAGTTAGGGATAAAGCGTAATAACAATTGCGTGATGTTAGATGCAGGAAGACAACAGCATGTGTTAGAAAGCAAATGCTTGTAGCTGTTATTGTAGTCGGGGTTAAGAAAGGGAGCCTGGTAAATTTTGTAACGCGTAGAGCAAATTACCGGTGACCCATTGGATTATAATAATATGCAAAAGCGTTCAGAAAACGCATTAAATGGCAGTAGGTGATTGGTAAATTTAGTAAGACTAGGGGATTTGATGGCGTCACCGAATTTATCGAAAGAAAATGGAGTCATGGCAAGCTGCGTTACGTATGAATAGTTCAGGCATATTCAACCATAAAGTAGGTTGTGTTTTCGATAGATAGCCTCAGAATCATACCAACGCTGTTCTGAAAAAAGGCTAACAACATTAAAGAATTCCTGCAAGAGGACAGTTTAGCTCATGGTAGCAGTGTTCCATTGCAGCGTAATGAATGCGAAATTTTCTTATGGCCTTTAGCAGTGGCCATCAGCGGTTCATGACTGAAAAGAAAGTTGTTGCTGTTGAAGAGAAACATTCCTTTGTAAGTTTTTCATAGACTGTTACAATTTAATTCAAGAAAAGCTTTTGAGAAACTACAAAAAATGAGAAAATATGAACACGAACTCATAATGTTCGCCACACCCTAAATTTTAACCTAAACATGCTATCGTTATCTTGCAAAATGCATCCATTCACTATTAAAACGAGTTGCACCTTGTATATTACCTGAGAGTTAGTTGAAGTGACTACTTTTGTACCACATCGCTACTACCGTGAAAGGGGGAGGGGAGGGGTCTGTTTCCGCATCACAACATTGACTTCAAAGCATGCAAAGATCATATTCTAATATTTACATTCCAAGTGACTCGACCGGTGATCTTAGTATTGCCACTCTGCTCTATACGGGCAGCCCCTCGTTCGCACCGGTTCCTTCTGCAGTTTTGCCACGAGCAAACTTTTCTTCTGTCTCTCTCCGCAGGTATTTACGAATGACAGTAACGTTATGTACTTCCGATATGCCAATATTTGAATTTTACGGCATCAATGCAGTTTTGTCATTGCAGCTTTGAATGTTGCAAATGTGATGACTATCCGATCTTTTCTCTGCTAAAATTTACCAACTGTAAAAAAAAAATAACTGGGTTGAAATTAAATTTGCAGCTCCCTAAAATAGACGGTATTTTCAAATCTGATATACGAAGCAAAATGAGATGATCTCGTTTTTCCTAGTGCTGGTTGAAAGCAGCTCTTTCCTGTACAGACTTGGATGGCCAGAGAAAACTAACTTATTTGGCCAGGCAGATTGCGACAGCAAATGGGGTCCTGGCTCATGACCTTGGGGCTAACGATCTGAGGAGCAAGCGAAGTCCTGCTACGGTTGCTACGGCTCTGCTTCGCACGTACTCGACTTGAGAAAATGCGTGGTGAGCCGCCTCCCGATTATGCCAACGTGCGCATTGAGGGGCAACATGCAGCGCTCACCATCCCGTGCTGAATCGGCTCCCGTCGTCTGGGACCATGATGGCGACGCTAGGCGTATCGGAAGAGGTGCTCGTGTGGTGCACCATCACGTTCGGCGTGACGACACCGTCCGCGGAGTGGGGATCGGGTGTCGGGAAGTCGGTGCGTCGGCTCTGCCTGTCTCCCATACTTCTCCGGTCGCCAGTTGCCAACCCGAGCCTGCTTCGATCTTCTATTTCTTCTTCGGCCACCACGAGAGGAGTTTCGCCGTTTCCCACATGTTTCATTTTGTTATATGGGGAATTATCTATGCTCATCCAAGCGTGGGTGAAGAAATTGAACAATTTCGCCTTCACAAAAAGTGCGACAATGAATTATTCTTTGATTACCTTAGCGTTTTCAAAATTTGCCTCGTGTTGCATAGCTTCAAGAGTCCATGGCGCGCTCTCTTTAAGAAATTCGACGGTCTAGAAAGGTTACACAGACAAACATATTCGCTTCCAGTGCACACTTTCACCCGAAATTATAAGTGTGAAATTGGTGCCTCCGAGGCCCCAGCGACCATCGGCTTGTGGGGGCCAAGATGTGCGCAGCAGCTCCTTTGTCGTCTGCTTCATTGTACCTTGAAACAATGGGCTCACTGTGCCACGCACTCCTTTCGCTCACCAGCCTCCCTTATCCCTTACCCCTTCTAAAATAAAGTTGACACTCACTCACTCACTCGCCCACCAGACAACTCCTGCGGCAACCATCTCGGGCTAACCGCCGAAACGAACTTGCGAGCACGAAACCATCCGTGAATCGCTCGCATTGAGCGCGCAGAACGCCACTGTACGCAGGAAGAGAATTATTGGGAGAGAGCACTACGCCACACAATTCAGCTCGACAAACGTATCGGCTGAACACGTGATCGTCGCGTCAGAGCATGCGGTAGGTTTTAGGACTCCCGCTCGGCAGGAAGAGCTACGACCGGACAGCCGAATAAGGGCGCATAAATTAGAATACACCGAGAACCCAGGATTACTGACCAGTAATTACAATGAGTCTCGGATGTCACATTTTGGGCTGATACAGAGAGGGGGAAAAGCGGTGGCAATGGCTACACGTACACTTCGCTTGCCAAAGCTGGCTGCGTCACGTCTCGCCTAGTTTATTTCTTTCCTCCGCGACACTTTATTTCGCTCTCCGTCACGGTTTCCAGGCTGCTGTGCGCATAGCCTGCCATATCAAAAAGAAACAAAAGTGAATACAATGTTTTCAAAACACCAAAGGCGCTCAAATTGAGAAGAATAAGTTACAAAAATTTCATGTCAACCCTTTCATTCAGAAATGATTTGTGCAAGCCAGGGTGATTCTAACAAAAAAATATATATAATACTGACCAATTGATCTTTCAATCTGCCTTCGAGGCGGGACTTAAACGCCGCGCCGTTTACTTATCGTTCTCGTGATGTTCTAATTGTATCGTACAAGCTTGTAATGCAGTTGGATTGGCCAAGAACAGGGTACAGCTCTAAATGAAGTATCGAAAAACAAACTTTAAGTGAAACATGCCGTTCTTCAATGTGTGCTAATTTCATTCTCCTTTTTTTATGCATATATTCCCATTAGCTATTCTCTCTCTTTCAAGGTTTGCCTCCCTCCTCGCGCCATCTTGCGAGCTACCTTTGCTTCTAGGCTCCCTGTGGAGGTCTCTTTTTCAACACATAAAAAATAACCGCAGCCACACTAATAATACGGTAGTAATATTATTAACAATAGCCCCCCCTTTCACCCGAAAGGAGACGCATTCACAGCAACAGCCAAGTATAAGACAACAAGGGAAGGATCGATGTGTGTAGGTTAACTTTACTGTAATTTGCATAAAATTATGCACAGAAGGGTGTAGTACTGACATCGCGTGAATTCCACCCAATGTTCTGGACAATGTTGTGTCCAGGAAATCGAAATGTTCAGACAAAAACGGGCGGGGGGGGAGGGGGGGAGTTATTTTCGGTAATGTGCGCACAAACTGCCAAAAAAAATTTCCCGAGTGCTCGAAGGCGTCATGGGGTCATCTTGCGCTATATTTTCTAGTGCCCCGGTAAAAATTGGTAAATTTCCTGCAGAAGTTATCTGCAGTTTTAAATGGACGTGTAGAAGCGACAAGCTTAAAGGAAATGAAAGTGAACGAAAAACAACTGGTGGGCTGCTGAGCATGAGGTCGCGGGATCGAATCCCGGCCACGGCGGTCGCATTTCGATGGGGGCGAAATGCGAAAACACCCGTGTACTTAGGTTTAGGTGCACGTTAAGGAACCCCCGGTGGTCGACATTTCCGGAGTCCTCCATTACGGCGTGCCTCATAATCAGAAAGTGGTTTTGGCACGTAAAACCCCATAATTTTTTTTAAAAACAACTGACTGTCGAAGGGGGGAGGGGCACTTTTATGTATTAGGCATGGCTAAACAAAAATCTTTCTGGCCTAATTCGGAGCGATACAGATAATTATTGATCACTTTGTTTCGCATATTTTCTTGCATTATGCGAGCTTTATAGTAGCCTTTCTGGGTTTCCTGCATGAACTAGACAAGGAACTTCCTTTACGTTTGGTTTAAATTAACCCCAGGTTATGGATAATGTCGAGGTAAAGTAGAAAGCGTCAGGTCTAATTCCGGCCTTAGCAGTAAATATACTTAGGCAAACGATCCGCAACGTGAGAAGTGTTTGTAACGAACGACGCAAGATTTATATTCGGGTGCCCTGGGAGAATGTTAAAGGCAACCGAGATAAAATGAAGCGAATATAGGAGGTAATACAATGGCCAATACGTAGAAAGTGAAATGCGTGTGGATAGAATAGAACATTTCCAGGGAACGTCCTAATGAAGTGCTCGGAAGCTTTATAGAGGGAGAAGGTTTGAAAAGGGTGTGTTATTTGTAACCAATGTTGTAATGCGTGTCATTTATTTCGGGCACCTGAGATCGTAAAACTAGTTGAAGAAAACAGCCTCAGTTGAAATTCGGCTACGATTAAGCGATGTAGCGGAAATGTGATGTTTTTTTTTCTTATTGGAAATGTAATTACGAAGAACTCTTGATGAAGAAGTAGCTTAGGTTAAATGTCGCATTTTTTTTGTTTTTGCGAAAAGAAAACTACAAAAAAAATGACACCCGCGTTGATTTCTCGCCTCTGCGTCGGTTACACGCGGTGTTGTAGAAGAAGAAGAGGGACAAGAAGACCGTATCTAGTTGGACGATTCTTGCGTTGAGGTCTCTTCCGAAGAGTGCTTGACAGTGAGTGAGAGGACGGGTTTTTTTTTTTTTGAAACTTAGTGAGAGGAGTCCTTCTATCTTTGCATTCTCCGAAAACAGTAGTCTGTAACTGACTGTATCGAAATGTCGGAATACACATGTGTCATTTCTACGCCAGCTTCCTTTCGTCATTTGGTGCGCTTGGGCATTGCGAGACACAAAGCTCCTCATCGTCAGCTGCAGCTTATCTATGTTCACTGCCGTACAAGTGCTTACATAAAAGTCGATTAACTAATGTTTTCTCATTCGTATTCGTAATTTGCTAACTCACGCTATGTGCACCAAAGTACACCCGCGTGTGCGTGTAACTCCTCTGCAAAAATACCACTTTTGCGAGGTTCATAGCCGTTGAAATCTATGTAACGTCTAAAACACACACACACATACACACACACACACACACACACACACACACACACACACACACACACACACACACACACACACACACACACACACACACACACACACACACACACACACACACACAAACACACACTGTGCATATGGCTCGAAATCGTCTTGTTATCCCTTAGGCTAGTTTTCAGCCACTATTGTTTTGATTTCTTTTCCCACGTTAGTTAGAAAGGAAATTTTCTCAAGGCGTTAGAGTATTGCGAAGGCAGCCAGGCATATCAGCTCTGTCCTACATTTGCGACATTTGAGATAAATCTAGCCAGTGACATATAGTAGCTTCGTATACAGCGTAAATTTAATACAGTGTTGACTGCTTTAAGACACTTTATTTTCTGCATGATCAATGTTCCATAAACAGGATAGCAAAGTACACGCAGCTTTTCTAGCTAAACTTCTGGGTGATGTTCGCTTCAATTTCCTGCAGAATGAGCATTTTCCAGTGGGTTTAGCTTAACACTACATTTAGCCTGCAGTACTTGATTAATTCATAGTAAAGGATAGTAAAGGCGTCAGCACCGAGTCCCCTTTTGTGGGAAAGACGCCTACCACCGCGGTTACAGATGGCGCCACGGTTCCTGGTTGCAGCAAACTCGTTAATGTCTGCGTGCACTACTTCTGTACAGCATGTTAGCTATAATCAGCCGGCTGTTTAGCTGGCTGTTGAGGCCGGAGTCAGTACAAAAAAGTTCGGCAGCCTGCTACACTCCTGTAGCACGTGAAGGCCAAAGCCTGCTGCACACTTGGTAATTCGCGGTCTCGCATCCTAGCGTTGCTGCTTCAGCAATTCGTCGTCTTCGGCTCGTTTTCGACGCTCGGCTGCGGCTTCGCGCACTCGCATGGCAGGGTCAGTCTCGCACCAGCGACGTTTCTCATCGACTTTACGTAGCATGCCGTCTGCAGAATTTGGAAACGTATGCTGTTCTGTGTTGTATGGGTGATTTCAATAAAAAATTGGAGGACGCTTAAGCTTCGCCTTCAAGAGTGGAACGCGACAGCGTTCCCGTCGACCCGCCAAGGGGTGTAAGACAATGGGCTACAGGGCAGCCATCACTTACGAGGCGCCCCGCATCGGACGCGGTGAGCGTCGAGCAGCGGAGCGTTCGGCGCGGCAACGAAACGTGCGCCTGAGCAAGCGGAACGAACCAAAGTACTCGGTGTCTCGGAGCCCCGGGGAAACGATGCACGCCAGGCAAACGTCGTGATCGGCACGGGCAGAGAGATAGACAGATGGTGATCTAAAGAATGGGAGGACGCTTGATTTTGCAACTCGTGAGGGAGCTTTGTTTCATTAAGCTCAGTTTCATCTACTGAATCACCCGTAAAATTGCACTCTAGCACTGATAACAATTTTCTCTTTTTATACACCAACGCTAGAAGTGTTATCGCTAATGGTATTGCACTCTCATCGCTCATCGATTCATTCCAGGCTTCTTTAGTGTTACTTACCGAGACCTGGCTTAACAACACCATACACGATAACAACATCTTTACGAGTGAATCCACTTTCAAGTTTTTTCGATGTGATAGGCAACAGCGTAGAGGGGGCGGTGTGCTCATCGCGATAAAGGAAGAATTCATCGCCGCACCCATCATTATCGATTCTTTTCTGGAATGTATTTGGATTTCCCTGAAGGGTGCTGCATTTGGTGTGGTAATTGGCGTTTTTTATCGCCCACCCGACATGTCTGGCGCGTTTTCCGAAGAGTATCATCGAGTGTTGAGCGAGGTGTGCGCGCATTTTCCGAGGTCGGTGATTATCATATTTGGCGATTTCAATTTTCCTAATATAGATTGGTCGACGCTCTCCGTATCGGCCACGGATGCGGCCGCGCATACCTTTCTCAGCACTTGTCTTGACTTTTCATTAACCCAACTTATTAGTCAACCAACACGATCCACTGAAACTTCTGCCAATATACTAGACTTAATCTTAACTAATAATCCGGATATATTATCTGACATAACTCATGAAGCAGGCATCGCTGACCATGATGTCATAACTGGATGCATTAACTTTTGCGTGAGCAAAAGAATAATTACCAAAAAGAAAATAAGGTGTTACGGTAAAGCCAATTTCGACGCAATTAACAATGAATTAACCACATTTTCAGGTCAATTTCTGCATGATTTTCATTCCCGTTCCATTGAACAGAACTGGGTCCTGTTTAAGGCCACCCTCAGTTCACTCATTGACACCTACATTCCTGTGTTATCCATTTCCTACAAAAGCAGTTCTCCATGGTTTACTAACAAGTTTCGGCGGCTTAATAACAAAAAGAAAAGACTTTACAGGCAGGCTAAGCTGACTGGTGTAGCGAGTGCTCATGATAAACACAAAGCATGTGAAAAGGCTTATAAGGCATTACTAAAATCCACTCGCAAAAACTTTTTTTCTCATGATTTACCATCCGTGCTAAAAACTAATACTCGTCACTTTTGGCGTGTGGTGAACCCTGCAATTCGCACTGACATCATTCTTACTGATTCTTTTGGTGTTCCCATCAGCGATTCAGATTGCGCTCAACTTCTTAATGATACGTTTGTAACAATTTTCACTCATGAAAACATTAACTCATTGCCAACTTTAAAAACATTAGTGGGAATCACAATGCATGAGGTAGACATCAGTGAGGCTGGTGTTTTATCTCTACTAACCAATCTTAAAATGTCATCTAGTGCCGACCATCTAGGTTTCAACAATAAAATTTTAAAGAATACATCGCATAGTATTTGTCCTCTGTTAACAGCTCTATTTTCCCAGTCACTATCAACTGGTGGTATTCCTAATGACTGGCGCATTGCTAAAATAATACCCATTTTCAAATCAGGTGATCGCGCTTCTCCCCTTAATTATCGTCCCATCTCCTTAACCAGCACTATTTGTAAATTACTCGAACATATCATACACAGTCAAGTAATCAACTTCCTTGAAGACCATAACATTATTTTTAAGCATCAGCACGGTTTTCGCAAGGGCTACTCATGTGACACACAACTTGCCGGATTTATTAACGACATACACGCACTAATAGACGCCGGGTTCCAAGTTGACGCAATATTTTTAGATTTTTCTAAGGCATTTGACCGTGTTCCACACCATAGGTTGGTACTTAAACTTTCACAGCTTAACATTCACCCTACTATAATTGCATGGATCACCGATTTTCTCTCATCTAGAATTCAGTTTACATCAGTTAACAATTCTAACTCATGTTATGCTGATGTTACGTCTGGAGTTCCACAAGGCAGCGTACTTGGTCCTTTACTCTTTCTAATTTATATTAATGATTTACCCAGTTGCGTTTCATCTAAAATCAGACTATTTGCAGACGATTGTGTAGTTTACCGATGTGTAACAAGTAACACCGATAGCCACTTACTACAAACTGACCTGGACGCAATAAGTGCATGGTGTTCTAATTGGTTAATGCCATTAAATATTTCCAAAACTAAACTCATGTCTTTCACCAATAGGCCACGAATTCTAACCACCTACTCCCTTGATAACAACCCTGTGGAACTCGCAACTACTTACAAGTACCTTGGCATCAATCTTCAATCAAACTTATCATGGAATAATCATATTAACCTTACCCTTGCCTCTTCAAATCGTACTCTCGGACTTATTAAACATAACTTAAAAGAAGCCCCAATGCATGTTAAAAAACTAGCATACACAACATTAATCCGTCCTAAACTTGAATACGCGTCTGCCATCTGGGATCCCGAACAAACGTATATCATAAGTAACATCGAAGCCTTGCAGAACCGTGCTGCGCGATTTATATTTTCAGATTATTCACGTTACACCAGCGTCACCGCGTTAAAGAATAAAGCTGACTTGGACAACTTAGCACTTCGCCGTAAAAGTTCTCGCCTAACACTTTTCCATAAGCTTTATCACCATCCATCACTTCACGATGATTTCTTTCAGTCACCAACAGTTATTTTTCCACGCCGTGACCATCCATACAAAGTCAAACGCATTAACTGCCAGTCATCCCATTATGCATCTTCGTTCTTACCACGCACAATAACTGAATGGAACGCCTTACCATCAGTCATTGCCACGGAACCAGACTTGACTAAGTTTCAACATTTAATTCGCTCACGACTTGTCGACTAATCGTATTATTATTCTTTTTTGGGACTTTTACAGTGTTTTTCGATATTTGTTGGTGTTTTTAGTGCAGTTGCCTTTGTTCTCCTAATATGTACTAATGTTTTCTCTGTAATAATTGTGACCTAATTATCTTGTATGTTAACTATGTTTCACTGTATTATTACTTCTGTTAACCTCTCTTGTTTTTAGTATGTACAAACTACAACCAGTGCTTGTGATTGACCCCCCCCCCATGTAATACCCTCGTAATGAGGGCCTTTGGGGGTATTTTGAATAAATAAATAAAGGCGAAGCGTTGTCAGGGGAGAGAGAGTCCGGGCCGCGACCCGCCTCGCACAGCTCCAATGCGCGCGTGGCGCGCCATCTGTCGGGGCAGCGCCGTACACTGAGAGGAGGGGGTCTTCTGTGTTTGCCGCAAGATGGCTCTGCGTGTGCGGAAAGCGCTGAAGCAATGTAGCGGAAACACACTTCGCTACTCGTGTAACTGCGACTTCTGTAAGTTACATGTTCATAATTACCGATATACACCGCAGTATAACTTTCTACAGCTCGTTTCTAAGGCAACACCGCATTCACCAGAGGCGCTTTTGCACCGCATTGAAGCATCGAACTCGTGGCTGAGTGGTAACGTTTCCGTCTCACACTAGGGAGGGAGTGCCTGCAGGGATTTATCGCTCACGGCCAACGCCGTGGACGCCGACACCGACGACACCGGCTTTTCTCCGACACGAGCTCTTTAACGCTGTCGCGTTAATATGTGCACTGTTCGTTTCACTTTGCCGAGCGCTTATAGCCTCTGCATTTCGAGAGCGATGAGCAATTGCATTTTCTCCTCGCTTGCAGTGGTATGAGCCATTGCTTATGGTCATAGTCTTTGTACCATTGGAGCGGACGACGCATTTTTTTCGAGGCCATCGAGGGTATTGGCCAGTTAAAGCTTTCGCCTTAATAAGGCGACCGCAGTTTTGTAGGTTGTGAAAGGTTTGGGGCACTTTTCTTGGCTCGGCTTCGGGTATTAAGTTTGTGAGAATTCCGTTTGGAAGCAGGATATAATGCGCGATTTAAAGCAAACATTCATTTCGCTCTGTTCTAGTCCTAGCATCCACCTTTCACGTCTGGCCAACCTCAGTGATAACGTGGGCGCGCATGCAACCAACCTCCCCCCCCCCCCCCCCCTGTAACACTAAATAAAATCTAAAGCAGATCGGATTTGGATATATAAATGGTGCATTTTCCCTGCGAAAATTCTAGGAGACCCGCTGCAGGTAGATTAGGGGCTATGACGTCGTGCTGTTGAGGTCGAGGTTGTGGTTCAGAGATAGAGGCCACATTTCGATGGCAGCGAAATGCAAGAACACTCTGCGGTAGATTAAGGGCCCAGTTAAAATGCTCCAGGTGCACAAAAACATTTTCGTAGTCTCTAACTACGCCGAGTGTCATAAGAAGATCATGGTTTCGGCAGGTAACACTCCAGAATAAATTTTTGATTTGAGAAAGTCACATGCTTCTACAAGGATGGTTCGACAACAGACTTCGTGTTCATCATTCCCTTATGTATTTCTCTCTCTCACTCTCTTTATGTATGTATGTATATATATATATATATATATATATATATATATATATATATATATATATATATATAAATATATATATATATATATAGAAAGAGAGAAAGAGAGATGTCCCAGCTCACGTTAGCCGGACATTAAAATTATGCTAATTCCACGCAGCTGGACAGAGCAGAGGTGCTGTTGTTTGCCGTCACGTGGAGACACTCACACCCTTAGTTTTTCATTCCGCCTAAATTAGTAATCTTAATTAATTTATAAACTTCTTAAATATAATTATATTAAAAGAGTCAATAAGAAAGCTGTAGAGCGACAGTGTGTCTGTGTGTGTTTTGCCGCTGCTCTTGTGAGGTCTAGGAGGGAATGCTTCAACCAGCATTGTTACAAGGTTGAATATTGTCGCCCTTATCATTGGCGGAGTTATCGGAGATATAGTTTTCAGTTAAGAAGTCCTCGTAAATTATGCGACGAATTTCACCTACTTTCCACCAAATTTGAAGTAGTGAATCTTGCGGAGCCTTTCTCGCGTCATATTTGACGGTGGACATCTATTTCGCTAAGCGTAAGACATCGCTTTCTGAAACTGTATGTAACATTACATATATATAACGAATGAATTCTTGTGTTTTACGTGCCATAACCACGATTTCATTCTGGAGCAAGCCATAGTTCGCTAACATGGATTAATCTTGAGCACCAGCGGATCCATAACGTGCACCCAATGCACCAGACACGGGACATGTTTTGGCATTTCGCTCTATCGAAATGCGGCCACCGCAGCCGCAACATGATCTCGCGATCTGGTGCGTAGCAGCGCAACGCCGTAGGCGCTAAGCCGCCTGGCGGGCAGAAACTGTGGACAAAAACAGTTTATTCACCGCGGGATCTCGGGAAACGTTCAATTCCCGAGCAGCCTGTAGCAATAGCCAGTAAAAGTGTATACTACCATTTTGTTACCATATTCTAACTTCCCGAACTGCAAACATCAGGCTACGTTCGCGAGGATGCAGATATATTCAGCTTTTTCGCAAATTTCATGGTTGCTGATATCTTTTGGTTAGCAATTACTAAACGTAACGAATACATGTTGTGCTACTATCTATGCTACTGCCACATGCTACCTAAGTAACCACTTTCCTTGCGCTGTTATTTTTGTGCAGAGGAACGAAGTCCTAAATGCGCAGATGGCGAACAAATGGCGCGGTTGTCGCGCCATGAACGACGCAGTCGGAGTTAAATTTATCCTCTCTCTTGGCGGTAAGAGTGACCGAGCTCGACAGTATATTTGTTAGTGATAGAGAGACTGCTTGCGTCTGAGAGAGCTCGCTCTGCCATAGGTAACATAATTCACCAATCTAAACGGTCTGCTAGTTAATGGAGGGCAGGCTTATAAGTCAGCTAATTGTTGCAGAAGCATGATAGTTGCTCGGCTATGGTGCTTCTGCGTTTCTCAGCTAAGGATCCAGAAATGGCATGCATGAAGGGACTCGGGCAGAAAAGCAGAGGGATACCAAACTGCACGCACCACATTTGGCCACAGCGGGAAAGTACGAATAGGGAGTGAGCACGATTGCAAAGTTTGACTGCACCCCTCCCCCCCCCCCTCCTTGGTATATATTAAGAATGTAAGTTTCGTAACGCGTGAATGACCATCGCTTGTCTATTAAATTCATTTCTGTAGATTAGTACCTACACGCCCTAAACCACAAGCGCAAGACGTTTTGCTTACCCCCTTGTTTGGCTGCATCCACGATTCATCCTGCACTATGTTTCTTTAGTTCGGCTCTTAAGTTTACTTTTACTCCGATGGAAATTATATGGACACTCCAGGCGCATTTGTGCCATCGCCGACACCGTCATGTTCCG
Source organism: Dermacentor albipictus (assembly GCF_038994185.2). Lineage (NCBI taxonomy): Eukaryota > Metazoa > Arthropoda > Arachnida > Ixodida > Ixodidae > Dermacentor > Dermacentor albipictus. The sequence continues at coordinate 5,507,202 of NW_027225569.1, read as the reverse complement.
TATGAAATCCAGGGGCGATAACACCTTCACCGCGCGTCGCATGCTTATGTGCAAGTGAAAGCACGCGAGGGAAGCCGAAAATCGCTGCTTAATCTGGCGCGCGCGAAGGAGGAAAGCAGAGCGCGAACGTGCGGTCTTCCGTCGCGCAAAAGGCCGCGAGGGGATGCACGGACTGGGGGCAGCGTTGTGCTTCGGCACGGCTGCGTATTTCGGGACCAAGCGCAAGGGGAAATGACGATCCCGGCTCAATATTGCCCTCGATAGGGAAGAAAGAGGGGGGGGGAGGGTAGCGCAGGATCGAGGGGGCCGTCTTCACGGCCACCCGCGGTCAGGCGCGCCGTGACTGGAAAGGGATCTGCCGACCGCTCGTACCTTTGTAGGTGCTGCTGTCGCCGCTCTTGCTTTGGAGCGCTGGACAGCACGAAGGTCACTTCGAGGGTTGCTGCCGCCGCGCTTGCTCACACCAGCCTTTTGACAACGGGTGTCCTCGCCCACCGAGTGTGTTGTATTCATATCTGCTTGAGCGCGCTGAAACCATGCTTGGTAATTCAGTTAGTAAACGAATGTTTACAAGTTTATACAGCTGATAAAAGTACTATCCTTACTTCGTGTATCTGTCTAGAAGTTTGCTATCGCAATAGACGCTTTGCTTTTTGAGCGACTCTGTGACACTTATTTCTAAACACGTCCAGTAAACACCTTACTGAACTCACTCACTAAACATTCCCCTTCAGCTGAATTCTAGTTAAGACTACACGAATTTAAGGGGGGGGGGGCGTTCAACTACCTACATTATTACTTTCTCTAAACATGCTCAAAACACTTGACATTTGTCTTGATCCCACATTGAACGATGCAGGTCGATGCCACGAAGAGCGGCACCTATTTCGCCCGTGTACTACGTAGCCGGGCCGACTTCACGCTTTACTCACACCAGCCGCGCCACACCTGCTAGCTCAACCATGACATGGGTACGTTAAAGAAAATGTGACATTGCTACTAGCAAAAAATGTGAAATATAGAAGAAATATTTTGCGTGACTTAGCTACTCATCATGGAGAGCGAAGACCTGTTATGACTCGAGTATATACATGATAGCGTGTGTAAGCGCAACTGAACGAGGACGTAGAATGCAACAGACACACAGAGACAGGGCTAACTTTCAACTGTAGATTTTATTTTTGCGCGCATCGCTAAATATACGCCGTACGAGCGTAAGCAAACCAGGCAGCAAAAAAAGAACATTCAGTGGTGCATGTCGATGAACCGCACAGGTGTCAAAGGCACGGTCAAAACACACTCTGCAATAGTTACACTTTCATAGGCCTCCACAATCGTCCTTGTCATCTTGCTATGAACCCTATACAAAATAGATGTACTGTCAAACATTGGTTTCCCGGGACAATCTCGGCAATTAAGGCCCAAATCACTCGAGATTACCGTAGTGACATTATATTTATGCTATTTTAGTCTCTCATTGATGCATGTGCCAGTTCTTCCAACACACATTCTTCCGCACGAAAGGGGAATGGCATAGACAACGTTGCGAGTGCAAGTTACAAATTGTGACGTTGAGTAGAACATGCGTTTCTGAACATCTAAAAAAATGTATAACCTGCACGCATAACGTTGTCTGTGCCATTCCGCTTTCGAACGGAAGAACGTATGTTGGTCAAAGCCGGGATGTTGAAACATGCTATGCCTATTACGTTGCTTTTCGCTTTTTGTGCATGGTTAGAGTGGCGCTTAGGCCGCGTTATCATGGCACTTTTGTTATCCATGTGATCAGGCGGCCTTGAGGGAGGGGTAATAACGGTGGCGTAGAGAGGAAGCAATAGCTGTAATGCCACGAAACCTGCCTTTGGTGCTCCTTCCGTACCATTATCAACGTGATGCGCTGCGTCTTCGGGTTTCCGACAGGCAATGCAGTTTGCTTTCAATCAGCTCATTTGAGGGCGTTGCCTTATTATGCGGGTTGGAGTGGAGTCACGTGGTAATTTTATATTTCATGAGGATTTTTTTGCCAGTAAGAACAAAAATTGCGCGCATTTAGTATGTCGGTGAAAACACACCATTTATGTGTCATTTGAGGGTGTCTGGGGTACCTGCAAATTCCTCATTGACACTTTGATTGTTAGAAGAGTACTTCTAGAATTAGATAATTACCTGCGATTGTAGAATTAAATTTCAGGAATGAAAGAATTACTGGTCGCTACTAATTTCAGGAATGAAAGAATTACTGGTGGCTACTCCATTGTACTGGAAACAATATGCACTAGGTTTTCTTCGAGTAACGCAACTGTTTTTTAAGTCTTGGTGCATGATAGTTGGGGCACCCTGTATGATTCACTCAGTAACCGAAATGGGGCCAAGCCGGATTCACATGCAATAAGAATCAATAGCAGTCATGCGCAGGAGCGCTTATACTTGGACTCAAAGCAAAAGAAAAAGAAAAGACAGAAAGAGGCTGCAGTTTGGGCGGCAAGGCGAAGCAGTATAAGTGATAGCGAAGTATACAGCAATTACTCGAACGTAGATTACACCACCTAGAGACGTCAGGTTCTTGGTAGTGGGAGAGGACTCGGTCTGTGAAATTAACCTTTCTTCTACTATGAGGTCTTGTAAATTCTCTTATGAGGCCGTCACTTCAGTGAACAATTCTTCGAGGTCACAGGCAGTTTCTTCATGTGCAATGAATACGCAGGGTGTCCCACATAACTAGAGCCAAGAATTTAAAAATGAAAGGCGCGTCGCAAGCAAGTTTAACCGAACACATACTATTCGCAATAACCTATATTAACTAACAATTTTTCCCCTATAACACACTAATTAAGTTTAATCACCCAACTTTTTAATTATTGGCTGAGGACCCCAAGCATGATACGCAGATTCGTAGAGCACCTTCAGAAACAACGGATCGAGTCGTTTCCTTCACGATACGCCTCACGTAGTCCTTCTTTCCGGGTTGCAAAGAAAGTCCACGAAATATGAAAAAAAAAAAACACGTGACTGAGCGCTTTCGCACTTGTAGCGTGCGAGAGCTCTCCAGCGTGCATTGGGTGAACAAGATCGGCTCCCGTCGGATGACGGCGAAAATACATGCTGCTGGCCGAGCGTTGCCGAGGAGATGAAGAATGCCCGGCCGCACCCTCGTCGCCAGTCACGACGCAGCCGACCTTGTTGAACGAAGGCACGCTTGAGAGCAGCACGCTAACACTGCGCAAGCGCTGCGTCACGTGGCTTTTTTTTTTCATACTTCACGGGCTTTCTTTGCAATCCGGAAGAAAGAACTACGTGAGAGGTATCGTAAACGAAACAACTCCATCCGTTGTTTCTGAAGGTGCTTTACAAATCTGCGTATCATGGTTCGGGTCCTCCGCTAATAATTAAAAAGTTGGGTAAAAGAACTTCACTACTGTGGCTTGTGGGAAAGAAAACATTGTGTGGGTCACCATACGCTATTGGGAAATTCGCTCAAGTTATGGGGGACACCATGTATATATATATATATATATATATATATATATATATATATATATATATATATATATATATATATATATATATATATATATATATATATATATATATATATATATATATATACACACGGTGTCCCAGCTAACTTGGACCAAGATGTTAAACACAGCCAAGGGCTCTGGACTACTGTGCAGTACCGACTGCATAGTAGCCGTAGTCGTATGTACTTACGGCCAGCATTCTATTCATCACGAAGTCTTAATTATTTTAATTAGTGAACATCTTCATTATTTCTTGAATCGCAAACATATGAGAGATAGGAAAGAGAGGAAGTTGTCCAACGTTGCAAAGTTGTAGGGCACCTTAAATAACCTCCGAAACAAGCAATTCGTGCTGAAGTGGTCTTGTTTTTTTTTTTTTTTGCAAGAAAAAGCAAAACCCGCGAAATACGATATAGATAGGACCTCGCGCGCCGCTACTCAAGCGCTACCAAGCGAATAGCCACGGATACACGGCTTTACCAGCGGCGGCCGCTCGATACAGGGCTTCACGCTATGTGATGGTCGCGGCAATCAACAGACCACGCCGATGATGCATTGATAAGCGTTTCGGAGCCTTGTACCATGCGGTGATAAGAGAATGCAGCCGTGTATCTTTCAATGGTTGCTTGTAGGCGCTCAAGTAGCGGCGTGCGAGTGCGCACCTATTTCGTATTTCGCGGGCTTAAGTTCTTCATTGGAAAAAACAACCAGGACCACTTCGCACGAAATAAATGCTTACTTCCGAGGGTATTTAAGGTACCCTACAACTTTGTAATTCATATGTTTGTTGAGTCAAGCAATAATCAAAATGTTCACTAATTAAAACTAATTACGTAATACAGTGAAAGCTCGTTAATTCGAACTTCAATAATTCGAATTTATGGATAATTCGAACTGTACGATTTGGTCCGGCCAAGCTCCACGGAAGTCTATGTATAAAAAAGTCCGTTAATTCGAACGCGAGAAGGTTCCCTCACGGATAATTCGAACTACGCTCGCCTGGCACATGGCCAGAGAAACGCACCTACTGCCTACACACAAGGCTGTATTTCCTCCGAAACGGAGAGAACGGCGAGAGAAGGCAAAATCGGAAAACAATCTAACCGGCGCGGGGTCAGCCAGAAGGCAGCGGCGGCTGCCGCCTCTCCGTTCTACGTAACCTCCGAGACTTCTTGCCCGTTGCGAATCTCGGAGGCTGTGCAAATCTTATACAGCTGCTAATGTTGTGCGGAGATGGCACGGCAAGCGCCAAAACACAGCGAATCAAGTACGTCGCAGCTGCGCTTGCAATCAAGAACCAACGAATCAGGGCCTTCGCCACCTTCACATGTTCAGCGTCTTTGTCTCGGCAGTCTTCATCGGTTGTGCACCTCTGTTTTCAGCTTAGGAGGTATCGGCCGTCGCGATTCATTGTGATGGTGTTAAGCCTCGGCTAACGTTCGTTTCGGTGGACATCGGTGGTGTGGCACAGTCAGACCCAGAGCTTCGACTTGAAGATGGCGTGTGCCCGCGGCACACGCCATCACTTTCTGACACGCCGAATTTCTGGCATGCCCTACTGCTTCCAAATCGCAGTGTACTGTTGCTCTCCTTCACTTTCGTTAGTTCGAACTTTCGTTAATTCGAACTGAAGCGTCTTCCCCTTGCGGTTCGAATTAACGAGCTTTTACTGTACTTCGTTATGAAAAATATGCTGGCCTAAGTGCATACTACTACGGCTACTACACGGTTGGTACCATCTCGGTACGATATATATATATATGGTGTTTGAAAGGCTGGTCGGGCCCCAGCCCACCTCCATGGAAAAATGAAAACTTTTTCTGTCTATGGATGCTCGCATTTCAGAACATGTTACACAATTTACGGTTCCCAAATATATTCCTAAAGCTCATATAAATATCATGGCGTCTGTCTATCTCGTGATCTTACGCGGTCGTCTGAAGTAATTAACACAACAAATGATGCTAACTGCACCCTAGCCAATTTCCGTCGCAACTTGCATCACACCCCGCACTATGTAAAAATACTGGCGTACCAAACACTGGAACGGCACAAACTCAAGTACGCCCGCGCCATTTGGGGCCCCATCAGGTTACCCTATCAAACATGATGGAATCAGTCCAAAATCGTGCTGCAAGGTGAATTTATTCAGAATACGCTGCCTGCAGATTTTTTATTCTGATTCTGATCTAACACGCATCACTGCACCAAAAAATTGGAGGACGCTTAAGCTTCGCCTTCAAGAGTGGGACGCGACAGCGTTCCCGTCGACCCGCCAAGGGGTATAAGACAATGCGCTACGGCACAGCGATCACTTACGATGCGCCCCGCATCGGACTTAGCGCCCACCTATCACGCGGTGAGCGTCGAGCAACGCAGCGTTCGGCGCGGCAACGAAACGTGCGCCTGAGCGAACGGAACGAACCAAAGAACTCGGTGTCTCGGAGGGGAAACGATCTACGCCAGCCAAATGTCGTGATCGGCACGGGCAGAGAGATAGATAGATAGTAATCTAAAGAAAGGAACGGCGCTTGATTCTACAACCCGCACGGCGAAGCGTCGTCAGGAGAGAGGGAGTCGGGACTGCGACGCGCCTGGCAGCGGTCCCAATGCGCGCGCGGCGCGCCTCCTGTCGGGGCAGCGCCGTACATTGAGAGGAGGGGGTCTTCTGTGTTTGCCGCAAGATGGCTCTGCGTGTGCGGAAAGCGCAGAAGAAATGCAGCGGAAACGCACTTCGCAACTCGTGTAATTGCGACTTCTGTACGTTACATGTTCATAATTACCGATATACACCGCAGTATAACTTTCCACGGCTCGTTTAGAAGGCAACACCGCATTCACTAGAGGCGCGTTTGTACCGCTTGGAAGCATCCAACTCGTGGCTGAGTGGTAGCGTCTCCGTCTCACACTCCGGAGACCCTGGTTCGATTCCCACCGGGCCAATCTTGGAAGTTGCTTTTTATTTATGAAGCGCCTGCCGTGGTTTATCGCTCACGGTCAACGCCGCGGAAGCCGACGCCGACACCGACGCCGACGACACCGGCTTTTCTGCGACACGAGCTCCTTAACGCTATCGCGTTAAAATGCCGGGCGAACCTTCTCAGTCATGAAGGCCACCGCAATATTTCGAGGCTTGCCCCTTTTCACAGATTTTATCATGGGTCAATGAGCCGAGCCGTAATCACTCCCGCCCACCGATTATCGCTTCTCATCAGTCACCAAAAAGCCGTTTATTCCTCACATGCGCATACTTCTGCGCACATGACTCCATTTTTCGCCGAAACAGCAAAACGTCGAAGCAAGTTATCCGTAGGTGGTGTAAGCAACCCCTCCCCTCATAAATTTAAAGCCGGTCTGGCGGACTTTATTAAATAGTGTTATGACTTCTCACTCTTTACATGTTGTAACGCGCGGCATTGAAATCTTTATATGTATGCTTCAAGTGAACTAATATTTCTATTTAAAGCACTAAATGCACAGAACAGCAGTTTACGATAGGTAGTGAGGCACTGGAAGTGGTAGGGAATACATCTACTCAGGACAGGGAGTGACTGCAGATCCAGATCATAAGATTGAAATATTCAGAAGAATTAGAATGGGCTGGGGCGCGTTTGGCAGGCATTCTCATATCATGAGCAGGAGGTTGCCATTATCCCTTAAGAGAAAAGCTTATAGCAGCTGTGTCTTACCAGTACTCACGTACGGGGCAGAATCCTGGAGGCTTACCAAAAGGGTTCTACTTAAATTGAGGACGACGCAAGGAGCTATGGAAAGAAGAATGATAGGTGTAACGTTAAAGGATAAGAAAAGAGCTGATTGTGTGAGGGAACAAACGCGAGTTAATGATATCTGAGTTGAAATCATGAAAAAGAAATGGGCAAAGTTAGGTGGGCGGATGACATTAAGAAGTTTGCAGGGACAACATGGCCACAATTAGTACATGACCGGGGTGGTTGGAGAAGTATGGGAGAGGCCTTTGGCCTGCAGTGGGCGTAACCAGGCTGATGATGATGATGATGATGATGATAGGGATGATGACATGTTTTACTGCTGTATGGGTTGTACTGTCTACCCGTTTGTATTTGTTATTCATATGTATTTTGAGCTCCCGTAATCAGCGTTTCTTTCCTGTTGATAAGTTATTCCTACGTACGCTTAAGCATTCCTCATGTAAAACCACGGAACAGGGGTATTTCGAGATACTCGAAATTACAAACTCGGGAAAACAAAATGACAAATGGCAGAATGGTGTTTACTGAGTGTTAACTTCTTGATGTTTAATTGTCAACAAAAACACTTATTGTGATAATTCTAATCTCAATTGTATTGCGCATTATTTACTCCCTGTCTGCCTGCATTTTACACGTCAGTTTTGTCCTTTGTGGAGTTGCCCTTAACTCAGAGTTTTTGTCTTTTCTCTGCTGTCTTCTCACTCCCTAATAGGGCTTGATTTCTCCGAGCACTCGATCGAACCCTTCGATGCTTCGCCTCGCCGCCGCAGTGGCAGCCGCCACAGCGATTCTGCTGGGCACATGCGTTCTGGTTCTCTTCGGCGTTCTAGACTTCTGGGAAGAATGGGACAGCATGCTGTGCACCACTCCGGCCTGCAGCGAGTTCGCCAAGCTCATCGCCGACAGTGTATACCAGCCCGTAGATCCCTGCAGGAACTTCGACGCGTACGTCTGCAGTGGTTGGCGAACCAAGCGAAAGTACTCTTTGAACGCAGAGCTAGTAATGAATGCGGTAGACGTCATGACCAAGGTCGTCAGCAAGGACGTGGGACCGGACACAACCGTACAAAACAACCTCGACATGGCCGGGCACTTTTACCACTCCTGCGACGTGGCGTGGCGCGGCGAACGTGACGAGCTGCCCGTGATCCGCGAGTACCTCGAACGTGCGGGTATCATATGGCCTCGCAGATCGGCGACGCCTAACGTTGCGCGTACGCTACTGAGCCTGAGCATCGAGCTAAACTGGCCAGTAGTTGTTAGCGTGTTTGTGACGAAGCAGACTATATCGATTAGGGTTCCCAGCTCCTATTTCGCGGCTGCGGAAGAAAGAGGCAGGCTACCGAACGAGGAAAGCCGGAAACGAAGCTTCCAGTTACCCAAAACGCACTTCTTCGATGGCCTTGAAGACGATACTGTCACATTCGAGGACACCACTAAATTGGACGAGGCGTTCTTTCGTCCCCTCGTAGACGTCCGTAGGTACACTGGTGAACAACTCATGAACTATAACGATGAACACAAGTGGAATTACTTGCTCGCGGAATTCAACCTGACGGCGGTGAGCAGATTCCAGAGCGACAGCGTCGATTACGTGGCGACATTCTTCGACCTGTAGAACAAGTCAGGCGAGGCGAGAACTCACCTCTTCGTTTCGTGGATGGCAGCGCGGTATGTCAGTACATTCTCCAACCACGCCCTCATCTCGAACTTCCGCGGCACAACAAATTACGAAACGATCAAATACGAGCAGATGCGATGGTGCTTCTCACTCGTCTACAATTTCATCGGAGACTTGCTATTCGCTCCGTACAATGCCCACATTTTTCTCTCTGACGTGCGCCTAGACGTTGAACGCATTGTCCTGGCAATCAGAAATGCGTTCGCAGCTCGCCTCGCACCAACGAGAACACCCAACGGGGCAAAAAATTACACAGCGTTCCGATGGTCCTCTCTTAATACCGTGATGGCCGTTTTGAAACAAACCGAACTTCAGAACGACAACGCCAGTGATCTTGCCGGCATACTTTTTCCCGACATGAATGAAGCACTAGCGAGCAACTGGCACGCCGCGTGGAAATACTGGCTGTCGGGACCAGGAGGTGGCGTTCCACGTGTGCTGAGCCTCTTCGCCGCTAGTGACTTCAAGCTGTTTGAATATTGGCGCGGTGACTTTGTCCTCGCCCCCTACGCCCTCTCCTTCCCGCTGTACGACGTCCATCTCGCGGACGCCGTAAGTTCGGGGCACTCGGTGGAGTCGTGGCCAGAGCTTCGGCCGGACTGGCACTGTCACACTACTTTGGCGACAGAAATTCCACCACTGAAGCCTTGAACGAAACGCTTAAGTGCACCAACAGCTCTTACCAAAGAGACGCGTGGGCTTCACTAAAGGACCTAGCAGGATTGAACGTTCTGGCGGACGCGTACCAAGCGCACGGGTCACGCCACACCCTGGCTAGCGTGAGTGGCTTCACGGCAGCACAGCTGTTTTTAGTCTCCTGGTGCTTCGCGAAGTGCCGCGGATACTCGGAGCCACTCTCCGATCAGTGCAGCGCGGCTATTCGCCATGTGTCTACTTTCACCTCCGCTTTCGGCTGCTCCTCGGGCGATCCGCTGAATCCGGTGAAACAGTGCGTCGTTTTTAATTGACCTGCTTGTGCTTGAGAACGAACAGTAGACGTGTGTGCCGTAATTCTGGTGCCACGTCACAATAGATATTGTGTGTTTGTGTACTGTCATTATATATACGTGTGTAGGTTTTAGTGGCTACGCGTTTGCCCAAAATACGTAGTCCCTGCTCCAAACTTCCTAGGTTGCTCGTCTACATACAGCATTAGGCTTTATTTTCTCATGTTTGCGTCAATGCCTTCTATATCTACATATATTGAAACACGGCCCTCACTGCGGAGAGCTCGTGGACGGTTAGCACAAAAGATGGGCTTGTCAGGTTAACCCCGTGGTAGACCCCATCCCCGAACCCGCTTTTCGGCAATGGCCGGCCAACCTTCGCAGCGATCAGCCTGACCGGCTGCAATGGCTCGTCGGTCGGGCTCTAGCCTCGGAGGAAACCAGAGGGTGACCAGTCGAGGAGGACATTGTATTTTGATATTTGGAGAATTTCGATCTAGAATAAAAATGTGTTCGATAAATAAATGAATAAATAAATAAATAAATAAATAAATAAATAAATAAATAAATAAATAAATAAATAGATAAATTAATTAATCAGTCAATCCATCAATTGCCAGAAGTAGGCATGCTCTCCACAGTAGCAAAGGAACTGACGAAGCTTATAAACGAAAAGGAGGTAACATTCGAAATTATAGCATCGTAAAGATTGAGCAAGTAATAAATTTCCGGCAAGCGCCTATGCACGGTGAATTCGGATGTTAATGCGGTTACCTTGAAGCAGTTTAGCGAAACGCGTACTGCCAGGGTCCTGAATTATTTGCGGCCTGTTTTCTTATGTGCCGCAAATCTTTGTCGCAACATTATTCGAATTGTAATCGTATTACCGTTGGCAGTTAAGAGGAGTTCTGGCGTAATTATTTTTTCTCTTGCCAACATTATCATCACGCCTCTGTAGATGAGCGCTCCTCGATCAATGAAAGCTGTGTGTTCATCCGTTTTACTTCACTTCTTTCACCATCTTCAGCTGGTTTTGATATCGTCTTATTCACTTCGCTCTAGTGACTTCAATATTTCAGTGAGCACCTCTTGACTCGTGTTTTGCTTGTTTATCTTGTCACTTAACCATTGTCACATGCTCACTGAATGTTCACTGCATCTAGCGTCACATGCCTAGCTGTACATAACCGAAGGACGAAGTGGTCCGTTCAGCCACTCCTTAAGTAGGCCAAATTGGCTTGAAAGACGAAAAGCATAGATGCACATAATGAAAAGCTCCGTGAAGTTTCCAAACATTGCTAAACGATATAAGATGGGGGCAGCATGAAATAAGTGAGAAGGGAGCTGTATATAGGAAATAAAAATGTCTGCCTTGAAAAATAAGCATGGCATAGATGGATGAATAATTTTCTTGAGGCCCTTCGGAGCGCGCGATGAGCGCGCAGCGGGCCGCTCCCACGTCGGGACAGAGGGGCCATGCCCCTACGCCGCGTCGCGGGCCGATGCACAGCCCAGAGCTGTGCTACTAGGCCTGAGCTGCGTAGAGCTCGGGTTCACTCTTCTTTGGTAGTCCTGGTCCCCGGTGCCAGGGGGTAACCCCAGAGCATGTGAGCAAGGCTAACTATATATTTACAACAGCGACAAGCACTGTAAGATTTTGTGCAGGAAGTCCGGGCATGGGCAGATGCCTGTCTGAAGCCGCCTGTACGTGACCTCTTGTGCTTTGAGTGCTTAATGCGGTAGTGGCATGTTTCTCTTGACTAACTTATAGTGCTGGGTGAGGTCGTTTTGAGTGACGAGAGGGTCGCACATCGCTCTTCCATCCTGTCGAGAGGGAGTCCAGGCTCGCGCGGTGAGTTAGGTCTCGTACGGCCTCGGGTGCCGTCTTGTTGAGATTAGGAAGCGGCCCCTCTAATTGTCCCATGTGTGACGGGAACCAATTGAACAGGCATACTACTACATAAAAGGAAGAGACTAAAGAATTGAAGAATTACGAACCGATTAGCTTGCTTCCAGTATTGTACAAAGCATTCGCAAGAGCAATTACTAATAGAATCAGCGCAGCAAATGGCGTTGGCCACCCCAGAGAACTAGCTAGCTTCAGTAACCTATAATCTGCAATGAATCAAATATATGTAATCAGTCTGGCAATTGAAGAATCTGTGCACTAAACTGGTCTCCCTATGCAAGTTTCACGGAAACCAGCAGTCATCGAAGCGTTGCGGAACCAAGAAGTACAGGCAGCATGCGCGAACATATTAGCAAAAAAGAATAAGAACTCCCAGTTTCGCACAGAACGCTAAGCATTGATTGCCGTAGAAAAACATTAGATAGCTATACGACGTAAGATTAGTCGTATTATCAGCAGCATCAACTGCTTGAAACAAGCGCTTAATAGCCTAACAGGCACGTTGTCTGTCTAGCGTGCGCAGTCAATTACGAACACATCTCATTCGATGACTGTGGACACTTGCCATGGAGAACGCTGGCGTGATGAATAGCGGCAGCCGTGGCGAGTGCATATCGCTTCATGCTGCCTCTCACTCGAACGCCAACTATGTGCACGAGAACAGAACAAACACGAAGCCATATCAGGTTCACTTGCCATTGAACCCACCACGTACTGCTTCCAAGATAAGACGCGCTAGGCCGCCGCAGCAGAAAACACCGCCCCCTCCCCCCCCCCCCCCCCCCCCAAACGAGCGCACATCTCCCCGCTTCCGACTTTGCGCGCGTGGAAAGACGGCGCGCATCCTCGCCAAAAAGACCTGAAACTTTGTAAACTAGCGACACTCGCCTCGCTCCGCCTTCGCTTCTCTCTTTCGCACTACCTACTAAACCGTCTACTACGCTTCAGCGTAATGGACGACCTTTCACTTAGTAAATGCACGCATAACAAGGCGGTGCGCTTTAATCGCTCGCATTGGCCTTGTGACCCTAAGTTTGTGTACAGTACTCAATTTGACATGAGGACCCTCTTCAAAAACAGCGCAAGGGGACGGCACAGAAGAAAGGAAGACGAACATAGGCGCATCTAACAAGTGGTTTTATTGAAGCCAGACCCACAAGTATGTATATCCACAAGCTGCGCAGATGCAGCGTAACAAGGGAAACGGGATTCGTCTAACAGCAAGTGAATAAACCAGGCGCCAAATGTATTTCCCTTCTGCATTGTACTCTGCAATCGATATTTCTCTTACACAGTTCTGACCGGCATTACGGATAAAATGCCTCTGACGTTTCACGAGCGGTTCTTTTCTTGCCTAGGATTTTCACGCTACGGAAACGTGGTTCACAAGTGGGACAGCTACTGCAACGGTCAGCAAGATGTGTAGTCTGCTTGTTGGCTAGATTTCTTGCATGCTCCCTGAGTCTGTTATTATTGCATCGCCCCGTCTGGCCCACATGTGCCTTTCGGCAGGATAGGGGGATCTCGTGCGCAATGTTGTTGGCTCACTCGACTAGTTTTCGGTGGTTCTTTTTACAGCCCACATTTTTGCCCGCACAAGTGATGCGACGGCATAGCTGAGCAAGCTTCTTGGAGATGAAAAAACCATCGGAACGTAAAACCGTGTGGCCACTTTTTTTCGGCAATGTGTCTCCTTGTGCAGGTAGGGAACCACTTCTGGCCTCTCAGTGCCCACTAAGGTTTGCACAGCATTCTTGCAAGCAGGGCACTCCATTTTCTTGAGCGTTTCCGCTACTGACACGGTGACTGAGCCAGGGAAGACAGCTGAAAAAAACTTTGCCAATTGTACATCAAATCTAGTTTGCTCATTGTGAATGCACGACTTTCGGAGCGCGGATTCCAAACAGTGTTGCAATGCCTCTCTTAATTATCTTAAAGCGAGCAGTTCGCATAGGAGGAGCTCCTTTCGTGCATGCAGTGAATACGCCCACCACTGGTGGCTTTCGCTGAACTTCAGGCGTAAATTAAAACATTTCAGCCTTCCTTCTTCTGGACGCTCATATATGAAGGTCAGCCTTTGTTATGAATTTTATTATCATCGAGAACACACTTTTGCGCATGCTCATACTAGATGGAGCGCGGCTTGTTAAAAACGAATTAATAAGTCTATACAGCGAGAAACTTTAATTGCAGTGTCATTGTTAGTAGGAATGAAGCGATCGTGTAAAGAGCAATCAATGGAAGATAAAAAGGTGTGGCACAACACAGGTGCGATGCAAATATAGACCTGTAGGTCTCGCTTCAATGAAATCAGTTAGATGCGCCTGTGTTCGTCTTCTTTTCTATTGCGCTGTATTTGAAGCTGGTTCTCATGTCAAAATACCAACTAGCCCAACATTCAACTCTTTTAAAGCATATAACTTCTCTTCGAATAGGTATATAAATTCAGTGACTGTACCTTTCTTACCTGTTTTGATTACTATTAAAATCATGCGTAATTATGCTGTCGCAAATACCAATGGAGCGGGGAGAGAGCCGGTAATGCGCTAATCTGCAAACAATACACACGAGCGCAGGCAACGCGTCCCTACGGCGTCCGCGGTTCCCGTGGTCAACGCCGTAGAAGACGCCGCGGTTTTCTCCACTCTCTATGGAGAGGCGGGAGAGGCGAAAATTGCGGCATCCTAGCAGCCGCCGCAGAAGAACGCACCATCCTCCTATCCTGACCCCCTTGCCTCGCGTGCCAAAGGATAGGGCACGCATTTGGGCCGCGTTCCTCACTCGCGTGCGCCAACTATGCTGTCCTCGTGTGCCTCCCCGCTAACCCTCGCCGCGTCGCTATGCTGCGCGATGCTATTTTTAGACTCTGATTTCACTCTCCTCAGCTCCGTCTCCATCAGCTCGGCGAAGTCGCGAACGCAGTGAGAAACATAGTGAGGTTCTCACAGTTCCACTGTAAAAAGTGCCTAAACAACTGCTAAAGTCATCTCATGACGACTACGAATGCATCACGAACGCAGCACTTGGGAAGCGAGTGTTGCAAAATGTTGTTGCGAATGGTTGTAAATAACGCGTTTACGATCGAAAGCTATCATCGCGGCCTCCAGCAAGCCCTAAATAACATAAAAAGTTAGTGACGCTTCACTTCATGAACGCGGGTTACGCGCAAGCGTATGGACGTCGCGAGCACGTTCAGTGAGCACCGCGGCGTCGAAGCACAAGCGAAAACGGCGCGAAGTTCGTCGCGGACGCCGCCACATTGATGCTGATAGTGCGACGCCTGGTATGCAACAGGGACAGCACATAGTTACAAATGCAAAGGGATGCTGCGAACATGCACAGCGAGCACCGCGACATCCAAGCACAAACTTAAAGGGCGCGAACGCGGTCGCTGACCATACATTGGCCTCGACGGTGCAACCAACGCCTGGCGTGCCACAAGGAAAGCGCATATTGCTACACATGCGAAGAGAGGCCGCGAACATGCACAGCGAGCACCGCGACATCCAAGCACAAACGTAAAGGACGCGAACATTGACATCAACGTTGCGACGTGCCACAGGGACAGCGCATATTGTTACGCATGGAAAGAGACGCCGAGAACATGCGCAGCGAACACAGGGGCGTCGAAACAGAAACGAAAATTGGCTGTGGTTGAGCTCTGGTTAAACCTGGTTGAATTGCGAAAGCAACGATGCAACCTCTATCTCTCATTCTTCCTAGCTCGCTCAGCTTTCGCCTTAGAATTTAACTGTTCCGAAGCAGTAGAGCAACTAGATTCAGATATAGACTCTTCGTCGGTAACTTCCATGGCGAGACTTATCAACCAAAGCGTAGCGCACCGCTACGCTTTGGTAGTCCGGTGGAGCGTTGACCAACGTGCTGATCTTTGCTGCTTACTTCTAGGGCCTGTTTCACCGATCGCCAACTGCCCACCTGTTCACCTTGCGGCCTGCTAGCTTGCTGGCCGGCTGATCAAGGAGCGAGTAACGGACAGCGTTCGGCGCAACAACTAAGCCACGAGTGTGGGCGGTCAGCGATAACATCGTCGCTGATGACTGACGGCAGCGGTGACGTCAGGAGCCTGGACGGTGCCAACACCTATAAAACGAAGGACCAAACCATGCTGGAGTGCAGTCCGGTGGAGCGTCGACCAACGTGCTGATCTTTGCTGCTTACTTCTAGGTAAGAGGCGCCTACTTGGTGGGAACGGTCGTTTTTCTTTTTGCTCCACTGGACTGCACTCCTGTCTCGAACCACGTCGCCGCGAGATTGTACGAAGTGTTCAAAGTTGTTTGAAAAAGATCAAGAGAGTATATCTTGTTCCAAATGCAAGAAAGTATACCACGCGGGCAAATGTTCGGGAATGACTAAAAAGGCTTTTAAAAATATGGGACCACGCGAAATCGACGGCTGGATGTGTGACAGTTGTAGAAAGCAGGAATCAGGGGAAGAAACGTCAGAAACCAGTGACACGGAACGCAGAGGGGAAGGGAAGGGAGGAAAGAAAAATCATATGAGTCATGTTGCAAAACTCATTGAGGACATTAGCCAGAAGATGGCGGCAGTCTTGGGCCGACTAGAAGAGATGGAAAAAAAGGTAGACAGACAGTGCACGACAACAGAAGGAATAGAAAAATCTATGGAACTGTTGTCACATAAGTATGACGAAATTATGGCCACCACCGTAAGGCAAGAAAAGGACATTGCAGAATTAAAGATACCGTCAGCAGAACTGACGCGAAAGATGGCAGAAAAAGACAATGAAATTGCAAGCCTGAAGGAAAACGTCGAGAGTGCTGAACAGTACTCGAGGGAAAAAACATCGAGATACATGGCGTCCCGTATAAACAGGGCGAAGATCTGTATAAGGTTCTAGCAGGGCTTGGCGCCAAGCTGGAAATACAGACAGTCGAACGTCACTCACTGAAGGCCATTCACAGGCTAAAAGAGAAGAAAGATAAGATACCCCCAATCATTGTCAGATTTAAGTAATTGGCTGATCGTGACCTGTGGATTTCGAAGAAATACGCCCTCCGATCTGATGGCATGTACATAAACGAAAACTTGACACGAGCGCAAAAGAAGTTGTTTTGGCTGAGCAGACAAAGGGGCAGACAACAGGGCTGTAAATTTGTTTGGATGCGCAATGGCAGAATTTTCGCTAGGCGCAACGAAGGAAGTCCTGCCATGATCATTACAACAGAAAACGATGTGGAAAAAATAAACTAATGGCAGGGTTCACTTCTTTTTCTGAGTGGGATTCTCATATAAATCAGTTCACTAAGGAAGAACGGTTAAAGCAGGAGCTAAGTTTATTACATGTAAACATACGAAGCATAAAGAAAAACTGGGACCAGTTATGTGCTTACGTAAACACTCGGCAGACAAGAGAAGATGTAATTGTCTTGACAGAGGTTAATCTCGATGCAACTCGACTAAGCTTTTACAGCCTTGCTGGGTACTCTCGGTACGCTTGGTGTCGAGAAAACAGAAAAGGAGGCGGGGTGGTCGTGTTTGTGAGCGATACCTGGTTGTCATATGAAATTCACGTATCCGTAGAAAACGCAGAAATGGTGGTTGTCTCTCTTAGCAAGATGGATACAACTTACATTGTATGTGCAATATACAGACCACCTTCCACGAACATTCCTTTATTCCTCGAAGAACTAACCTCACTCCTAAAAAAAAATATATGAATGAGAAGCAGTTTATTTTAGCGGGAGACCTAAATATAGATATAATGCTAAATTCAAGGAGGGTAGTTAGAGACTACTTAGACCTACTCGCTGAATTTGGCTTAGTTAACCTTATTAATAACTGTACAAGAGAGGAATTTTTAGGTTCCAAGATAACTACATCATGCATCGACCACATAATTGTCCGCATAGCAAACAAACATTGTTCATCAGGAGTCATTAAATTGAAACTTGCAGACCACTACTTCGTGGCACTTGCAACCATGAAAGAAACTTGTAACCATGAAGACAATGCGAACATCAGACCTAGAATCAGGAACATTTTAGACAACAGGAGTATAGACAAAGCTATTCAGAACACAAACTGGAATGCTATATTACCTCTGGATCACATGAGGCTATATACTGTATTTCTCGAAAAGTTCCACCTCATATACGAGACGTCCTCTAAAGGTATAAAAATAAAGCAAAGAAAACCGGAGAACAATTGGATAACGCAGGATATCATGGAATTGTGTTACTTAAAAGATAAAGCTTGGCAGAACTGTAGAAGGGACCCTGAAAATGTAGCACTTAGGCAGGAATTTCGCACATTGCGAAATCTTGTAACAGCCAAAACGCGACAGGCGAAAAGAAGATACTTATCCCAGCAGTTTGCGCTCAACAGGAATGATGGAAGAAAAACATGGAAATTGGCAAACAGTTTAATGGGCCGCGTCAAACAGGCAACGATTGAGGAGGTCATCGACAAAAACTTTCCGAAAGAAGAAACACAGTCATTGTGCGAACTGTTTAACGAGACTTTCATTCACGCAACAGATAACCTGCGCATTGCTCATGGTACGAATCGTCTCGAATATCAGCCAATACTTTCATGCACACATACAGCGTACCTTCCTGAGATAACAGAAACTGAGCTATGGAATATGATAGCTAAAATGAAGATGTTCAAACCACCAGGTTTTGATAAGATCCGCGTAAGAGATCTGTACTACAACTTTAACAAACTAAAAGATGTGATTCTCAAAATATTAAACGGAATATTAGAAACCGGAATGATGCCCAAAGAATTGAAAATTTCGATAATGAGACCTGTGTACAAAAATGGAAAGAAAAGTGACTGCGCAAACTATAGACCAATTTCTATTATACCTGGCCTGGCTCATATTTTGGAAAAGCACGTGGCTTCCGTTATGCAGTCTTTCTGCGATAAATATTCATTAAACAACCCGGCGCAATATGGGTTCACAAAGGACCGGAACACAACCACGCTCTTAGAAGAATTCTCGGATTACATTACCACTGCGATAGAAAACCATCGTCTTATGCTAGCATTATTTTTAGACCTATCAAAGGCATCTGATACTATTGATCACGCCTTATTGTTGCAAAAGCTGGACAACCTAGGTTTCAGGGGCCGATTTCATCAATTTTTTGAGGGATATTTCACCGACAGATCACAGTGTGTAAAAATTGAAAACAAATACAGTGAATTTAAGTCTATAAAATTCGATGTTCCGCAAGGAAGTACTCTGGCCCCATTACTATTTAATATCTACGTCTCTGAACTGGGTTTTTTTAATTTGAGATCAAGAATCTTCCAATATGCAGATGACACACCATTAGCACTAGAACTCCCTGATCTAGATCTTGGGTGCAAAGTGTTTCAACAGGAAGTATGCAGGGTAATAGACTGGCTGACGCAAAATTCAATATATTTGAATCGGCAAAAAACAAAGCTTATCTGTTTTAGAAACCCACACAAACGAATGCTCCTAAGGGAGTCTCTCTTTTTACATAACTCTCATTGCACTCCGTGCACATGTAATGCTATACCATTTGAACATACAATCAAGTATCTCGGAATAATATTTGATGAGCATATAACATGGAATGATCATGTGCTGTATATATGTAACAGGCTCAGAGCTGTGTCTGCGATGATGTACAACCTAAGAGGTAAAACTTCGATGCACTTGAGGCGCACCATATACATGGCGCTGGCTGAATCTATTATAACCTACGGTATTACATTGTATGGAACTTGTTCTGATCACAAAATGGGAGCCATAAACCGCATAATTAAAAGAATAGTAAACAGTGTAACCTACGGAACTATGCTGTAGCAAGCTGACAAGGAGGAACAATACAATAGGCTTGGCATACTGGAAACGCGTGAACTATTTTATTACACTGTGGTCACACGTCATTACTATGCAAAGGATTTCAAAGTACCTGTCAAGAAAAACGTTGCTCTAAGAAAGACAGAAACATACATTAAGCCACGATGCTTTACACATTACGGGAAAAAAGTAAGGGGATATTACGTGCCACAGATATTTAATGAACTTGGAGAAGCGCTTGGAAATTTAAAAACTAAACGAAAAATGACTGAATCAATAAGGAAATGGTGCTCGTCATTGCAGATAAATCACTGATAGCCTCTTGCATGTGGAAGGTTGCTTTCCTAGATTTGCTCCTTGGATATTCTGTGAGTTGTCGTATGGCTCATTGTCAAGCTATTATGATGTCCTTTATTTATTTTTTACTTAGTTTTAATTTTGGCTCGAGTTGTAGTCATTATGTCTCTATAGTTTTGTATAATATGGTTAGTCTGTACTAGTATGCCTTACTTCATTGTTTTGTGGTACACGTTCGATGATTCACTGTGCTGCCTGAACAACCAACAAGCACGCTGTGCTTAGGTTGGACAGGAAATGAAAACCTATGTACCAAATGAAGATGAATAAAATTTGATTTGATTTGATTGATATATATCCCAGTGAAGCCACCACAGAGCGAGCGCATGGCGAGGAGGTCGTCATATCCACGGAAAGACCACCTGTATGACGCGGCGCCGACTCGGGGGCCACGGCAGACGCGACCAGCGGCTCCCTTCTTGCTGCGGTGCGGAGCAAGCTGACGTCACGCGTAATAGCAACGGATAGAGCTGACGTCACACCACGTGCACCGGCTCTGGTGGGGCCACGGTTAGACCTGGCATAGTATTGCTTTGGCAATAAAAGTGTGCGGATGCGGTCGCGGATAACACTTTAAACTCGGCGGTCGAACACATGGCTTGCCACAAGGGGAACACATCTTGCTACTCTCGCAAAGAAGAGACGCCGTGGACATGCACAGCGACCACAGGGACGTCGAAGCACAAATTGAAAGGACTCGGAATGCCGTAATCCTCTTCTCCACCTCCATGCGCCTTCCACTTCCAGGCACCTTCCTCCTCATGCGCTCGCATCCCTCGGGGCGACTATTTCGCTGGTTTCACAGACGGGGCATCTCGCTTGTGCGAAAACTTGCCCAAACTATAGCTGTCTTTGTATGTGTAAGCGTAACCCTAAATTTCACTTGGCCCACCCCCAAAATTAGGTTGGCCCATGCAAAACTATAACTTAAATAATTTAAATAAACTACCTAAATAACTTAAATAAGTTGAGCATGGGCCAGCTTAAACTTTTGGGCTACAAGTTAGTGCAGCCCCCAACTTCATGTTGGCCGTCACCCATATTTAAGTTGGCAAGCCACCAAATTTAAAGTTGGCCCACCCCTAAATTTTAGTTGACCAATCCCTACATTGTGTAGGCACACGTCCAGATTTAAAGTGGGCGCACCGGAAAGTTAAGTTGGCCCAACCCCAGAATTGGCACGCCCCCACATTTATATGTGCCTACTTTCACATTAGAAGCCCGCCCACCCCCAAATTTCAAGCTGGCCCGCTACCAAATTTTGGTAGGCCCACCCCTACATAAGATTTCCCATGCATCTTCTATAACCCTTGTGTCGCGTTAGGGGTTCTCTCCAATGAATTTTCTTCTTTAATTGTTCCTTGACGCTTATCAAGCTACCAATAATCTACATTTACATTATTTAAGGATTAAATGTCTTAACACAAATTACGCATTTCTGTGCAAATACAAAGCATTTTCTTTTCGCACAATTCTTTGTGTGAAGGACCTGGGGTACTCGACAAAGAATAGAGTAGGGGCCCGATGATCGGCCGCGCCTGAAATCCGACCACACTTGAAATTAAATCAGTTTTTAAAGCGCAGCTCTTGCGTTGAGCGTCGGCGTTCGACAGAGTCGTACCTCGTAACCGAGCGAACGAGCACAGCGAAAGATGAAAGCGAACAGGGAGCGCAGCGGCAGATTAAAGAGAGTGCGAGGAGGAAAGCGAAGCAGGAGCGGAGGGGAGACGGGCTTGCCGCCGGCACACCATGCCGGCGGCTGTGGCATCTGCAGCAGCGTGGGTGATCTCATCTGTGCTTCCGAATGGGGGAGGGGGGCAGGGTTCCGGGAGGTGGGGAGAGCTGCGCTCATCCACGGCGTCTGCTGCTTTTGTTCTGCTGCTCCGGTACCAGCATGTGTGACGGTGATCACCGCTCCTGTAAGGGGGGATGGCGAGTGGCTTGGACTAACGCTCGATGTTACGCTCCCGTGGGTGTTGTCGCAGCTGACGCTGGTGGTACGGCTTCGCCGCCATGAAAGGTCACTCTCGTTGTTGGAACGGAATTGTGAGAAGCGTAGTGCCGCGCAAGACGTGATGTGCGGCGACAATGGATACAACGTTGTGCCAGAGTAGCGTGTGTCGTCTGTCTGGAACCAAAGTGCTGCATGAGCTCAGATCTGTCTGCGGCGGCTGCTGCAAATCGCGCCCACGCATCACCCACGAGCTGGCTCTCGTGATCTCCAGATTAGCGAGGCAGGCGCGCCACACTTCGTTCCGTTTGGAACGTTCCGCAAGAGGCAGATATTCCGTGCCATCCAATATAGCGCGAAACGAAAGCACCTATTGAGGTGCGCTGCAATTTTGCATTAGGTAGTGTCGTGATGGTCGGTGAATATTTTTTATTTTTCTGCGAATTTCCTTCTCATGATCAGCGTCCCCTGCGAGTAATTTGTCTAGATAAACGCACTCACGTACAGTCTCTAGAGGCGGAGTGGCGATCCTTAATTATCGTTACCTCGCCAAGCTATTGAACATTACATTTGTTTTGTGGGTTTTACGAGCCGAAACCACTTTCTGATTATGAGGCACGCCGTAGTGGAGGACTCCTGAAATTTCGACTGCATTGGGTTCCTTAACGTGCATCTAAATCTAAGTACACGGGTGTTCTCGCATTTCGCCCCCATCGAAATGCGGCCGCCTTGGGCGGGATTCGATCCCGCGACCTAATGCTCAGCAGCCCAACACCACAGCCACTGAGCAACCACGGCGGATTTATCTTTGTTTTGTGCATAATATGTTTTCATCCCTCTCTTACACTTTCTCAGTTAAGAACTTCAATCATTTATTGTAATTTGTCCCCAGTGTTGCCGAATAGAACAACGTCGTCTGCAAACCGAAGGTTGCAGAGAAATTCGCCGTAGATGCTGATACAGAAGCCTCCCAGTATAACTTCAACACTTCTAAGCATGCAGTGAGTAGCAATGGAGATATTGTGTCTGCTACCCCTGAGCCATTTCTTAATAGGTAACTTTCTAAATTCCTTGTCTAGAACCAAGATCGTTGTGGAATGTTTGTAGATATTTCCCAAGATATTCACGTAAGCCTCCTGTACTCTTTGATCACGCAATGCCTCTATAACTGATGACATCTCTACTAAATCAACCAGTTTTTAGTGTGTGAAAGCAGTTGTCAAGCTGCGAAAGTGCAGCTTTTCTCTCCAACCACCTTTCTTTCGTTGTACATAGCGCTAAAAATAAACTTCCTAGATTGATTGATTGAATACCCTTATGAAAATATGAGATGAGTTTCACATGAAAGTCTGACGAGTTTTGACATCACAGCCATTAGACTTTCTGATGAGTTTCTTTGGAATTTTCTGATGTATTCCTAATGTCATTCTATAACATATTGGCCACCGTCTTTCTGTAGAACTCTTGACGAGTGCTTTTCTTGTGAGCATGAAATGTCTTCCTAATGTGCGCTCCAAAGCAGTTTTCTTGTGACTTTCTCACGTCTTCCTAGCGAATCTCTAATGAGCTTATACATTAGACTGCCGGTGCTCGTATTACTCCTATAACAAAATTGGCCACCACGTGTGGTAACATTTTCTCATGTGTCCCAATGGCAGTCAGACCTTATTTAAATATGTTACCTGTGCGTGACTATCTTTGGTGCTATATATATGCAGCCTGTATGCATGTATGTCCAGTGAAGATGCAGCACTTCTGACATGTACATGGGCCCTACATATGCTGCATGTTAGACATTACTCAACGAAAGAAATTTAACAAAAACATTTATTGGGCATATCAATGCTTCCTTAAATGCAGAAGGAGGTTAAATGAAAGGAAAACACAGTATCAGCCTGGTTACGGATGTGATATCTCCCTTTCATTTAATCTCGCTACTTATCACTGAAGAGAGGCTGTTCTTGAGGTGGAGTGTCGTCATCTTGAAGTAAGTGCATGTGTACCCTGCATGGTAGAAAGGACAGATAATTAACAAAACTTGGCAATCAACCACAGAAATACACGCTGTATCACTTGCTGCAGAACGGTCTGGAGACGTTATAGCTAGTTCTGCGAAAAATTTATGTGGTGTCGGTTCACACAAAGTTGAGGAACCACTGTGTGGCCTTTGGGTGCAGCAGTAACTACAGTAAGCAGAAATTGCTCTTGGCTGAACAAATGTGCAACATGGATCAGCTGTGGCGTGTGTACATGTCGTGAACTACTTCAGCTATATCGGTTTCCACTTGACAAAGGACAGCAGTGTCTGTGGATTGCTAGCGTGAATGAGAAATTCTCACTAATTACTTGAAATGGAAATGAGCGTAGGAGTGTTTGTGTATGGGCAACCCAATGCATCCCAGAGACATCCAAGTGCCAGTCGTTATAGAATATTTGCATCAGCTACGGGCACAGTTCTCATACATTCCAAGCCTACTATGTCATGCATGTGTTGGCCTCCTGAATGATGGCATATATCCCATTCAAGAAATACACCACACCATGTCTGGGGTTTTTTATCATTTACACCCGAGCACTGCTTTCAGAGGGAGGGCACAAGTTGAAAAACAAATGCGTAGAAGCATGACAAACAAGCTTGCATAAAAATAATTTAATAAATAAGCATGGTGGTTGCTATGCCACGTCATTAGAGAGTATTCCTCTTTGTCATGCAATCATAACGAGCGTCGACTGACACACGTCCCATTTTTGGGTGTGGTATTCTTCACTGATTTTGTTGTATCAGTCGGTTGCCATAGGCGAACGAAACAGATAAACAAGCTAAATCCAGTGCACAGCTTGTCGTGTCAATGCATGGTCAAATAAGACGAGCACACTGGTCCTTTGAGTGAATTATGGTGCTCTCCTAGGCGCATGCTGAGGCACCGGCTAGTCAGCGTGCCCGATGTACATTGGACCAAATATGCACGTGATCAAAAGAGTAGCCTACATTAACCCTGAAAGATACGAGACAAATTTTGGGTATTTTTAACTAAGCAAGCCTCCAATGCCTGGGTGCCTTTGTCAATTCACTTGTGGACTGCAATGCACGTATATTTTCAGCAAAAATAAATTAGGCAGCATATGCACAACAGTCATCTTGTATGGTCTCCCTTCCCTCGCTGCGCAAATTTTGTCCTGAAAAGTTACATGAAGTGATTGAATTGAAAATTGAATCGAGAAATGCAAGGAGGCAAGCGAGGCTTGCTTGGTTAAAGGTAGTACCAAATTTGTCCAGTGCGTGTCAGAGGCACTGTGCTGTATTCCTTTCACATGTGGTCAAATGTACATAGCGCAGACTGGCTGGTGCCTAAATATGTACCTGTGAGATCACCATATTTCATTCAAAAGACCAGTATGCTCGTCCGACTTGGCCACACATATCTGCAATGGGGCTTCAGGCCAGATTAGGATTGTTTATCTGTTTTCACCCATGGCTGAAAATTGGCAAGAGAAATCAGTCAGGCGCACCACATAAATAACAATAAGTGTGAGCCAGCCCCCATTATCAATGCATGAAGAAAGGCATCCTTTGTAGATTACAAGGGATAGAAATTAGTCTGTGCCTATTTACTTCTTTTTATGCAGACACCATTTACCATGATTTTATGCCTTTGAATTATAACTTCTGCCATCCCTCTCAAATTAACTGGTGCACAACACAAGTGCACATCCAGTGCTATTTTTGTTAGTCCTTCCAACAACTTAAACAGTCAGTTGTTAGCCAAGGTCATGTTGCATAGTCTCCCTTCTCTCACTGCGTAAATTTTGTCCTGAAATGTTACATGAACTGATTGGTAAATTCAAATGGACACTACAAGTTTCGCCGAGTGGACACAGCTGGTTCTCAGAAATGCACAAAAACAGTGATGGGTATCTGTTGGCATCCTGTAGTGTGTGCAAACTAGCTGTGACATTGCTGCAGTAAACACACTCACAACTGCTACAATGCCTACCAGCATGAATAAGGGCAGTTTGCAAAGAAAAGAATACGAAGAAAGTGAGAGAAAAAATAGAAAGCTTACCAGAAAACACCTCACTACTTAAGTAACTGCGGCACAATGAATACTGGCCTTCCTATTTCATTTCAAGAAATTCTAGTTCATCAAATGTGTATTTGCCAGTGACAGTTATTCTGAGAACAAGACAGACATGATTGTAAATATCAATGTTAAACAATGGTAGGCACACTGCGTGCTTAGACCTGTGACATATATGACACACTACACTTCGAATTCTTACATGGACAAAAACAGCACATGTGTGTATCATAAGCAGAAAGGAAAACAGGGAAATATGGGCTACAGCATAAGAAACAGTTCCAAACAAATAAAACCAAGATAAAAAGAAACATACTGTGTAATAGGCAAAAATAAAATGGACTTGCAGCAAAGCAATTGATGCGAGAAAAATACTAAACGTCAGGACATGCGAAGTGTAGTTTTAACAGAACAAGATAATGTGTGCATAATATCTACAAACACAAATAAGCAGCAAGTGGAATGATGTTGCAGAAATATTTAGCCTATTTAGCAAGATGCATTAAGTAATATGTCGATACACTTATCCACTAAAGATACCGAGATCCTACTTTTGTGAACACGTACACTTAAAGCATACCTGACATATCCATCCAGATTACACGCCGTGTTGCTGCAGCCATGGCCACGGGTTATGTGGACACTGTTGTGGGTCACGGCTTCACCACTACAAAGAGAATTCTGTGTTAACTTATAGCTGTGGCACAGTAAGACTATCACATAGTGAACACATGCAAGGAGCATGTAAAAACAGTCATGAAAACAATGCCTGCACTGGTGCAGGGTGGCAACAGAGCACAAAGTCAAAGTTACTGATGAATGTCACGATAACAGGGACCCCTTCAACAAGGCAAAATTTCACACGCAGGAGCAGCAGCGCATTACATGAATGTTTGTTTACATAACGATTCTAGAGTTTCTTTCATAACTTTAAGTAACTATCCCTTGTAATGTTTACTTACGTCGAAGTTATGGCAACACCCCTTCAAAACAAACCTGTACTAGTAGCACGCTGTGATTGCTTACATTTTTTTTCCCCAATACTGCTCGTAAATCGAAAACCTTGTAAGCAGAGATTATCTACAACGTCGAATCATTTATAAGCGAGGAAACGTCATAGCAGTAAGAATCGGTCAAGAGGTAGATGAGTCGTTATCATGCGACTTCAGCAGAAAAACGGGAGCTCACGCACAAGCGCGCATGATGAACACGATTATTTCTGAACGTAATCTTTCTCATCAGAAGAAAACGCTTATCAAGATTTTCAATTCTGCATTATGGCAATTAATTCGCGCAACTAAACTCTGACACCCAGCAAGCATCGGCATAGGTTTCACTGTTGTCGTGGGAGTTCTCTTTCCTACGTTCGCAAGGCACCCTATGCCCACACGAGAAGCACGCACAACACGTGTGTAGTTAGCATGCACGGTTACTCACCTTTTGAACGGCCCGACGCGGTCGAAAAGCGCCCTCCAAGTTGCCAGTGCTTCGATGCTACTCCCAGCAGACATACCGGTGCATAGTGGACGAGCAGTGGCACGCTAACAACACGCATTATTTCTTCGCGACGTCCACCCAACTTTCCACGACAACCAGAGACAAAGGGAACGCACTCGACAGCATGAACATCGTTGGTCCACATTTCGCTGGCGCGCCACGCACACGGCGAGTTTGCAGCGAGACACAAGCTGTCTGTGGCGCTTATGCGCACGCGAACTAAGTCACATTTGGTTACAGCAAACACAAAAACACACGATCTAACAAGCACATCGTTGCAGCTCGCACACCCGACCGACTCGAAAACAGAGCGACAGACTGATTGGATTGGATTGGATAGGAAACGGGACGGTAGGTGGCGCCACGAACAGGTCGGTTGGGGCCAGCCAATGTCTCGGCTAGCGTCATCTGAGGATTTGTGCGGCTGCCTAATTGCGCATAGCTGTTGCAAGACAAAGAGAACCAAAGATAAGTCTATATTGTAAGCTATAGCTTGGCATAGAAAGAAATTCTATAACGCATTTTCAATTTGAATCGCTTCGGCTATCTGCAGCCAGCAAAAGCATGGCCTTCGAGATCTAAAAATGTTAACCCTATAGAAAGCCGTTGCGGTGACGCTATTCGAACGATTTTCACTTCAGTTACCTCTCATAAAAACCGTGAATTACGCATTTCGCTGCTCCCCGTGCTACCTGCGCCGTCACTTCAATTTAAATAACTTCCTGCTGTCGTTCACATCAACTATATAGCCTCAGACATCGTTGACGCGATCTCCGAGCGACACATGTGCAGTGTGCGATGTTTTAGTGCCCGTTGCAACAGTGTCAGTCGGAAATCATCAATTCTGCTCGTGTGGCGCAGCTTACACCCCTGTCGTCCGTATCTTGCTTTCGTGTTGGCGTGTTTAACGTGCGCGGGTTGCACTCCTGTCGCTCGTGCCTTCTGTGTTGATCGTGCTACCCACGAAGATTCCTCGAAAAACCCACATGTCTCGGCAGCGTGCATTTGTCCTATGTGGTATATGCCAGAAGTGTGCGCTGGCGTACGATGTGCGTGCAACCAAGTACTACAGTGCGTTCCAGCAAATAGACGCTGCCGCTTACGCGCAGTTTCTTTTTCTTTTCTTTTTTTCCCCGTCGTGGTTGCTCAGTGGCTATGGTGGTGTTGGGCTGCTGAGCTCGAGGTCGCGGGATCGAATCCCGGCTTCGGCGGCCGCATTTCAATGGGGGCGAAATGCGAAAACACCCGTGTACTTAGATTTAGGTGCACGCTAAGAACCCCAGGTGGTCGAAATTTCCGGAGTCCTCCACTACGGCGTGCCTCATAATCAGAAAGTGGTTTTGGCACGTAAAACCCCATAATTTTTTACGCGCAGTTTTCCATGTCATGATCATGTCAATCTGCAGAATTGTCGGTTTGCCACTTAAAGACTAGTAACACATCCGAGTAATCAAACTGCCCAGAACAAGGCATACGCTATAGTTTGGCACTGTTTACCAAATGTGATAACGGAGTAACACAATCTAACAGTGCTCTTTAAAAAGGAAAGAAAATGACGTCGTTGTTTTGTGCCTAGCCCTGATATATCGGAAGCGTTTCCAGAGTACTCGGCGCTCACGCTGTGTTATATCGTTTTCTTCATTTTTGTCTCTTAGACTGCCCCCAACGATGAATCAAAACCACTCCCAGCAAAGGCCAAGGGTCCGAGTGTCTTAATTAACTGTATCCTAATTAACGGTACCTTACTTAACATCGTCTTCATTAACACCAATGGTCATGAGTTCGACTCCCACCAATAGTCATGGGTTCGAGTGCTTTCATCAACTATATCTTAATTAGCTGTACATTAATTAGCATCGCCTTCATTAACGACAACGTTCGTGGGCACAACTCCTACACAAGATCATGGGTTCGAGTGTTTTCATTAACAATATATTAATTAAATATGCCTTAATTAAGATAAACTTTACCAACTAAGGCCGTGGGATCGAGTGCCTTAGGTGAATATATTAATTAACAGTACCTTAATTAACATCGCCTTCATTAACAACAAAGGTCGTGGGTTCGATTCCCACCCAAGGTACTGGGTGCGAGTGACTTGACTGTTATATCTTAATTAACAGTGCATTAATTTGCACCATCATCATTAACAAAAGTCGTGGGTTCGAGTGCCTCAAATAACTGTATCTTAACTGTGCTCAATTAACACCGCCTTCATTAACACCGAATATCGTGGGTTCGAGTGTCTTAATTGACTATATATTAATTAACATTACCTCAATTAATATCGCCTTCATTAACAACAATGTTCGTGGGTTCGATTCCCACACAAGGTAATGAGTTCGAGTGACATAATTCCTAGGTCGTAATTAACTGCGCCTTAATTAGCATCGTCATCATTAACAAAGGTCGTGGGTTCGAGTGCCTCAAATAACTGTATCTTAACTACGCCTTAATTAACAGCGCCTTCATTAACACCAAAGGTCGTGGGTACGAGTGTCTTAATTAACGACATAATAATCAGGTGCACATTAATTAACATATTAATTAACATGCTTCGACTTCCACTAAGGGTGGTACGTGCGTTCGAGTGCATTAATTAACTATATCTTCAATAACTGTCTTAATTAACGGTATCTTAATCAACACCAAAGGTCGTGGGTTCGTAGCCTTAATTACAGCCAAAGGTAGTGGGTTTAACTCCCATGAAAGGTTGAGAGTTTGTAACCTCTTTGTACATCGAGTGCTCAGGCCGACAATGCCGGATTTTCCGGCTCATGAGCCATTTAATGCTATCGCATTACAAAGAATTTTTCACGACTTTGACATTAGCAATAACACAAAAGAGCTGTATACTCCTCTCATCAGAAATCTTAAGGTGCATTGTCATTTGAGTCTCTGATGTACTTGTGATGCCAAAAAACATTAGACGATGCATTTCTTATGCATGTCTGATGTCACCTTAGGAACACATCACGTCCTCTACAGAAACTCATGGTTCATTTTCATAAGGGTATAGAGGTGTCGATTATATTTAGCAGATTTTTCAATCACCTGATTATAACATTAATATGATCCATCGCACAATATCCCTTCCAAAAGCCAGCATCTTGCAACAGAACTGCTTGTTGGCCTAGTTGGTGCTTGCTAAAAGACATATTTTTTGCCGCAATTGAACACACACAACACACGCACTTTTGTGTGTGTTCAATTGCGGCAAAAAACATGTCTTTTATTAGACTCTTGGTTGATTGAAGTCAACTCTTACGCTGATTTCATTGAAAATTGCCTTAGTAAATATTTTACACAATACTGAAAGGAAGCTAACTGGCCTATAATTCTGCAACTCTTTAAAGCCTCCTGTCTGAAGAATTAGTATAATGTTGGCACTCTTGCAGCTCTCTGGTATACGTGAAGTCAGGAGGCATCGTGTATAAAAGGTCGCAAGCTTGCCAAGCAAGGTACTTCCTCCATCTGTGATTAATTCAACTGGTATTCTATCCTCTCTTGTCGCTTTTCGCCGCGTCATGTCTTGCAAGGCCCGTATAACTTTATCGCTAGTTATAGGGGGAGCATCTGTATCCTGGTCATAATTACTTCGGAGGAAGGTAGTCTGGCTGCTCTGGGTACTGCGTCAAATCTGTAAATTGTCAAGTCTTTATTTTTTAAAAAATATTATGGGGTTTTACGTGCCAAAACCAGTTTCTGATTATGAGGCACGCCTTAGTGGAGGACTCAAGAAATTTTGACCACCTGGGGTTCTTTAACGTGCACCTAAATCTAAGCACACGGGTGTTTTCTTTATTTGAGTTTGTACGTAAAACAAACTGGGGATGGTGAGAAAGAAATGCGAATTATACACCGCTTGACGGGCCTCACTACTCCTACAATTCAGCACTAAGCACAAGGCAAAAAGCAGACACTGGACAAAGATTTGTGGAAATTTCTACGCGCTCCTAAAGAACAAGATTGACAGAAAAGACTTATGCCTTGTAGCCGGCAACAATGAGTTACGCAACTAATTGTCAAGTTACAACACAGAGTGGCATAGTGTAACTTAATGTGTAAAAGCTTGACATTACGGTAGCCTAGATTACTGAATAAAGCTCTCGCGGATGGCAGCCAACAAAAATAGTATTCAGCTGGTCATGGAATGAGGTATCCAAGAACTTGCGCACAGATTAGGTTAATATAACATTTTGTTGTACACTTTGGTAATACAAAATTACTCTGCACTCTGATGTCATGTGCTTATTGGCGATATGTACAATTGAAAGAATTTGAGAAATAAATTTATCATTTTTCGTGTTATTATTTTATAAAAGCATGCGAACCTGTCGTTAAAGAATTTGTTGACAGATACAATATTTTAATGCATGCAAACAAGCCTATAGGGCGAATCATACGAGCCGCCGACAATCACGCGTACCATTTCTTTTTTGTTTTGCAAAGTTTGCTGTATTAGAACGTTAAACACCGTTGTGTTGCCCCAGAGAAGCAGACAATAGCTTAGGCGGGAATAAAAAATGCATAATACAAAGTAATCTTAGAGTTGGTAGGTAAAATATGCCTGTTACGCGAATTAACTCTGATGATTCTAGAAAGTGTTGAAGAAAGATTATTAACATTGACATGTCATCGTACTGCTGAACATTACCCTTAATCATTTCATGGTGTCCACGCTTTCGATCAGAGTACTCATTTTATTTTAAGGTGAATGAGTACGGCTTTGTTTACCTTTAGTGAATTAACTGATGACCATATGGCAAGTGATGAGGGCGCATGGTTTGCGGTGTCGTGGTCTGCATGCATTCATAATGCACTTTGAGTGGGTTGAGGTGCTAGGAACAACATATATATATATATATATATATATATATATATATATATATATATATATATATATATATATATATATATATATATATATATATCATAGGAAGCCAACAAACACTGACACCAAGGACAACATAGGGCAAATTGCTTGTGCTTAATAAATGAAATGAAGAAATGATAAATTAATGGAAATTAACGTGGATGAAACAACAACTTGCCGCAGGTGGGAACTGAGCCCACAACTTTCTCATTTCGCGTGCGATGCTCTACCAATTGAGCTACCGCGGCGCCGTTTCCCCATCCACTTTCTTGGGTATTTACGTGTCCTAGTAGAACCCTGGGAGTGTTAGCCAGCGCCACCACTCACAGACCTTGGCGGCGGACGTGGAATGTCCTTCTTGCCGCAGGCGTCACGAGAACGTGAATTTTTTTGGGTGAAGGCAACTGGTCAATAAACTCACACATGCAACCTGCAACCTGAAGGCATCAATGTTTCCGGATTCGAGACCCTCGTTATGTAATAAACGAGAAGAAAGGGGTTAACCGAGGGGCCCGATTTTTATTCGTCATATCATAAGAAGTCAACAAACACTGACACCAAGGACAACATAGGGAAAATTGCTTCTACTTAATAAATTAAATGAAGAAACGATAAATTAATGGAAATTAAACTGGATGAAAAAACAACTTGCCGCAGGTGGGAACCGAACCCGCAACCAAGAGAGCGAGTAAGGAATGGCGCCGCGCTTCATCGTCTTTGGGTGAGAGAAGTTCTGAACGCAGCCATCAGCAGTGAAGGTTATGCTGACCCTTTTTTTAGGACGAAAAAGGCGTCATTTTGGAGCACCACACGTTGCGACCCTATTGCAAAACCTGGTATCGGGTGTCCAATGCCATGCCAGAATATGCGCCCAGTGTCGCGCGCTGGATGCTGGGGCGCTTGGCACGCGCGGCATACTGGGAGGCGCTGGGCATTGGTGCGAAAAGCAGCTATAGAACGTAAAATACGCGGTGCCTGGCTACCATATATATATATTTTTGAATATCGAAAGCATCAGAAAGCGTTTTAGTGTAATAAAAAAAGTGAGTAAGTATGTCTCGACCATGATTCGATCGTCTGACCTCCAAATCCCAAGCCCGGTACTTCACCACAACGTCACGCAAGCACATTAAAATGTATGGATAATTTGCTGTGTCAAGATGCAGGCGCAGTTTTATTTTCACAGAGACATCGTAGATGCGCTATCACCCCGCAACTAAAGCTTACTTCTGTATCAGAAAGAAAACGTTGTGGTCCGTATTCTGTAGTATGCTCGCAAGTGCCACAACACCGATTTGCGTTTGCGATTGGTATTTTAACTTGCAAAAGAGTCCTAAATGAACCGCCTACCCGGGATGCTGTATGGGCTCTTACTGCCGGTTTTGATAGCCGTTTCTTGTTCTTCGCGCAAGTCATATGCAAGGTTTCCTTAGTTCAATGCGGTGTTTCAATCGACACGTCTGTCTAGTCACATATCTTCGTCGGAAAAGTGCAGGATAGTGCTCGCAGCCTTCGGAAACAGCACATATACGTATGTTTATAACGCGTCTCATAGGCGCTCATCGCTTCTTGTGCTGACACTGTAGACAAGAAACAATGGTTTAATTAAGAATACCAATGAAAAAACTAAAATATGGAGTGATTTATCCTTGTTAGACTTGTTGATTCGTGAGCTCTGACGTGCTGATAGTGTGTAGAGGGACTCGTCGGATACGGTAGGCCTAAGCTTCGGTGGAAGGAACCGTTCTCAGCACGGGTACCTAGCGAATGCCAAAATATTCGTATTTCGGCCTCAGAACCTTTTATGTATTATGTTTTAGTATACTAGGGAAAGTGGAAGTGCATGAATCGCATCAGCTTTGTTATCGGTGCGAAAATATCAATCAGCGGTAGGCTTCAAACTCGGGGTCTGTTCGAATGCATCTGAATCACTTCTGGGTTTCGTTAAATTTATTAAATTATGGGGTTTTATGCGCCAAAACCACTTTCTGATTATGAGGCACGTCGTAGTGGAGGACTCCGGAAATATTGACCACCTGGGGTTCATTAAAGTGCACCTAATTCAAAGTACACGGTTGTTTTCGCATTTCGCCCCCATCGGAATGCGGCCGCTGTGGCTGGGATTGAATCCCGGGACCTCGTTCTCAGGAGCCCAAAACCATAGCCACTGAGCAACCACGGCGGGTACTTCTGGGTTTCATGTCGACTGTACAACACGGCGACAACGGCGACAACACGCAGTGATTGGTTACGTACAAACTACTAAAAAGCGAGGCGTCCTCTGCGTTCGCATGGTTTCGTTAAAAATATATCTGTCCACCCAGTCATCAGAGAAAATTAAAAAAATAAAAGGGATGTTCATTGGCAAAGAGGCATGCATAAACAGGGCGACTCACGCACATTTATTCCAAGCTGCGAAACGAAATAGACTTTTATTACCACTAGATATTTAGGATAAGTGACTAGTATCAAGCGATGAAATTGCATAAAGCATTTAATATTCAACAATGCCTATCCTCCTTGAGTATTGGAGCCATGGCGCGACACACACGCAACCAGCGCAGTTTCCAGTGCGAGCGAGCGAACTGCAGTGAGAACCAACGTGTGCAAAGCACAAACCAATGCGCCCTAGCGTCATGGCAGTGAAACCAGCGTCTCGTAGAGTGTGACCCAGCTCTTATCCAGCGTTTTCACTGGTGTCCCAGTGGCTGCCAGCCTCCACTGTGCGATCCGGTGTTAAAAAAGTTGGAGGCTTATCAAGGTTAAGCCCAGTGGATGCTTCGCATCCACTGGGCTTAACCTTAGCGTATCTTTAGCGTTTGGAGGCATCTTGACCACATAAACGCCCGGCGCAAAGAAGCTGGCGCGGTTGCGGACACAGAGACTGACGCGACGACGGGCGCGCACCGCTTCATCCATGGCGTGAGGTCACATATCACGTGATGCAGCGATGGTGGCGCCGCCGCCGCGTCGCGCGCGACGAAGCGTGGAGGCCTCCGCCGGGCGACGTCCGACGGCGCGATATGAGACCCCATCTGCAGCTGGTGTGACGTCATCACGTGACGTCACATCATGTGATCTCACTTCAGGGTCAATGGTGGCCACCGCCGGAAGGCGACCGACGGCGCGATATCAGGCCCCATTTGCAGCCGGTGTGATGTCATCACGTGACGTCATGTCACGTGACCTACTTGAAGGTCACTTGAAGTGCAATGGTGGCCACCACCGGGAGGCGACCGACGGCGCGATATGAGGCCCCATCTGCAGTTGGTGTGACGTCATCACGTGATGTCACATCATGTGATCTCACTTCAGGGTCAATGGTGGCCACCGCCGGAAGGCGACCGACGGCGCGATATGAGGCCCTATCTGCAGCCTGTGTGACGTCATCACGTAACGTCATGTCAAGTGACCCCACTTCAGGGTTAATGGTGGCCACCGCCGGGCATCGCGCGAAGGCCCGAAACCTACGTTAATATGCTTCGCATAAAAATTGGAGGACGCTTAAGCTTCGCCTTCAAGAGTGGAACGCGACAGCGTTTCCGTCGACCCACCTAGGGGTGTAAGACAATGGGCTACGGCGCAGCGATCACTTGCGAGGCGCGCCGCATCGGACGCGGTGAGCGTCGAGCAACGGAGCGTTCCGCGCGGCAACGAAACGTGCGCCTGAGCAAGCGGAACGAACCAAAGAACTCGGTGTCTCGGAGCCCCGGGGAAACGATGCACGCCAGCCAAACGTCGTGATAGGCATGGGCAGAGAGATAGACAGATAGTGATCTAAAGAATGGAAGGACGCTTGATTCTGCAACCCGTGAGGGAGCAAGGAGAAACGCCGTCAGGGGAGAGGGAGTCCGGGAAGCGACGTGCCTTGCACCTGTCCCCGCACAACCCCAACGCGCGCGTGGCGCGCCACCTGTCGTGGCAGCGCCGTACATTGAGAGGAGGGGGGTCTTCTGTGTTTGCGGCAAGATGGCTCTGCGTGTGCGGAAAGCGCTGAAGAAATGTAGTAGAAACGCACTTCGCTACTCGTGTAACTGCGACTTCTGTAAGTTACATGTACCTAATTAACGATATACACCACAGTATAACTTTCTACTGCTCCTTTCTAAGGCAACACCGCATTCACTAGAGGCGCTTTTGCACCGCTTTGAAGCATCGAACTCATGGCTGAGTGGTAGCGTCTCCGTCTCACACTCCGGAGACCCTGGTTCCATGCCCACCCAGCCCATCTTGCAAGTTGGCTTTATTTATGAAGTGCCTGCCGGGATTTATCGCTCACGGCGAACGCCGCGGATGGCGACACCGACGACACCGGCTTTTCTGCGACATGAGTGCCTTAACGCTGTCGCGTTAAAAACCCGCTAGTTTCCCACTGGAAGGCACTGGAAGACCTTGATTTTTGCAATAAGGGAGGGACACCACTGTCACTAGTGCCTGATACTCCAACCTTCTAAAAATTAATTTCGCCTGCATTCAAATCAACACGATGTGCATTGCTTTGTAGAAGCGTTCTCTTGCAATTTGACAAGGCACAGCTGCACACAGCCGGTGCAACCACTGCGACAAAAGCAGCCCAGCAGTTAGAGGTTTTTCTACACTCATCATACTCAACAGATCTTTCTCCGAATGGCTTCCGGATGTTTCGTACCGTAAAAGAAGCCCTAGGCAGCAAGAAGTTCCCTTCTCACAAACAGGTTCACCACGCGGTTTGGGAGAGATTCTGCGCACTTCATAACAAGTCATTTTCAGCGAGAATCCAGGCACTTTTTAAGCCCTGGTAAACGGGCATTGAGCGTGGTGGAGATGATGTAAAAAAGTAATACTGCGTTGGAACACGTGCGTTGAGGGTTATCATTTGACACACCCTCGAACATAAATAGATAGGTACCGGCCGTTCAATGTTCCCACCGAATGGTCACCGCATTGAAAAAATCGGTCAGATTCTATGGATAGCGTAAGAAAAATATTGGGCTAATTGACGTTATTGCTCTTCCTGTTACATATTTTCCAACAATAAATGTTATTAACGGAAAAAAGGAAGGCTGCAGGACAGAGCTCTAGTGGTCGACTTTGGGAATCTGACATCAGGCGAAAAATGTTTTGAGTAGCTGGCTATTCTTCGTCAGGAGCTGGCGTTAGTCCTGGAGTGTGTGTTGGACTGTATACCGCTGAAGTGTGGGAAAGCATGTATCGGCCAAACGGGCCGATGTATTAATGAACGCCTGTGGGACCATGACCTTTCATTGAAAAATTGATATGGTTCAAACTTGGCGCTTCATTGCAAGGCCTGCGGGAATGAGAAGAGGCAAGTATGTGAAGCAAGGCTTCATGATACAACAATCATGTTAAAAGTAAGAATTCTGTGGCACGTGAATTGTTGGAGGCCAACCAGATTAAGAAAACAGGGGACACCTGTGTCAGCACCCCATCTCTGAATATTTACACAAAGGAAAGCATGTTTTTAGATAGGTTTTAGATTTAGATTAAACGTGATTCCCTTCATTTATATCTTCAGTGTTCTCGCACGTGCGAATTCACATAGTAAGTGTTCCTCTTTTTTCGTTCCCCTCTTCTCGTGGCTATATAATAAGCCACCTTTGACTTCAATAAACAGTGGTATTCTGTATTCCTGTCTGTATTCCTTCCTGTGTGCCGCCACTATTGGCCATTCATCTATTGAAAGATGTGCACCAACTAGCCCGACAACGTGTCTTACTCCAATCTTGTACAACACCAATAAGAACCTTGCCCATTCAGAGACAGCGATCACAAAATGGTGCGCAAGGTCGATTCAAATAGGTCGCGAAGCTTCGGGCGAAAAGCGGTTCAGTACAGCTTGTCACCCACATGAGCATGGGGGGTTATGGGAGCAGCGATTGAAGCGCGACTATGTTTGGAGGGAACAAACATTGGGAAAGAAAAACGCGTTTTTTAATTCAAACGAGACAAAGTTAGATTCATTCAACGAGAATAAAATTCCTAGTCAATTTTATATATTCGTGATGAGTTAAGAAAATACGTTTAATTTTATTATTATTAATAAATACATTTCTTTTCAGCGCCCATCGCTACAGGGGGCGTTGACGGCACTATCACTCGCAGTGCAATGCACGTCTTGAAATGAGCAGAAAGGCGCACTCGTATTACCTGTTGAAATACGCCCTCTTCACAATTTGTGCTTTCTTGCTTGTCGAAGTTCGTCTGAATTTGGTGACGCGGGTAGCTTCGTTGCTTCTTAATCAGTTCAGTCAAAAGTAGTGAGTTACGACTGCCAGATAATTGTGTAGTTGTTTTCGTGCGACTGCGCTGGCTGACGGGCTTGGCATCCGACAATAGGATCAGCACTCTACACTGTTGGAACCTCACTGATGGCACCGGCTGTTGCAATCTCTGCGCTGCCACCAGCTGTTGGAACCTCACCGATGGCACCGGCTGTTGGAACCTCAGTGCTGACACCCGTTATTGCAATAGGACCGCTGGCGCCCGTTGTTGCAAATGGGTCGCAAGCCCCAAGGGTAGCGTTGGCCTGGCGGCCTGGGGCACTGGAAGCATCCGAAGGTCCTGGCAAAGCATGTGTCGACTGCTAACAGAACAACTTGTTTATTCTAGCATCGCAAAAGAGCGGCCGGTCAGGTCGACCGAAGTGGAGAGACGGGAGAGCACGAGCACGTTACTCAACAGAAGAAATCGGAGCCTCTCTCCTGGCGTCCGGGGGCAGCTGCTTTTATACTCTTGGCGTCGCGGGCAAGAAGGAAGGTCACGGGATGACACCACGTGACAGCGAGGCACGGACGGACTGAGAGTCATGTAGAGACGAGTGTAGTGACGCATCAGCCGGGCCGGCGCTGGTCAGACCTCCTCGCTTCACACTGGGGGAGCTCCTCTCCCCGGCTGCCGCGCTTTGACAAGCGTGGGCACACACACACACACGCACACACAAAGACACGTGGCACTAAACACGCCGGGACGCGCACGGCGGGGATGCGTCGCGGCCGCTCCGAACGGGCCAAAATGTCCGCCGCTTTGAACGAAGCCCCGGCGTCCGTTGAATCCGCGCCGGCTACACCGCGCGTCATAGGCGAAACGTAACAGACCGCCCCACCGGGGTAAGGAGATCCCGATGGTCAGGGGACTGCATCCGCTGTCCGGAGGGATGTCGCTCGATGATGCTCATAACCGAAGTCGGTCGTCCCTCGGCGTTTCTTGAGCGCAGCGCACCGAGAAGGCCTCGTTCTCACATTCAGGTTCACACAGGACACTGCAAAGTGACTTCGGGAGAGTTCTCATTTTTCTCTCGTTCCCAGCAAGCGTTAGAACTACGCCGAAACTCAGCCGCTCAGTCAGCAAGCACGGCACAACCCTCACTAAGCCATGCCAGGCTCTTTCACCTTTTATACTACTGCCTAATTCGTTACAGTAGTCTAGCAGCACTCAGAACGCGTCCACAAATCGGAAAATTGCACTAGAAAGCACATCATCACTTTGAAACAGTACACAAAAGCAATATGTTAAAAATCCTGCCTCAGGAAGAAAAACATCAATATCAAACAATTTTGAGGCTGATTCCCACGTTAGGGGCTTCGACTTAAGCCATCGGCGTTACCGTTGAGACGCCCCTTTTTGTAGCGCACCTCAAAGGAATGTTAATGCAAAGCGAGGCTCCAGCGCAGGAGGCGGCCATTTGTGAAAGAGATGGTCAGCAGCCATTGGAGAGGGCAGTGCTCCGCACGGCACAACCCTCACTAAGCCATGCCAGGCTCTTTCACCTTTTATACTACTGCCTAATTCCTTACAGTAGTCTAGCAGCACTCACTGCGCTCGCTGCGAAGCGGAGATCGCAGCGAGCGACAGTACACCAGCTCAGCTGGCGAAAACCCCGTAGCCGCATGCGGCGGGGTCCTCAATGCAAACATCACCCCAGGCAGAAACAGCTCCCAGTCAGTGTTGTTCAAACCACAATGCTCCCAACACGCGCTCCATGACGGAGTGGAGCTTCTCAAGGGAATTCAACTGTGGGTGGTACACTGAGCTGTGTAACAGCTTTACCCCGCACCTTTCGAGAAAGGCTGTCGTCAAAGCGCTAGTAAACACTGTGCCCTGACCTGATTGGATTTCCGCAGGAAAACCAACTCGCGCAAATATGGACAGTAGTGCATTGACTATCTCAACTGAGCTGAGTTCTTTAAGCGGTACTGCTTCAGGGAACTTTGTCGCTGGGCAGATCACAGTCAAAATGTGTCTGTACCCCATGGCTGTTACCGGCAGAGGTCCCACTGTATCAATAACGAGCCGTCTAAAAGGCTCCGTAATGATAGGTACCAACTTCAACGGCGCCCTCGATTTGTCCCCTGGTTTGCCCACCCGCTGACAGGTGTCACATGTCTTCACAAAGTGGTCTGCGTCCCGAAAACACCCTGGCCAATAGTACTCTTGCAAGAGACGGCCCTTAGTTTTCTTAACTCCTAGGTGTCCGGACCACGAACCCCCATGCGACAAGCGCAACAGATCCTGACGGTAGCACTGAGGCACGATCAGCTGATCGAACCCCACTCCCCTGCGGTCTAGATACTTCCGGTACAGGACCCCACCTCTTTCCACAAAGCGAGCATTTTTCTTGGCGATACCTTCCTTGACAATGCAGCGTATGTTTTCTAGGCTGCCATCCTTCTTTTGCTCGGCTATCAAAGCCGACCGGCTGACTTTTAGCAACCTATTAAGTCCGTCTGACGTAGGCGCGATGAGCAAATCTGCAGATAGCTCTTCTAACTTTCCCGCATCGCGAATTTCCTCTCCAGTATCTGGTGCCGTTAACGCTACAGGCTCAATTTTATTCAGTTCGGGCGTGCTCTGAATATCAGCTTGCTGCACCTCTGACCCTTTTTCATCGTTCGACAACGTCGGCCCCGCAACTACCGCCTTTGCAGCGAGCTCCCGAACCTTCGATCTGGTTAAGGCCTGAACGCTAGCCTCACCAAACAAAAGCCCTTTCTCACGCAGGAGGTGATCGGACCTGTTCGAAAATAGGTACAAGTACTGGGGGGGCAGCATAGATGACACTGCCGCCTCCGTCTCAAGTGCTCCGAAAGGTCCTTCAATAAGCACTTTTGCTACGGGCAGACACACGCTGTGTGCTTCCACGGCTTGCTTGATCCATGCGCACTCGCCCGTGAACATATCGGGTTCTACGTAAGAGGGGTGAACTACATCCATTGTAGCTGCGGAATCGCGAAGCACTCGGCACTCTTTCCCGTTCACGAGGAGGTGTCGCATGTAAGGCTCGAGAAGCTTCATGTTCTCGTCAGTGCTGCATAATGACAAAAACACTACTTTTGTTTTTGTTTCCGGACACTGCGCCGAAATGTGACCCGGCTTCTGGCACGTATAACACACGCGCGCTTGCCTCGCCTCGAACCGCTTTCTGCGTTCGGCTTCGGCTGCCGCCGTCTCCTTACGTTCGGTCGGAATGCTTTCACTCGCATCCGCACTACGTGTGTCCCCCTTTGCTCTCATGGGAGTGAACTTCGGCCTCTCAAACTTGGAGCCAAATTCACCCTTTTGACCGTCCTTAGCTCCGCGAGCCCGACGCGTCACAAACTCTTCGGCTAGCTCAGCGGCTCTAGCCACCGTACTAACATCTGGCCTATCCAAGACCCAGTACCGCACGTTCTCAGGTAACCGACTATAAAACTGTTCCAGCTCGAAACACTGCAGAACTTTCTCGTGGTCACCAAACGCTTTCTCTTCTTTGAGCCACTCCTGCATGTTTGACATAAGCCCGTAGGCAAACTCTGTATATGACTCACTTTTACCTTTCTCATTTTCCCGAAACTTCCGACGGAACGCCTCCGCTGACAGCCTGTACTTTTTTAGCAGACTCGATTTCACTTTGTCGAAATCATCTGCCTCCTCTCTCTCCAAGCGAGCGACTACGTCGGCCGCCTCGCCGGGTAACAAAGTGAGGAAGCGCTGTGGCCACGTTTCCCGGGAGAACCCCTGCTTCTCGCACGTTCGCTCAAAGTTAACCAGGAACAAACCAATGTCCTCTCCAAGCTTAAACGGCCGCATCAGGTCAGTCATTTTGAACAATACTCGTTCTCCTGCACCGTGTGCCTGACTTCCATTACGAGCGCGTTCCATCTCTACCTCGAGACGCTTCATTTCCAAAGCGTGGTCGCGCTGTTCTTTTTCTTTCTGCTGTTTTCGTTCGCGCT
The DNA here is from genome assembly GCF_038994185.2 of Dermacentor albipictus. Lineage (NCBI taxonomy): Eukaryota > Metazoa > Arthropoda > Arachnida > Ixodida > Ixodidae > Dermacentor > Dermacentor albipictus. The sequence continues at coordinate 5,464,620 of NW_027225569.1, read as the reverse complement.
CATCTTTTTGCTCTTTAAGTTCGCGCTCCTGTCTTTTTGCAGTCTCCCTCTCCTCAATGGTCTCAAGGCATTCCGACAGCTCGTCATCCTCAGCTCCTAACTCAAGAATAGCCCTTAGCAGTTCTGGTTTTCTGAGTTTGTCTGAGACATCCAGACCCAACTCTCTTGCAAGCTCCAACAATTTCGGTTGCGCAACGACTTCAAATCCATGGCTGCTCTGAATGCTGCTTTCTCTACTGCCTACTATTGTCTTGCCGCAAACTAACCCGGCAGCAACGACAACCACAATTACCAGCTCTGTTTCTGACACTAACAAAAAGCCTGGCAAAACTCAGAAGAAGAAAGTCCCGTACTCACCAAACCTCGCAGCCAAGAATTCAGCGCAGTCGTTCCGCTGCAGGCAACCAGTCATCACACAGGGTTCGTTGCACTGCTCCCGGATGGTCATTGTGCTGCTCAGCATACAGTCAACCGCATATCTTCGCTGCTGGCCTCCGTTGTCGCGATCTCACCGCTGGCAACCAGCTGTTGGAACCTCACCGATGGCACCGGCTGTTGGAACCTCAGTGCTGACACCCGTTATTGCAATAGGACCGCTGGCGCGCGTTGTTGCAAATGGGTCGCAAGCCCCAATGGTAGCGTTGGCCTGGCGGCCTGGGGCACTGGAAGCATCCGAAGGTCCTGGCAAAGCATGAGTCGACTGCTAACAGAACAACTTGTTTATTCTAGCATCGCAAAAGAGCGGCCGGTCAGGTCGACCGAAGTGGAGAGACGGGAGAGCACCAGCACGTTACTCAACAGAAGAAATCGGAGCCTCTCTCCTGGCGTCCGGGGGCAGCTGCTTTTATACTCTTGGCGTCGCGGGCAGGAAGGAAGGTCACGGGATGACACCACGTGACAGCGAGGCACGGACGAACTGAGAGACATGTAGAGACGAGTGTAGTGACGCATCAGCCGGGCCGGCGCCGGTCAGACCTCCTCGCTTCACACTGGGGGAGCTCCTCTCCCCGGCTGCCGCGCTTTGACAAGCGTGGGCACACACACACACACGCACACACAAAGACACGTGGCACTAAACACGCCGGGACGCGCACGGCGGGGATGCGTCGCGGCCGCTCCGAACGGGCCAAAATGTCCGCCGCTTTGAACGAAGCCCCGGCGTCCGTTGAATCCGCGCCGGCTACACCGCGCGTCATAGGCGAAATGTAACAAGACCTAAAGCTGCCGTCGGCCTCCAAATAAAGTATGTTCTGTGCAGGGATGCGATTTCGACAACCGTGTGGCTGGCCTTTTCCTGCATCGCTTTCCACGCTGAAAGCTCGAAACGCCCATCAAGTCGAATGGCGGGGCATTTGAATATATAGCTCCAAAAGAAGAACAACAAAACAAATTTCGCGCCTTCAAAAACAAAATGACGTCACTTCTGCTTTTAACGGACATGGCGTCACGTTATTGTTTCTTCCGCCGGAAGTGTTCCCACCACATACAGATGGCGCTAAGCCCCATGAACCGGTGATGGACCGCCATGTTGTGAACGTATGGGCTCTTATGGAAGCTTCGCTACCAGGCAAATTTACCTCGTGGTGCGTCCGTGCCAACTGCCTCACCGCGCGGGCAGCCAGCGGTGGAGCATTAACAAACTCGACTGCATTCCGCAATGCCAGCATCTAGGGGACAAACGCATAAACACGCGCTAAGAAACCTCCTCCGTAGTGCCTAGACAGAGTCATATATTCAAGGAGTAAAAGCCCCCAGAATCTCCCTTTCACGCCCGCTCTTACTCGCGCCTGCGCACAAACGACTGGCGATCCCTCAAATGAACGTCTCGTTAGATGCATGGCTTCGTGTCGTTACATTATAGGCACTCGTCAGCCGGTGCGGTGATTTCAACCTCGCTTTCATTAGCATAATGCCGGCGCTGCAGGAGATAGCTAGCCTTGCACTGTTGTGCCGCATTCGAAAGGCTGCTGGTTCTACCATGTCGATGCCGGTGATAGATTGCGACATGCCCCCCGCAGGGGCGTCTGCGTCAGCAGGCGTTTGGTGTGTTGCGACACCACGGACCCGAGCACACGAGGGTCGGACCCTCCCGCGTGTAGCCGTGCGCGGCTTAGCCGTGTCCGGGGAAAGGGGGATCCTAGGGGTTGAGCCGAAGCCGGGTGTTCGGACCTTTAAGGCCCCCCGGCGGAGGCAACCCACCCCTTTGGCCTCTGCTTCACGTAGACGGCACCCCCGGACTTACCCACCCGGGGGAAATCGGCAGTCGCCTTTTCCTGTCTCTCTCTTCCTACTACAACCTTCGTCTTTCCCTTACTTTCCACCTTTCCTGTCTCCTTCTCTCTTCTATTTACTTCCTTATTCTTGGCGGCAAGGGTTAACCCTGTGTGGCTATCCAACCTTGGGTACACCATATTTGGTTATAGTGGCGGCGTACGACTGGCGTCGTGCAGACTTGCATGCAAGCTCTGCCGCGTCCAATCGTTGGGCTCCGTGGTGGGCGGTTGGCGCTGTTGCCGAATTTTTATATATTTTCATGGAAACTTTTTTCCCCAAACTTCCCGATCGCCCTCAGAAACGAGGGCGCACCGAAGATGTATTTCAGTTTTTTGGACACCAAATGCAGAATTTCCCCCGGTTCCATGTTATTCACTCCGAAAAGCCAAACAAAGCAGTGCGAAACATTTCACCATTCCTTGTATCAAAGTCCTTGACTGATGTTTTTGGTCCAGGTTACAAGGTGTCCAGGATGGCAAGCGGTGACCTCCTCTTGGAGCTCCGCGATTTGAAACAATATCAAAAACTATCGAAACTAGTGTCATTTGGGGAGACCCACATAACATTAACCCCGCACGTACATTGAACACCACCCGTGGTGTTGTGTCGGATGACGATCTGCTTGAACTGACTGAAGCGGAACTCCTGGAGGGCTTCAGTGAGCAAAATGTTATCAATGTCAGAAGAATTAAGATAAGGCGAGATGGCAAAGAGATCCAGACCAAGCACCTAATAATCACATTTGGTTCAAGTGTTCTGCCCGAGTCAATCGAGGCCGGGTACATCAAGCTCCGTGTTAGGCCGTACGTGCCCAACCCACTCCGTTGTTTCAAATGCCAGCGCTTTGGCCACAGCTCGCAGAGCTGCCGAGGCCGCCAAACTTGTGCCAAATGTAGTAATCAAGAACACACCTCTGAAGCTTGTGAGAACGCTCTCCACTGTGTAAATTGTGACGGGGATCACGCCGCGTACTCGCGGTCGTGCCCCTATTGGAAAAAAGAAAAGGAAATTTTAACAATTAAAGTTAAGGAAAATATAACGTTCAAAGAGGCACGCAGGCGGGTAGCATACCTGCCAAAGGAAAGCTTTGCCGAAGTGGCGCGTCAGGGGGCAGCGTCACAACGGCATCCGGCGACTGTCCGACCCACACGCAGTGAGTCGGCAGTTACGCCATCTGCCCCCACGGTGGTTGCAGCTAGCGCTGCTCCGCCAACCGAGGAAAAGGGGCCATCGACCCCGAAGGTTGGCGCAGCCGAGGCTGCCTCAACCTCCCAGGTCCCTTCCAGTGCTGGCAATGGCCGGCGCAGCCAAATCCCCCAGGGAACCCCATCGACCTCGGGGCTGGTGGGCGCAGGGGTCTTGCCCTCCAAGGCGGGACCCTCTCGGGAAACTTCTCGCTCGCAAGAGCAGGTGTCCGGCGCCTCACAAGAGGCAATGGACACTACACCTACCCCCAAGGCGCCCCAGGCGCCTAAGGAGCGGCGAGGTTCCCTCGAACGCTTCAAAAAGAGCAAAACCCCGGTTACAGGGCCTCGAAAGGGCTCTGTAATCTAAGACATCCCTTCCGTTTCCGTAAACACAGCACCAATTAAATTTAAAATATGGATACACAAATCATTCAATGGAATGTCAGAGGTCTACTTAGGAATCTTGATGATGTTCAAGAACTTATCCATAAACACAATCCAAAAGTGCTGTGTTTACAGGAAACACACTTAAAATCCAAACACACAAACTTTCTTCGACAGTATGTAACATTTCGCAAAGATCGCGATGATGCCGTCGCATCATCGGGTGGTGTTGCAATTATAATTCAAAAAAGCATAGCCTGTCAACGTGTACAACTACGAACGGCCCTTGAGGCAGTGGCGGTTCGGGCTATTCTGCTAAAGAAACTTATCACTATTTCCTCGCTTTATATTCCCCCACATTATAAACTAAGCAAACATGAATTTCAGTCCTTTATTGATGAATTGCCGGAACCCTATGTTGTTCTTGGCGATTTCAATGCTCATAACTACCTGTGGGGCGACCCTCATATAGATGCGCGAGGACGTCTTGTCGAACAATTCCTTTTTTCTTCTGGTGCGTGTCTGTTGAATAGGAAGCAACACACATATTACTCGCTAGCAAACAGAGCCTATTCTTCCATAGATCTTAGCACAGTCTCCCCGTCTGTACTGCCTGAATTTGAATGGGAAGTTACCGACAACCCTTACGGCAGCGACCACTTCCCTATACTGCTAAGATCACCTAAAGAAAATGAATATCCACTACACGCTCCTAGGTGGAAGATTGACACAGCAGACTGGGAGAGGTTCCGAAACTTAACTAGTATATCATGGGATGACATGTCTTCTTTAGAAATCGATGCTGCTGTGGAGTACTTCACAGCCTTCGTAATAGATGCCGCATCTAAATGCATACGTGAATTAAGCGGCTCGGCATGCAAACGGCATGTCCCGTGGTGGAACAATGAATGCAGAATCGCACGTAGGAATCAGAACAAAGCGTGGGAGTTGCTACGCGCTTCGCCCACTGCAGAAAATCTTGTCAACTTTAAAAAAGTAAAATCCCAAGGTAGGAGAACCCGCCGACAGGCCAGAAGAGAAAGCTGGCAAAAGTATCTATCGAGTATTAACTCGTTTAGGGATGAGGCCAAAGCCTGGAACAGAGTTAATAGGATTAGAGGGAGGCAAACATACTCAGTCCCCCTGGTAAACACACAGGGCGATACACTGCAAGACCAGGCAGACTCACTTGGGGAATATTTTGAGAGCGTGTCAAGTCCAACAAATTATACACAATCCTTTCTCAAATACAAACAAACAGAAGAACGTAAGCCACTTATAAGAAAAGGTCGAAAGAATGAGCCTTACAACTGTGCATTTTGTATTGCCGAATTGAGAGCTGCCTTGAGCGCATGCAACAGCTCCGCACCAGGATCTGATAGAATCATGTATGAAATGCTCAAAAACGTACACAATGACACGCAGGTTACACTACTCACACTTTTCAACACCATTTGGGATGCAGGGTACCTTCCAACCGCATGGAAGGAAGCCATTGTGGTCCCTGTTTTGAAACAAGGCAAGGACCCTTCCTCAGTATCAAGTTACCGCCCGATAGCCCTCACAAGTTGCATTTGTAAGGTGTTTGAAAAAATGATTAACCGGCGACTCATTCATTTCCTTGAACAGAGCAAAATCCTTGATCCCTATCAGTGCGGCTTCCGAGAAGGGCGCTCCACAACTGACCATCTTATACGTGTAGAAGCAAATATCCGGGACGCATTTGTGCACAAACAATTGTTCTTATCCATATTCCTCGATATGGAGAAGGCGTACGATACGACGTGGCGTTACGGAATCCTAAGAGACTTGTTAGAAATGGGTATCCATGGAAATATGCTTAACCTAATAGAAAGCTATCTGTCCAGTCGTACCTTCCGGGTAAAAGTCGGCAATGTACTATCACGACCTTTTATACAAGAAACGGGTGTACCCCAAGGAGGCGTGCTCAGTTGCACACTTTTCATCGTGAAGATGAACACGCTTCTAGCTTCATTACCACCGGCAATATTTATTCTGTCTACGTGGACGATATACAAATAGCTTTCAAATCTTGTAACCTCGCAGTCTGCGAGAGGCAGGTACAGCATGGCCTGAACAAAGTCTCAATGTGGGCAGAAAATAATGGATTTAAGATCAATCCTAACAAAAGCTCTTGCGTTCTTTTTACAAGAAAGAGAGGAATGATCCCAGATCCTTGCTTAGAACTTTGTGGACAACAAATACCCATAAACAAAGAGCACAAGTTTCTAGGTGTTATACTAGACTACAGACTCACTTTCGTCCCCCACATTAAACATATTAAAGAAAAATGTCTGAAAACAATGAACCTAATGAAACTTCTATCCCATACATCGTGGGGTAGTGACAGGAAGTGCTTAATTAATCTCTATAAGAGCCTGATCCGTTCACGATTAGATTATGGTGCCGTGATCTACCATTCTGCAGCCCCGAGCGCGCTAAAGATGCTAGATCCGGTCCACCATCTAGGGATCCGTTTAGCCACAGGAGCTTTCAGAACGAGTCCCGTACAAAGTTTATATGCAGAATCGAATGAGTGGTCGCTTCATATCCAGAGAACGTACATCAGCCAAACATATTTACTGAAAGTCCACTCAAATCCTGAACATCCCTGTTTTAATACCGTTAATGACGTGACATATGCTACACTCTTTCGCAATCGTCCCTCCGTAAGACAGCCTTTCTCGCTGCGTGTGAGGGAGCTTAGTGAAGAAATGCATGTTCCACTCCTCGAGCTTCCCCTAATGCACCCAACCAAGCTGCTACCTCCTTGGGAGTGGCAGCTCATACAATGTGATATATCTTTCATGGAAGTCACAAAGCATGCTCCAGAGATTGAAATCCAAATGCATTTCCGCGAACTCCAGTACAAATACTCCTGCACTGAGTTCTACACAGACGCATCGAAGTCACGCGAGGGGGTGTCATATGCAGCCGTCGGTCCATCCTTCTCGGAATCCGATTTACTGCATCCGGAAACTAGTATCTTCACGGCTGAGGCCTACGCAATATTGTCGACCGTGAAGCATATAAGGAAATCAAAACTCGAAAAATCAGTTATATATACGGACTCCCTTAGTGTTGTGAAGTCTTTGATGTCGTTCTGTAAGCACAAAAATCCTATAATAATTGAACTCTATTCCATCTTATGTAAAGCATATGTATCAAACCAGCATGTGATTATATGCTGGGTGCCTGGCCATAGGGGCATCCAGGGTAATGTTCTAGCGGACCAGATGGCCACATCAATTGCATCACACACTGTTAATTCTACCGCTGCGGTCCCTGTCACCGACCTGAAACCCTTCTTAAGAAGGAAACTGCGAAACTACTGGCAACGATTGTGGGACCTGGAAACAAATAATAAGTTGCATGTAATAAAGCCAAAATTAGGTTTCTGGCCTCCTGTAACAAAGTCACGCCGGACAGATGTCCTATTCTGTCGCCTAAGAATAGGACACACATTTGGCACGCACAACTTTTTACTCACTGGAAACGAGCCTCCAACCTGCGGTAGATGCGGGGAGAGGCTGACCGTCCTCCACGTCCTGCTGGAGTGTCGGGAAGCCGAATATGAAAGAAAGAAGCATTTTCCCCTTGCATACCGGCAGCACATCCCCCTTCATCCTGTTATGTTACTCGGTGCAGAACCGCTCTTTGACACCAGCACTGTCCTAGGTTTTCTGAAAGATGTTGTATTACATGTAACTAGCCCATACGTTCGTAGCGCCTCCTCTCTATAGAGGATAGCGCTATGATAGTTGTTTCGAATAGCAAATGCCTCTCGTCTCTTGGGTTCAAGGGTTTTGACGAGGCAGTGGTGCCCTTAGAAAATTTTAGCATCTCACATATTTTGTACATTGCATCATTTTTCCCAATACATTCTAGTGTTCATAGTTTTCGTCATTAGTCATCGCCATAATTTTATAGCACGTAGATTTTACGCACTTTACAGCGACAATTTTTAGGCCACTTTACAGCCAAGTCACATCTCCACAATACATCGTCAACATCACCACTTGTCATGGCGCTCTTTGGCCAAACCTGGCCCTTGCGCCATTAAACACCACATATCATCATCATCAGATTGCGACATGCCAGCTTTTTGTGACCGCGCTCAAAAAATGCAGCACGCGAAACGAAACCACGCTTTCAAGTATCACCTCAGAGTGCGGTTATTTAGTTGTGCGGCCACGGCGGCTACCCATCGCGGAGCGCGGGCATTTGCTCCCTTTGGCCATAATCGCCACTGTTCCAATCACCGTGCCATATCCGACGCCTTAAAAAAAATCTAAGTGACCCGTAATACTGCAGTAAACAATACTTTGCTGTTGAATGAAGAATGAGCACAGCAGTATTCTTTTCTTAACCTTTTGTAACACGTGTATGATGAAGACTTCAACGTATTTGTAGATTCCCAGATGACTTTGTCATTATCGACAAACTGAAATTGCAACTAAATGATGTGAGCGAGTACCGGTAAGTTCAACACAAAGAAGTACTGGCATGACGTTTTTGACCTCATTTCATGTTTGCAATAAAGGTTTTCATTCTTGAAACCCTAAACAATTACACAAGCCCCAAAACAGCCCAAATAATTTCCCATGACAGCATTGCTATGAACAAATCTTGGTTTCATTTCCAAGGAGGTAGGCGTATGTGTCATGATGCTGAAGGCGGTCACACGACAGCAGCACATTGTGACATTTCTGCACTTTCCCAGGCTTGCTCAATGGCTGGTAAAGTAATGTAGGCATTCAACTGTAGTAGTGTAGCGCAATATGGCAGAAAAATACACAAACAAAAGAGACAAGCACGGTTGCCACAATCAACTGTTTACTGAGAGGCCATCCACCATTTGGTGGGCATGCAGATCACTGGGGGATCACCATCACATCACTGGGAGAAAATCTACGACACAAGAATGCTTGTGTCAAATAAATGGCATCCCTAAAATCGTGCTCGAGATAGTGCAGGCTTGTGGATGCTTCAATACCGCAAATAGCTAGAGGCATTCTTTTTGATAAAAAAATGCCTCCAGTGCGAATGGTGACATGCTGTTCGACCCCTGCCTAGAATCTTGTAACTCTCTCGTATAATGTAGTTATGAAGGAACACCCGTGGATGTTTTATATCCTCATTTGCTTTCAGTACACATCTGGAAACAGTAAAACGTATAACGAAATTGAAACTTGACAAAGCAATAATATTCACAGAATCTTTAAGACTTGTAAAGGCATTAATTTCTTCACAAAAGCATACAAATCCTGTTTTCATTGAACTTTACTCACTCTTATGCAACAGATATTTGTCACATAGACATGTAATATGCTGGGTACCTGGCCATAAAGGCATCGAGGGTAGTGTACTAGCTGACAAAATGGTCACATCGTTCACATCACTAGCTATTATTCCTTCAACTGCTGTCCCTGTCACAGATCTGAAGCCTTTCTTATGAAAGAAACTGTGAAACCACAATTAGGTTTCTGGCCCTCCGCCACAAAATTGCGGCAAACAGATGTCCTATTCTATCGTCTCATATTAGAACACTTATTTGGGACCCATAATTTTCTACCCATGGCACACGATTTGTGGCCGTCGCCACACGCAATGGAGTCCTACGTCACGTCTGCAGCGTCACTACTCCCACTGCCGAGACGGCTGAAGAAGTGGCCATCGCCCTGGCCACTCTAGATCCCACCTGTCACACCATCGTGTGTGACTCTCGCTTAGCCTTCACTAACTTCAGCAAAGGCCGTATTTCTCCTCAAGCTCTTTGCATCCTCTGCCAGGCGACTCGCTCTAAAGACGGCACGATCTCCCTGACATGGATCCCAGCCCATGCGGGCACTGTCCACCCACACGACCCCACCCTCAGTGAGGTCACCCACTCCATTGCGCGAGGCCTAGTCAACTGCGCCTGAGTCACTGGAGACGAGTTGGATACCAGGGACAATCGGACCACTTATAACAATCTCGTTAAGGCCATTTACCTCAGTTGCTGAATCTCCCCCCCCCCCCCCCCACCTTGCTCCAAGTTCAGCCATGCGCAGGCTACCACCCTGCGTCTGCTACAAACGCGCCCTTTACCTGCCCGCCTCCACCGTATATTCCCAGACGTTTACACTACCCCCAACTGCCGTTGCTGTGGCACTCACCTGACTACGCTTCCGCATATGCTGTAGGCATGCCCAGCACAGTACACACCCAATAACACCACAACCTTCTCGTCAAGGTTGCGTGAGGCTCTGCGGAGCTCCGCCCTCGAAGACCAAACTTGGGCGACCCAGCACGCCCGTGAGGCGGCGGCGAGGCAAGCCTTCGACGTCCCCTCATGGGAGGCTTAGGCCTGGCCATCGTAAAGTGCTGATTCTTTAATAAAAGTTTATTCCTCCTCCTTTTGCTGAAATGAACCTCAAAGCTGTGGTAGATGCGGAGAGAGGCTGACCCTCCTCCACGTCTATACTGGAGTGTCGGGAAGCCGAAGCTAAGAGAAAGAAAAATTTTCCTCTGGCATACCGTTATTGTATCCGACTTCATCCGGCAATGTTTACCAGCAATGCAGTCCTCAGTTTCTTGAATGATGTTGTCCTACATTTTATTGGTCCCGTAAATTCGTAGCACTTCCTCTGTTCAGATAAGGCCACTGCGATAGCAGTATTGTATAGCACATGCCTCCAGGCCCTTGTGTCTCAAGGGCTCAAACAAGGCAGTGGTGCTGTAGTCAATTTTAGCATCAGATATTTTTTGTATATTGTATCATTCTTTCGCAGTGCATCTTAATGCTCATAGTACGCGTCATTTCTCACTACTCGTTCCATAATCTTATTACACCTTGAATTTATGCACTTTAGAGCGACCATTTTTGAGGCCCCTTTACAGCCATGTCACATCAACTTCATAGAACTTATAACTACACTGCGAACTCATTACCGTGGGCATGGCGCTCATTGGCCATACCTGGCCCTTGCGCCATTAAACATCTAACATTCATTCACTCAACTTATTAGGGTGTAAAATAACCTGACGTTCATCACGGCTGCCTGCATGAAATCCCGTGTAAATGCAGCCCGACCTCTGGCCTCTCCTTCAAGCATTCAGGCGGAGTCCTTTCCTTTGCAGCTCCAAGTTTCGCACTTTCAATGAAACACTCCGCCACAGCAAGAACTACCGTCATAGGGAAGCTTGCTGAAAGTCGGCCTGCCTGGAAGTCAAAGGTATTGTATGATATGTGGGCACTAGTTCCAGAGCACAGAAGAACAAGTAGTAGTTTAATGAATGGAAAATGTAGAGACGTCGGCCGGATAATGGAGCATCTGGCCTGCCACTCTACGTAAGAGAAGGGGAAGAGGGGAAGAAAAAGGGTCACAATGGGGGATGATAATGGGAGGAACGAGGTGAATGACACATTACACATCTGCTATTACAGGCGTGAGTGTCAGGCCCGTGTCACCTAGGAAACGTGAAAGTGCACGCATTGTCTCTGTCGTCTGCCAACTCTGTGGCCACAGGCCTAGCAAGAGGTCCTCCGACAGTGGGCCATTGTGTAAATGTCTGCCAATGTCAGTCTTTCTCGCGCAAACTCAGGGCACACCACGAGCACATGTTCTATAGTCTCTACAGCGCCACACACTGAACAGTCCGGGGAGTCTGTCCGTCCAATATTGTGCAAATATTTGCGCGTGAAGGCGACGCCTAATCGCAGTCTGTGTATCAGGCATGTATGAGGGCGTGGAATTCCACGCAGAATGGGAAATTTCATATCGGGATCCAGGCTTTTCAGGCGGACGTGACGAGCATCTGGCTGGGCCCAGTATCTCCTCGTCGCACTCCTCATTAATTCCGACAGGAGGCATGTGATGTCCGGTCTGGAGAATGGCACTACAGTTCGCAAGCCATTGCTGAGAGCGCGCCTTGCTGCAGCATGGGCCATCTCATTACCGTTGAGCCCACAGTGTCCTGGGATCCATTGGAACACTATGCGGTGGTGTTTTTCTTGAGCGTATGAAAGCAGCTCGGTGATCTGCAGGGCCAGAACCTGATATGCGGTGTGGCGCAGGAAGCATCCCAAAATTTGCAGCGCGGGTTTTGAGTCCGTGAAAATGCACCACTCTTGAGGTCTTTCCCCGCAGATGTGGCGAATCGCTTCCCTAATAGCCACAAGCTCTGCAGCGATTGATGTTGAATTATGGTCTAGTATGAAACCTCGAGTCATCTGTTGGGCTGGTATCACCACAGCTGCTGTCGATGCCTTAGGTGATACGGAGCCGTCTGTGTACACATGAGCATATGTCTGGTATTCTGACCAGATGTACGCGAGAGCAAGTTGTTGTAGTCCACTGACGGGAACCAATGATTTCTTTAGTATGCCGGGGACATGTACGCATATGGAAGGTCGAACCATCACCCATGGTGGTTTGACGGGGTGATATGGAAGGGCATAGCCTGTTGTTATGTCGGGTAGATGGCAGCGGAGTGCACTTGTGAAACTGCTGTCCGGTCGCTCATGTAGAACCGACGTCAATGGATGGTAATGGTGTCGTGTCAGTAAGCGTAAATACACACGAAGTGGTTCGTGGGACAGGTATATCGGTAATGGGCATACGTGGGCTTCCTCAATTGTGCCTTCGTTGGAGGCACGCCGTGGCAACCCGAGGCATATTTTGAGTGCCTGCGCTTGGACGCTCTATAATGTCCGTAAGCAGGAAATGCTCAAGTTTGAGAGTATCGGAAGGCTGTATCGAATGTAGCCCACGAAAAGAGACTGCTAAAGTCTTAGTAATGAGCCTTCCGTGGGGCCCCATTTCATGCCTGTTGCGAAGCGAAGAACATGGAAAAACAGATTAAGTTTTTCCTTCAACATACATGCCTCGTCCATGACAAATCGCGGTCAATGATAATGCACAAGAATCTGTGGTGGGAGACATAAGGCATTATGACACCGTTAATGGAGATCGGGTAGCGGCAGACGGATTTGCGCGTGAATGCAACCACAGCACATTTTTCGGCAGGTAAGCGCAAACCCTGGCGCCGTATGTATCGTAAAGTAGATGATACAGCCCGTTGTAATTTCGCACGTAGTTGTGGGCGTGTTGTACCAGAAGCCCAGATGCAGATGTCATCTGCATATGCACTGATGCGGATGTGAGGAGGAAGCTCCCTCACCAAGCCAATCAGTGCCACATTAAATAATGTTGGGCTGAGAACTGCTCCCTGAAAAACTCCGCGGCATACCTGATGACGGTTAGTGTCTCCGTCAGGCGTGGACATGTAAACGAAACTGCCGCTGGGGTAGCTCACAATCCACAGCTAGAGCAGGCCGCCAATACCCAAGTCATCTAGAGCATCGAGAATGGCTTCATGAAGGATGTTGTCGTAGGCGCCTTTGATATCTAGGAAAACAGCGGCGACGAGTCGGCGTTGACGTTTTTCATGTTCCACTGTCGTAACGAGGTCAATGACGCTGTCAATTGAAGAACGACCCCGCCGAAAACCGCTCATCATGTTCGGATAAAGATCATTTCTTTCCAGAAAGCCTTCGAGCCTCGCCAGGACCATTCGTTCCATAACTTTGCCAGCACAGCTGGCTAATGCAGCTGGGCGGTATGAGGTAAGCTCATAAGGAGTCTTTCCAGGCTTCAAGAGAGCAACCAGGCGGCTGATTTTCCACTGCTGCGGAACAATACCGGAGACCAATGTGTCGTTGTAATAATTGAGCAGTGCAGTGTGACTAGCCCTGCCAAGGTGAGACAGAGACGAGTACGAGATCCCGTCAGGGCCAGGAGCAGATGAATGCCGACACGACGCAAGAGCAGCCTCTAATTCGGGCATAGTAAAGAGCATGTCGTAGTGGTCACTTCAGGAAGGTGGCGCGAAAACTTCGAATTGGATAGAGGCTGGTTGAGTTGTGCCCACAATCAATTTGCAGAAGTCGTCCGCTACCTCTACATCATTGCGGCGTTGGTAAAGGGCCACAGCACTGAAAGGGTACCTGTCTTGTGGGGGAAAACGTAGGCTCCTGACTACATGCCAAATGCGTGACAGCGGCTTGCGAGGATCCAGTGATGAGCAGAACTTTCTCCAGCGCTTCCTTCCTAATTTCTCGAGATGGCGCTTTATTTGTCGTGTATCTCAGCCACAAAGGGCGAGATCGTACGTGGATTTCGTCCTTCTATATTTCCTTTCAGCGCGCCGTCGGACTGCGCGAAACCTCTCGAATTCCACGTCGATAGGAGACCCCGATGAAGGTGCACATATGGTCCGCGTGGCCTCACCGAGGGCGGACGTGATCAAGTCTTCTATTTGCGTTGGTGACTCGAGATTCGCACAGGAATTCTCCACGAATGTCTTAAAAGTGGGCCAGTCAGTGCATCGCACATGAGACGAAGTGGTAGGTGCGAACCACTTGACGCAGATATACGTTGGTATGTGATCACTGCCATGTGTTTCCACATCACTGAACCAGCTAATAGAAGACTGTAGTCGTGAGGAAACAAACGTCAGGTCCAAGCAGCTAATATAGGACACGCCACGCAGAAACGTAGGAGAGCCATCATTAATTTTGACGAAATCCTCTGAGTGCATAAAGTCGGACAAGGCTTCGCCTCGGTTATTCATTACTGTACTTCCCCATTGGGGGTGATGAGCATTGAAGTCGCCCACAATAATATGGGGAGCTGTGCAACTCTGGATTGCTGAGGACAGATACGAGAAATCAATGTGATCTCTGGGTGGAATGTAGCCGCCGAGGATCGAGAAGACCCGCCCTTTAAGCGTTAACGTCAAGCAAATGTAGTGGTTCGAGTTATGGTGCTGGAGGACAAGGCGGTAGTGTGGAATATCTCGGCGTATGCACACTAATACCTTGCTGGTTTCATCAGCTTCTCGAGACCACAGCAATACATATCCAGAAAGGCGGAAAGCAGAAGGCATGTTGGGCTCACATATAACAGTCACGGGGAAGCGGTACTTCTGGACGCGCTGTCGCAAGTCACTTAGGCGACCACGCAGGCCTCGGGCATTCCACTGCATCACTACACTGCGACGTATGTGCATCGACACAGAGGAGGGGTTGTGTGGTAGCGCCATAATGAATCACTGCAATGCCGCCAAGAGCGGCTCAATTGCATCGAAAAACTTAACAACAACCCTTGCTGTTGGCGTATTGAGGCCTGAAAGCAGCGTGCGCATGGAATGTAAAAGTTGTTTTAGAAGAACGTTCACCTGCTGGTCTTCCGGCTTGTCCGTAATGTCCACTGGACCGGCACGGACTGATGGACGCGTTGGTTCGACGACTTTGGATGACAGAGCAGGCCATTCCACATCAGAGGAGGTGGATAATGTACCCACATCTTTCTGAACCACCATGGTAATATGGGGCGCTGCAGCAGGCGGCGTCTTATCATTCTGCAGCTCAATACGTTGAGGCAACGGAGCTGAGAGTTGCTGTGACGGCGACTGAGACAGAATAGTGACGTGTGACTCTGGGCGTTGGTGTCGGGAACGACGTTTGCGGCGACGAATAGACGCGGCCGCTTCTTGGTGACTTGAGTGATCTTTTACCACCTTCTTCAGGATAAGCCTCTCGTTCTTCATCCTAGGACAGTCTTTAGCCGTCGCCTCATGAGCGCCGAAGCAGTTGGTGCACTGGACTCTCTCCTTCTTGCAAGTGTCATGGTGGTGTGATCCGCCGCATCGACGGCAGGATATTTCGTTTCTGCAAACAGCACTCACATGGCCAATCCTGTTGCATTTGCGGCATTGAACAGGCTTGGGAACATACAGACGGACAGGATGCCGCACATAGCCCACCTTGACGTGGAATGGGATAGAGTCGGCTTCAAAAACAACTTTAACACACTGTGATCGGCCGAAACGATGAATGTCGACTATCTTGGCCGTAGATTTGATGAGTGTCCGCAGGTCGCTGTCCGTTATTTCAGGGTCTACTTCTGTGATAACTCCAGCGGAAGTCCGTTTTCCGTGAGAGAGATAGAGGCGGACCGGCATACCGCCTAACACTCCAATTTCTTTCAGTTTGTCCACGGACGCCCGAGATTTCACATCTACCGTAAGGGCATTCTTTCAAGCGTTGATTCTGACCTCTTGGACTTGTCCCGGAATCAGCTGGTCGAAGAATTGGGACAGCTGCTGTCTGTTGATGGTATTCAAATTAGCCGTCTCCGTTGTGGCTACGAAAGCCACAGAGAACCCGTCAGGTGCATCAACATTCTCTGCAGGCAACTCCCTCGCTGCTGATGTCCGGCGTAACGCGCCAAGTTTGTCAACAGTTTTTGTAGTCGACTCACCAGCTGTTGATGTCCGGCGCAACTTCCTTTTCAGGCGACGCGATTCAACAGGCGTGAAGCTGCTACTGTCGGAATCCATCTACCTACAGTAAACTTTCAATAATTCAAACTTGGATATTTCGTAGTGTCACTTATTTCAAACAAATTTTGTATTTTTGTTTGACCCACTATGTTTTTAATGTACTTAAATGCCGCTGAATTCAAACTGCAGCATTTGGTTAATTCTGCCAGTTCAAACTTATTTTTATTGCCCGTACCGGAAATATCAGCTGCCTTTGTCACTTCAGCTGAAGATTTGAGTGCATATATCTTTCAAACAGCTGAAAATGAAGCTGATTGCCTGCCTGCAGTTGTCAAAGCTGTCAAAACCATGAGGAGAAAAGAAGTGGTTGCCCTTGCTGGAATAGAAAACATAGTTTAGAAGTCACAAGCTGCTAAAAAGCCGTCAGCAATTTGCAGTTGATTTTAAAAATGCGAATAAATGAATATTTCATTACAGAATAGGCTAATATGTTTCCCCAAGTCATGTTTATGCTTGCATCTGATAATTCAAATGAAATTCTGGGGTCCCATCGAGTAAGAATTATCTGGTCTACTGTATGGTGCTAAACAAAGTGAGCCTCCTGTTTCCTTTGTTGTTGTAGTACACACTGTTTCTTAGCATGTATGTGTGCAAAAGTATTGTCAATGCAAGCATGCGATGTTGCTCATTCAGTTTTGGCCAATGTGCAATAATTGTAAACTGACAGCTAAGACAAGTATGCTTGCATGAGCATGCAGGTTCATATACAGCCTGTTCCTACTTAGGGACTATCAAAAATAATGCAAAGGATAATCATGATTCAACTAACTGATTTTGATCATTAGGCGTCAGCTGTGATGTAAATGTTAACAGCACAGTTAAGAAAACTTCAGCAAAGAACTTAAGGTATTTTAAAACACATGTTGCTTGCATGTTTATACACATCCTTGGATTGTGCCACAGAAATGCACTTGACATAGCCCAGTCACGTGAGCAAGTTTAGTTACCCTTCGAGCGAGTTCACCTCGCTGAGTGTCGCTTCGGTGGCATGGTACTAGAAATCAAATTTAATTCGTAATTCGGGATTGATCACAATGACAATCTACGAAGCCATGGGGTGTCGAAAATGAACATTTGATATGGCTTTGTTTTTCTCGCAAAGGAGCTCGTAACCTTTGAAATCATGAGAAAAAATTTTCTTAGAATTAGTGCACTCTTCAATTTATTTGTTTATTTATTTATTTTTAGCAATTATCATTTATTTATCTTTAGAGCACACGACCACAAGCTGTGATTAAATAGTTACTTTTTCACAAAGTAAACAGGCACGACACTAATATACTCAATTTTGGTGCATAATAGGAGCAACAGGTGGTCAGGTAAATGAAAGTTACACTTTCAACTTTCATAGCCAGCAAGTCAATCTGTGGTATTAACACCAAAAAATCAGTCCTGTACCACTATAGCGTTTCTGGTATTGCTGCCACTACCTCAATTAGGTCAGAAATTTATGTTGTGTGATAAATGCCCATTATCTTAATCAGTAAGCACACTTGATTTTACTGATTTTCACAGTGCCTCTCTTTGTGTTACTTGCAGTAATTACACTATTAGTAGAGAATGTGTACACTTTCTTCTTTTGAATTTTGATACACATGACTCGCTGACCTCTCTGATAACACTGGTTTTTGTTTAGGCATCCAGGAAAGCTGTACGAGGAAGCAAGCAAAGCGCTGGTAGCAAAATACCCCAGTTTGGCTGACAGCACTGGAACTGGATATGTAAGCTTTACTACTTTTTACGTATTGCTGATTTCCACTAAGTAATGTCTGCAGCAGTTCGTCCTTTGATCAGAATTTTTTTTCCTCTAAAGCAAAATATAGTAAGATAGATGGAACATGTTATGTTTATGGTAAAATTTTACTTCCATGCGCGATGTGCCTGTAGTACTGCCACAGTGTTTTTGTTAGTGACGCAGCACTTGATCTCTGAAAAATTACGGTTAATCAGTGACTGCTGTGCAATATCGTTTCATCTGTTGCATTTGGTACTGCACAGAAGTATACCTTGGCCAAATATATTTAGCACATAGCTTTAGTTCTCCCATAACTGCCGCAATTACTAGCGGGTACATTCACATGTAGGCTTTTGATTAGCTAGCATGTGCACTGCCAGCACTCAACATGGCTGGTAATGAGGTCTGTGTTGTTCATCTCATGCACGTGATGTGAACACCTGAGAGAGTATTTGCATGTTACAGTGACCCGTAGCACCTTGCACATGCCCTAACCACTCTGAACATTAATTTGCGTATTTTAATATCTTGATGCATGCTTTAGAATACCCCAGTAAGCAAAACGTTATTGAAAGCAGCACAGTGCTTTAGAAAGAAAATGCACATTTTGTCTTAATGTTTCAGAATGTTTCAAAGCAATGCTATCAACTGGTAGATCTGCCAATTTCTAGCTCTGCTTTGCAGTAATAACCAAAACATATTAGTAACCATATTGTGAGATGTAATAAAATGTTGACATTTCGAACTTTCAGGATTCTTGGAGGGAAGCGTTGTGCTTCAAGTCCAAGTATGAAAGGAGAAAGATAAAGATACAGCGAGGGGAAATTGTGCCTACCAAAAGGACTCCCACAAGTACATTGGCCAGTGGCGAGACAATGGCGAAAAGAATGAAAAGACCTACTGCTGTAAGCATCAGTTGCCTGGCGTTGGCATGTAACATCATTTAATTTGAAAGGTGTCTGTTGCATTTTTTTTTCTTTCTTAGGTTGTTGAAGTGTGGGATGGCGAAGATGAGAGCAGCATCAGAAGCCACATTGCTTCCATGAAAAAGGAGCTTCTGAAACCGAAGGCTAACTTTTCATATGTCACAGATTGCATGTTACGGACATTCAGAACTCGACGGGACTGGATTAAAAAGGAGTGCCCCATCAATCCAGGCTATCACGGATGAATATCCAGCTCAGAAATTAAGCACCATGGTAATTACTACTATGCTTTTTTAAATGTCTTGTTGTATGCTTGGTTACCAAATACATTTCCCCTATTGCATGGGGGTGCAACATACTTTCATACGCATTCTGGCCAGGTTCGTGGACTCTCCTACAGTGTTGCAGAAGGAGGTGAAATAATGCACAGTCATAATAACAGCTCTAATGGCACATGAAAAAATGTTTAAAATCTGGTAATTCAATGATTGTGTTTTATTATTTAGGTTTCACTGTAGCATCGGTGTTACTGTGGAAGTTTTACATGTTCACTATAACTGCCTCTGAATAAGTTTAAGTCATAGTGCACTTATGTTGTGTTTAGTAAGCATAATAGTATTTGGACTGTACTGTTTGCATTCATTGTGCTTCCATCAATCTTTCTTTAACAAATTGTGAGTTTAGTAGTTGCACGAATGCACCATTCTTTAGCGTTCTGAAACACTGCAGCAATTGCAATGACTACGCACATGGCTTGCTGGAATATGAACACAAGCTAGCCTTCTCGGGGTTAAATGGCCGTGTGGCCCTCCAAACAACTCTGTGCTATGTCACAGCTACTTTGGGCAGCCGAACAAGGTTTATCACGATGTTTCATGATAAAAAGAACTATTCCAAGGACTCATGCTCGCTGTTCACTGCTTGGATCCTGTGAGCCGTTAGATAAAAGAGGAGTGGAAGAACATGGTGTCCTTTGATATAGGGTATCCCTAAAATTTCCCCATCATTCATTGTCATGTTAGTTGTTTGCAGAAAGGCACTGAGAAAATCTTTCTCTTATACTTTGCATAATATATTTGTGATATGGAATGCGATGGCTCCATGCAATGCATAGTGATGCCATGACCAGTCCTTGTACGTGCAATGGACTTCTTGGGTGCGATCTTGTACACGTTCCAAAATAGAACGGAGGCGGTCCGTTCCTTAAGTCACGAAATAGCCGGTATGTTCTATTCCGTTCGTACAATAGCAGACGACACGGAATGATTGACAGCAGATCATCATCATCATCAGCCTAGCCACGCCCACTGCAGGGCAAAGGCCTCTCCCATACTTCTCCAACTACCCCGCTCATGTACTAATTGTGGCCATGCTTTCCCTGCAAACGTCTTAATGTCATCCGCCCATCTAACTTTCTGCCGCCCCCTGCTACGCTTCCCTTCCCTTGGAATCCAGTCCGTAACCCTTAATGACCATCGGTTATCTCCCCTCCTCATTACATGTCCGGCCCATGTCCATTTCTTTTTCTTTATTTTAACTAAAATGTCATTTACCCGCGTTTGTTGCCTCACTCAATCTGCTCTTTTCATATCCCTTAACGTTACACCGATCATTCTTTCCATAGCTCCTTGCGTCGTCCTCAATTTCAGGAGAACCCTTTCAGTAAGCCTCCAGGTGTCTGCACCCTATGTGAGTACTGGCAACACACAGCTGTTGTACACTTTCCTTTTGAGGGATAGTGGCAACCTGCTGTTCATGATTTGAGAATGCCTGCCAAACGCACCCCAGCCCATTCTTATTCTTCTGGTTATTTCAGTATCATGATCCGGATCCGTGGTCACTACCTGCCCTAAGTAGATGTATTCCCTTACCACTTCAAGTGGTAAGGGAATACATCCTTAGTGGAAACTCCTTAGTGGAGGCCTCTCGATTGAAATACTATTATTTGGTGATGTGAAGAAAAGCGGTGTATCCCGCCCAGCAGCACGCAAGTCCTCAGCGCTGTCTCCTGACGTTGAGGTATGTGTCGCATGTTTCCAAGGTCGCTCATCTAGCTGCTCGTGTGCATTTGAGTGCATCGCTTAAGCTTGTGTCTTTTAAACGTTACAGCTTGTTTCTTACCTCAAGGATAACATTTAGGCTTCAGAACAGCCCTGAAACCGAGAAGGTAACAAATGATAACGTTTTCTGATTATTCATGCATTATGAACCAAATAATGGCGAGTTTGAGATCAGCACTCTTCTTTATAAACAGACACAATCACAACAAGTCAACCAAGAATCCCAGTAAGCAGCGAAAGCCTCGAGCTTCAGAATCGTCTTCTTGTTTCTACGTGAGAAGCAAACTCACCTTCTTCAAATTGCGCTAATGTTTTTCAGCACAACCAGTGTTTCATACAAAAAAGACGCGCGTTTGTCGACTGGCAATGAAGCTAAGCCGTTATTTTCTTGTAGTGTTTAGTTGTCGATAAACCATTTTCCGTACTAACTTGGCTGGCATCAGTGCTTTCGGTTTTCATGCATGTATTTCCTGCTATGAGGTCACGTAGGCTGCAATTCACATATCAAGCTAACCATAAATTCAACTCATCCCCTTACAGAGCTCTGCGGTTACCGTCTCCCCTTTCTTATATATGAAATAGTTTCATGGAGAAGTTCTCGGAGTGGGCGAAAGTCGCATTTGCGTGCTTACAACATTTGATTGGCCGCGAGCTTTCAAAATTTTTCCGTGTGCGACTGGACATTAAGCTCTCAATATTTGTAACAAGGGCGCATCAATGTCACATCATAATTGTGCTGCCTGATAACTATGTGAAGTTACACAGCAGGCGTATTTCCTAAATGAGGCTACGCAGCTAGATTCTGCAACCGACGTTTTCGGGAAACATTATTGCACAATAGCACTTACTTTGGGATGGGAAGGCACCATAACGGCATTCAAATGTTTTATTGCATGAACATATATCTAACCATTTCCCTGTCGTAGTGCTTCATATTCACTTTTGAATATTCTAAATGTTGCCCAAAGTATAAACGTCTTCAGCACCATCTGCATCGGCCCACATACACAATAAAAGAAACAGAGGAATATAATGAATACGGAAAAATATTGGGGTAACTTGAGAGCAGAGTTTAGGAAGAAATGCGGCGCGTCAAAATGGCACTGCCTAATGCCCCAACCACTGGCACGCGCTGGAAAGCTTCGGCGCGAGCCGAAGGGTCAAATGCGTCAACGCGTCGGTCGCAAACGCGCTGAAGCGGAACGTCGCGCAGCGATTACGCCTTCTGCCGATGCTTGAAGTTTGCCGACGCACGGCGAAGCTGCGCCGGCGTGCACCAATGAGAGGCTGCGACGAGTCGCAGGCGTCAACCAATCGGAGGCTGCGGAGACTCCGCTACTAGGCCTGACATGGCCGCCCGTACCTGCCCGTACGAAGGCGACGGCACCAACGATCGTCCGAGTTCCTTCGGCGTACGACGCGCGCGACAGTGTTCCTGAAAAACAGTGTTGTAATAGTATGCCGACGACGACACGACCGACGACTGTGGGTTGTGGCAGTGCGACGTGGATCCGAAGCGACTTCGAACGACGCCGACTAATCCAACTTGCCCACTGGGTTCCGCCGGGCTCAGTGCGATCGTCTGCTAAAACAGCCAACCGAATCACGATTACCGCAACGTCCGTGCTTGTTGTGTGTGCATTTTGTTGTGCTCAAAACGAATGGAAACATGTTTACGAGTTCCGAAGTCTGGATAATCAGCACTCGCCTATCGCCGATGTTGTTTACGTTACGCGTAGGCCTAGCGGGTCCATCGAGTTCGT
This sequence comes from Dermacentor albipictus, assembly GCF_038994185.2. Lineage (NCBI taxonomy): Eukaryota > Metazoa > Arthropoda > Arachnida > Ixodida > Ixodidae > Dermacentor > Dermacentor albipictus. The sequence goes on along the minus strand of NW_027225569.1, from coordinate 5,441,880 downwards.
AACTGGCGAGTGAACGAACTCACCTGAGAAACTCTGCTGAAAGAAATGAATTTTCAGTTCCGTTTGGTGTTGCAGTGATTTAAAATATGCCACTCTTGACTTCGTGTGACCTGTGATGTGGTGAATGAACCGTGTGGAAGTTGGGTTGGTCAACCGCGGCGTGTTTCGTGTGGTGTCGGTTGACTCAAGTTTAACGGGCAAGCTCTGCGCTGTTTCCAGTGGTAAAGATAACTTCCGCCGAACTATTGGAAGTACTTACATAATCAGCCGTGCCGCCTGATTCAGCTGACACTGCGCTCTTCTATTCGGCATGTGAATCCAGTTCAGTACAAGTTCACTGTACTCAATCACTAACTTCTCTCTAGTGCGTCCGTCTTTTGGGCTAGTTGGGCATAAATCGCTCGTGTAGCAATCAAGAACACTGACGCACTGAAGCATACGTGACAACACAGTCATGTTTGAGTCAGTGTGTCGTTATAGTTGAGCACTGCAAAAAGAAATTATCTGTTTGCAACATGTGCCCTGTGTGCAGTGCATAGCAGGACCTGCATCATGCAAGACCTATGCATGTAGCAGCGTATATCACGATTGCTTCGATGCCCGCTTCAGAATCAGCAAGTACTGAGTCAATGAAACTGTAATTGATTTTTTATCTCACTTTTTGCTTATGGAAAGTGTAGATGGTGTGAGTGCATTGTGGGGAAGGTGAAAAGGTGTCATCAGTGTTTTGTGCAGTCAGTATGCTTAAACTGCTGGAATCCATTCAGCCTCTACTAAAATGTTTCTTGCTGCGATACTATAGATTGTAGTCAGGACAAAGATCTACTCAAAACCAAGTTACTAATGCATCTGCGCAGAATGTGTTTGATTAACAAGTTAACACTTCCACAACAACAATATGCCGATGCACAGCATGTGTGCTTACAATAAATACATTCCGTAAAGGTGAACGACTGGGCCTACAATATCAAACTTTGTAGTAGCACCGTAAAAAGTGCTGCCATGCATATCAGCCACAACGAAACTGCTGCACGTCCAACCTTCTTCCTTGGAGGCACTTCTATAAAGACTGTTCGGGCCCTTCCCATTCTGGGTGTAGCATTTAGCTGTTCTCTCAACTTTTCCACATATGTCACCAGCACTGTATGTAAGCACCGGCCCTTTCTTGGGTTTGTGTCCCGTGTCTCCCTTCCCTGATGACCTAAGGTTTTCCGAGCACTCTACACTTCTATCATTCTGTCACGACTTGAGTACTGCTCATCAGTATAGTTCCCGTACCAAACTCGCGACGCTAACAAACTTAAGCTTGTTCAGCGCCGGACAATAGGCACCCTTTACTCCCGTCTTTTCGGTTGTCACAAGCTCATGCCAGCCTTCGAGGATTGCCTCCAACCCCTCAAGTAGCACACTCTGCAATACCAACGCAACATTGCACTAGTCTATACTGCAGGGTGTTTGATGTCTCTCTGGACAGCACTAATCTTTCTTCAGTTTGTCTGAACAAGTGGTCAGCACAGCCCGAGCCCTCATCACGCCTCTATGGCCCGACACCACAACTCCATGATTATATCTGGCTTGCAGAGCTTTCTCTCCACACCCCTGGCGATTTGGATTCTCCTTCCTTGGAACCAGACTTCGTTGGCACTCCTGTGTGTTGTGCACCTGTCAAATGTGTGCGTGTGTGCCGTGCTGTGTTATTGAGCAAGTGTGTGTGCACACGGAGGGGAAGGAAGTCTCTTCTGCATCCTGCAAATTCCTGCTTTAGATGGCTGGTTATCAGATGCTCTAACATACAGGCATCAGCCTTCTTTTTAGTCTAGTGTGCCAAGTTACCACTAAGATTATTATTATTATTATTATTATTATTATTATTATTATTATTATTATTATTATTATTATTAGATTCATCACTTTGACCAGATTGATTGTGTTGAAGCCAGCGTGACACATAATTCAAAATATTTCTGGGGCTTTGTGGGCTCTCTCTTCTAAAAGGAGTGCCAAAGATGTACGTCTTTTTCATGAAAATAGTGGTGTTGTCTCGAACACTGCTGATGCCTTTGCAGAACATTTCTGTTTAATATATGGTGTGAAATATGCTTCAAGTAACCTTCCTTTTCAGTCTGGCGCAGTGTATGCTAACATTCAATGAAAACCTCGTTTCCAAGTATATGAAGTGCCCTAAACTTTGCCTTAAACTTTCCCTTTCTTGTGGTGTTGATGGTATTTCCTCCACAGAGCTTAACCCTTTGAGACACCGTCTACACAATTGGGCACAGCAGGAGCGTGCATCAATAGCAAAAGCACTGATGAAAGTAATGGTATTTAAAATGTGTTTCATACATTTGAAACACTTATTATTGGAACTGTACTGCAATTTTGAATAATGTGCAGAATGTTTTAACAAAATGAGTGGGAAGGTAGACGGCTGGGTGTTGTTACTCTGTGTCAGTATGTTGTATGTAGCGGGTTCACTTCTTTCATTGTTTTTTACAATGTCGTGCACCAGGCATAATTGTCAAGTGGCTGGATAAGTGCTTTTCAAGCTTTTCAAAACACGAAATAGTACATGTTTTCATATTTTGTGTTCCTGTAGTGAGTTTTCGCATGGAGTCGCAATTTTGTAAACTTGACAAAACTCGCTAAACAATTGAAAATTCTTAACATTTGCTGCAGCTGTACACTTTCTACGATTCTGAGAATGCAAGAGATGTGGTGAAAGCAACTTTTCAATCAATGGGATAAAGTGGTGTCTGAAAGGGTTAAGACGTATGGAAGCATACTTGTTCCTCGTTCTCACAAGCATCTTCAATAGTTCCCTAAAGTCTAGTACCTTTTCTAGCACTCGAAAGGTAGCATGAACATTGCCCATGCAAAAATCAGGTGCTAGATGTGCAGTTACTAACTGCCGACCTATATCTATCCTCTTCAGTGCGTCAGGTGTTTGAATCTATATGGGATTCCTCGCTTTCTGTTAGGGCTAAGAGCATTTTAATAAATGAACAGCATGACTTTGTGTGCCGACATTTCAGTCTGTCATCAGTGTTCACCACTGCATCGACTTCCAAAAAGACAATTTTTCACTCTCAAACTTGTGCAGAAGCAATAAGTACTCTTAAATGCTTCCAACACTATGGCGTTAAGTTATATGCACAAAACGCACCATGTGAAATTTTGATACACCCTACGTGATGCTCCACTTCTTAGGGTCGATGAAATGAAAGATCTTCGTGTGTACTTCGACAAAATGCTAAGCTTCTCTTCACATAGATAATTACACAAGATGCCCTTCACGCTCTTGGAATTGCATGATTTCCACTCACCTGTTGTGTTTCTGAAATTCTGCTGTGTGCCTCCAACTACTAGAGTATGCTTCTGTAGGAGGGGGGGGGGGTGCAATGAGCAAATCTAATTCTAACCTCATTGAACGCATCCAGAATAAATTGATATCTATCTTAAAGCACCACTTTTGCCATTCTGGCGACCATAGTTGAGCCTTCTCAAGTATACTTCAACTCGCACCTCTAGATTCAAGTCTTAATAAATCACACCTTTTGTTCCTGTATAAGGTGGTCCATGACATTACACATTCCTTAAAGCTTCTTGATCATATGCATTTGTTTGTGCCGCAATAGTATACCAGGTAGCATTCCACATTCGTTGCCTGGGCTTGTTACAAGATTGTGCTAATAAGACTCGACTCCAAAACATACTTCAGAGTTCATTTCCTGTGTTTTGTGTATCTGTAGATAATCATGTAGGATTAACTCCCTTTTACTTTTCCGCGTTTCCTTTTTTTCCTATTTGTTTCTCTATCTTCCATTTTTTTGTCTACTACATTCATGTTTTCTGCACATTTTGTCTCACATAGTGCTCGTTAAGTGCACCTGTGCAAAGGTTTTCTAGCTGTTCCTGGGCACTACAATAAAAATTTGAATGATTGATTATTATCGTAGTATAAAATTGTGCTGTTTAAGTATGTACTAGTATACTATTTCAGTGCAGTAGCTTTTGTGCAATTAAAAAAAGGGCATGAATTAAGAAGAGAGAGAGAAAATGATAAATGAAAGGTAGGGAGGTTAACCAGGACTGAGCCCGTTTGGCTACCCTACACTGGGGAAAGGGAAAGGAGGACGGAAAGATTAAAAGAAAAGAAAGCCCACTGGGGATATCAGTCGGTCACTCAGTTTGGATCACAGACGCTGACTCAATCCGATATCTTGCAAATATCGCAGCAGCGCTTTTGTGGCCTTTTGTAGCTGCGACATGCGAGGGCATGGTCCCAAGATCTAGTTCAAGGTGAACGGCTTTCCATCTAGCTGATTGAGAGCTGTGCAGAGGTCTTGCCTTTCATCTTCAAAAGATGGGCAGTAGCACAGTAGGTATTCTATGGTTTCCTCGACACCGCAGGCATTGTACTCGGCGCTATCAGCCATTCCAATCAAAAATGCATATGCATTGGTGAATGCGACGCCCAAGCGTAAGCGGCACAGCACTGTTTCCTCATTTTGCGGAAGACCTGGTAACAGCCGCAGTTGCATAGAGGGATCGGGGGAATGCAATCGATGTTGAGTGAATTCAGGTGTGTGCCACTTTTCCAATGTCAAAAGAGTGCGCTAGCTTGCCTAAGTGTTGGGCTGCGTCAGTCCGTGATAAAGGTACAGAAATAAGGGTTGCTCCTTCGTGGGCTTTCCTAGCAGCTTCGTCAGCGAGGTCGTTGCCGGAGATACCGCAATGACCAGGCAGCCACTGAAACACGACGTCATGTCCTTTCATGATCATGTGATGGTGCATTTCTCGTATCTTCGACACGAGTTGTTCACATGACCCGCGACGAAGAGATGACAGAAGACATTGTAAGGCCGCCTTTGAATCACAGAATATTGCCCACCGATTAGCCGGTTGGTTATTAATATAATCAACGGCACCTCGGAGGGCAACAAGCTCCGAACCGGTCGATGTTGTCAAGTAAGAAATCTTGTATTGGATGCTTAGTGATCGTAATGGTATAACCACTGCGCTGGTGGAGCTGGTCTGAGTAGAAGAACCATCCGTATATATGTGGACTCGATCAAAGTAGAAAGTGTGCAAACAATCTAGAGCTGCTTGCTTCAAGGCCAAGGTAGGCAGGACGGTCTTCTTTCTTATCCCTGGAACCGTAAGACGCACTTGAGGTTGTTTTAAACACCACAAAGCTGAGGTTGAACATGCTGAGGGTGTGAAGCCCGATGGTAAGGAGGCACGATGGATGCTGACCTTGTTGGAGAAGGACGCCTGTGGTCGTCGTTCTGGCATGAATTAAGAAAGTGCAATAATATGCTATGTGCCTGATCATATGCATTGTGCTATTAATTTCTTCTGAGTTTTAATAATGGCTGGCTACTGTATGTAGTGTTGTGCAATAAAATAATATGCCACAGCAATTATTGCGTGCCTTGCAGAACAAATTGAATATATATTTCTCAGTCAAAACATCATGGCAGGCTGAAAACAATAAACTGCAATTTTTCTTTTCGTGGTGACGAAGTGTGTAAATTGTGAAAATAACCTGTTTATATATTTCTGACGCTATGCAAATGAGCTGCTCCCATACATTCGAATAAGTGCTTCAATAGTATGACTTGGCAAAGGGCAACGAAAGACTCCTATCAAAACCCTCTAATTCTCAAGCTTGTATTATCTGACGGTATGTCATTTCATTAATGTAAAAAAAGGCAAACTTGATATGTGGAAACCAGTTACAATATAACATTGCCTTTGCACTGTGAAAATGTTTTGTAGCAATACACTCAACGTGAAGGCCTCCGGATGCGGTGTTGATGCATCAAAACAACCTAGAATAATGGAGGTGCTCCATGGGCTAGATTTGGCTGAATCAAGAATTGGGGGGAGACAAGATACGAATTACATACATTTTAGCTATTCTAGTTTTTCTTTTTTTGTGTGAGTGCTACAGGTGTTTAAATTTCGCTTTGCTGATTTTCTCAGAACCCACTTTTTCACGTTTAATTCTCTCGTGCACCAACAAGCATAATTATATTAACAGGGATGCTTTATCTGTATCCGGTTACCGTATTTCACCGGCTAAAAAATGTTAAACGTTATCGCTCGGTGCAGGATGCGCCTGAACGTATCGCAAGTTTCGCGAATGCTATCGATGGCTCTGTCTGTGTTCGACGAACATTGCTAATCTGATTGCATACGCGACACGAATTGTGTTGTAGTTTCTGGAAGGCGCGCGGGCACCAGCGAAGAGGCTGTAACTTTCGACGACTGACGTATGCAAACCGACGCGCTTGACCCGCAGATGAGATTTTCTACGATTGCCGACATTGCTCGCCGCTATTGTTGCGATTGAGCCGGCACTATTCATTTACCGTCACTACTACGTGGCAATATTTCCAACACAGATTTTTTTCAGTCATACATTGCACGCCTCATTCTTACATAGTTGGCTGTGCAATGAGCTACCAAAAAAATGAAATGGTGCAACAGTTTTTTATATATGGCATCGTCGTGCAGGTGTTTGCAAAGCGATCTTGCAGACAGACGACGCGCGTGCGCTGATGTCGATATTTTGTACACTATTGTTACTTCAAAAATAAAAACAAACTTGCGGCAGGTGTATATTCATTATTAAAACGTGTTTGTTATATCTAAAAGCACATACAGATCACTAACTTATTGTTTCAAGCTTAGTTTGCAGCAGGCTGTTTTAGGCCGAACTTTGACAGATGAAGACGGAAAAATTGGAGGACGCTTAAGCTTCGCCTTCAAGAGTGGAACGCGATAGCGTTCCCGTCGACCCGCCAATGGGTGTAAGACAATGGGCTACAGGGCAGCCATCACTTACGAGGCGCCCCGCATCAGACGCGGTGAGCGTCAAACCATATGATCGAGCAACGCGGCGTTCGGCGCAGCAACGAAACGTGCGCCTGAGCAAGCGGAGCGAACCAAAGAACTCGGTATCCCGGAGGGGGAAATGATGCACGCCAGCCAAACGCCGTGATCGGCACGGGCAGAGAGATAGAGAGATAGTGATCTAAAGAAAGGAAGGACGCTTGATTCTACAGAGGGAGCGAGCCGCGACAGCTCCAATGCGCGCGTGGCGTGCCATCTGTCGGGGCAGCGCCGTACATGGAGAGGAGGGGGTCTTCTGTGTTTGCCGCAAGATGGCTCTCCGTGTGCGGAAAGCGCAGAAGAAATGCAGCGAAACGCGCTTCGCTACTCGTGTATTTGCGACTTCTGTAAGTTACATGTTCATAATTACCGATATACACCACAGTATAACTTTCCACGGCTCGTTTCGAAGGCAACACCGCATTCACTAGAAGCGCGTTTGAACCTTTTGGAAGCATCGAAATCGTGGCTGAGTGGTAGCGTCTCCGTCTCACACTCCGGAGACCCTGGTTCGATTCCCACCCAGCCCATCTTGGAAGTTGCTTTTTATTTATGGAGTGCATGCCGTGATTTATCGCTCACGGTCAACGCCGCAAAACGCTGACGCCGACACCAACACCGACGCCGACGACACCGGCTTTTCTGCGACACGAGCTCCTTAACGCTTTCGCGTTAATAGTCCAGCAACAGTGCGCCACAGCCGAGGAGCCAGCTTCGGAGCGCGTCTCCAGTGGTTGCGCGCCCTTTCCCTCCAGCCGAAGCGAAGCGACGCGTTCGCTTGCCAGCGCGCGCCGAAGCTTTCGGCGCGTGCCAGTGGTTGGGGCATAAGAGTTAGACACCTAAACACTTTCCCGAGATCCTAGTAACGCCTTGAAAAAAATTATTGTTTTCTTCAACTTCAGAAATTAGTGCCAGATTATGGTATATATATATATATATATATATATATATATATATATATATATATATATATATATATATATATATATATATATATACGTTCGAAGGGACAGTTCAGTAGGTCTGGCGCTTACTTAGGGCAAAGTGGTGACACGTACGGAAAAATAGCATTTTCTTCCAAACGTTTCGGCATTATTGGACAACACTGAAAATATACTTATTTCTGCTGCAACAAAAACATTTAAAATAGATAGATTGCAGACGTCAAGAGAAGACGCACTTATTCGTGTCCGGTGGATGCCAGAAACAGTGCTGAAAAATGCCGTTCTTTACCTCCGTGCCTGGTGGCACTCGCAATAAGCGCTCTTTTCTCGTACTCATCCCCTGCACAGTCTTGCGCAGCAATATGAGTGGTAGCAAGAAAGCCTTTTTTCTTGACGCCGAAGTTAACTCTTAGGTCTGTGAACAGCCGCTTTGCCCTTCGCTTAAGTAAGTGCGCCAGCTCGACAGCTTCTCTGTCTGGCACACTTGACGGACAGGCACATCATCGCTGGGCTACAAAACGCGTCGCAGAAGACGAACCAAAGCCCTGATTCACAAGATGCTCTTACGCTTAATTTGTACCTACGATCGAGCTCCAGTTAATCCCGATTGCGGACATGCCAGCGAAGGCGGCCGGCCAGTGGCAGAGAGAACCTACGAAAGAAAAGCATTGTGAGTTGGGCCCCAGGTCCCTGACCCGAGTCAGAGAAAGCTGGTGTTCCGAGATCCGTACGGATCCCTTCTTTTGAATCACAATAAACTACTTCACGAAGGCTTTCGCTTCACAAATACAAAAATTTACGTTGTATGCACATCATGTTTTGTTGAGCCAATGTAAAGTGTCTATAGCGCTGTGACATACCATAGAAACAGAGAAACTGCGACCCGGCAAGTTAACACCATGGGGTCATTTGCGCCTCTTATTTTTCATCACGGAGGGCGAATTTATGACGTTTGCCATGTATGGGCTCTCATTTTCCCCTGCTGGTTACAATTCCCTGTCGCGGTGGATATACTATGATGATAAAGCTGAAGTAAGTACAAAGAGCTAGAACAGTTGGGGAATGTCCTAACGAACTAGACCTGGGGCGTCGCAGAGCGAGCTGAGAAAAAAACATCATTAAACAATCAAGGCAATAGTAATTATCCCACCCCCACGTCCAGAGGCTCATATGTGGCTTGCATCATTTGCCAATCCATATAAGAGAGGACAAGAAAAACACAAGCATACTAAGGTTAAAAACATACAGCGTTTCAAGTTAATACTTGAAAGGAAAGCGTTAAACTCAACGACATTGTAAGTTGTATGAATGGCGGTACAAAAATATTTTAAGGTGAATAATACACCATGTAACTAAAAGCATAATAAGGTAGGCTGCTTGTTGCGGAAGTAGAATGTCTTCCAATTCCCCATATTGACTTGAGTTCTTCTCTCTAATCGTACTGTTTATATGAGTCATTCTATGTGACTCTTGCGAGCACATAGGTCTGCCGAATCTTCTTTGAAACGTTATTATGTAAAATGGTTCTTTTATTCATAGTAATGAATGCATGCTATGAGCAGCCTTTAGCTATGTCAATTTCAAAAGGTAAATGTCGAGGTTTTAAACGATAATTTTAACCGTAACTACCCGGTCATGTGCTAATTGACCGGGGTTGTTGGAAAAGTATGGGAGAGGCCTTTGTCCTGCAGTAGGCGTAACCAGGCTGATGATGATTATGATTTCAACCGTAACTCCCAGCTACGCACGCGTGAACGCAGTATCACAAATCCCACCGCCGCAACCGAAAATAGATCTCGTTATACAGTAGACACGTTGTGGAGCTACGTGGTTCATAGCTTTCAAAAGATGAAGCACCAACAGTAACAGCAGTGACAGCAGTGACAACAGGGACAAAGACAGGAGTGCCTTGTCCTGTCTGTTCCTTCTTAGTGTGCTGTCACTGCTGGCGCTTCATCTTTCGATCGCAGTGCAGATAGCATTACTACAGTGTTGCCACGGTTTGTCCTTCGGAGCACTTGTCCGTTCTCCGAACGGATTGGAGATTACCACCAGCTCCATCAAGTGGCTCGTCGACGTCGCGGTAACAGAGCCTTTTTGTACGACAAGTCCTTTGCTCCCTGCACATTCCTGTCTCAAGGCGCCGTCTCACTAATTGCTTTCATGGCGGCGCGCCACTGTCGCGTAATTAGGCCTTCGTATCAAATGTGCGAAGCCATGTATTAAGATGAAAACGTTGACCGCGCTGCAGCGGGAGCAGTTCTGGCTATGCGAGGGCCATTCCCGCCGAATATTACATCTGCAGCGAGGAGCACTGGAACCGCCTCGGTGTGATCAAGAAGGAACTTCCTCTCCTTTTTACATGTCAGCCTAAATCAGTTTATCTCATCGTAATCCTTTGTCACTAGCGATTCACGAGGTATTTATCAGTCCGCCAGTCTCACCTTCCCCCTTATTAGGCAGGATAATAAGCAGTACAATTTTCATTGCTACCATGTTTCCAGAAGCACGCTACTTGAAACACCTCGACAAATGCGAATGGAACGCTCGAATTAGGAACGCTGTTTCTTTAACACTATTTCGATCGGGCAGATAAATTAATGGGCTACAAGCCTCTCTTTGGGCAATTTGCGGATATTGCAATGTGACGTGGGATGACTTATGATGGTAGTGACATCAACCAGCAGTTCAGAAAAGTAGTTCTGCTACTCAGTAGCGTCTCAATCTATAATGCCCTCTGAGAGATGAGAGTATAGCGTCACTCGGTTGCCCAGCAGGTGACACGGGCACAGGCGGCGTTTTTGCTACTTATGGGGCATGTTCAGTGATTGCTATTCAAAAATTTTTCATTTCACATGTATCATTTTCGCCGCTCTGATGCGCCTTATGCTACAGAACGTCGAAAGCAAAGAGAAGTTAGCCAGTCGGCAAATGTGTAACCGAAGCAAGCCGCAATAGTATGAACACAACGTTTCTTTGAGCGTCTGAAGCGGTCCCGTCTCTAGGTAGATTGAACGAATAACTTGACGCAGCTATTTCATTCATACATGAACACTCTGAAATGTGGAAGGAAGAAATTAGATTTCCTGACACTTAACTTCCACGTTCCGCAAGAAGCATGCGGAGAAATTTTGTAAATAGCAAGGTAATTCATGTTATTAGTTTATTTAGCGAATGAGTCGCTTTGGTTTTTATACCAAGTGCTGTCCGCATCACAATTAAATCATCAGCAGCGAGGTTTTTGAGAGTAAACTTGTATGCCTTGTTCTAAAAAAAGTTTTTCCATTTCACTCTATAACTGGCCAGTTTACAGAAATAAAACCATTGGACATTTCCCAGCAGTCAATACATTTAATAGCTGTTGGCATGCCAAATACAGCCTGTATTCATAATTATACTAGGTCTACAGGAAGCCGCACTGCAATGTTACACTGGCGTGTAATATTTTATTTGAAGTCCCACTTGTCTCGTTCGCGATAATTGCTTAAAGGCAGGCACCACGCCCGAAACGGGAACAGAAACACGCGACAGCATCCAGCAGAACCGAAGCCCCCCGAACAGCGCAGCACGCATCGCTTACTAAAATGCGCCTCTTTACATTTATCCTTCGCCATCTCGGCTATGTGAATGGTGCCGCAACCGAGCCTCGATACTGGCATCGGCCGGTGCCAAGAGTTGGTCCGGCGAGTGGCAGGATTAAGTGGTCTCGCATGCGACGGCCCCATCTATTCGGCGGCCTGTGACCGTAGCGTTGTCGCGATTCGGTCTATCCATTTTGTTTCGTGCGCAAATGTCGTGCCTTTGCAGAGGTGCTGCATCCTCCAGTAAGCCTGGGTAGTATGCATATTTATATTGCTGAGGCCACGTTGCATTCTGCTTCTTGCGTGTTCGTGCCTCTTGTTCACGCTGCTTAAACTCGGCACTCTCGATTTACGAGGTGGGATTCCTCATCGTGTGTTCCTGCGCGACGGGGACGTTAAAATAAATAACTTTGGATTTTTCGGCTAGCATGGCTTTGGATTGCATTAAATGACCATTTTTTTATTTTGTGAAGTTACCGCAAGGAACAGAGAACACTTGAAGAAACGGATAACATGATATCGACAAGGCGCATCATCGAGTAAGATGTGAATATCTCTCGGATGGGACCAAATACGTGCAGTGGCGCCTCATCGGTGCTTTTTCCTCCTCCGGCTACTCTGGACTCTATCTTAAAATGCTGATTAGGTTTTCTGAAATTTTCTCTAATTGTTGTGAGCTCTCAGGCATTTTAAGTCGTTAAGAAGGGGTTCGCTGACCCGGCTCTCGGCACGCTGTGACGTGTTCTTTCGCTCGGCCTCAACAAACGACATAACACTTTTCAAGTGCGGTATTTGAATGGGACCAATCCAATTGACTTGTAGGCTGCGTCGCTTGGCCGCTTTACTTTTTGCTTAGGCATGAGCACTCAATCTGTTCCTTTCGCGCTGATCACACTCGAGATTACGTCGCTTCTCCATCGCCAGAGGCACTCAAAGACGCATTAGGTTTCCGTGTAGGAATTCTCGCTGCTTTTCACTTATTTAAATTTGAGGCTGCGTGTTGAATTCCGGGCACTAGCAACGAAAGAAGGACAAGAAAGGAGAGAGCACTGCCTGCCGCCTTAGATATGGAAAACTTGCGCCCCGTGCTTCCCACCTGACGCAATTCCAGCTTGTGAGTTAGGAAAAGTCCGGAACAGCGCGCCGTAACGATAAGCACAGCTGAGGCATCCAGTTTCCTCAATGCATAGCTACGACACGGTAGCATGCAATTTTGTTGCGCCGATCCCGTTTGTTTTATGGTTTTTCACAGCGTATTTTTTTTCTTTTTTGAAACTCTTGAGTTTCTGTAAATGGAGACTGATAGTTGGATAAGGTGGTCGAAAGCACGTCCTCTTCCTTATCTCTTGTCGAAAACATCGTCATTAGAAATACATTAGCGCTAACGGCGAAAGCCTGATAGGTGCCGAGCGGTGAGCTAGCGAAGGGGGCCGGTAGCGCAGTAATCGCACAAAGGCGATGCCGCCGCTGACACCGACCGTCCGCCGTGTCGGGCCCCCCTGTCGCACCTTCGAGGGTGCTGCATTCTTGCGGGTTCGGGACCGGGCCGGTAATGCTTTTCCGTTTCGAGTGAGATTACTGCCGAGACAAGGACGGCTACCGAGATCCCACCGCTTTCTCTCCAGGTGCTTTATATGGGAAGCATAGCTAGCCTGTATATTTAAGCGTATTTTTATCTGCAGCGCGGTGGTATACGGACATCTTCTTCGACGGCTTTCGGTATATACCGCAGAACGTCCTTACGCTTGCCTCCACAGAAACCGCGTTGCCGGTTGACGCCGTTGATAGTCCCACGATAAGATGCCACCACATTACCCCTTGCTTCGGGGCCGCCCGGCTCCAGTTACTGTCTACCGCTCAGTGCTGTATACGCCCTGTGCGAACAACGCAGCTACGGTTCGTATTAACGCGATAGCGTTAAGGAGCTCGTGTCGCAGAAAAGCCGGTGTCGTCGGCGTCGGGCGTCGGCGGCGTTGACCGTGAGCGATAAATCACGGCAGGCGCTTCATAAATAAAAAGCAACTTCCAAGATTGGCCCGGTGGGAATCGAACCCGGGTCTCCGGAGTGTGAGACGGAGACGCTACCACTCAGCCACGAGTTCGATGCTTTCAAGCGGTGCAAACGCGCCTCTAGTGAATGCGGTGTTGCCTTCGAAACGAGCCGTGGAAAGTTATACTGCGGTGTATATCGGTAATTATGAACATGTAACGTACAGAAGTCACAATTACACGAGTTGCGAAGTGCGTTTCCGCTGCATTTCTTCTGCGCTTTCCGCACACGCAGAGCCATCTTGCGGCAAACACAGAAGACCCCCTCCTCTCAATGTACGGCGCTGCCCCGACAGGAGGCGCGCCGCGCGCGCATTGGGACCGCTGCCAGGCGCGTCGCGGGACTCCCTCTCCCCTGACGACGCTTCGCCGTGCTCCCGGTTTAGATTACTATCTATCTCTCTGCCCGTGCCGATCACGACGTTTGGCTGGCGTAGATCGTTTCCCCTCCGAGACACCGGGTTCTTTGGTTCGTTTCGTTCGCTCAGGCGCACGTTTCGTTGCCGCGCCGAACGCTGCGTTGCTCGACGCTCACCGCGTGATAGGTGGGCGCTAAGTCCGATGCGGGGCGCATCGTAAGTGATTGCTGTGCCGTAGCGCATTGTCTTATACCCCTTGGCGGGTCGACGGGAACGCTGTCGCGTCGCACTCTTGAAGGCGAAGCTTAAGCGTCCTCCAATTTTTGCGTGGGCGACTCGATGGGGTAGACACATTGAGACGCACCTATTAGGTTGAAGAGAGGGCTCCTTCTATCGCGATGACAAACCCGGTTGTTAACAGATAACGCCTCAGAACTTCGTTCACTTCCATATTCCATAAGCGGGCATCACACACACAAACACACAATCATCCGTCAGACACTACAAGTCTGTAGCGATCAATGTTTAGTCGCACAGTCGCTATACTTGTCACCGGCAAAGAGTTTCAACAAGGCAGATGTTTATGTCGCCGCAGTGCTCCCTTTGAGCATTGGAAAAGCCACGTTGGGTAAAGAAGCCATGCGATGTAGAGAACAATAAGCTGGACTGATTTTCCCTATTTCCAGGTAGAACAAAAAACACAAAATGCGAGCGAAATGAGTTTTCGAAGAATCATCTTATATCGATAAATTAGAAGAAGCCTTGAATAAAGGGAAAATCAGACATCCACCCATTCGTTGTTCTTTATTCATTACTTTATTAGACCTTTCATTACTTTATTATTTACCTTTATTCATTACTTCTCTCCACCTTGTGGGTTTCCGCAGAACTACTACGTCCAAGAAGAAGCCTTCTTTACGAAAAGGACGATCACATACTTTCATTCACTTTACATTAATATTAGTAACAAGATTTACGTAATTCTATGAATCTTGGTGGTTGCTCAGTGGCTATGGCGCATTGTGGTTGAAAAGGACGTCTCTGGTTCATCACCCGATAGCGTTGGCAGTGGCCTCCCTACATGCAAAACATTTACCAGCGTCAAGCATTTCGTACGTTTTAATGAATGCCACGCCCAGCTGTTTAAAATTATTCTGTAGCCCTTCAGCTGCGGCGTTTCTTATTGCGTTCCTGGATTTCTTTTCAATGTTTTTATTCTCTCGGTAGTCAACTTCACCTTTATTCTTCACTTTTTATTCTCCTTAGGTCGTTGGTAGCCTATCCCTCACATTTCTAGGAGTGACCTGAGTCGACGCTCAGCTGGGCAACAGAGTGAGCTGTTCATTAGAGCTTGTCACTGATTCCCAACGTGTATAGGGATGTCTCACATTAACCACGCAATAGGAGCAGCATGCAAGTTGGCGCTGTAGAGGACATCACGAAAGCTGGGATCACAACCTGCTGTCGCTGAAGCAAGAAGAAAACATGAGTGTAACAGTACACGTATTAGCGTCGTCATTAAAACAAAGAGACTGTCGCACTAATATGTAAAGCTCATGGCAGGTCTGCTCTGTCATCTTAACTGAAAAAAAAAATGAGTTGCAGTAACCCCCGGGACATTTTGAGCGCTGAAATTTTGAGCACTGAAACTGAAAGAACAGAAAGTACTCAAGGGCGCACAATGCCAGGCCTGCATCTGCCCTGCAGCCCAAGAGAAGCACTCCTCGTTGTAGTGTAAATATCAACATAATGCCGGTGTCACACGGAAACTTTCCATCTCACTCGGCAATGATCACTGCTGCACCCAAACTGGATACTGTTGGCTGAGCTCTAGCGTACTAGGTCACTACGTGGATCCCTAGAACGGCAGAAATTTCGCTAATATGCAGCAAAAGTTGTAATGCGGACGTCAGTCAAAAATCATGATAGAATCTCGATCGTAATGCAATGATTGCGGTTGACTCGATTCGAATCTAGTTACATCGAGGTCGAAACTACCTCTGGAACACCGAGGGCGCTTTCATGGAGGCCGCGAAAATCTGTGATGTCCGAATAAGCAGTGCCTGTGTCTTTAACCAATCGGAGAGGCCGTAGAAGCCCTGTAGGCCAACCAGAGCTGACAAGATGGCGAATTCTACAGTACGGCGGAATTTACCATTACCAAGAAAATAATCTCTGTACCAGAATTAGTTGTCGCATTATACTTTCAGAAGCATTTAGGTCAAGCACAGTGCGCACACTTCAGCTTCACAAATAACACCAACGGATCCGTTGGTGTCGCATGACGAGTCGTCGACTTCTACGTGGAAAGGACGCGTGTGCGAGACGATTCTGCTTTGAGATATTCACTAATGCGCACTCTTTCATGCTGACCTATATGATGCGACACCATCGCTTACTATGGTGCAGGTGTGCCTTTGTCAAGCCGTCTGGCGTGCGGCTCAGTATTTCTCTGTTCAGAACACTGGGCATGTTAAAAATTCTGCCATCTTTAAAAGAAAGGAGTTTCCTTTTTCTGGCAGAAAAACTGTCGCGCAATACAAAGAAGTTCGAGTATGCTTCGTCCTTACCGGAGGAAAAATAATAACGCGCTGCGTTGAGTAAATGACCCCCACATCTACGCGCCCTCAACTCGTTTTATGCGAAACGCTTTTGGCACCGTGATCCGGCGCCGCGTTCCCGACCGTGCATCGTATCCCACTCCAGGTGTCGTCGTGTGTACCAGCCTTGGTGGGTGCGCGTATCAGGGGCCGTGAACAGGTGTTTCTTACGCGTGCCACGGTTTCGGGGTGGCCTGTTCGTGCACCTCGCTTACGCTGTCCCTTATCGCGAAGAATTGCACATGTGCCAAGTGCTCCTGGTCGGCGTAATGAGATTTTGCTTTCTCGGTCCTTCGGTGATCTTTGTTTTCAACGTGGATGCATCGTGGTTGCGCACCTTTGACCGCCAGACAACTCACAGTGCCGATTACGAGTATAATAACCAAGGGCAGAATTCGCAAAATTTTATTCTCCGTAAGTGCTGTTTAGCTGGCCGCCTTTGCTATAATATTACATGTGATGTCAAGATTGGTAGAATGTTCGTTACGAATGGATATAGCGCAAGAGCTTTTCAGCGACTACGAGCCCAGATTTTTACAGCGAAGCCGTTAAGGGATACTTTCCCCACAATCGTGTTGGCGTGTACAAAAAAATACCGCAGATAGTGCAACGCCGGGCCGACCCGCGGCGGAGGTTACGCAGGTAATAAGCACTCCCCACACCTGAGCCGAGCCCACGGAGACAGAATAATTCGTCGTTGTCTCCATGACATGAGGCAGGAGCGAAGCGGCGGACGTCGTGACAGCGCCCCCTGCCGAATGCCAGACACCTGACGTATGGCAACGAGCCGGTTTCTCGAAGCCGTCGAAGCGATGCAGAGGATCCGTCCGACGCGGGGAGTGCTCTTCTCGGCTGCTCGCGCGTGACTGCTTGATTCCAGTGCGCCACCCGTTGCATTAGATCCGAGATACATGTATTTCTTAGGCAGCGATAGCTCGAGTACAGTAGCTGAATACGATGCCGGTCGCTAAACGAGACGGGAGCCATTACAACTTGCTCTCGCTAAGCTCGCTTGAGCGCCATGACACAGGGACCGAGCTGCACCGCCCCAAGTAGCAACATTGACTTTTTAGGCTGGCCAAAGGTGACTCCGTTTCCAAGGGCAGCGTAGTATTGGCGCATGATGACCATTCCGACGGGAAAACTCTTTTTTTAACCGACGTGGTCGCTTGTTGTCAGTTCTCGATCCTCGCTTCCTGTACCTCTCGCCCATTCTTGCCGGCGTTCAAGGTAATTTGGTTCGAGCGTTTTCTGCACATGACTTAAATTTACTGGTACAGTTTGGGACCAAGCATCAGTGCCCCATGTTCGATAATCAGGGAACTCATACACAGTGAACGCTTGCATCGTAGAGGAACTGCAGAACTTACGAAGGGATGGCTATGACTGCTGGAAGCGAGCGGCAGAGTCTGCTCTGCTGCTCGTTCCCTCTGTCCACGTCTGCCCAAACGTGCTGCCGCAGTATAATGAAATTTAGTTTCGGCGCCCAATAACTCTGTATCGCATACTCTGATCGGCACTTTTTATAGCGCATGGTAATAAAGTAGAACAAATTGTCGTTTTTGATTACGTCAAAACATTGCAAAACACCAAGTGCAGTTTTGTATACGCGCGAGGTTATGGTTGCCGATCGTCTGCCCTTTCCATACGCGCCTGGCTTCAATTGCAGATCGTTTGATCTGTCAAGTGCGCTAGTTTCTTGCTTTTATTACACCATAAAGAGCATGTGATCGTAAATATGAATCTTGAAAGAAATATTTACACTAAAACGGTCTACAGGTATTTTATTCCTTGACTGCAACCCACTGTGGCGCAAAGGTTTTATGGCGTCATCCGGCAACCCAGCGCAAGTGGGAAGAAGCCGATGACGCCGGGCTCCGTAGGAGGCAGCGGCCACCACGCTCCGCTCCGACCCCGAGGGACAAGAGAAGTAGTTCCTTGCGGCGCCGTAAAGGGAGACCGCGCCAACGTTCGCCAACTCACGGTGAAGTATAACGTATGTAAACGCGCAACCTATGAAGTGGCGCATCTCCTCCTTCTGAAGCACGACATTATCACCAACTCACGCTCGCGCTGGCGCCGGCCCATAGTTTTGCCTTTTGTTGTCCTTATTCCGGGGCCGATCCCAAAGACAGCGCGTTAGCGGGCCTACCGAGGCGCAGGTTAAGCAGGCGTTAAGTACTCCCCTTACATGGGCCGATATCGAAGATAGTGCAATACGTGGCCGACCTGCGGTGGGAAAAAATTTAATTATAGGGTTTTACGAGCCAAAACCACTTTCTGATTATGAGGCATGCCGTAGTGGGGGACTCCGGAAATTTCGATCACCTGGGGTTCTATAATATGCCCCTAAATCTAAATACACGGGTGTTTTCGCATATCGCCCCCATCGAAATGCGGCCGCTGTGGCCGGGAGTCGGTCCCGCGACCTCGTGCTTAGCAGCCCAACACCATAGCCACTAAGCAACCACGGCGGGTGACCTGCGGTGGAGGTGAAGGAGGCGTTAAGCACACTCCAAACGTGGGCTGATACCGAAGATGTTGAAATGTCGGGCCCATATACACAGCTTCGCTTGTCATCCTTCACAGTGTAAAAGAGCATTGAGGGTTTTTTTGTTTTTTTTTTTGCTGAACAGATAACCACGAGAGTAATACAAACACCGACAGGACAGGAGCTTGAAGCAGGAACAACGGTTAACGCTTGCATACGCCTCTCTATTGACTCCTACGTGCAATGCCCCTGTTTTCAGAGAAAAAAAAAGGAAAAAAAAAACGACTGGAGAGGCTCGTTTATTGAGAAGCTGGAGATGTTGACATTGATGAGCGACCGACGTGCGTTTTCAGGGATTCAGTCATTAATGAAATGCACCCAATAACAACTAACTTAGAAAACGCCGATGGCAGTTAGGAGCCCCTAATTGGTATTCCCCCGATGTTTTCTCGACAATCAATCAACAATAAATATGAACGAAGGAAAAGTGAAAAGACAGGAAGGAGTGGGATAAGTGGGGCGCTAAACTCCCATTTTCTTATTACATTGCAGCTCTGCGTGGCCTTCATACTCATTGCAGGAAACAATAGGAGCACGGAAACTTGTACGGGTTTGTAAGACTGCATGATAGCTACATAAAGCGATAAAATAATCAAACAAGGCAATCTGAGCACACGTCAACAATCGTCCTGCTTCATTGAAGTAGCAATTATATAGACACTCGAGGAGCGTTGTGTCGCTGTTGGCGTCGACGTGGTCGTGCGTACGCTATCGACGGTGCGTGCGCGGCACGGCCGGAGGGTTAGAGGGTCTGCAGCGGAGCCGATTCCATTTCGCTGCAAAAACGAGCAAGCGAAGTGGGCGCACCGTCAACGACGCTTTTAACAGCCTCGGTGGCGGAGCCGGGTCTGCGTCCGGCCTCCCACTGCTGGAGCGAGCATTGCGCGCATGCGCAATATCAGCGCTCTAGCGTTCCTGCTGAGCTGCGGCTTTGTCTATGCAATGGAATGGTATACTGTAAGTGTCCACCGAGTGGACACGTCCATTTCGCCTGCTGCTGATGCTTTGATTGGCTGGGCTAGGGTAAAGGTCAGAGGGAGGCAGGTGTTCCCAGCCAATCAGCACTTTAGCAGCAGACGAGATGGACATGCCTTGCTTGTGCTTGTATGATCTCACGTGTAAGCTGATTGCGAAATTTCTTGAAATCAGAGGCACAACTCTTCCACCGTAAAGCAAGAGAATCAATTCTTAACGTTGTTGCCATGCTGTCGCAATTTGTCGTTCAGACAGAACTTTTTTTGTACCATGTGATATTTGGCATTATAAGCGAATTTATGTATAGGATTTTTAGGAAATTCTCCTTCGCATCTGTCGCATTTGAGTGTGCCCCTTGTGTTTTCATATCTTGACCTGTAGTTATTGACGCTTAATTTACGTTGTGCACGTGTTCTGTCATCACTTGGCCCATTGAACGTGTGACAGGGTGCGAAATTATGAGGGTGACAAGAAAGGTAAGGTTTATGTACATATTATTTACAGAGAGATGTAGCGAAGGTGGCCGAAGAGGAATCACGTGCAACGTTCCGGCGACCGTCAACTTCCTCATTATTCCAAAGAAACGGCTCGTAACAATATTTTAGATGCCCATTTTCACGAAGGACATCCCTTGAGTCGCGAAAAGATAAAAAGATATTTCATTTATTCGCTCTATGCAGAGGGGAATGCCTTAGGAAACCGCCCATCAAGCGGTGATACAACGCGGGAAGCCGAACGGGCCGCCGCCGAGGATCACGGCTGTGAAACACGCCTCCGGCATCGCTTGTCGCTATCACGCACGGCAAATCGGACCGAATCGTTCACGCTGCGGCCATCGACGCTCGCGACGTTTCGGTGAGAGGCTGCCAATAGCGTCGCAGTAACTACCTATGACCTTAAGTAGTAGTAGTAGTAGTATTCAGCCAAAAATTACAGGCCGAGCATATCGACCGCCTGGGTGGCCAGTCGACGCTGTTCTTCTTCACCTTCAGCGCCAAGCCAGTCGAGCCAGGTGGTGATGGAAAGCGAAGGGTGAGGGTAGGAACTTGATTGCTGAGCAGTCGGACAGTAGAATAGGCAATGGGATAGGTCCGCATAAGTAGAGGGGCAGTTGGGACAGGAGGGGTCGGAGCGATAGCGATAGAGAAAGACCTTAAGAAACCAAAGTAGGTGTAACCTTGCCGCCAGCAGCCAATGGCAATCGCGTTGCCCCCACACGTGACCGCAGAGGCGGCAGACCACTCTGGCCCGCTCACTCGGCTGTTGGAATGCGTCCCACATTCATAAGACCTCCACGCGAGAGTGGGTTTGTATCCTCTCGACGGAGCGCTGCTCACGCAATGCATCATCGTTATTTCTGGTGCTCTAACAGCGCTATTCCGGTTCCCTGTCTTGGCACATACATTTTGAATAGATCACAGGGATGCAAAAAATTAAAGTAATTATAACTGGTCGTTATTGAAAGTACACTGCGTACGAATAGCAACCTTGTTGCTATTCGTACCTGGGTTTACTTGCCTTGCGAAATCGCATCCCCGCCAGCTGCATGTCTTGCAGCGTAGATGGAAACGGCGCCACTTTTAAAGAAGAGGCGATATTTGGATTTTCAGAAATGACACCGATGCCTCGATTTACTATCGCAAACGCTGGTTGTTAACAGCGGTGTGTAGTGAACATCTTAATGGAGGGACAGAAAAGAACTGATGACGAGAGCACATAGTTGCCAAAAGCAAAGCGGATCCACTGTGAATCGCGCACGTTCAACAGTGGACTAAAACATGCCAAGTCAGCGATACAGGGTTTAAAAGCCAAAGCGGGATCCAAAGTATTCGTGGTACAGGCCAGACGCGCTGAGGTTGTCGCCTGCTGTTCGGCAAACGCAATTTGCAGCGACAACGTTCGCTCACCCCAACGAAGTTTCCTTCCTTTGTGTTGTGTGTGTGTGCGTGCGTGCGTGCGTTTGTTCGAAGTGTTCGTTGCGAAGCGTTTTAAATTAAAGCGAAACCAAACAACAAGGCGCAGTTGCTCAGAGTATTGGTGGACCTGCAACGATGTTTTGTTGCCTATTACTCAACCCATGCTGACGGGACCATTTATTCGGTTTCATGACCAAAACGTGCACTCCGGCTAGACGAAGACATATAATGAAGACGACGCACGCACAGTGCTAGTCAAGGTTACTGTCTTATTGAGAGGCTCATATAACATGACGGTGCACTTTTCTGACGCAGAATACTTTCGGGTACTCAATGTGAGCTTATGGATAAATTGGAGAGAATATAGGCATTCACTTCCTTCTACTCTACTTGATGTTCGAGCGAATACGACGGTACAATCCACCGTCGAATGAAGTACATCCTGCAGTGAGATACAGATATGGGCAAATTGCAAAGGATCCGTACTTATTAATCAGCACGAAAAAAAAAACCGGAAAACACCGACTTAGAAGCACACAGCACGAACCCCCGTCCTGTGTCCCTTTAACTCGACGTCTCTCGTTGTTAAGGCGCTGTATTATAGGTCCGTTTCTAAAAGACAGAGACGTAAGCTATTACGACACGCTGTGCTCTCGCACAGTATATACACACTACGCACAAGTTATACACGAATCCTGAAACCCGAAGGCTGCTGAGCCTGCGACTAGCGGTTATTGCCATAGTAGATGAAGCAGTTTTACTGCAAATTTCGCACGTCAGATACAGATGCGGAGACATCACGCTAGGTGATGACTGTGTCACGTGTGATACCGGATGAATTTTGTCATTGGGACGCCGATAGTTTGCCCCATGTGAATGAGGCCTTAGATTGTCAGTGGCGAACGAAAAATTGCTAGACTATGCTCTTAAAGCCGAGGTCCTTTCGGCGTCCTCATTGTCTCTGAACTGAGCTGACCACACGCCGTTTCTGCTGCTGTGAGGAAATCCCAAGAAACAAGCGGAATCCCAAGTAAATTTTTACCAGTGTGTGCTACCATCGCAAACGAACAAAAATATTTTGAAGTACTTCGTGAAAAGATTTTGGTTCCTTCAATAACACCAAATGAAGCCGGATTGTTGATTAATGTGGTCATAGCGGACGTGATGTCCTATCCCCATCGTTGGCGAAGTTTCCATATTAATTTGACACATTTCGCTTAAGATATAGTTGAAAATACGTGATCTGGGATGCCGTTCTATTGGCAAAAGTATAATTAAACCTCACAAAAGTGTGGAAAAGCGCTCGTGGCTCGTACATTCGGGGCTCGTTAAACATCCCATGGTGGTCGAAATTTAATCCCAAGACTCCCACAATGGCGTGCTGCGTAATGAAATCTTGGTTTTGACCCGTAAAACACCACCATTGCAGTGACCCGTAAAACACCACCATGTTGCAGTGCTGTAAACCAGTACCGTGTCCAGCGCCTTAGCTGCTGCTCTTGAGGAAGTTCCTGCGATGGCTGCACTTGTCTAGCAATGCTTGTGTGCATGGCGGCGCAGTTATATTGTATATGAGAGCAGTGCAGTGGACTTAAATTGCACATTTCGTGCAACGGAAAGATTTGGACACAAGGTGAATATTCAGCCTTGCGGCCTTTAAATACGTAAGAATTAAATAGCACATCAGGCGGAAAATCCAGCGCTGGCAGCGTGACCAAACGATGGTACAAAAAGGCTACGAACCCTCAACCTTTCGCAGGATTTGAACCCACGACCTTTGTTGGTAATTAAGGCTACGAACCCTCGATTTTAGTGGGAGCTGAATACACGAGCTTTGGCGGTAATTAATTCACAGTATATTAAGCGGAAGTTAAGTAAAGCCTTTGAGCTCTTAACCTTCGGTTCTAATTAAGGGGAAGGTAATTAAGACTCATTTAATTATTATATAGCGTATTTACGCACCCTGGACCACGACCTTCGGTGTTAAGTATGGTAAAGTTATTTAAGCTAGATTTAATTAGGCACTCCAACCGACGACAATTGGTGGAAGTCGAACCCACGACATTGGTGTTAAGGCGAAGCTAATGAAGGCACAGTGAATTAAGGTAGAATTAATTAGGGCACTCGAACGCCCGACATTTGTTTGGAGTCGCACCCAGGACCTTGCGTTGTGACATAATGTCTAAACATCGCTTGGTGGTCGCATTGCTTCCGCATTCATCGCCGCAGGAGTAACCAAGTGCCCCTTGAATTTGTTAAGGCTAAGTGTAAGCGTCGTTCTGGACTCTTGAATTTTTGATGTCACAGCTAATAAATCCACCCATTGAAACAGGTGACAAAAGGACGGACAATTTGGGGGATTAATATTGATTGAAGCTGATGCAAGCACCCTTGGACTATGACCAAACCTTCGCCTGATTATTCGTGAAAAGTCAGATCTTCGACTGGCTTCCCTGCAGTTCCACACCTAGACAATGCCCGACGCCCATTATTTTTAGGCGGAGTACCTCGGTCGATTTTCCTAAATATGGACGATCTTAAGATCCCGCAGTAGCGTTCCTATGACAGCAAATTGAAGAGCTTATGGCTTCCGTGAAAGACTGATTTCTACATACGTCGGTTCAGTATAGTTAACAAAGTATTCCTACCGGCCAGCCAATATACCCCTCGATGCAATCTGTAGCTGAGCGGCTTCACAGGGCCGTGTTTCTTCGCCTAGAGCCGTGTGGTCTTGCTGGCTGACGTCTGCCGACCACACGTAAGGGTGTTAGCAGTGTAGAGCTAAACTCTTCCACGAGATGGCGTAATTTATGGCGCTTCCCATATTCAATGAGAACAGCGAGCAGGCAGTGACAATACAGGGCTAGGAAATACCTCTCGTAAAAGAATTTAAATACCTTTGTATATGGATAAACGAAGACAATACATATATGGAGGTACAGGAAAAAATATCAATAAAGGGGAAGTGAAATGCTGCCTTAATGAAATACAGAGCGCTATCGGGATGCAATAGGTAGGAGGTGCTCCGGGGTATTTGGAAAGGTGTCATTTCCAGGACTTAGATTTGCAAATGCGGTTGTTTACTTGAAATGAGGGGTACAATCAGGACTCGGTGGCAACCAAAGGTAAGTGGGGCGCCTCACATTGGGCGCTCACAGGAAGACTACAAATGAAGCTGTGCAGGGTGATATGGTCTGGACAAGTTTTGAAGTGAGGGAAGCTCACAGTAAACTTCATTATGAAGAACGGCTGAGGGTAATGGAACAAAGTAAATGAGGTGGGTGAGTGTTGAGCTATCTTATTGTAAAAACATTGATTCACAGTGGGAAAAAGAACAAGGACGCTTACCAGCAAGTATGAGGCCTGTAGGTTGAGCAACACAGCAACAAAGAACGTCAAGCGAAAAGTCCGAGAGGATAAAATCATTTCAGCGGGCCGACGTGGAAAAGAAACCTGCCATCAGTAACTACTTAAGAGGCAAAAGCAAAAACAGGAAAGAAACAATTTATGATAATTCAAAGGGAAGCGCCCACATCACGAAAAATCGATTGCTTACAAATCACTCGTTCGAGCTAAACTAGAATATGCATCGGTCATATGGAACCCGCATCATGTTCAGCATCATAAATGATCTAGAAGCACTCCAAAATCAGACTGCAAGGCCCTCCATTCTTGTTATTCGTATGGCATCAGTGTTTCCGCTCTGAAAACCAAATATGCCTTATCGCCTCTCTCAGTTTGCCGTCGCATAATCACCCTATTACTGTACCACAATTACAGTGAATCAGCAATCATCACTCAGTGAATCATCACTCAGTGAATCACTCATCACTCAATCCTGCACCTCACATCATGCCAGCCAACCACAACCATCAAGTTTTTTGTCCACGTGCCCAAACAGTTACGTTTTCAGCTTCGTTCTTCCCACGTGCAGCTAAAGATTGGAACAGCCTTCCCCAATATACCAGTCATATCACCTGTGCGTTATCATTCGTTCAAAATTTAAATAATCTGTTTTCTACATAAACACATGTGGCATTGTTCATGTTTGTTTAGCTGATTCCACCCCTTATGTAATACCCCCTCCTGGGATACTTAAGGAAATAAAATGAAATTACTTTTCGAAGAGAGATCAGGATGCCTTGGAACACGCATTTACAAAGCGATATATAAGAAAGAAGAAGCATGTGCGTGCTGCGGTAAAGATAGAGAAACGATGGCGCATGTTTTATTAGAAAGTGAAGATATCTGCCCAGTGGCCGATTTAGGAATAAGTGGCCTTCTTAAAACCCTTGCGTTCAATGAGAGCATGGGGAAGGTAAACATGTCCACAATATAGATTAGTAAAAGGCGATCGGAAGTTTGGTGGAAGAGAAGTATGGAGACGACAAACAACGGAGGCTTACAAAAAAAAAAAAGGTTCACAATAGGGATTCAGAAACTTTGGCTATGTGAATTCATGGTGTTTTTTTTCTTTTTCTTTTGTTTTTTAACATAGGTAGGTCATTAGGCGAAAAAATCCCAAAAGTTTGGTGGCGCAAACCACTGCCCCGTTCGAAAAGGGATGCTCATAACATCTATCTATCTCAAGGCTGCCACTCCTGCAGAAGCTCCGTAAGATTCGCATCTTATGCACCGGAAATGGTTGGCGGCAAAACCTAAAGATCAATTCGTGGTGACGGTGCCGCACAGCTTTTTGTAGAGTCATTAGAGTGCTTTTTGAAAACTTGACCGCGTGGTTTGTCTGCAGGAATCTCCATTAATTTCTTTATATCAGGATAGGACGGAACTTTTGAAGTGGTTGCAAAGAGAGATAAGCCCAGGGATATTTTGTGCTTATCTCTGTTTCCTGTTTTTTTCGTCAGGAGATGCAATGTCTACTGAGCTACCCTTTGGATGCGATACTAAAACGATTACGGCGGCCGTAAGCACCTCATGCTTGAGGCGGAAGTGACATTTGCTTTTATGGCATACCTCTGGGTGTTGATTGTGGCGGCCGCATTTTGAATGCGTTCCTTCCTATTTACAGAAGTGGTAGGAAAAGGAGCCAGTTTGGAAGTAGGCTAAGTCAATGCGAACTATGTATCACTCTGACTTCGATTGCGAACTGGTTTCGGCGTCGTCGATTGTGAGAACAAGCAGCGACTTAGCGGCAAATCCAGAAGAGATGACGCTTCAAGCGGCGCACTTTCTCCTTGTATTTGCGAACCTACTAGCCTATTAGTAGCTAAGCCTACTAGCAGTGCGTCTCGCTGACAAGGCGCAATGGCGAGGAGTAACCACCCAGTATGTACTTGGAGAAATCAGAGTTCAAGTTTCGTCGTGAGAACAGTGAAAACGGCACAAGTATATATACGCTCTAAGGGTGCGCGTATACGTTGACAGAATAGACACGCGTATACGTCGATAGAAGCGAAGTGCGGTGACGATGCCTATGAGATGCCGACAGAGTAGCACGCATCTTCAGAGAGACTTGTCAGCAGCAGCTGTTGTGAACCATGCCCACGCGTCGCCCACGCACTGGCACTCTCAATCTCCAGATTAGCCAGGCAGTAGAGTCGCACTTGGCTCCATTTGCAACGTGCCGCACACTAGGTTGTCCTCGCCAGTCATTCTATCGCGAAATGAAAATACGTATAGAGCTGCGCTCAAATTTCGCATTAGGGAGTCTCATAACCGTAGGAGATTTTTTTGCCTTCATTATGACTACTATTTTCCTGGTAAGAGAACTTACGTGAGCTACTGCTTTTCATCGATGGAAAGCGCTTTTTCTAAATTAGTGCTCAGCCAACGTTGTTAGTCGTTTTGCTCCCTAAAGTGGCCTATGTCGCTCCGATTGTAGATGTACAATAAAATTGTCGCTCAACATGAATCACGAGAAGAAATGGGGCTACCTAGCTTTGCATGATTTTGCACTATTGTTATTTGCGAGTTCTAACGGAGTCAGACGTAATATTCAGCAGCCAAGTTGCTTCCATAGTAATGCGAATGGCGGAACATGTTGTTGCGATAACAAATCTTGGTACATGCGAAGGCACCGAATGAATGTAGAGCATAGTTCCTCAAAGCGTACTTCATTATGTTTTTCATGTTCTTGGTCACATTGCCAGTGAACCTCGCTAACTGAATTCATCATGCAGACGACCGCATAGGACAAATGGCGTGTTATTGGCAGCTCGGATAAATCCCACTAAACGCAATTGCCTAATTTGAGCTGTCCAAATGATTGCACTGTTGGTTCTAGCAGGTGATAGGAAAATTCTGGGGAATAGTTTAGGTACCAAGACCATTGCACTAAGGCTGCGATTTAGGTAGAATCATGTGTGTTCCTTTGATGACGATGGTACATGAAGCATTGGGGACAGCGGCTATTCAATTTCACCATACAACACCTTCATGCTCTACATATTGTCACGGTACTATTCCTCAAGAGGAGCGGCGATGAAGGAGACGCTTTTGATCTGGCGTATACTCGCGACCGTATGGTTGTGCTCTTGATGTCATTGTAAGTACAGTGAACTCTCACTTGAGTGAACTTCGATGGACCGAAGGAAATAGTTCACTAAACTGAATATTTAGTAGACCAACATAAGACATGGCATACAGAGTCAAAAGCGCAATTCATGGAGCAAAAGACATGGCATCCATAGTATTAGAAATATGGGAAAGACAATTTGTAAATATCAACAAGCACAAGGTTCATAACAGTTGAAATGCAGCCTTTCTCACTTAGAAAAAAAAACTGTAATCTTTTTCTGCACTTGTACTTTTAAAGCACAGGAAGTAACAAAACTGTCCAGAGAGTCAATGTTTTTGTACACTTCTGGCACAGCTCGCTGTTGAGACACAATGTCTCTCAACTTTCCAATGTACCCTGCAACCTCAGCTAGAGTCATAGGGCTTGAAACTGGCTCGGCCGTTGCCTCTTCTTCGTCGCACGCTTCTTCTTCTTCAGGACGAACCCTGGAAACAACCTCCAGATCCATCTGTCCAGCACAGGTAATCAGTGCACTGTATCACTGTGCATAGTCTTCAAACGATGTATTGCTATCGACCTCCAGCTGATGACAGATCTCTGTCTGTATCGCGGAGTCTAACCTCTGAGCGAGTTTTTGAAACTGAAATATTGAGTGTTCTAAAATTCCAAGTTCCAAATTTATTGCGCGAGGAGCTCAGTGATCCCCAACCGACCATACCACTTATACAATCCGTTGTTCGTCAAGAACTGGCAAACGTGGGTCTTGAAACCATCTGCTTCATGAACCGCCCTGACAATTACCCTTCGGCCACCTTCAACCGTCTTCGACGCTTTTGTCATACTCCCAATTATCGCGATACGAATGTATGGACGACGCCTGACTACAAGCCAATTTGCTTACGATGTGGACATGTTGCGCACATTTCACTGTATTTTGAAGTGCTTGGCCATCGCCTTCCCGTACAAGCTTTTCCGGCTTCCGCTATCCGCCCCAAAATCACCACCAGGTGCAGCCCTAAGCTGAACCAGAAACATCTGCCGAGAGAAATACAAGCGCCGCCCTGTACAGCAGCTCGCCCTCACCACCACGCTGCACATTTTCCTGTACCTCTACCATGCCGTTCCCCGTCTGACTCCCGGGATTTTAACGCGATAGCGTTAAGGAGCTCATGTCGCAGAAAAGCCGGTGTCGTCGGCGTCGGTGTCGGCGTCGGTGTCGGCGTCGGCGTCAGCGTTTCGCGGCGTCGACCGTGAGCGATAAATCACGGCAGGCACTCCATAAATAAAAAGCAACTTCCAAGATGGTCTGGGTGGGAATCGAACCAGGGTCTCCGGAGTGTGAGACGGAGACGCTACCACTCAGCCACGATTTCGATGCTTCCAAAAGGTACAAACGCGCCTCTAGTGAATGCGGTGTCGCCTTCGAAACGAGCCGTGGAAAGTTATACTGTGGTGTATATAGGTAATTATGAACATGTAACTTACAGAAGTCGCAATTACACGAGTAGCGAAGTGCGTTTCGCTGCATTTCTTCTGCGCTTTCCGCACACGGAGAGCCATCTTGCGGCAAACACAGAAGAGCCCCTCCTCTCCATGTACGGCGCTGCCCCGACAGATGGCGCGCCACGCGCGCATTGGAGCTGTCGCGGTTCGGACTCTCTCCCCTGACAACACTTCGCCTCGCTCCCTCCGCAGAATCAAGCGTCCTTCCTTTCTTTAGATCACTATCTCTCTATCTCTCTGCCCGTGCCGATCACGGCGTTTGGCTGGCGTGCATCATTTCCCCCTCCGGGATACCGAGTTCTTTGGTTCGCTCCGCTTGCTCAGGCGCACGTTTCATTGCTGCGCCGAACGCCGCGTTGCTCGACCATATGGCTCGACGCTCACCGCGTCTGATGCGGGGCGCCTCGTAAGTGATGGCTGCCCTGTAGCCCATTGTCTTACACCCATTGGCGGGTCGACGGGAACGCTATCGCGTTCCACTCTTGAAGGCGAAGCTTAAGCGTCCTCCAATTTTTGCTTCAGGAAACTGATGGCTGCTGCTCCGGAGGTGAAGTTTCTATTACGACCTGTCCTCAAATTCCTCTGCTGACGCTCCCTACCAGTCAGAACCTGATCGACGTTGAAGTGGAGGGCCTACCTGTTTGAGCTTAGAGCTTTGATCGACACCGGTGCCAATATTTATCTTATTAGATTGCACCTCCGTCAGCAGTTAAAGAAAGTCATGGCCACTGCCGCATCACATGTTGTACGTGTGGCCGATGGTGCTACCTCTCAGGTGGCTGACCTCTGTACTGCACGTGTCAGTGTTGTCGACCGTAAAACTTCGGTTTTCTTCACCGTCCTCATCTGCTGTTCCAATGATGTCATCATCCGTCTTGACTTCTTATCAGCCAACTCCGCCCTTATCGACTCTTGCGCTGGTACTGTCTAGCTTTACGTTCAAAGCGTAACTAGTAAACCGAGACTAATCAAGAGTCGCGGCTGTCCTGCTGAGCATGTCCGTTTGCCGCCGCCAGCAGTGACTTTTGTTGCTGTTACGCCCTCTCCACGAGTACCAGACTGTGACTATGCGCTCGCACTTATCACTGCCGTTCCAATGACGCACAGTGTTGGTTTCCACATACTGTCATAATTCTGCGGGTCAAGTTCACTTTCTTTCTGCGGTGAATTTCAGCCTGTACTCACAAGTGCTCACACATTGCACTTCTTTCGCCAAGTTGAAGCCTTCCTACGACTGCGTTGACTCGGTCTTGTCTCCACCTAATGTTGCTCGCGTGCGCGTCGCCGATATCCCGTCTTCCTTCACAGATGTGTATCCTAACGATTTGAACAAACTGATCGCTCCAGACCTTCTTCCCGACGAAACTGACAATCTCCTTCATCTCCGCGCTTCTTGTCGGAACGGCTTTGACATTTCTGACCATTCTCAATGTCAAACCTGCGCTGTCAAGCACCGCATATACACTGGTGAGGCCCATCCGATCCACCGAAGCCCTTACCGGGCCACATCATTCAAAAGGAAGTCGACAAGATGCCCGCCAAAGATATAATCGAGCCGTCCTACCGCGCTTTGGATTCTTCTGTGGTTCTTCTTAAAAAGAAGCACGAAAGCTGGGGATATTTCATACGCTACCGGCAACTTGACAAGATCACACACACAAAAAAAAAAAACACGCACCTGCTCCAACACATACACGACATCCTGGATTGCCTTCACGACGCCAGGTAATTTTGCTCAATCGACCTTCGGTGTGGGTACTGGCAGATCGCCGTTGATGACATGCACCATGAAAAGGCCGCTTTTGTTAGCCTTGACGGTCTGTATCAGTTTGAGGTGGTAGGCCACACACACAAAAAATTCTTTAGATCAAAATTGGGAGCGCAAGAAATTACATTGATCAGCGGGCCAATGTAAAATTGTTTTTCCCGCTTCCGATAAACTGCAATCCTTCTGCAGATTGGCCAGTGCGTGTGCCTCCAAAGAGCTTGCATTCGAAAGGAAACATCACTCAAAGTTCGTTGAATGTGCGGAAGAAATCGCTTACAATCTGCCTTTGACTTGTGGATCCACCTACGTTGGTCAGCGCTGACTATGTAATGATGAAAGGCTTCGGGAGCATCGCTACAATGCGATAGAAATCATAGGGGGATTTTGGACACATGAAATTACATGTGTAAACAAGCAAACACCACAATAAAGGGCACGTGTAAACCGGTATATAGGGCTGGCTTAATCGTCAGTAAAAGTCGCAAGCAGGTAACCCGCGTGATGGTCAAAGCGGAATTGATTAAAAGGTTCGGTGACATCTGTGTGTCGAAACCGTTTATCACCCTTTACAGGAAGGACTTATCTTTCTGGCCTAACAGTAGGAACTTTCTGTAGGCGGCGCACACGTGTTCTGTCGCAGAATTTGCCATATATTTGGTTACTCTCTTCGAAATAACACACTGTTCTAAGTCCGCGCTCACGCGTTTTAGCCTCTTCTGGGTCCTTGCCTTGCGCGAATAGAGCTGCATTCATGTTTACCAGCATGCCCAAACATTTACCTTAATGAAATTAACATGTATGTAAGCGACAAACCTTTCGGCACGAAGTGAAAGGAAGAGAACATTTTCCCCTGAACCAAGTACAATGAAATAATAAAGGAAGAAAAGAACATCTGTGCGTAAAGGTGATTACCAGGGACAAAAACAAAGTGTTCAGAATAAACTAATATTGTCTTCTACAATGGCAAATGAGGCAACATTGGAGAAATGTGGGTTATAATGTATAAGTGATGCCACTACGAAGCATTCTTTCATATAGTGCGCAGGTTCTAGGATGACTGAGATTGAGAAGTGGCGAGAGAAGTATTATTTTTGAAAATTACAGGAACAAAAAGAGATTTGTCGAAAGCACGCACGTTTCGTAAAAAACAGTTTCCGTGCTGTGCTGTGAACATTCAAATGTGATACACTTAAATGGAGAGTGTGGGCATTCCTTTAGGAAGAGATTCACTTTGCTAAATGCAGTTACTCCACAAATTAGTTGAGTGAACTAATTTGTGGAGTTCATCCAATGAGTGCATGGAATAGCAGTGCTGATCACGTCGCCAGACAGCTAGTCCTGTAGGAAAATGTGCCGTCCGGTCAAACGTATTGTGTCATTTCTCCTTTCATAACCTTTTCCAATTTGAATGATTGATAGGACCTCGGGCTACTTTACAGTGCGGGTTGGCGATGAAAGTATTAGAATTCATTCTCAATATTTGAAGAGACCATCTTTAAGGGATATACATTGTTATGCATTATTAAACATTTTGTAGGTATCTGTTAGGTAAGTCTATGTACTGCATAAAGATGAAGGATGAGAAAACTGAAGGCTACTTAGATGTGTAGGTCATATTGTCACAGGGGAATGGGACATAAACGGAACATCAGACTAGAAAGGATCGTTGGATGATATTTATTTAATATGGTTCTACTGTGTTTCAAGTGTATAATTTAGGATGCTTTAATATGAAACTGCAGTTATTATTTTTTCACTTATTAAATTGCACTGCACCTACCGTGTAGGTCTTGTAAAAAAACTTCACCACGTTAGGTGCGTTTCTTTCGTGAACGCCAAGCTCCGTCAGCAGTTGTCCCAACTAATTGCTGACGCCAGGGGTGCCAGGAATCTGTTGCTAAAGCTCCTGTAGAACCGGGTATCTATCACAGGTAAGCAGTAGCGCACTGCATCTGAACAAATCGGTCTTTTCAACGAGGCGAAAACAGACACCACACATTCTCCACTGCACAAAAATACTGACACTTGCGACGCCTTCTTTCCATTCCGTACAGTGGCGCTTGTGCGTGTCGTACGTATTCTCGGTGTCGTGTCTGCTTATTGCGCCGTTCAA
Organism: Dermacentor albipictus; assembly: GCF_038994185.2. Classification (NCBI taxonomy): domain Eukaryota; kingdom Metazoa; phylum Arthropoda; class Arachnida; order Ixodida; family Ixodidae; genus Dermacentor; species Dermacentor albipictus. The sequence continues at coordinate 5,408,143 of NW_027225569.1, read as the reverse complement.
AATTATCTATAAAATAAGGAGCATCAGCTTGTCTAGTGACTAGCTCTTTTGCACTGAAACGACCGAGAGTTGAGCAAGGCGGTAATAACTTGTGATCCTTGGAGAGTCGCGTCCAGACCCAATCACATGTAGGAACGATTTGTTGTCCTTGTTGCTCCTATTTTGTACGCATTTGGGTGCCTGTTTTACAGCAATGTCAATATGTTCCCACCACGTACTCTCTTCCCTCGGAGTGTTTGCGCCGCGTGATCGTCGAGTCTACTCTCCTCGACGCCCTGGTCCGCAGCCAATAAGTCACATAATCGCGGCACTGTCGTCCCAGTATAGCGTCCTGGCATCCGCTCCAGTCGGTGCAACGCACTGTCACTGCACTAGACACACGCTGCCTATCGACGACTACACCGCAGCGAGCCGACGTCGCGTGGCCAGCACGCTCCGGGCAGCCTGCCCAGTCCCGGCGTCAAATGCGGGTCAGTTTGGGACGTGATCGCCTTAGGCCGTAAGCGGCACGCGTCTCATCGACCTCGGCTTCTTAACGCGGCGGCCGAGGCGGCGGTGGCACCGAGGCGGGTGCAGTCACAGTGCGGGCTCTATTTGGGGTGGAGAACCGCGACGACGCATTCCGGTGAAGGTTTCGCACACCGAAGGGGTCTTGCGTGCTAAGAAGCTTGTCGCGGGTCGGGCTGACTGCAGTTATAATCAACCGCGGGATCTACGCGGACGCGGTAAACGAGTACCCGGCGCTCGACCACTGCGACTTCGATTGGGAGAAACAGGTTTTTGACCTTCCACGGATGGAATCTCGCTTAAACTTCCTGTGTGTTGGGCGCAACACGTCTTTTTCTGCTTTCATTTCTTATCATTTTTTTATTTGTCGACGACATGTGAGTCCATCCTACATGAGGTATTTGGCAGCGACAAGAATAACAGCATTCACGGGCGTCGATTTTTTTTTTGTCTAGCCCTACGAAGAAGCTGACAACGGACAACGAGAAAACGCAAGCGGACTGAATTGTAACGTTTAACTGAAACTTGGATAGAATATGGCAAAAGGAAAGTAGAGTGGACGAAAAGATAACTAGCCCTGGATGCAAAACGACCCCAGACCTTTCCTACTACGCCGGCGGTAATGCACCATTTATATTCATTTCACCTATATCCTCGTAACTGACAGCAGTCCTACCAGGCCCATCAACGCATGAATAATGGGTTTCAGGCGACTAAACAGATGCCTTTCATAACAGCTTGCCTATTTCCAGGTCTCCAGCATGCGTGTCCGCGTAGCACTTTCACTTCGCATGAAATTCTGTCGCAGGTTTTCTCCAAACCAAATTCCGCTCTTCTGCCTTATTTGCAATGATACATACAATTTCAACAGACGCATGCTCACTTCCGCACCGTGAGCACGTTTAGTTAGTTACGTTGTGAGCACTGAGGAAATGGCGCAGCAGTAATTGGCATACGATATGAAAGTAGCCGTATCCATGTGGTTAACGAACCTCCCACTGTGATCACTTCACGCGTGAAAAGAAATTTGCTTCAAATGTTAACATATACATTTGCTGCATGTCTTACTCTGCTAGAGATAAAAAATCGTGTTCAGGCGCTATCTCTGTTGTAAGTACAGAAGAGTTGACTACATCCGCATTTCATTTGACGGACCATGTTTAGGGCGACCGAACTTGCAGGTGAGTCTTCATGCAGTAGCCTTGAATTTATAAGAACTTTGGATGAACCGGCTCCCTTCAAAACAATATTCGAGTAGCCGAGAGATGCATGCAAGACTGCTGCATCAGAATTCTATCTGTGCGTTAGAAGGCACAGATTTTTTTGCATACAAAGGGAAGTGTTTCGAAAGCAGACGGGAAGACTCGCGCTGTGCGAAACGTACCATGCATTTGCCTCATCGCTTTGTACTACTCATTGCCATCATGGTATGGACCTTCTGCTTTTAATTTGTAGCTTTATATGCAGTAGGTATGCAGGTGGGATTAGGCATGGTATCAGCGTGCAGATTACCACTGGGGTAAAAACACGAAAGACAATCAAAACGGCAGAACGAGCGCTGACGTGCATCTAATGATTCTTTTTTCAGATCAACTTTTGATGCAGCCGCAAAATAAATAAAAAACAGTAGCAACAATCTCAACTAACTATCCAAACAGAACAATGTAGCTAAAAAGACAGCCTAATTTACACAATATGACTTCCACAGCTGAGATAAACATCTACCTAATTTGACTATAAAACACGGACACATGACGTTGATCTAAAAAGTTATAATCACGAATAATGTGGTTGCATGTAGGCGCTTGTCCTGTCGTTGTAAGATTTCACAGGTTTTACGAGCAAAAGCAGTGTATGATAATGAGGCACACCGTAGTGCGTGACTCCGGAATAATTTGGACCGCATGGGCTGCTGTCACGTGCACCCAACGCAGGGGCGTTTTTGCATTGCTCCCCCATCGAAATGTGGCCACCACGGCCAGGATTCCATCCCGTGCCCAAGAGCATGGCAGCGCAATGCCTAAGCAACTACATGCCCACGGCAGATCCCATCGTTTTCTTTGCACTTTGACTTTTTTCCCGCTCCTGATTTTTTGCTGTGGTTGGGAACTATCCCCCTTATTCTTTGCTAGGCGTATACCACATCGAAAACGGTCTCCAGGAAAAAAAAGGACAGAAAAATATCAGAAGAGTAACTCCCTTAGTTTATAGCTTGAGAGCGACATAGTGTGCAGTGTGTGAAGACAGGATAATTGACGGATTGAAAGCGTTCCTTCAGCCATTGTGAAATATATTCCGTAGTCCTCGATAACGGCGTGCTTCGTAATGAGATCGTGGTTTGAACGCGTCAATCCTGAGAACTTCATTAATGTTTCACCGCTGAATATTAAAGTATGATCCCACCAGACCTCGAACAATGGAAACGTTCTAACTATACGACCCAAATATAAGCCTGATGATCGGTACTTAGCGATGCTGCCTAGCTTCCACGAGAAAAATAAAACGTAAAAAAATAAGGCTTATATATATAAAAAAAAAGACACTGCGTCGGCCGGGAATCGAACCCGGGTCAACTGCTTGGAAGGCAGCTATGCTAACCACTATTCCACCGACGCCGCCGCAAGCCGTCTGCACGGCCAAAATATATATCGGTTGGATATATTTGGAACTACGGTAAGAGGAGCCCTTCGTCGAAGGCGAGGAGAAAAGGGAAACAGGTTATTGCCATATATGGACCTCTTCGGCCGACCGACCGACACAGCAATGATACATGCGTTGTTTCAATGCGGGCTGCATGTACTGCGCCTCTGCTGTCCGTTCAATTTTCGCCTCACAAAGAAGGGAGAAATGGACAATAAAATAAGCGATGGCTTTTACACAGAAAGTATTCGCTTGTACGTGCGAGCTTCTACGCGAACAATGCTTTTCTATTAATCTTATCGTAAAATTGTGGAACAGCATTCGCAGCTTGCACCAAAAAGCGAGTAACTGTCTAAGAAAAGCAATAAAAAAAAACAGGACCGACAGAAGGAAATGAACGAAGTGTTTATTATAAAATAATATTTAGCAGCGCGCACAGAAAATACACACAGGTTCGTGAAAGCAAAACAAGAGCAGAGACAAGGTATCATACATGGCGAAGAACTGGAGCATGTGTTTGAAAAGCAAGATCTCCAAAATCACTATATGAGGATCCTCATCAACGTGCCAGAATCGCCGTTCCTTGGTGACATACGATAGCCACGGCACACTAATGCACAAGTCACGTTTTATGTCGATGCAGATAAAACGTAAAAAAAAACAATAACCACTTTCAAGAAAAAAAAAAAACTGCGTTGGCCGGGAATCGAACCCGGGAATTGTACAATCGCACCAACGCAGCAAGGGCTGAGGAGAGAAACAGTCAAACCTCTGGCATGTGAATCAGACCTTCAAAGCTGGGAAGGCAGTCTGGTTTGTTTTTAGCCGTTTGTACACTTGAACTATTCTGCTTGCAGATTCGTGAAAGTAGCTCCTTATTGGCCTCACGTCCCGATCTGCATGACGCTTGGCCACTCTTGGCAACCAAATACTATGCAGGCCCAGGAGCATTATCATGTCAAACGGAAAACCTTCGTGGTTATGAACCGGTAAAAATCTAATGCCATAGCTACCTATGGATAAGTCCTTTTTTAAAGTTCTTTGAAGAATATCCCCAAAGAAGCAACCTCCCCTACAGACTAGAAAACGTGTTCAATTGTCTCAGGTTTCCTATATATAAAGCAGTGAGTGCCCCAAGGTACATGCATCTCTTTTTCTTCCATGTATGTCTTTATTTATAGCGTATTAGTATGAAGCTTCAAGAAAGTTTTGACACCACTCTAATAGGCATGTTTTTGCCCTTTTTAAGATCTGTTGACCTTGGCCAGCGTTGTATTGATTTCTATACAGGGGAATGGGAAAAAACACATTAAACTATGTCTTTGTACAGGTTCTTGTGAGGCACGCCACAGAGTTATTCGAGCGAGAAATCAGCTGCTAAAATATGACAGGAAATGCCAACTTCTTTTATATACCCAGAAATGCTACCTCGCAGACACTTCGACCATCCAACTAAGCTTGACACATATCTGCCTGTCCTCACTTGGCCACATTTTGTAAAAAAAGGAGTCAGTAACAGTGCAGAAAAGCATAAAGCGATTCCACAGCTGCCTAAGATACAGATGTGAGAGGCCAAGTCCTCCTAAATGGGCACGCCTAAAATTATTTGTTTGTTTAGTTCTTTCCCACGTAGATCCACTGACAAAAACAGCAAAAACGCGATGTAATTTCTGAGTGTTAACACGTGAGCATGGTGATAACTGCAGCACGTACCACAGCTTGCTAATGAAGTACGAGTAGCAAATTTTGGCGCGTACGAGTAGACAGATTGAAGCGTTTAAAACGAACAGAGATTTCCCGCACAGTGGCAACGTCTCCACACCAATAGTGTTCACTGAATCTGAAATGCTGCAAAGGTACACCTAAGTATTTAACTGGCGTGACGACCAAAGACATGTTTGCGAAGATACTTGGGGCCGAAAGCCAGTAGCAATGCCAGAACCCCAAGCTCTCTCCAAATTTAGCGCTGCCGGTGACTGCAAAAATGTTTGCAACGTTCAGAACACTAAGAACGCTTTCTTGGTTTGAACATAATACAGCAACATCGGCAGCGTATGCGAGTAGCCGCACTGCAGTTGCATGCAGACGGAAACCTCGAACGCTGGTGCTTATTGATTACGGTTAGACAAAATCGCTTAATGTACAAACAGAAAAGTAATGATGAGAGAGGACATCCCTGGCGCACAGAGCGTTGAACGTTGATTCGTATTCCCACCACTGTAACAAAAACAAAACGCGCTTTGTAATTCCTATACGCCATGGCAGCAGCATTTCTTATAAAAGAACAAACATTTACATGCCGCAACATACACAAGGGCAAATTGTGAGCAATAGCGTATCAAGGGGGGGGGGGGTACAAGGGACCGGGGGGTCGGAAGGGGTCATATACGTCTGAAAACACCCGGAAATAGTCGATATCCTCGCCTTCCTCGACTACACATGGGGGGGGGGACGGGGAGGGGGAGAAAAGACCTATAAGCCCCGGGTGCCAGACCACCTAGCTACGCCACTGATTGCGAGGCGCCCTACGAAATGCTTTTTCAAAGTCGAGTTGTATCATTCCGATTCCTTCGCCAGTAGTGTCACAGTATTCGAGCACGCACCATGCCTTGTGAACATTTATTATTATTGTGCGACCTTTAATTCCACATGTTTGAACTTGTCCAACCAATTTGCTTATAGCCATTTGCATTCTTTTAGCCAAGACCTTAATATAAATTTTGTAATCGTCATTTGTATGCGCTATTGATCTGTAAGAAGAAACCTGCCTTTGGAGCTCGGGGTCCTTTGTTTTGGGAATGAAGACAGTATGCGACGTTAGAAACGACGGCTGCAGGAGACCTCCATCCTAAACGTTGTTAAATAATGAAAGTAACACAGTAGAAAGGCGACGTTTTATTGATTTATAAAGCGCTGCTATCAGCCATCGGGTCCAGGTGGTTTGCTGGGGTCGAGCTTATCAATTGCCATTTTTTCTTCTTCGATTGAGATAGGAATCTCTAAGAGCTCTGTTTGCGTCATCTAGTCTTGTCATCGGAAGCAAAAATTCATTTTTAAGAGCTTCAATGTGGCCTGAATTATAGGCAAAATGTTAAAGCCCGTTGTAAAGTTCGTCGAATGTCTTTATTGTCCACGCAGATTACTTCTTGCCGCTCGATTTCCAAAATTTGGTTTTGTAGGCACGTTTTTTCTCGATGCCGAAGGCTCGTTAGGGGGGGGGGGGGGGTCTGATCGGCTATCAGTGGTTGTGCTATTGCTCTCAACATTTCTCCCCGGTACCTGTCCTCGTCAATTGCATGTTGGTTTTGCTTCTTGGCTAGAACGTCGTCTTTAAACATTCCTGGTTGTTTGCATTCTTCTGGTAATAGGGTGTCCAAACATTCATGAAGACCTTTCTATTCTCCCATTTTTTTGTGCTGCATTCTGCTGGCATTTACGAGTGCTTTTATTTTTGCCCCTTCAGAGAGGTCCCACTGTTCCCCCAGACAAGCCTCATCAGTGGTGAGCAATTTATGAACAGCGTCATTGACATGCTCTGGATACACTCAGCATGTCGTAGCTTGTCGTTAAATTTTAAACTTTACCATTTAAACTTGCTTCTTTCGTTTTTCATTTCACCAATATCGAATTTCACCAGAATGTGGTCCCTAAAGAAAATATATTTTTCTCCGTACTCGCGACACAAAGCTAACCACTCTGCTGATGCATAAGATCGGTCAACGCGTGCATGGCTGAATCCTTGGAAGTGCGTAAGTCGCACACATGTGGGCAACTCCAAACACTCTCCCACATCCTCCAAGACGTGCTCTTGAATGATTTCCACAAGAATTTCTGTAGTGCTATCTCTCCACTTTTGTGAAGATAACAAAGACGGGCTCGGCGAAACAGAGCAGCCTTCTTTAACAATGGCACACACCCGAAGACCCGGCGCTCAACTGCGCCCTTCGTCGTCTTCTTTCTGACGACTGGTGCCTGTAGCAGGCAGCAGACTTCTGGCGATCGGGCCCCGTGGTGTGCAGCTTACTTCGCGCTATTACTCCATACATGAAAAGCGACTGTCCCGGTTTCCGGTCGGAGGGAGTAAAGGATGACAGAGGGCGCGGGAGAATGTTGATCAGAGGGACACTTCTTCACGGGCGTAGTACAGTTTCATCCGTACTACATCAACAATCTCGGCTCAAGGCCATCGTTGGCTCGAGCTCATAGTAGATGTTTGAGGGACGAGCCCGTAGCTCACGTCGCTGAGTCGGCTGACGATCTTGTACGGGTCAAAGTATCTACGGAGTAATTTTTCCCATATCCCTGATAACGGACGGTTGTCCACACCGAAACGCAGTTGCGGGGTTCGTACTGGATGTTCCTTCGGCTACTGTTGTAATGGCGGGCGTCAGTGCTCCGCTGGAGACGCATGCGTTTACGAGCAAGCTGCCGAGCTTCTTCGACCTTCTGGACGATGTCTTCAGCATTGTTCCTTCTTGTTGGTTCGTTGTCTACCAGGAGCAGGGCGTCTAAAGGTGTTACACATCGTCCATAAACCAGTTCAAATGGTGTGAATTGGGTGGTTTCCTGAAGAGTCGTGCAGTATGCGAATCTCACGTGTGTCAGAATTTGGTCCCATAACTGGTGCTCTACGTCAACGTTCATCGAGATAATATCGGCCACAGTTCTACTGAGGTGCTCCTTAAGTCCATTAGTTTGTGGGTGGTAAGCCGTAGTTTTTCTATGATTAGTGTTGGTCAGGATGACGATCTCCTGCATTAAGTCAGTAGGAAGTGCAGTTCTTCGATAGGTTATAAAGATGGAAGGGGCACCGTGACGGAGTATGACGTCATAGGCAAAGAACATCGCGACTTTTTTATTGCTTCTGCGGGGCACAGCTTTTGTTTCAGCGTACCGCGTTAGATAGTCCGTTGTGACGACTATACATTTGTTGCCTGCGGATGACGTAGGAAATGTATCGAGAAGATCCATTCCCACGTGTTGAAACGGTGCTGGAGAGTGTCAAGGGGTTGCAGAAGACCAGCGGGTTTGAAATATGGAACCTTGCGTCGCTGACAATCGCGGCAACATCTCACGTACCGCTGAACTGAGGAGAACAGTTGTGGCCAGGAATACTGCTGGCACATGCAAGGTAAGGTCCTGGAAAAGCCTAAGTGTCCGGCACACTGGTCGTCACATGCTCGCAACCCTTCTTCGCGCAGTGAAAATGGGACAACGAGAAGGAACGTTTCTTGGTTGTTTTCGAAGTTCTTTTTGTAGAGGACGTTGTTATAGACGCAGTAAGAAGTCTGCAATTCGTGACATCGCTCGTGGGACAACAACGTCGGCTCCCTGCAGGTATATGATGAGGGCAAGCATTGTGCTATCTGCACGTTGGAGGTAAGCCATCTTGACAGCGTCTCATGTTCCAAGAAATGGGATGTCTTGCTCTAAGTCACTTGACTTCAATTGTATAGGTGCGCTTAGGAGGCAGGGGGCATCGCAGCGCTTCTGTCCGTATCGATAAAACGCCGTGACGCCGCTCTTCTGAAGGCGGAGGCTCCAAGGAGTGAGGCGGCCTGAAAGGTCCCTAAGACTCGCAAGCGAGCAGAGTGAGTGATGGTCACTTACTACTCGAAAACATTGGCCGTACAGGTAGGGTCGGAACTAGCCGATGGCTCAAACGACTGCGACATATTCGTGGAATAGTTGACTTCCGTTTTGCTAGACTGTGGCTCGTGAAGGCTACTACTCGTTTGGCGCCGTTTTCTCACTGGACGAGTATGGCACCGAGCTCACCTTGCTGGCGTCTGTAATGATTTCTATGTTAGCCTTGTCCTCGAAGTGCGCGAGTACGGGGGCTGTTTGCAGTCGCTGCGGCAATACTGTAAAGGCTGCTTGTAGCTGTTCTGTGCACTCGAAGGGTACATCTTGGCGTGTTAACTCGTTAATGGTTCGGCAATACTTGAAAATCCTTCGACAAAACGACGGTAGTAAGCGCAGAGCACTAAAAAGCGTTGAACTGCCTTCTTGTCAGTTGGACGCGCGAACTCTGCGATGGCAGCTAGTTTCTTGAGGTCTGACCGAGCACCGTGGGGGCTGAATACTTGTCCGAGAAATTGACCTCCTCAATGCCAAAATGACAATTCTCAAGCTTGATAGTCATATTTGCTTTGCTGATTGCCATGAGTACGTGCTTAAGTAGTTCTAGATGTTCATCAAACGTTTTTGAAAACACTACAACGTCGTCTAAGTAGACTAAGCATGTCTTCCATTTCAGTCTAGAGAGAACAGTGCCCATCATCCGCTGAAATGTGGCAGGTGTGGAGCACAGGCCGAATGGGAGGACATTAAATTCACATAATCCATGAGGCGTCACAAATACTGTTTTTTCACAGTCGCGCTCATTTACTTCGATCTGGCAGTACCCTGCCTTAAGATCCAAAGAAGCGTACAATTGGCGGTGGCGCAGGCGGTCCAGAGTGTCATTGATCCGTGGCAGGGGATAAACGTCGCGTCTGGGGACACAATTAAGCCGTCGATAGTGTACAAGGTAGCGTAGTGTATGGTCTTTCTTTTTAAGTAACATGACAGGGGACACCCATGGACTTATGAACGGCTGAATAACGTCATCATTAATCATGTTCTGGAAATGGCGCTTTATCACCTCCCTTTCCGTAAGCGAAACGTGGTACGAATGTTGACAAACGCAGCGTGCTGACTTGTAGGAATGCGGCGTTTTGTAACGGACGTGCGCAGTACTTTAGACTCGGTTGAGAAGTAGTAGCCAGAGAAGTCACTGACAATGCCGAGTAGTTGCTGTTTCTGTCCTTCCAATGAGCAGGAGTTAATCTTAATGTGATCACTCAGGTTGACCGTTTCCGATTAATTAGGCGGATAAGTTCCGAGCCAGGCGACATCCGTGAGGGCAGCGGCTTCATGGAGGAAGGTGAGAGCTCTACTTTGCTGTAAATGCTGACATTCGTTTTGGGAGTTTGTCAGTAGGACTAACGAGTGTCCGTTCAGAAGCTCGACGAGATCCCCTGCAATACAGATGTTCCGTTTAAGCATTAACGACAGGTTTACCTCGTCGATGCCCTCATAGCCATCCAATGCGTCGCACGTCACCAGGGTCAATAGGCTGCCTCTTGGCGGTACCGTTATGCTGTCATCGACGCTGTGCAAGGCGTTTTCGTTGTGGTTCTCGTCGCTAGCATCGCTTACTATGGCTTTTGCCGTAGAGAACGCCACGCTCAATTTCTCCAGGTCAATTATGCCTCCATTCCCCTGTAGAAAGTCCATGCCGAGTAGCAAGTCCCTCGAGCAACTGGGCAGAATAATGAAGACTCCGACGTACGTAAATCTGCGTATATGTATTCGAGCAGTGCATCTGCCCACGGGAATTAGTAGATGACCTTCAGCAGTATGGATCTGTGAAATCCACTTTGTAAAATCTTGCTCATAACCGACCTGTCCGAAGCACCGTCAGTTAAAGCTGTGACTTTGTCGTCTATGGTAAACACAAAGTCCGAGATTACAAATTGTTGATCACCACAATGCGCCTGAACGTCGGTTCATTGGCGTCCTGATCATCATCATCATCAGCTTAGTTACGCCCACTGCAGGGCAAAGGCCTTCCCATACTTCTCGAACTACCCCGGTCATGTACTAATTGTGGCCATGTTGTCCCTGCAAACGTCTTTATGTCATCCGCCAATTTAACTTTCTGCCCCCCCCTCCCCCCTGCTACACTTCCCGTCCCTTGGAATCCAGTCCGTAACCCTTAATGACCATCGGTTATCTTCCGTCCTCAGCAGATGTCCTGCCCATGCCCATTTCTTTTTCTTGATTTCAACTAAGATGTCATTAACTCGCGTTTGTTCCCTCACCCAATCTGCTCTTTTCTTATCCCTTAACGTTACACCCATCATTCTCCTTTCCATAGCTCACTGCGTCGTCCTCAATTTAAGTAGAACCCTTTTCGTAAGCCTCCAGGCTTATGCCCCGTAGGTGAGTACTGGTAAGACGCAGCTATTAAACACTTTTTTCTTGAGGGATAATGGCAACCTGTTGTTCATGCTCTGAGAATGCCTGGCAGATGCACCCTAGCCCATTCTTATTCTTCTAATTATTTTCGTCTCATGATCAGGATCCGCCGTAACTACCTGCCCTAAGTAGATGTATTCCCTTACCACTTCCAGTGCCTAGCTACCTATTGTAACTTGCTGTTATCTTCCGAGGCTGTTAAACATTACTTTAGTTTTCTGGAGATTCATCTTGAGACCCACTCTTCTGATTTGCCTCTCCAGGTCAGTGAGCATGCACTGCAATTGGTCCCCTGAGTTACTAAGCAAGGCAATATCATCAGCGAATCTCAAGTTACTCATGTATTCTCCATTACCTTTTATACCCAATTCTTCCCAATCCAGATGTCTGAATGCCTTCTGCAAACACGCTGTGAATAGCATTGGAGAGATCGTATCTCCCTGCCTGACACCTTTCTTTATTGGGATTTTGTCGCTTTCTTAGTGGAGGAGTACGCTGGCTGTGGAGCCTCTATAGATATCTTTAAGTAATTTTACATACGCCTCGTCTACAGCCTGATTCCGTAATGCTCCCATGACTGCTGAGGTTTCGACAGAATAAAGCGCTTTCTTGTAATCAATGAAAGCTACATATAAGGGTTCGTTATATTATGCATATTTCTCTATCACCTGATTGATAGTGTGAATATGGTCTATGGTTGAGTAGCCTTTAAGGAATCGTGCCTGGTCCTTTGCTTGAGAGAAGTCTAAGGTGTTCTTGATTCTATTTGCGATTACCTTAGTAAATAGTTTGTAGGCAACTGACAGTAAGCTGATGGGTCTAAAATTTTTGAAGTCTTTGGCGTCCCCTTTCTTACGGATTAGGATTATGTTAGCGTTCTTCCAAGATTCCGGTACGCTCGAGGTCACGAGGCATTGCGTATACAAGGTGGCCAGTTTCTCTAGAACAATCTGCCCACCATCCTTCAACAAATCTGCTGTTACCTGATCCTCCCCAGTCGCCTTCCCCCTTTGCATAGCTGCCAAGGCTTTCTTTACTTCTTCCGGCGTTGCCTATGGAATTTCGAATTCCTTCAAGCTTTTCTCTTTTCCATTATCGTCGTGGGTGCCACTGGTACTGTATAAATCTCTATAGAACTCCTCACCTACTTGAACAATCTCATCCATATTAGTAATGATATTGCCGGCTTTGTCTCTTAACGCATACATCTGATTCTTGCGAATTCCTAGTTTCTTCTTCAATGCTTTTAGGCTTCCTCCGTTCCTGAGAGCATGTTCAATTCTATCCATATTATACTTCCTAATGTAAGTTGTCTTACGCTTCCTGTGTCGTCCTGATCGAAGATATTTAATGCCCTCGGCATCAGCGGCCTCACCTCCGCTGGGCGCTTGACTGAGTTTTCCGCGTTTGTAGGTTTGTACAAACGGTGCCTACGAGCTCCTCGAGAAAACGCGGGACTTGGCGTTTGGTATCGAGCGAGCAATGAAGTACTGGGCTCGTGTCTTTGGTGCTCTAATGAAGAATCGCGACGCGCGATGAAGTTCTCTATCTCCATGGATGGGGCGCTCACACGTGGTGGGCGAGGAGCACCTGGAGGGAACCTACAAAGACCCACGAGCCGATAGGGACACATCCTGTAGATGTGAACAGTTTCTCCGCGATGAAAGCATAGGAGCCTGAGGTCAGTAGCCCGCTCGATAGACGATGATGCCTGAATACTACTTCTGTTTGTTCTATGGGGCGCATGACGTTTGAGGGGCCGTACAGTGATGGTCGTCGTACCGCGTCCGCTTAAATCGTTCGGACTGGCTTGCGCCATTGTGGTACATTGTAGCGTTCAGGAGCTTATATGAATTGCCTAATCTCGTCGCGCACTACCTCTGCCACAGTTTTTCCCGCTGTCGGCGCGTTGGGTACATGAAATTTCTGGAACTCTTCTCGTGCCACAGCCCTGATCGATTCCAAAGTCATGGTAGCAGGCTGTTCGAAAATTACATCACGTTGCGGTCGTACTGTCTGGCACGCTGTCGAAGGGCCCTTTTCATTTGTCTCTTCAGGAAGGGAGTTCGCGAGTATAGTGTGCGGATTTCAAATAAGCATAGCAAAGATTACTCACTTCACACCTCGCGTCAGATGTCGGACCTTCTTTACTTCCGCCATTGAGGCATCCGCACGTCTCAAGAGCCGAGCCATGACTTCAGTATGCGTGGTGACGCTCTCGTTCGGGGCTTGGAATCTTGCCTGTATTGCCAACTCTGCTCTCTCCTTCCAGTCCGTGTTGGAGCAGATGTGCTTAGATACCCTCGAAATTCGTCCCATGAAGACAATGCAGCTTCATCGTTATGGAACAACATCCTGGCATAGTCTTGGAGCACGAAGTACACTTTGCGATAATTGCTCTCTTCGTTCTATTCGTTGCATTCGGCGACCAGCTCAAGATGGTCTAGCCAACCTTGCAAGTCTTGAGTAGCATCACCATGGAATGCAATTGTCGTCTGTAGCTGGTTGACGACGAACTGCACCGGCACAAATCCGCAGCAGAAGACTGTGGACTCAGGTTCATCGTCCGGATACACTGGGGCAACAGACCGTGCTCAGGTTGAACCCCTTGCCGACGGTGGCTCGTACTTACGTGTACAGGGGTAATTTCTCCCTGACATCATTTCCCACATTAGAGTACAATAGCAATTATAAGGCGACCACAATTATCAGTTGTGACGGTTTCAGATCTATGTCCCAAACTTCGGCATATAAGCAAGAGACTTCCAGCTGCGAAACTTGTGTCATGGGTTACACACACATCATAAGTTCTTATAAACATTCGCACTATGTTGTCTGTATGTTCGTGGGATTCTGTTTTAATTTTTTGCACGGCAAGTATATCTAGCTCGTTCTTTCTTAACAACCTGAAGATTGGTTCTGTCTTCTGTTGGAGGTAAGCATGCTTATATTAAGTTTTGCTGGTTGAATGTTATTTTTGATATCACACCCAGAGCACAGCGCTTACTTATCCGTGCGATGTCTTGCTGAGCGATGGCAAGGCGCTGTTTTTATAGCTTGGCTTTGTCGTCGCGTTGAATCGACGAGGAACGCCACGTGTTCGCGGTGCATTTCTTTGCGCCAGTTACATGGTTCTGATCATTCTCCTTCTGATGCCGCATACGTTCGGGTAAAGGCCCAGCCGTGTCCTCGAGGCGACACTTTATAACAGCAACGTACGTATCCATGGTTGTGCAACTGCTTTTCACGAATGGAATCGACGCCGCGCCTCCCCCGTTGTCCTCAGGCGAGTTGCTCTTGTCACAGCGTCTCCGGTGCTGTGTGAGTCCTCGTCTGCCACCGTGGCCTCGACAGCAAGCGCCTCTTCCCGGAAGCTACATTCAGCTTGGCCGGAGACCTCGGCGTTAACGCCATCCAGCGCAGTCTGCGTTCCTGCAGACGCCGCCACTCGCTTTGCCTCGTCATCCATTAAATGTCCACCTCGGTCGCAAGGCACTCCGCGGCTAGCGATGCGGGCATAGTATCTTGAGCAGACATGTAATTCGTGCACAAAAGCCTTGCATTGTTCGCAGCGTGGGACTTCGCGCTCACGTCGACTATGGCCTGTGGTACGGCATTTGAGGCTTATGTGCGCACGAACTGGCAAGACAACTAGCACTGTCCCTCCTTCCACTCGCATCTGATGGGGAATGAGCTAAATGGTTACTCCATGTCGTACGACAAGACGAACAACCCTGAATGTCCAATCAGCGGATTCAAAATCAGCTGTTTTCGATTTGTGGTTGCTCACTTTGACCTCTCCAAATTCCATGGAGGCTACGTATAGCCGCGTCTGTGACATTGAAAGCTCGCCAGTGAATCTTCACGCGTATCTCCTGCTTTTCTGGATAAATCACTAAGCACGTACGGTCATTATCAGTGATGTGGTCTGCGCGATGTAGCGCCTTCTTTGCTTCTTCGGACCGGAAGTTTATCAACGAGAAAGAGATAGCAACGAGAGGAAAGGCAGGGAGGACAATCAAACGAGCGTCCGCTTTGCTACCCTACACTGGAGGTGAGGGAAACGGGGGAGTAGAAAGAAGAAAAGAGAAAGGAAGTGATGACTGTGTGTGCAGTAAAGCACCGTGACACCAAAGTGGAATTCCATAGCTAGTGATCTGCGTTGATCACATCTGGGACGACCAAAGTGCCAGTGGTCGTTGCGCGATTAGGAGGCCGTGGGTGAGCTATGGGGCTTACTCGAGAGTTGCAAGCATTGGATTAAGATAACCCAGTACTGTATCCAGTACCCAGCTCTGCACTTCTCGCTGATAGAGTGTGGAACTTGCTGAAAAGTACACGAATGATGTCTATGAGGGACCGAAGCATCACAACCACTTGCTAGTCTCCTTCGGATAATTTAACGGGAGTCGTCGCTGTGGATTCTACCGCGGTGCGCTCTATCCTTTGATGTGACTGTGGCATCGGCTGTGGCATCGCTCGGGACTCCGGCTGTACCTCCGGCTGCGGCTTCAACTGTGACTTCAACTGTGACTTCAACTGTGACTTCAACTGTGGCTTCAGCTGCGCCATAGGCTCTGGCCCCGGCAGTTTCTTTGGCTGTGGCTTCAGATGGGGCGGGGGCTGTGGCTTTGGTAGCGCGGGCCAAGCTTCAGTATTGGTATTGTGCGGCATGACTTTAGGCTCGACTTCACCAGGCATAGGGGGCAGAGGAGAAAGAGTTGTTGGATGTGGCGTGCTCTTCACGGAGGCATATCTGTTTCTTGACGTCCGACGGCGTCGGGAGCGTCGTTTTATAAGGAGCGCAACAACTTCCCGACGAGACGAATGGTCTCTCGCCCTCTGCTTCAAGACTTCTCTTTCCTTCTTCATTTTGGGACAGTCCTTGCAGGTTCGTGGGACCAAATTCAATTGGGGCATTTCAGAACCGTGGCTGTACAGGAGCCTGCAACGTGGAGCTCTGTGCAGCGCGAGAAAAGTCTCGTGTTCCCGCACACAGCGCTCACGTGTCCCCGCCTCATGCAATTGCGGCATTGGAGTGGCCTTCGAATAATTGGTGGCGCGGGGTGTCTAAATTGGCCTATTCTAGTGAAGCCATCAACGGCTGGTTTCACTAGAGCAGGCAAGTCAGCGCTGGAGATGGAGACGTCCGCGTCGTAGATGACGCCAGTAGTGGTGTCACTGTCCAGAGGAATATGTGAGCGGACCTTCATGCCGCCAAGTTCCGTAAGTTTGCTAAAGGTTCGCAGCGCCGTCTCATGTATACAACGTCAATAGCCAAGGCATTTTTTCGTATGTTGACCCTGACGTCCGCGACTTGACTTGGCGTCACTGCTTCACGAAGCACCAAGACAGACTGTCCGTTGAGTCGCCTCAGGTTGTCAGTAGCGAGTTCTGGTACACATAGAATCATACTGACGGAAGTATTCGGAGTTGGTCCCATAGTCGACGTGCTTGCAAACAAGTAAGCCCTAGTGTCTCTTTGTTTCGCCTTGCGGCTTTTGAGAAGTCGTCATCGGAGAAGTCCTCACTGCAGAGCGACTAGACACTGGTATTGTCGCGGTCGGTGTCGCTCTGGAGGCCAGTCCGCGTCTTAGACGCAGCCACCACCTTCTTTCTTTCTTTCTTTCTTTCCTTCTTTCTTTCTTTCTTTCTTTCTTTCTTTCTTTCTTTCTTTCTCTTTCATTCTTTCTTTATTAGAACATAAACATAGTCAAATATTTTGTCAGCCGGCCAAAGCAATGATGCTGAAGTCGCCATCACCAGTAGAGGCGCGAGGAGGTCAAGTTGCATGCGTGCGGCATCCCATGGTGGCTCCCCCGTGATATACACAGAAATTAGGCGAAAATAGCTGAGCTAGAAAAATAGCGTCCTGGCTGACAGACACTTCGTACTTGTCCTCTCATCAGCCAGACATGTGACATGAGGGGTGGGCGCCAATTCCGCTCACCGGCTGTATGACATTCGCGTCCTTTAAGGGCTTGCGAAAACCATCGATCCTGTAAGGACATCCTGCAATGTCCCACTGCAGGATGACAAAGGTTTTGAGTCCGCTTCCGGAGGGCAGTGGGGTCAGAACAACATGGTTGCCCATGGGTACGAAGAAGCACGAGTTATCAGCGCTGGCGTCGGCCGCTGTCGCAGCCTGTGGAGAGCCCTCCATCCTACGTCTGCACGCGTCGGTGACCCGAACTGCCCTGCTGTTTACCGTGAGAGCGAGATAGTCAGCAGTATGGGAAGACTGGGTGACTGACAGAATCACGGAATGCGGTTCCTTTAGTCAATGTAAAATATAATCCGTAGTCCTTGACTACGGCGTGCCTCATAATGAGATCGTGGTTTTGGCAGGTCAATCGAGAGAATTAAAATATTTTTTTCAGCGCTCAATACTACAATACAAGTTCGCTAAGGTGACTGTTTGGGCATGTTGGTCGGACATGAATGCTGCGCTCGTGTGTCTCAGCTTCTTCTTTGTCCTCATCTTGAACGCAAGAAGCTGCATTTGTGACCTACCAACATGCCCAAATAGTCAGCTTAGAGAACTTTATTTGTAATACATTGGGCTCATTGCTGCACGTTTCTCGTGACCAATGGGCTACCCTGGCCTTTAGCGCTAGTGCCTTTTGCAGAGCGCATTCAATTCGCTAGTGTGTCTCAGCCGCTGCTTTGTACTTGTCTTGGGCGCAAAAAGCTGCATTCACGTCAGTACTGCAGCACTACCGCACCAGACCAAGAACAACGACAGAAATCTCACTACACGACCGGTATATAACTCCGGTGATCTCTAGTTAGTGATGCTGGTTAACTTCCACGAAAAGAATAAAACGTAAAAAAATCAAATTAAAGAAAAAAATAAAAAATATGCGTCGGCCGGGAACCGAACCCGGGTCAACTGCTTGGAAGGCAGCTATGCTAACCACTATACCACCGACGCCACTGTTCCACGAGTGCGGGGCCAAGGCATATATAGGTTGGATATATTTGGAACTACGGTGCGAGGATCAGGTCTTCGTCGAAGGCGAGGGAAAGTGGAAACAGGTCATCGCCATGTATTGACCTATTTCGCCGAATCGCCGCCATAGCAATTCTCCATATGCATATGTTGTTTCAGTGCGGGCTGCACGCATTGTGATTCTACTGTCCGTGCTCTTTTCGTCTCGCAAAGGAGTGGACAGCTGGACAATGAAGTAAGCGATGGCCCATGCATAAACTATTCACTTGTACACGTGAGCTTAAACGCGAACAATGTTTTTGTTTCACTCTTACCGTAAAATTGTGGAACAGCCTTCGCAGCTAGCATCAAAAAACGAGTAACTGCGTAAGAAAAGCTATAAAAGAAAAAAAAATGGGAGACTGGATGATGGCGGTGTGGATCAGGGCAAAGCAAATGGGCATATCCGATATTCTAATTGACATTAAGAGAAAGAAATGCAGCTCGGCAGCTAATGTTATGGGTAGGTGACACAACTGGTGGCCGATTAGGGTTACAGAATGGGTGCCGAGAGAAGAGAAGCACAGTCGAGGACGACAGAAAACTAGGTGGGGTGATGAAGTTGTTAAATTCACCGGCGTAAGCCGCTATCAGTTGGCGAAAGACAGAGGAAATTGGACATCGTAGGTAGAGGCCTTCGTCCTGCTGTGGTTAGTGATAGGTTAGTGATGATGATGATAGTATTGTTTTTGATGTTGAGCAGAAGTAGTTGCGATTGCAGCGCGCACGTGAATTCGAACGCACTTTTTATTCTAAAAACATGCCCGTTAGAATCGTGCAAATGCGGCATACATCTTAAGAAGGGCTGAAGCCGTGCGCTTGGTTAGGCGTTCTCAGTGTAATTTTGTTTCAGTAATCTATCAGTGACGGAAATTGGGTACTGCGCAGTAATTGGTGATCCTATCGTGCTCGGTAAGCCAGGTCTCCATGGCGGGAAGCTGTGATTAAGACACTTTGAGCCGTTTCTGATGGCAAGCAGAGATGATATGCAATGTCAATGAGGCCAAATTAGGGCCTTCATTAAATCTACAAGAATAATTAGCGCCTTGCGCATAAAGACGTCTGTCTTGGTCAAGGGGGCTGGTCCGTAAATTGGGTACTCTAGCTCCGCAGTCAAACAAAATTATCACAAGTATCGCTTTACGAAATCAACGAGCACGCAGAACGAGTTTATATGAGGTGAGTCTATTCTCATCATTTTCCAAATTACTCATGCATGCTTTACAACGCAGCTGTAACGCTGCGAGCTATATCCATGACGCGCAAGTCAGTCAGAAAGGTGGTACTTCTTGGAGTTAAGAAAGAGATACTTTGGTTAAAACTAAACAGGCAATAAAACACGATTGCTACTGTGCATGAAAAGGCGCGAGTTACGAATGACTTGTACCCTGCGCGCAGGGCATGAGAAAATGTGCGACCACTGAGCCCAACAAGCAACGAACTTTATACGTTGACCGTGACTGGGTGGTCAATGCAGTCAGGGCAATCTCAGTTCATGTTTCCCTTAGAAGGGTGGTAGTGTGGGCTACTTGGTCTTCCATTTTAGATTTTGTGGTACCTTCCTTCGCGCTGTACCCCACAATCATGCTTCATGTTTCAAGCAGACTTTGCCAAGAACCAAAACTTCGCGCTATTATAAAATTCTATATGACCTGTTCCACAATCTTGCTTGTTTCTCTTTATGCTTTCCTATATGTTCTGCACTTACTAGGTCCACGGTCATTCTTATCGGTGCGCATGCTAGCTGCATCCTCCGCAATTTGCATCACTGACGTCTCACTCCACCATAGATCCGCTGTTATGGGGTTTTGCTGCAGAGCACAAGGTCTTGGATTCGGTTGTTGGATGTGATAGCGGAATCGTGATTGTAGAAGATTGCGTAAACATTCCATCAGAAACCGTGTTTTCATTGTGTGTTGCAGACGTGTAGATATTCTAAATTATTTCGTAGCCCCGTACTTGGCATCCTACAGCCGTAACGTGCAATTGATAGGAGAAAATTGCAATTTTGACTGCATCACTCCGTTTTTGATTTTACCTTTGTAAGCTTAAACCACTTATGCCATGTTTCTGTGAGACGGTCCCAATCAAACTTTTTCACGCTGTATGTCCGTGTGCCAAACATTGGTAAGACGTTGAACAAGGATCGATCGAATGAAATCAAGAGAATGAGAGAGAGATAATTTATTTGAAATGAGGCGGAGAGGTGGGCCTCAGCTAGCGCGTTCTAACCTTCTACACTGTACAGCAGGAGGGGAAACGGTGAACTAAACGCGTGATGAGGACTGATGTTGACAGAAGACGGATGCACGATGGTGAAATAAATATCAACATTCGGTTGATAAACATTCAGAAATGTCTTAAATGAAGCCACGACGAGGTTTCAGGTGTGGTCACTAGTTCAAATGAATCTTCAGATAAAGGCGCTAAACGATGCCGGTGCGTGAGGTTTTGCTTCGTGAGTAGCACAGGCGCCAAGACACGGCTTTATAACATGTAAAGAGCAGCGATAAGCGACTTAAGTATGGCGTGCACTTTTGGCGACCGGATCTGGAGATCTCAGAGAACCACGCGCATTGACTCTACCTGTGCATGAGCATTTTCTGAACGTTTTCATTCTCATTATATCTATTTCGTTGTTTGCCTGTTGGGTCGTCAGCTTTATTTGCCCTATTATTCTTGGCTTCGTGTCACAGAGGACGACTACGGCCCGCTGCCATTGCCATAGGTCTTGAAGACAGCAAAGACCATTCCGTGCCTGTATCAGCCGGTGGGGAGGAATGTTTGCTGTGTGATCTAACCGACCTTCCATTCCCTTGTAGGCGTGATTACAGGCGTCGATGAAGACACAGGCGGAGCTGGTCGTTGCGTTCAACCCCGCTATGCAGTTCATCTCAAGTGGCTTGGTGGCGCTTCTTTCGCGAGCAGCCTCTCTACTGAAGTTATGTCTCTTGGCATATTTCGAAGAATACTAGCTTCTCATTGCATATTCGGGCTTTTCTGTGATGTTTCGTGAGAGCCAGGACAGTTGGGACATTTGAGCGAAACGCATCACCGTCGGCGGTATTATACTGGCCACAGCGACGTGGGAAGGTGACATCACTTCTACGTATCACTCTTGCATGGCGAATGTTGGAACACTTTCGGCACTGAAGAGGCCTCGGAACATATGGTCGTACATGTTGTAGGACGCACTCCGCTTTTACAGATGCTGGTAATGTCGAAGAAGCAAATATTCACTTTATGCGCTGGGAGTCAATAAAGCTTAGCGCAATGAATACTTGAAACGGAATTACTTAAAAAAATTGAAAATTATGTGTGCATGGCTGCTGCTCACTCTGATTCGATGATATCGGCTGGCTTGACGTCCGACGCATCTGTTTCTTCATGCGGCGGCCCATGGCTACGTCGTATTGGCTTTCAGTGTCCATGACATACGGCCTTGAGATCTCCAAGGAATCGAGCTGGTCCGAGCTTCCAAAGGCACGTCGTCCTCAAATTAGCGATGAAGTAGACGTCTGACCTTGTGCAGGTGGTCGTAGGAGCGTCGTCTTGCTCTCCCTTAATCAAAGTACTTTCATTAAAATGGCAAAAACATGAAAAACTGCTTAAGAACCAGTGAGCCAGAGCAACGCTGAGCACTAGGTGCTTCATTAACTTCCTCTCCCCGAAATTAAATCAAGTTGGCTGGAAGTTTTGAGCTTGTCGGTGTTTGTCTCTCCTCACCTTTGTGTTAGCGCTGCATCTGTCCTTTATGTCGTTTTAAGCCACTTTAAGTTCAATATGTGGGCCGCTTCTATGAAGTGGGAACACCGCGGAGAATTTCCGAATGGCTGTGTGATTCTTATACAGATTTATAGTCACCCCATTGTTTGCCACAGCTGTGGGAACATGCCACTGGACGGAGTGTCAATTCTGTTGGATACAGTTTTCATCCCACTGAAATATTCTACTTTGGAGAAGGAAACTGTTTAACAATTAAGAGAGGTATTTGAAAGAACTGCTTTGTTAACAAACATTGCTTTTCGACACTCTTTACTGAATGTGCACAGGTGACATAAAATTAGACTTGAATCGAAGTTTCGCTACAGCTTAGCGCAATCAAGAGTTGTAAGGGAATTACTTCTGAATTTGCAAATTATGCGTGTAATCGTTGCAGGCAATTTTTGCAGCGCCCCCAAACGTTGATCGCCCCAAAGGGGTGTGCGATCCACCGTGCCTTTATCTTCACTGCGTTTTCGTTCTTGTTGTGTTGTAAGCAACGACGCGTTTTCAACCGCTACTCTTGATCGCAGGAAAACAACACAGCCTCAGTCGAACAGGTACGGGGCGGCTTCACTGAAACTCGTAGTGCGAGGGGAACACTGGAGTGAAGAGCGCTTTGGCTCCTGTGCGGTTTACACTGCACTTCAATCATCTATCAACCTCTTGTCCTTACCACACTCGCTTGTTGTTGAGGGAAAGTCCGACTGCATTTCGCCTTGAAAGAATTGAGCGATTCAGATCGAGCGCCAGTGTCTGGTTTCGCTCGCCTGACGTATGCACAGACCAATTTCTCTAGCACCGCGATCAAACGCTGGCTTCTCAACACTGTGTGAAATCGGAAATGGCGTGAGTGACATAGCCGGAAGATGGCGCATCGGGCCTTTTTTTCTTCGTAGGCCTGCTTTCTTGGGCCTTCCTGTTCGCAGGAGCCTTTCCTGGCACCTCAAAAACTCAATCCGGCGAATCGTCGGATCTTCGCAGCCGACCCCTCTTTACCAACAATGTCACCTACCCTCTTCTGATAGTTTTTTTAGCTAGCCGACCCGAGCTCCGGGGTGATTTATTGCCCATCGTTGCACTTGGCTGGTTCCCGGTGTAATCCGAGACGCTCCCTTGGTTTTCCGCTGTACGTCCAATGCACTCGTATAGGGTTGTACGACACGTTTTCCTATATATTGTAATTTGCGCAATTCTTTGTCGCGGAAATCAGCAAACAGTTCGTAACAGTGGCATTTACTATATTGATCTCAATGATTTACTATTTTCAATTTACTATCCCCAGGGGTCCTATCTGGGTGGAAGTTAGCAAAGTCAAATAGGCTATCTTCCCCATGGTCTATTATGCTGTGGGACGGCGGTATTAGCGAACTCTTTTTATAACGATACTACTTTATTTTGTATATTACGTTAACAGGTATGTGCAACGTGAAATAGGCATATGTGAAGACACTACACCCTAACAATTTGTTCCCATGCCCTGTTTATATGCCCTACACTTCGGAGCTCGTTGGCTGAACTTGTGTTTCCAAAAGTGTGGCTATATACGATATATACGAGGTGTTGCTGCAGATTTTAACCAAGTTAGAAAAATCGCTTGTGGTTGATAGCACAATTGTAATGAAAAACAAAACAAGGAGGGGCAATATTCGCACGAAAAATTGGAATGCATAATTGACTAATTAACGAACATTAACTAATTACTGTGCCTATTTATATCAAGGTTGATGGTGCCTATCTTGAAGATGGTGTCATCTACAGAATTTCTTTCAAGTGCTATTTTTAAATTGCAGGCTGTGCGATCAGGTAATTTGGCAAAAATATTATGCGTGAATTTTCTTTTAAATACTCGATTACGCATTTCAATTTCTCGTGAAAGTAATGTCCGCCTCTTCGATCGCACAAGCTCAAGGGCGTGATTGCTATCAGCGTCGAGTGATGTATAAACATTGCGTAATATCTTCGCCGAAACGCGTGTTATATCCATAGCGCCGCTCGCGAGGTGTGGCGCAATAACCCTGCAATTCTGCTCAGCACGTCTTCTTTTCCTCTATCGTTAGCTCAAGGCTTTGCGTTATGAGTACTCAACCGGAAGCGTTGCTCAATAATGGTTCTGTTAACCACAACAATTACACAACATTTATTCCAAGCTCACGAAAACAGTCCGGTCAAGATTTCACATCAGAATCAACATAATTTTAACAATGAAATTTCCACTTATAAAAGAAATAGGCCGTTAGCGTTGTCGCGGCAATTAAAACGTGGCTACGTTAGTAACCATGTTCTGTTTTTGAGATGGTAACTGGTCCGCTTGTTAAGGGTAACAACTCTTTTTTAATTATTACGCATTTTAACTATTCCCTGACTATCTGCAGTCACTGCCAAGGTAGCGAATATTATGATAAAGCGTTACTAGCTTGATCGTAGCAGTCATGACCATTTTATAGGAGTGTGTGCCAGTCGGCAGCAGCGTTCCTCTTTGTCTTTCTTCAGCATTTCCTAACAGTAATTCATTCTGCTGCTGTTCGATCTGCAGCGTAGCCGTTCTAAATTTTCTTCCTTGCATTTTTATTCCTGCTTCACATTGCAGTAACTAGAAGTAGGCGATTTGTGCATACTGCACTAACCTAACTTGCGGAACCGTAGCATGGAAGGCGACCGGAAACATTGACTAAAAGTCAGTACAGAGTATGCGGAAACGGTACTTATAACATCATGAAGCAGAAAAATGGCAGTACTGATGGATGGGAACGGCGAGCAGCTGATATTTTAGCTGAGACATATCACGCCGTTTACATGAACCAGGAATCGGACCTGTCAAGTTCATGTAAATGACACCCGGTCGGGCTCAGCAAGCGTCCATTCGGACTGCTAAGTCCGACTTCATGGGATAGGTACACCCAGAACGACTCCTCTGCAGCGCGCATGTAAACGGGGACGGTTGGCGCCAGCCAGCCCTGAGACTTGTGTGGGACCACTGAGATGTCGGGATTTATGTGGTGGCCTCGCGAATGGTACCGGAACAAGACAAAGAGAAACACTGTACAATGCATACCCGCGAACTCTTCCGAATTTCTCGTAAAATGTACGAATTTCGAACAGTCTTTCGATTTTACGAATCTTGCTTGAATTTTTACGCAAGGCGTTTTATTTGCGAAAAAAAAGAAGAAACGTGACAATGTAGTAACAATACTCCCCGGTACGTCGCACCACCCCGAGAGCGCAATACGTATGCGTGGTATCATCGTCAGCAGCTGCAAGGTTGTAGTGCCTTCTGTCGTCTACTAGGGGGGTCACAAATCCATATCCAAAGCTCACTAGTGCCGATAGCGCCTCTATAGCGCCTCCGAAAACCTGTTGCCATGCTGTTGCCTTTGTTCGAGCGGGCGCGCGGGATTGGACTTCAGTCAGCTTCTGCTACTGCAGTGTTCGCCTCGCCTTTTGTGTGACTAGCTGCCACGTCGGACGCAGTGTGATTCCGCCCTGTAGCGCCTTCGCAGTGCAATGGCGGGCTCGAAGCCCCGATAATACTTCCAAGATTTTTTTGAAATTGTACCCGGCAGAATTTTCATGCTTCGCGCCGTCGAAGAAAGGGCGGAAGTTTTGATTCTGCGCCACGTGTGCCTGCGATGTGAACATGTCGCATGGCGGCAAGCCTGACATCAAAGTCCATATCGCTTCGAAAAAGCATCAGGAATACGTGCGAACCACGGACAGACAGTCAAGCCTAGCAAGTTTTATACGCAGCGACGGCGACCTCGGCGGCGTGACTCGTGCAGAATGCTTCTTCCCGGCGTTTTTAGTTGAACACAACATCCCGCTGAGTGTCAGCGATCATGTCGGGCCGGTTTTTTTTATTTATTTATTATACCTCAAAGGCCCCAGAGATGGGGTATTACATGAGGGATGGGCTTTAACAAAACAGTGATTCTAGAGCAGCCTTGAAGTGATGAGTGTCGGAGTGGTGCGTGATGTCGGCAGACAGACCGTTCCAGTCCCTGGCGGTTTTCACAAAAAATGATCGTAGATGAGAGGTAGTCTGCGCCGGGGGAGGATACACGGCTTTGCTGTGGTTAATGCGGCTGGACTGACGATGAGCTGGTAGTATAGCTGAAATGTGGAGTGGTGAATGATAGAATTTGTGAAAAAGACACAGTCTAGAAATAAGACGTCGCGATTCTAGATTAGTAAGACCGGCACGGGATTTTTGTTCCGACACGCTTGCATGATAAGAATATTCAGAGTAGATAAACCGGGCTGCACGGTTTTGAATTGATTCTAGTGTATTAGATAGGTTATGTTGATGAGGATCCCAGACAGAGCATGCATATTCTAACTTAGGGCGGACATATGTAACATAAGCTAACAATTTTACTGATGGGGGAGCAAGCTTTAGATTCCGGCGGAGAACACCGAGGGTTCGATTCGCGGCATTGGCTAAGTTAATGACATGTTGTGACCAATTTAGGGTAGTTGAAAATGTTATGCCGAGGTATTTATACGAGTCTACGGATGAGATTTCGGCACCGTATATAGTGTATTTCCCTGATTGGTGATGCTGTCTGCGATGGAAAGAAACTAGCGAGGTTATTTTAGTATTTAAAGACATCAACCATTTGTTACACCATAATTCAATGCGTTTTAGGTCATCTTGGAGCAAATGCATGTCTGAAGTGTTAGTTATGCGTCGATAAATTACACAATTGATCGTCTGCGAACAATCGAATGTTAGAAGTGATCTTAGTAGGAAGATCATTAATGTAAATTAGAAAGAGTAGTGGTCCGAGAACTGTGCCTTGTGGTACGCCCGAAAGGACAGAAGATCTTTTAGATGACTGTGTGTTAGCAAATACAAACTGTTGTCGGTTAGTAAGGAAGCTACGTATCCAGTCTAGTACAAATGGATTAATCTTGAGACGGGGAAAGTTTTAGGAGTAGCCGTTGGTGTGGAACTTTGTCAAATGCCTTTTCAAAGTCTAAGAAAATAGCATCTACAGGTACGTTCAAGTCAAGGTTAGAGCTTAGATCATGAAAAAATAAAGCTAGTTGGGTGTCACATGAAAGACCTTTACGGAAGCCATGTTGAGCTGGGTGAAAGAGGTTATTGGATACTAAAAAGTTTACGATCTGAGAGTAAATAACATGCTCCATTAGTTTGCAACAAACACTGGTGAGTGAAATGGGGCGATAACTAGAGCACAACGATGGAGGACCTTTTTTGGGGACTGGAACAATCTTGCCTACTCTCCAGTCTTCCAGCACCACTCCTAATGACAATGATTGCTGAAAAATAGCACATAACATCGCGCTCACATTTGTTTTGGTGTTTTTCAGCATTTTAACATTTATTTCATCGACGCCAGACGATGATGTAAGTTTTAATGAATCAATTAGTTTCTCAATGCCGTAAGGACAAAAGGTAATATCAGGCATGACTGCATGATCTGAAAGAGGGAAGCGAGGTAATATGTTGACAGGTTCAGTTGTGAAGACGGAAGAAAAAGTACGGTTAAGTTGTTCAGCAATTTCGCAATCGGGAATACGATGGTTTTGATCGTCAAACAGAGCTAATGGCTGGGAGTTATTAGGGTTAATAACTTTCCAGAATTTTTGGAAGTTATTTCTTAACATAGACGGCAGCGTTTGGGAAAAAAAAGTGCGTTTTTCTTTATTTGCTAGAGCTTCGAATTCTTTTTCTGCAAGGTAATACTTATTCCATGCGCCTGCGTTGTTAAATCGTTTAGCCGAGCGAAAAAGCCTTTTCTTTTTATTGTTAAGACGCTTTAGTGTGATATTAAACCATGGGGATGACTGTTTTTCGGTTAGGGTGATAACGGGTACGTATCTCGCGAACACATCGAGCATTTTGTTTTTAAAAAGCAGCCAGTTAGTTTCGACAGAACGTGTCAAAAAACTGGTGTGGAATGAAGCAGCAAAATGTGCGAGTTCCGAGTTAATTGCCGAGTAATTCCCTTTGTCATGCAGTTTGATCACTTTGGTTATCTTTGTAGGTTGTGTAAGCTGACAGGAGTATGATGCATGGATTATAGAATGATCACTAAGACCAGGCAAATGCGTCATTGCATAAACTTTGTCAGGATGAGAAGCAAAAATGAGGTCGAGTATGTTAGAAGAATTACAACCTTGACGTGTAGGTTCAGTGACAAGTTACGTTAATCCAAAGGTTAGGCAGGAGTTAACAAAATCGCTTTCGGTACTTTGTTGCGAAGTTGCTGATGTTAGGTTAGTCCAGTTTATGGCGGGGAAGTTAAAATCACCGAACAGTAACATCGGAGAGTGGTGATGCAATTCAGTTACCGAACGCAATGTTTCGTGGAATTCTGCAACAAAGTTAGGATCATTACCAGGGGGGCGATAGCAGACTGCGATTATTGTGGGTGGGTAAGAGGCATTACACAGGACGAACATAATTTCTAGGGAGGACGATGTCTTAATTTCAGTACATTGAAGGTCCTTATGAGCGCCAATGAATACGCCGCCACCACGTCTGGTAGTTCGATCATGCCTGAAGATATTGAAGTTAGGGAAAAATGGCAATATTTCAGAGTCTTCTATTGTAGAATTAAGCCAAGTTTCAGTAATAACAATTAGGTCCGACTCTGTTGTGTCGGCAAGATTACTGAGAGCGTCAAGCTTCGGAAAAATGCTTCTAATGTTAGTAAAAACAAACGAATAACAATTTTTCTTGGAGTTATCATTGCTGGGGCCTAGGCATTTAAAGCACGAGGGACAACCTTTTGGGCGTTGCGGTCAAACGTGTAAGCTTTGTTTCCAATAGTTAGCTTGTCATGTCGGAGCTTGAATGGTTTCTGTTGTGTCTTGGCAAATTCGACTAAACGCCTTCTAGCTGTTAGAGTGTTAGGAGAGTAATCTTCTGAAATTCTATATTCAGTGCCCTTGAGTTTCCTACCCTGTGAAAGAATTTGTTCTTTTACTTTGAAATGTGAAAGTTCTACAATAACTGGCCTGTTGTTGTTTACATTGAATTTGCCCAAACGGTGGGCACGTTCGATGTCCACCGACTGAACAGTTATAATTAATTCTTTACAGCATAGATCTATTATTAACGATTCTGACTCGGCCCACGTTTCACGTTCGCGATCTGTTAAACCAAAGAATACTAGGTTTGAGCGTCGCGCGCGGTCTTCCGAGTCGTCCAGCCTGGCCTTAATCAACGATATATCTTTTGCATTTTGATCGGCAAGCGTCCGGATATCGTGAACTTGTTCTTTTATTACTACCAGGGATGCGCAGTCTTCTTCAATTTTGACAAGGCAGTCTTTAATCTCCTTTATAGCGCTGTCGCTCTGGGACAGCTTACATTGCAGGGATTTCATTTCTTTTAGTACTGAAGCTTGGCCAGATTGAATTTCAGTCAGTGCGGTCATTATGTCACTGGATGTTTGCGTTTCGCTTGCACGGGTGCTTGGACCTGGGTTTAACTCGACGTCTCCGGACAGTATTAGTAGTTGATGAAGGACACGTGCACAATCGAAAGCAATATAAATACAACACTGTGGGCTCGGCAGCACAACAAGGGCCATATAACGAGTACGTCAGCCATACAATGAATACTGATAATTTACCTGCAGAACGAAAAGGCGTCGCAGGTAAGCGGCTGTTGTCATGGCTGTCGTGCCACCGAGCCCACAGAATGCCGCGCTGCACGGTGTCACACTTATATAGTCCTGGGTAAAAGGCGACGTTATCTGGTGGCTTGATAACGGTAGAACCAGGGGGCGCAGTTGTAAGAGCCAAGGTGGTGGCTCGTGAAACGGATCTTCGGGTGGCGATGTAGCAGTCCCTCGTGGTGTCGGCGGGGTGCGCTTCGTCCGGTGTGGCAAATCAAGGTCATCTGCTGCGTCTGGCCAAGCCGGGAGCAAAGAGACCTCCGGGATGTCGCCAGCGCATCCGTTGTCGCGTGGTCGAGGGCTACACCAGAGCAGAACCTGCAGAACGAAAAGGCGTCGCAGGTAAGCGGCTGTTGTCATGGCTGTCGTGCCACCGAGCCCACCAAGGCAGGAAGGTGTTCCCCAAGTTCGAAGAAGCGACACGCTACGCCTGTGGACGGGCAAAGACAACGTCAATTGTTCGGAAAATGGCCGCCAACGCGGAGACTGCTTTGCTGGATACCCTAAAACAGCAAATATTTTCGATTGCTGTGGATGGCAGTAACAATAGGGATACGCAGCTTTACCGTATTGTTGCGATGTATTTCGTTAAAGAAACAAGTAAAAGCGAAAGCTGCCTTCTTTGCATCAGGATAATCCAAGGGGAAGCGACGGGTCACAATATTGTAAACTGGTTCTGGACGAGATGAAGTCTCGGAATTTGCCTGTTAGGAACCTGTTGGTTATGCCTTCGGGCAATGCCAGTGTGATGATCGGCAAGAGAAAGCGTTTCTACTGTATTGAGACAGGCTCAACGAACTTGCCAAATTTAAACAATATGTTTCACGTTTGCTGTGTTTCCATACAGAAATATGCATTTATTGATACACCTGCGCTCCAAAGCTTTTACTACTGTGAGAGTAGGTTATCTTTAAGTTTGAAAGATGATAATTTGTTAATAACTACTATGCTTTTATTTGATACTAATCAAGCGAGCCCTGTGTGCTCTATAAATCATATCGTCTTTGAAGGCTCAGATTGGGACAAAAGTACTAACACAAATGCGTCTGAATGCGCCCATGTTATGGCAGCTAGGGCTATCAGGAATGCTGTAAAATATTAGGTTCTTTCTTCTGGTCCTGTTTAGCGTTCACCGACACACAATATCAACTCGGCATTCTTATTAACAACGGCGTCGCTCACTATTTTAGCTAAACCGGCAGCAGCCGGCATGCGCTTAGGGCTTCAATTACAGTTTTGACGGTGGGTAGCCTCGTACACAGGTCTGATATCGTTGGCACTAGCGCTTTCTGTGTCTGCCTCAATTCAGAAAAGGCATCCATCACTTCAGCATGTCGAGTGTCTAGGTTTTTGGATAGCGCAGCAATCGCTGTGAGTAGTTCTTTATATGTTTCAAGTCCATGGTTTTCTTCAACATCACGAGTCACAATTAGAAGCTTAGAGGCCAGTACACATGAACGAAATGGCCCCTAAATTATTACTGGTAACGGGAAAAAACAGTGGGAAAGTACTGCTTCTACATTTTAAACTAAGTGACGGCAGTTTACCAACCTGCATATAAAAGCGGAGCGAATTCAGTTACGACGACCTGGCGGCTACTTTATCGTGTCCACTGAAAGTTGTTATGTGTTGTCTGCTGCTTGAATATTCCAGGAGCGATGACGTCACTGTCGATGGCGTCGACCAAGTTAGCTGTCGCTGGGGAATAGTGTCAGTATGGTAATGATACCAGGCACAATACGGGTACACGTTTTTTAGTAAACCATATCAGGCTGCATTCGTCCTTATCCAGCAAACTAATGTCATCAACGGCAGATAGTCGATGTAACTAATATGCAATATTGTTAATCTTTCCGTATTGTTATCATGAAGCAATACGCTCGCAAGTGCTGCTCTAGAGAGTATAAGTAAACAGGAAGACGAATATAATAATTAGAGGTAAGCCTAAATCTAAATTTTCAGATAAAGTTAAGAAGAGGAAAATTGGTTTATGAGCTCAGGTAACCTGAACAGCCGACAAGTTATGGCTACAAATTTAACCAATGCGTGCTAAGTCAAGGTAGTAAACATGCATGCCAATGAATTGGAGTGTATGGAGTGCCAGATACAAAACTAAGTATCCTGGCTGCATGTGGTTGACAGGCATTAGACAAACATTTAAGATGCAGCTCGTCGTATGAAAAAGAAATTTGCGCAGGTTAATATGTCCTAATGATACGGCACTTACGTATTTTTACCTGACAGCGGCGACGCAAGTGCTTTCAGCTTTCATTTACAATAGCAGAGAACCTGTCGTTCGTCTAACAGGCAAAAAAGGGGCTACTGAATCCGCATGCCTTGAAACGCGTGCGATTGATGTAAATCTTTCCCAAACGGAGGACGGTGCTTTAATTGGTTTCACACAGAAGCTTCGATGAGCAGACAACTGCAGGATAGCGTCATTGGTGGGCTTCTCATCAAGAGTGAACCTATTTTAAACACAAGTGTCTTGGGTTAAGGGCGGATGAGGGAACGCCTCAGTTAACAGGGATCTAAAATAAAGGTCTTATATGTTCTGGATACTTCTTTTAGATATGACAAAGCAGCTGGAATAGGTCATAGAAGAGCAAAATAATGTCAGAAAGGCGCTGCCATGGTGTCGCAATAGCCATAGTGTTTCTGGTCGTGAGCAAGATATCGGGAGCTCTGTTGCTGGTCGCGGCCGAGACATTTAGATTGTCTCACCCTTCTGTACGCTCATCCCCGGAAAACTGATGGACGCAGCTCCCGGAGGTGACGCTGCATTGCAGTCTCGACCTGCGAATTCTCTCCTCACCTTGCCGACAGATAGAACCTAATCGCCGTGGTTGTTGATTCCCTACCTGTCACTGCCCTGATCGACACCGACGTACACATTTCGGTCATGAGCGCTGATCTGCGGAAGCGGCTCAAGAATGTGCTCAATCCTGCCGACTCTAGCTTCGTACGAGTCGCTGATGGGGGAACTCCCGCTGTGCTGGGAATGTGTGCTGCTCGTGTCAGTGTCGCCGGTCGCCACACATCTGTATCGTTCCATGTACCTGACCATTGCCCTCGTGACATGATCCTTGGCCTCTATTTTTTATCTGCCCGCTCAGCTATAATTGACTGGTGTAGTCAAACATTATTTCCCTGATTTTATTGACCTTACCGACACCGTACCGATCCAGCTATGTTGCGCCGACTTTGTTCGTCTATCTCCGCAGCCACTGACCTGTATCACTGCTGTGCCCGACCCCTGTGTTCCGGATGGTGACTATGTCGTTACTCGCTGTGTCAGTGCCTTACTTTCGCACGGCGTGTCGTTTCCTCACACCGTAATGACCGTATCGGCTAACAAAACTTAGCTTCTTCTCCTGAATTTCGGATTATGCCTTCATGTACTACCCAGAGGGATCTGTCTCGCGACACTGTCGCCATCTCACGAGTATGACCCAGCTTCCGTCTCACCTCTCCCGTATTCCTCCAACTATTCTGCCGCCTGCAATTCTCATTCCGCCACGTCACCTCCAGCGCGGAACATTCCTCCAGCGCGCAACAATCCTCCAGCGCGCAACATTACCAAGATGATAGCCCTGGACCTTACCCCACACAAACCGACAATCTTGGACATCTGCTCAGATCTTATTCCGACAGTTTCGAACTTGACGGTCGGCCTTTGGCACAAACTTCCCTAGTTCAGCATCGCATACATACCGGCAATGCGCCGCCTATTCTCAGATGGCGCTATCGCGTGCCACACACCGAGCGCCGAGTAATACAAGACAAGGTTGATAAGATGATTACCAATGGCATTACTGTACCATCGTGCAGCCCGTCGGCTTCTCTTGTTGTGTTGGTAATAAAGAAGGACAATACCCGGTGATTCTGTATGGATTACCGCCATCTAAACATGATAAACAAAGAAGCATCTCTATCCACTGCCGCGCATAGACGACGCATTGGATTACCTACACGGTGTGAAGTATATTTCATCAATAAACCTGCGCTCCGGTTGCTTGCCAGATCGCCGTCGATGACATGGACCATGTGAATACCGCAGTCCTTACGCCAGATGGCCTTTATCAGTTTCAAGTCGTGCCATTCAGCTTGTGCAATGCTCCAGCCACCTTCGAGCGCATGAAGGACACGCTCTTTCACAGCTTTAAGCGCTATACATGTATTTGTTACCTCGACGACGTCACCATGTTCTCGCGAACCTTAGCGACACACCTTGAACGCCTTTCGTCTATTCTTTCGGTCTTTCGTGCTGCTGGGCTACAATTAAATTATTAGAAGTGCCACTCTCGTTGCCGCTAAATTACTATCCTCGGTCATCTCGTCGACTCACCTGGCGTCCACCCCATCCCGCAAGAGTTTGTGCTGTTCTCGATTTTCGTGTGCCAACCTGTGTCAAAGTATTCCGCAGCTTTGTAGGCTTATGTTCTCATTTCTGTCGATTTGTCAGAAATTTCGCGTACATTGCTCGGCCTCTGACTAAACTGCTGAAGAAAGGCGTCGCCTTTTCATGGGGTCCTGACCAATCTGCTGCCTTTCAACGGCTTATCACCCTGCTCACTACTCCGCCAATTCTCGCTCACTTCGACCCATCTGCCCCAACTGAGGTCTATACAGATGATAGTGGCTATGTAATTGGCGCGGTTTTAGCTCAGTGTCAACGTGGGCGTGACAAAGTTATTGCGTACGCAAGTCGCCTGCTTTCACACACTGAACGCAATTACTCCATCGCAATGCCTGAGTGTCTCGCACTCGCATCGTCAGTGAGCAAATTCCGACCGTACTTATATGGGCTACCTTTCACTATTACCACGGACCATCGTGCTCTCTGTTGGCTCTCGACGCTTAAGGACCCAAGTCCGCTAGGCTACATACACCAGGATGCCGACTGTCTGTCTCGTCACCTCGTCGACACTCCTGACTCCAGTGATGCAACGTCTGGAATATTCACGTTGTCCTCCTTCCACCACACCTGCGAGGAGCAAGCACGTGATACATTCTTGCGCGACCTCATCAGCCACCTCCGTTCTGACCTGTGTTAAGAACGGCCAGCTGCAGTGCAAGTTTCCCAGCCAGTTGCGACTGTGCAGGCAACATCCCGGGAGCATCGCCGCCAACCTTTAGCTACGGCGTGACTGAATCGACTTTGTGTCGGTATCAATACGCGCATCCTCCACTCTCCGTCGCTTCAGCTAGGATGCGTTGTGACTGAAGGAGTTCAACGAAGCAGGCTTTGTGCGCAACACGACAAAGTGGACCGGATCTGCTACGGGCGGGGGAGCTGCCGCGGGAACGCTGACGGAGGCTCATTCCCATGCACCGACCAAGACGCAAGACAACGCGCTACCCGGAACGGCTCCGAGTTCTACGAAATTCGTGTGGTGTCGGTTTCGGACTGTGAACACGTGTGTGTGTGCATGTGTATGTGTAGACCGTCCTGCGGAGAGGCGGCTAGTTTGCGATGACTAAACGAACGTTCGCGTCACCTTGTATCGCGGGAGGACCGAGTGTTTAAGAACTGCTGTTGCGCGGATGCTCGAGACACTTCTCTAAGCAGTCATGTTGGACTGAGACACTTCTCTTAAGCAGTCATGTTAGACTGATGTCTTTTCTCAAACAGTCATGTTAGACTCATATAAGTACTGTAAACAAACCCATATTCTTCGTTCTCGATGAGAAGCAGTCCTTCCCTTCATCAACGTCCTCAGCGTGGATAAGTTGGACGACGGCATGGGCCAGCTACCTTCGAATTCATGCCGGACTCTAATCTTCACAACGGATCACGAGCGATGGGATCGAGCCTCCAATCCCGACAACTGGCTGACAGCAGTGAGATGCACTTTGCGACGTGGTGCTCTGACTGCGGTGAGTGCTTAGTTCTTGCTTTGTCTCTCTAGGCTTCAGTTGTAGTTGTCCTGTTTAGAACAGTAGGGAACTAGACTGTTAATTGTTAGCTAGGTTGTGTTTCCCTAGCTAGATTTAGAGAGCAGAATCAAGGCAGTAAAACAGCAATCATAGAGTTAAGGACACTACTGAGAGACGAGTTGTTGATTGTTGGGAGGAACAGGGCCTAGATGTACGCAAGGAAATGCTAAAATCGGAGTTATTGGAGCTAATTTCCGATCAGGCCATTGAGGAAGAAATTGAAATGGGATTGGAACTTCTAAAGAAGAGAGAGAAACGGGAAAGAGAAAGAGAAGAACGGGACAGAGAAAAACGAGAGAGAGAGGAACGCGATAAAGATCGCGAGTTAAGAAAAATGCAACTGGAACTTGAAACCAAACGTTTGGAGTTGTCTCAAGGAAGTGAAGGCGCTCTGGGACGATCAAGTGAGGCAGAATCGCACCGCATGGACAGGCTATTAAAGCCATTTGGAGTCGGGACCGACATAGGCTTGTTCCTATGCAATTTTGAAAGGACTTGCGAAAAGATGAACTTCGGCCCGAGTACGTGGCCACAGTGGTTGCTGTCTATGTTGCCGTGTGAGGCGGTGGAAGTAACCGCCAGACTGAGTGCACAGGATGCATATGATTATGCAAAAGTTAAGGCTAGTCTCCTGAAGAAATACGGCCTTTCAGCCGGGGCATTTCGGCAAAGGTTTAGGAGCACAAGCAAGAAAGATAGCGAGGGGTATCCGGAGTTTGCATTGTTACGTTTCGCCTACGACGCGCGGTATAGCCGGCGCGGATGGAACGGACCGGCGCCGGGGCTTCATTCAAAGCGGCGGACATTTTGGCCCGTTCAGCGCTGCCCTAACGCTTCCTGCCAAGCGCGTCCCGGCATGTTTCAATGCCACGTGTCTTCGTGTGTGTGTGTGAGTGTGTGTGCATGTTGGTGCCGACGCTTGTCAAAGCGCGGCAGCCGGGGGAGGAGCTCCCCAACTGTGAAGCGAGGAGGTCTGACCGGCGCCGGCCCGGCGGTTGCGTCACTTCTTGTCTCAACGTGACTCTCAGCGTGTCCGTGCCCCGCCGTAACGGGCGCGTCTCGCAAGCCGTTCCTTCTTGCCCTCGACTCCGAGAGTATAAAAGCAGCTGCCCCGGACGCCGAGAGAGGCTCCGATTTCTTCCGTCGAGTAACGTGCTCTCCCGTCTCTCCACTTCGGTCGACCTGACCAGCCGCTCTTTTGCGATGCTAGAATAAGCAAGCTGTTCAGTTAGCAGTCGACTCATGCTTTGCCAGGACCTTCGGATGCTTCCAGTTGTGCCCCAGGCCGCCAGGCCAACGCTACTCTTGGGGCTTGCGACCCATCTGCGACAATTGTTTGCCAGCGGTGAAATCGCATCAATGGAGGCCAGCAGCGAAGATATGCGGTTGACTGTATGCTGAGCAGCACAACGACCATCCGGGAGCAGTGCAACGAGCCCTGTGTGATGACTGGTTGCCTGCAGGGGAACGACTGCGCTGAATTCTTGGCTGCGAGGTTTGGTGATTGCGGGACTTTCTTCTTCTGAGTTATGCCAGGCTTTTGTTAGTGTCAGAAACAGAGCTGGTAATTGTAGTTGTCCTTGCAGCCGGGTTAGCTTGCGGCAAGACAATAGTAGGCAGTAGAGAAAGCAGCATTCAGAGCAGCCATGGATTTGAAGTCGTTGCACAAACCGAAATTGCTGGAGCTTGCAAGAGAGTTGGTTCTGGATGTCTTAGACAAACTCAGAAAACCAGAACTGCTAAGTGCTATTCTTGAGTTAGAAGCTGAGGATGACGAGCTGTCGGAATGCCTTGAGACCATTGAGGAGAGGGCAAAAAGACAGGAGCGCGAACTTAAAGAGCAAAAAGAGAAACAGGAGCGCGAACTTAAAGAGCAAAAATAGAATCAGGAGCGGGAACTTAAAGAACAGAAAGAGAAAGATGAGTGCGAACGTACAGAACAGAAAGAGAAAGAGCGAGAGCAACAAGAGAAAGAAAAAGAGGAGCGCGACCGTCAACACGCTTTGGAAAGGAAGCGTCTCGAGGTAGAGAGGGAACGCGCTCGTAATGGAAGTCAGGCACACGGTGCAGGAGAACGAGGATCGTTCAAAATGACTAACTTTGAGCGAACGTGCGAGAAGCAGGGGTTATCTCGGGAAACGTGGCCACAGCGCTTGCTCACTTTGTTACCCGGCGAGGCGGCCGACGTAGTCGCTCGCTTGAAGAGAGAGGAGGCAGAGAATTTCGACAAAGTGAAATCGAGTCTGCTAAAAAAGTACAGGCTGTCAGCGGAGGCGTTCCGTCGGAAGTTTCGGGAAAATGAGAAAGGCAGAAGTGAGTCATATACAGAGTTTGCCTACAGGCTTATGTCAAATATGCAGGAGTGGCTCAAAGAAGAGAAAGCGTTTGGTGACCACGAGAAAGTTCTGCAGTGTTTCGGGCTGGAACAGTTTTATAGTCGGTTACCTGAGAACGTGCGGTACTAGGTCTCGGATATGCCAGACGTTAGTACGGTGGCTAAAGCCCGCCGAGCTAGCCGAGGAGCTTGTGACGCGTCGGGCTCGCGGAGCTAAGGACGGTCGAAAGGGTGAATTTAGCTCCAAGTTTGAGAGGCCGAAGTTCAGGCCCATGAGAGCAAGGGGGGACACACGTAGTGCGGATGCGAGTGAAAGCAGTCCGACCGAACGTAAGGAGACGGCGGCAGCCGAAGCCGAACGCAGAAAGCGGTTCGAGACGAGGCAAGTGCGCGTGTGTTATACTTGCCAGAAGCCGGGTCACTTTTCGGCGCAGTGTCCAGAAACAAAAACAAAAGTCGTGTTTTTGTCATTATGCAGCACTGACGAGAACATGAAGCTTCTCGAGCCTTACATGCGAGACCTCCTCGTGAACGGGAGAGAGTGCCGAGTGCTTCGTGATTCCGCAGCTACAATGGATGTAGTTCACCCCTCTTACGTAGAACCCGATATGTTCACGGGCGAGTGCGCATGGATCAAGCAAGCCGTGGAAGCTCATAGCGTGTGTCTGCCCGTAGCAAAAGTGCTGTGCTTATTGAATGACCTTTCGGAGCACTTGAGACGGAGGCCGCAGTGTCATCTATGCTGGCCCCCCCAGTACCCGTACCTATTTTCGAACAGGTCCGATCACCTCCTGCGCGAGAAGGGGCTTTTGTTTGGTGGGGCTAGCGTTCAGGCCTTAACCGGATCGAAAGTTCGGGAGCTCGCTGCAAAGGCGGTAGTTGCGGGGCCGACGTTGTCGAAAAACGAGAAAGGGTCAGAGGCGCAGCAAGCTGATATTCAGAGCACGTCCGAACTGAATAAAATTGAACCTGTAGCGTTGAAGGCACCAGATACTGGAGAGGAAATGCCTGACACGGGAAAGTTAGAAGAACTATCTGCAGATTTGCTCATCGCGCCTACGTCAGACGGACTTAATAGGTTGCTAAAAGTCAGCCGGTCGGCTTTGATAGCCGAGGAAAAAAAGGATGGCAGCCTAGAAAACATATGCTGCAATATCAAGGAAGGTATCGCCAAGAAAAATGCTCGTTTTGTGGAAAGAGGTGGGGTCCTGTACCGGAAGTATCTACACCGCAAGGGGGAGGAGTTCGATCAGCTGATCTTGCCTCAGTGCTACCGTCAGGATCTGTTGCGCTTTTCGCATGGGGGTTCGTGGTCCGGACACCTAGGAGTTAGGAAAACTAGGGACCGTCTCTTGCAAGAGTACTATTGGCCAGTGTGCTTTCGGGACGCAGACCACTTTGTAAGGACATGTGACACCTGTCAGCGGGTGGGCAAACCAGGGGACAAATCTAGGGCACCGTTGAAGTTGGTACCTATCATTACGGAGCCTTTTAGACAGCTCGTTATTGATACAGTGGGACCTCTGCCGGTAACAGCCACGGGGTACAGACACAGTTTGACTGTGATCTGCCCAGCGACAAAGTTACTTGAAGCAGTGCCGCTTAAAGGACTCAGCTCAGTTGCGATAGTCAATGCACTACTGTCCATATCTTCGCGAGTTAGTTTTACTGCGGAATTCCAGTCAGATCAGGGCACAGTGTTTACTAGCGCTTTGACGACAGCCCTTCTCGAAAGGTGCGGGGTAAAGCTGTTACACAGCTCAGTGTACCACCCACAGTCGAATCCCGTTGAGAAGCTCCACTCCGTCATGAAGCGCGTGTTGAGAGCATTGTGTTTTGAACAACAAACTGACTGGGAGCTGTGTCTGCCTGGGGTGATGTTTGCATTATGGACCGCGCCGCGTGCGGCTACAGGGTTTTCGCGAGCTGAGCCGGTGTACGGTCGGTCGCTGCGGTGTCCGCTTCGCACTCTTCGAGAATCGTGGGAAGGCAGGGGCGACGACCCAGTCGTGGTGGAGTACGTGCTTAGGCTCCTCGAACGCTTGAGAAGGGCACAGGAGTTGTCAGGTGAAGCAATGGCAAAGGCCCAGCAGAGGGCCAAGGTTTATTATGACCCGACAGCCAGGACCCGTCGCTTTGAGGCGGTCGATGAGGTCATGATATTGCGCACATCGCTAAAAAACAAACTCGACGTGCAGTGGGAGGGCCCAGCACGGATTGTTCAAAAACTGTCGGACGTAAACTGCGTGGTGAGTCTGCCAGGGAAACGGAAAGCACAGCAATTTTACCACTGTAATCTGCTCAAACCCTATAGACAACGGGAAGCAGTGGTGTGTATGATGGTAAATGTTCCCGAAGAGCTTCCGGTCTAGCTTCCGGGACTAGGCTCAGTGACGAACAGGGAAGACACCGATCAAGTCGTAAGTGATTTAATCAGTAAAGCACCGCTGTCGCCTGAGCAGAAAACCGAACTACACCAGCTCTTACAAGAGTTTCAAGGTCAGTTCTCTGAGAGGCCTGGCAGGACTTCTGTTCTTACTCATGAAATTGAACTTACCTCCCCAGAGCCAGAGCGATCCAAGGCGTACCGGGTGTCACCCCGCCAGCGCGATATTATGGAGGCTTAAGTAAAGAAAATGCTACAGCTCGGTGTTATTGATGCGGGTGAGAGTGATTATACCTCCC
This sequence comes from Dermacentor albipictus, assembly GCF_038994185.2. NCBI lineage: Eukaryota > Metazoa > Arthropoda > Arachnida > Ixodida > Ixodidae > Dermacentor > Dermacentor albipictus. The sequence continues at coordinate 5,367,606 of NW_027225569.1, read as the reverse complement.
CTTTGATTTTAGTTGAGGTACCGGGCAAGGAACCTCATCCTTGCGTCGACTGCCGCAGGCTTAATTCCATCACTAAGGATCAAATTTATCCGATCCCTAGCATCGAGGAGCGCCTTGAGAAAGTTAGTAGCGCTCAGTTAATTTCAGCCCTAGATCTTGTCAGGGGTTATTGGCAAGTTCCACTTACAGAAGAGGCTAGTAGGTATGCGGCGTTCATTTCACCAATGGGAACATTCCGTCCTAAAGTGTTGAGTTTTGGTTTGAAGAACGCGCCATACTGCTTTTCAAGCCTCATGGATAAAGTGTTGCGGGGACAGCAAGAATTCGCTTTACCGTATTTAGACGACGTAGCGATATTCTGCGCATCCTGGTCTGAGCATATGGCACACTTGCGGGCAGTGCTAACCCACCTGCGCGAAGCGGGCTTGACAGTCAAGGCTCCCAAGTGCAAGTTAGTACAAGCCGAGGTTGTCTACCTCGTTCACGTGATTGGTCGGGGTCGTCGCCGCCCCCTCTGAAATAAAGGTGGCCGCTGTGCGAGACTTCTCGCAACCGCGCACGAAGACCGATATTCGGTCATTCTTAGGTGTCGCCGGCTACTATCAGAGGTACATACCCAGGTACTCTGATATTGCGGCTCCCCTGACGGATGCTCTAAGGAAAACAGAGCCCCAAACAGTCGTCTGGGACGAGACAAAGGAAAGAGCTTTTAGCGCCCTAAAGAGCGCCCTAACAAGCCAGCCTTTTCTACGATCGCCAGACTACACAAAAGGGTTCGTTGTTCAGTGCGATGCTAGTGAGCGAGGCATGGGCGTTGTACTGTGCCAACGGGAAAATGGAGAAGTGGAACACCCCGTCCTATATGCTAGTCGTAAGCTGACCAGTCGTGAGCAGGCGTACAGCGCCACCGAGAAAGAGTGTGCGTGTCTCGTATGGGCCATTCAGAAATTGTCATGCTACCTAGCCGGCTCGAGGTTTATCATTGAGACGGATCACTGCCCTCTCCAATGGCTGCAGACCATCTCTCCCAAAAATGGCCGCCTCCTGCGCTGGAGCCTCGCTTTGCAACAATATTCTTTCGAGGTGCGTTACAAAAGGGGAGTCTCAACGGTAACGCCGATGGCTTAAGTCGAGTCCCCTAACGTAGGAATCAGCCTCAAAGTTATTTGTTACTGATGTTTTTCTTCCTGAGGCAGGAATTTTAACATATTGCTTTTGTTTAGTGTTTCAAAGTCATGATGTGCTTTCTAGTGCAATTTTCCAATTTGTGGACGCGTTCTGAGTGCTGCTAGACTACTGTAAGGAACTATGCAGTAGTATAAAAGAGGAAAGAGCGTGGCATAGCTTAGTGAGGGTTGTGTCGTGCTTGCTGACTGAGCGGTTGAGTTTCGGCGTAATTCTAACGCTTGCTGGGAACGAGAACAAAAATGGGAACCCTCCCGAAGTCACTTTGCAGAGTCCTGTGTGAACCTGAACGTGAGAACGAGGCCTTCTCTGTGCGCTGCGCTCAAGAAACGCCGAAGGACGACCGACTTCGGTTATGAGAATCATCGAGCGACATCCCTCCGGACAGCGGATGCAGTCCCCTGACCATCGGGATCTCCTTCTCCCGGCAGGACGGTCTGTTACGTTTCGCCTATGACGCGCGGTATAGCCGGCGCGGATGCAACGGACGCCGGGGCTTCGTTCAAAGCGGCGGACATTTTGGCCTGTTCAGCGCTGCCGTAACGCTTCCTGCCAATCACGTCCAGGCATGTTTCAATGCCACGTGTCTTCGTGTGTGTGTGTGAGTGTGTGTGCATGTTGGTGCACACGCTTCTCAAAGCGCGGCAGCGGGGGAGAGGAGCTCCCCAACTGTGAAGCGAGGAGGTCTGACCGGCGCCGGCCCGGCGGATGCGCCACTTCTTGTCTCAACGTGTCTCTCAGCGTGTCCGTGCCCCGCCGTAACGGGCGCCTCTCGGAAGCCGTTCCTTCTTGCCCTCGACTGCGAAAGTATAAAAGCAGCTGCCCCGGACGCCGAGAGAGGCTCCGAATTCTTCCGTCGAGTAGCTTGCTCTCCCGTCTCTCCACTTAGGTCGACCTGACCGGCCGCTTTTTCCGATGCTAGAATAACCAAGTTGTTCTGTTAGCAGTCCACTCATGCTTTGCTCGGACCTTCGGATGCTTCCAGTTGTGCCCCAGGCCGCCAGGCCAACGCTACCCTTGGGGCTTGCGACCGATTTGCAACAACTCGTGCCAGCGGTGCGATTACAATAACTGTCTGCCACTTTGACATTGCATAAAAGAACAGCATTGATAATTCTGATATGATAATAATAACAGAGCATGACAACTGGTGACTAACGTCATAAAGTGGCAGTAATTTAGTCTGGTGAACTTAAAGTGAAAGCATTTTGACTTCTCTAAGTTATTACCATTAAAGAATTCATAAGTGCTACAACGTGCATGCGTTTCGTTCTTGGCTTTCCTTTGTCTGTGTTCATTATCCACCCCAGTTGAAAAACACAACAGGAAATTTTAAGAGTCTGTCGTATTTTGGGACGTTGTTTCTGTAGTTCTGTTGCCTGTAGTTCTGTTGCCTGTAGTTCTGTTGCCTGTAGTTCTGTTGCCTGTTGTTCTGTTGCCTGTAGTTCTGTTGCCTGTAGTTCTGTTGCCTGTAGTTCTGTTGCCTGTAGTTCTGTTGCCTGTAGTTCTGTTGCCTGTAGTTCTGTTGCCTGTAGTTCTGTTGTCTGTAGTTCTGTTGTCTGTAGTGTGACGTCCTGTAGTAGAAAGTTGTGTAGTTCTTGATGAATATTTAATTAAAAATTGACAGAGACGTCCGTAAGGTTATGTAAATTTGTTAGTACAAAAAAGAAAAACATAAAAGTAAAAAAAAATTTGAAAAAAGAACGTCTTCGCCTAGGATTCGAACATACGACCTCACGATTCCGAGTTCGGCACCTTACCGCTGCACCACCCCTGACATGCTTTTCGAGTGTACGTTTTGGCCATGTGAACAGTACAACGAGCCGATGCGCTGATGTTTACATTTGCATTTTGAGAGCCAAGATCCGCTATCACTCCACCGCGTCAAGTGCCGCATCTCTAGAAGAGCAAGAGTGTTCGTACCATCGACAGTTACATCTTGCAGTGCTAGAACATCGATTTTGATGTACGATATCCTTATTAAATAAGAAATTCAGAAATAGACAACGTTGACTTTTAGGGTTATTACTGCTAGTTTCGACAGTTGTCTCTCGTTCTTTATACTTTTGAGCGCGCATATAATTCGTGTGTTCAATGCAAAATAGCTACATGAACATTCGTGGATGAGAGTTCTTTCTGACAGCATACTGGCTTCTCACGGCAGCACTGTACCAGATTAATGAGACCCGAGCGAGACAGCTTTTCACGCAACTTTGTGGAACAACCCAAATCTTCTTTTCCGCTTCGCATAAGCTTGTGAAATATTCCTGGGAAATTAACTAACGTGTCAGTGTAACAGCACATGTAAGTCCACAGGCCTGTGTGCCACATCTTACCAAAAAAAAAACGGATCCCAGTTGAAAAACACAACAGGAAATTTTAAGAGTCTGTCGTATTTTGGGACGTTGTTTCTGTAGTTCTGTTGCCTGTAGTTCTGTTGCCTGTAGTTCTGTTGCCTGTAGTTCTGTTGTCTGTAGTTCTTTTGTCTGTAGTTCTTTTGTCTGTAGTGTGACGTCCTGTAGTAGATAGTTGTGTAGTTCTTGATCAATATTTAATTAAAAATTGACAGAGACGTCCGTAAGGTTATGTAAATTTGTTAGTACAAAAAAAAAACATAAAAGTAAAAAAAAAATTTAAAAAAAAACGTTTTCGCCTAGGATTCGAACATGCGACCTCACGATTACGAGCCCGGCATCTTACCACTGCACCACCCCTGACATGCTTTTCGAGTGTACGTTTTGGCCATGTGAACAGTACGACGAGCCGATGCGCTGATGTTTACATTTGCATTTTGAGAGCCAAGATCCGCTATCACTCCACCGCGTCAAGTGCCGCATCTCTAGAAGAGCAAGTGTGTTCGTACCATCGACAGGTACATCTTGCAGTGCTAGAACATCGATTTTGATGTACGATATCCTTATTAAATAAGAAATTCAGAAATAGACATCGTTGACTTTTAGGGTTATTACTGCTAGTTTCGACAGTTGTCTCTCGTTCTTTACACTTTTGAGCGCGCATATAATTCGTGTGTTCAATGCAAAATAGCTACATGAACATTCGTGGATGAGAGTTCTTTCTGACAGTATATTGGCTTCTCACGGCAGCACTGTACCAGATTAATGAGACCCGAGCGAGACAGCTTTTCACGCAACTTTGTGGAACAACCCAAATCTTCTTTTCCGCTTCGCATAAGCTTGTGAAATATTCCTGGGAAATTAACTAATGTGTCAGTGTAACAGCACATGTAAGTCCACAGGCCTGTGTGCCACATCTTACCAAAAAAAAAACGGATACGCAGCCATTCCCGCGGATGGTATGATTTTGATCAGCGGCCGATTTTGAGGAGGCTGGTAGGGCGTTGCTGGTGCCGCGTCGTCACGGTACAATTATAACTATTCGCCACGTCGACTTTATTACCGGTGTCGGTGCCATCAGCATTGCCGGCTTCAGAGAAGCGCGATTGAATACCGCGCAAGAGAAAAGTACAGTGTACACCACCGATGCGAAAACATACAATTTTAAAGGACCGCGACGGAAAGAGCTTCTGTTGCGACTTCGGAACTCCTGGCCGTCGCGACCGAATGTTTCTGCTGCGACGTCAGAATTGGTGTCGTAACGTCGGAGTCGCTGTCAGGATATAAAGCTGTTGTTCCGACTTCAGAACTCTTGCTGTCGCGACAGAATGCTTCTGTTGCGAAATCAGAATTTCTGTCGTAATGTCAGAAACGTCTCCCAATTAAGAAATGTCAACAACTTCTGTCGTACAACAGAATTTCTGTAGTTGCGACAGGAATTCCTTTTGTCTTTTTCAACCGGGCACTACAGAAGCTTGTCGCATCACACAATTTCAGTGCACTTCTGTTGTCATCATTGGGTACATGTTGCGGCGATAGGTTTCCGTTGTGGAACAGTTCTCTGTAGTACAACAGAAGTTTGTCCATTACTTCAGGAACACTTCTGTTATGACAACTGGGGGCCTGTTGCAATGATAGGCTTCTGTCGTACAACATTTTTCTGTAGTACAACAGAAGTTGGTCGCATTACTTCAGGAACACTTCTGTTGTGACAATTGGGGGCCTGTTGCCACAATAGGTTTCTGTAGTATTTCAACAGCTCTCTGTAGCACTACAGAAGTTTTTCAGGTTACTTCAGGAACATTTCTGTTGGGACAACAGGGTGCCTGTAGTGATGACAATTTTTTCTGTAGTACTACAAAAATCTGTTGTAGAGCTTCAGCTTTCTGTTGTAACAACAGACATACGACAGACTGTACTTCTGTAGTAGCAACAACAAATGTCTGTTGTACATCAGAAAAGTCTGTCGCTCCATCAGGAATCTGTAGTTACTACAGAAAAATCCTGTTGTACAACAGAAATTTCTGTAGTACTACAAAAATCTGTTGTAGAGCTTCAGCTTTCTGTTGTAACAACAGACATACGACAGACTGTACTTCTGTAGTAGCAACAACAAATGTCTGTTGTACATCAGAAAAGTCTGTCGCTCCATCAGGAATCTGTAGTTACTACAGAAAAATCCTGTTGTACAACAGAAATTTCTGTAGTACTGAACACAACCTCTGTTGTCATTTTCAACTGGGATACGCAGCCATTCCCGCAGATGGTATGATTTTGATCAGCGGCCGATTTTAAGGAGGCCGGTAGGGCGTTGCTGGTGCCGCGTCGTCACGGCACAATTATAACTATTCGCCACGTCGACTTTATTACTGGTGTCGGTGCCATCAGCATTGCCGGCTTCAGAGAAGCGCGATTGAATACCGCGCAAGAGAAAAGTACAGTGTACACCACCGATGCGAAAACATACAATTTTAAAGGACCGCGACGGAAAGCGCTTCTGTTGCTACTTCGGAACTCTTGGCCGCCGCGACCGAATGTTTCTGCTGCGACGTCAGAATTGGTGTCGTAACGTCGGAGTCGCTGTCAGGATATAAAGCTGTTGTTCCGACTTCAGAACTCTTGTCGCGACAGAATGCTTCTGTTGCGAAATCAGAATTTCTGTCGTGATGTCAGAAATGTCTCCCAATTAAGAAATGTCAACAACTTCTGTCGTACAACAGAATTTCTGTAGTTGCGACAGGAATTCCTTTTGTCTTTTTCAACCGGGCACTACAGAAGCTTGTCGCATCACACAATTTCAGTGCACTTCTGTTGTCATCATTGGGTACATGTTGCGGCGATAGGTTTCCGTTGTGGAACAGTTCTCTGAAGTACAACAGAAGTTTGTCCATTACTTCAGGAATACTTCTGTTATGACAACTGGGGGCCTGTTGCAATGATAGGCTTCTGTCGTACAACAACATTTTTCTGTAGTACAACAGAAGTTGGTCGCATTACTTCAGGAACACTTCTGTTGTGACAATTGGGGGCCTGTTGCCACAATAGGTTTCTGTAGTATTTCAACAGCTCTCTGCAGCACTACAGAAGTTTTTCGGGTTACTTCAGGAACATTTCTGTTGGGACAACAGGGTGCCTGTAGTGATGACAATTTTTTCTGTAGTACTACAAAAGTCTGTTGTAGAGCTTCAGCTTTCTGTTGTAACAACAGACATACGACAGACTGTACTTCTGTAGTAGCAACAACAAATGTCTGTTGTACATTAGAAAAGTCTGTCGCTCCATCAGGAATCTGTAGTTACTACAGAAAAATCCTGTTGTACAACAGAAATTTCTGTAGTACTACAAAAATCTGTTGTAGAGCTTCAGCTTTCTGTTGTAACAACAGACATACGACAGGCTGTACATCTGTAGTAGCAACAACAAATGTCTGTTGTACATCAGAAAAGTCTGTCGCTCCATCAGGAATCTGTAGTTACTACAGAAAAATCCTGTTGTACAACAGAAATTTCTGTAGTACTGAACACAACCTCTGTTGTCGTTTTCAACTGGGACCAGACGTTAACCATTCCGAACTTATCGCCAAGTGCGTACGAGTACGTATTATGATTGATTCATTATATGCTTTATGACGTGAGACATGACGGGACGTTATACATAATCTCAGAACCAATTTCACTTTCAGTTATCACGTGGTCATGAAAACACCACGTCATACGCTGTGGTGTGTTCTTAACAAATATACTTTAATCCACACGGATTTATTATGTACCATCTTTAACCTACATTATTCTACTTTAACTAGCCTTCATCCACTTTAATTCACCTTCGTTCACATTACTTTACTTTAATTCCTTTCACTGCACCTGAAGTCACCTTACTCTAATTAATTAAGTCACCTTATTCAACGTCATAGCCAGATGGCTGCGACGTGACGTGTAATGACGCACGCATAGGCACACCTTTAGTCAGTCGAAACCGTGGAGCCGGCGCGGCATAGGGGAAGCGTGCGCGTATGGCACCCAGGAGGCACGGGTTCTTTCCCACCCTGACCAATAAGTGCCAAATTTTCTTTTCAAAGTTATTAATTTACTTTCTTTTCAGGAACCTCCCTGGGAAATTTGTCGTTGATACGAGCATTTTCTGACATGTTATTACCCTTTGCGCCATCCACCATATTTGGTACTATCGCTTGATCACGCGGGATTTTCTGCGTCGTAGGTCGTATAATTCTTTCGCATTAAAGAATGATTGTTTGGATTGAGATTCAGGAGCGCGGGTTGAGAGCGAGCCTGGAGGTTCTGGGCTAACGTTTACCATCTGAATCTTCAACAAGTACGAAATGATGAATTGATGGACGTGTCTGCTGTTCACCCCCCCTTGGAATCCGCTTGCCGCTTCAGATTACTGAACCGTTGAGATTCTGCTCAACAGCACACCGCCGTAGTTTTCCACCTACTGCGACGGCAAAACAAAGCGAACAGAAGCATGTTTTGCTTGCTCCTTCCTGAGACAAAATACAGAGAAAAGGAAAGTACTTTTGCAGACGCTGAAAACATCGCTTAAGCTACTTCACATCCCAAATCTGTTCTTTCCGTTATTTTATTTTAAAAATGAGCGTTGACTCCAGACTCACCGCGAAATCTACACCACCTAAACCTGCTCCTTCGCGATTCTCCAGCCCGCCCGATGGGCTGGAACCCACTGTCTACCTAACGTCTCACCCCGCAGACACCGACCTGTGTAACGAATGAAGAGATTACTAAGAGCCAGAACAGTGGTCACATGGTGCCCCCTAACAGCCGCGACTCACGGTGCCCAGAAGCAATGGTGTGTTGTCAGCCGCAGACCGCTATTTCACCTCCGAGCAACGCCCTTGGCGCCTTCGAGCGCGTCACTGCATCTTACTGCGGAGAGTAGACGTTGTGGTGAGACCGCTGGTCAACCTCGTTGGAAAAACGCGCACCCTTTAATCTATTTCCGCACCCTCTGCATGTCCCACTGGCCCGGAGCAACGGTGAAATCCATGTGTTTATCCATGTCAAAGTGTGTCATCGTCATTCGTAATTTAGCGGCACCGTCGCACTGGCGTCTCGTTCCTGTCCGGTGGACCAGTGAAGAATGTTCCGCTTTATTACTACACCCCAATTTCCATATGGGGCGTTTCTCAGATCCTCCTAATACCCGGAACAGTTCTGCTGGAAAACCTGTCACTGACGAACATTTTCGTGAAGTTCAAGACGCGGCCTAAATAAAGTGGGCGCCTTGTAGTGCTCAGCTCCAGCGGTGTGCATTTCAGTTTGTTTTCTTTAAGCCTTTACACAGCTACGGCAGAAGTCCTACTCGCGTTAACACAAATTGTCAGTTTAGTGTGAGAAATACGCTATTCACTACAACAATACAGTAAAAAGCACACTTTGCTTGCTGTGGTGGCATGGTAGCTTTAGAGTTCTGCTGCTAAGACCAGGCACGCGGGATCACATTCTTGCCGCGGTGGCCGAAGTTCGATGGGGGCGAAATGCAGAACCGCACGTGTAACGTACGTTCGGTGCATGTTAAGGATCCCTAAGTGGTCAAAATTATTCAGCATTCCCTTCACTACGGCGTGCCCTATATTCATTTCGGGCTACTAGAACACCGTGACCGCAGATTTTCACCATTCTGATTCCACTGGAGTGGTCTGGGGAAGGCGCAGGTCATCGACAAGGAGTGTTGCGCTTTGGTGCGGCTAAGCCGCCTTGCTGGAGGCGTGAAGAGAATAATCTCTACTATCGTTCTCGCTAAAAAAAAAAAAAGAATTATGACCCTCTTATCCAGGTAGTGGCTTCGCATAATGTGACAGTGGACATCGCTTAGCGTCTCGCATATTTCTCAACAGCGGGAAATATTGACCTTCGAGGCGACTCGGTCATTGTTGAGGCCCGGCGTCGATAGAACTGCGAACCGTAGGAGTATTGTCTGCACGCGTGCTTCAATGGTGAGCTAGTTTTTTCTATAGGTTGGGGGACTCCCCTTTTTTTGAAGTGGTTCGTGCACAGAAGAATGTTCGACGCCTCAGCGATGAATTACGTCTGGGATCAAGAGTCTACTCAACACGTTAAACATCCACTTGCCGAAACCTTAGAGAAATGAAGGATTGGAGACATAATAAAATTTTGGATGTTTTGTAGTGTCAGTATTAATTTTAAGGATTTTGAAGCTGAATATGCTACTGGCACACATGGGTCAAGCTGTCTTCGTGTTTTCATGCCACCAAGATGCAGTTCTCTTGAGGGAGAAATCAACTTTGTTCCATGCGATGGTCTTACTCCAGCCGTTGGACTGGCTGGCTCTTTGGTAGACGCTGAGCCATCCGTTCACATCTTCCGTGGCTTAAACAACGAAGTTTAATGGCTTGATGTAGGGCTACCACGGAATGCCAAATGAATGTGGCAAATTGACGCCATCGTAAGCGATCTCTGGTAGATCGAGATCACTTGTATGGCTGGTAAACCACGTAGACCTAGATGACCAATCCGGCTACTTCGGCGAAGCTCCATTGATTGCACCTACACGGTTGTTTCGTCGCTGTTATTCGGAGGCACCGCTGTTCCACCTCGAACCGCCACGAAACCTGTTACGATGAGGTACATTTACTTATGTATGGATTGATGAAAACAAGGAAAGTGTGGTCGTGCTGACACTCAGCCGCTTCAAATTAAAGAGCACTTGATCCTCCTCTTCTCCTTACCTCGCTGTCGCTCTAGTGTGGCAACAATAAGAATAGTGCCGGGGGTGGTGGTGGTGGTGGTGCTGCTGCTGCTGCTAATAATAATAATAATAATAATAATAAGTACACGAACTCATCTACTGTTCAACAAGAGAAGAGCATGCATTGTGAAATGCACTACACAAGCGCACTATAAAAGTGCGTCGATAAAAATTCCGTTTGGCTTTTCAGGGAAATGCTTCTTGAGGGGGCTGCAAGCCCACCTTAAGATGCCCCCAGCTTTGGGATTCATAATGGTCTACCTAAATCATCATAATCACTAGCGGTGTACAATGGAGGCACTCAAAGCCTTGGATATGCTGTCGGCTGTCCTTGTTGTCGACTATTTTTGAAATACGACAGAAAAATACTGTGATGTGATTCTAACTGACAATGAACGACAGGTTTTGTACAGGACGTTTAAATGCCGGAAATGTGACAAAGAAAGTGAGTCAACTCATAAAATACAAGTATTGCTGTAAGATCAGTGTTCGTAATCGAGAAATCCTCATATAATTAAAAGTGGTAAAAGGGAATGGGGAGGGAAAGGGCGGAAAGCCTGTTAGGAATCTAATTGCATGAATATCCAGGCCGCATAGACCCATCTCTTAGAAAGAAAGTACAAAGTGTAACAGGTATGCCCTTGCGTTCCTTAATTATCTGCCTCTAAGACAAACCTGGAAAGGTTGACGAGAAACGAATCAGCCGCAATGGTCGCACAGCTTTTCTGTGTGCCGTCGGGATACAGAAACAAACCTATACTGTGGTTAGAAGGCCGGTCAAAGCAGCACAACCGAGATTCCTCGAACCTGATACATTCGCTTCTCACAGACAAAGCTCACCAGCTTGTGGTCTCAGTGTTCTAATTTCGGGTGCGAATGGCTCGCGTGCCTCGTTAACAGTAGCCCGACTTCCAGTGGCACAGTGCTAACAATAGCCTCAACGCTTGAACGACACAATGATGGATGAGCATGCCCTTGTTGAAACGAAGGCGCGGTCATTTTCACTGGTGTGTGAAATGCGAAACACCACGGCGCGTCAAAGGCGAGTCAACACTCTGTGCACAAGTAAACTGATGTGAGCCTAGATGCAACTAGCAGTTGGCGTGGCGAAAGACCAACTAGCAGTTACGCTTCGAAGATAATTTTGCTGCTGCCGAAAACAGGAGGTCACTTGTTTGTTTTGCTGATGGAAACGAGGGGGAATATCAAGTTAGATATTCTTTATTGCAGACTACGAAGATATTGAGCAGCTCCAGTATATTCTATCTGAGTCTCTCTCTCTAAGGAAACTGGTTTGTAAAAGAACAGGTTAGGAGATAACTTGTCAGCATGACTATCTTTTTAAACGAACGGCTAATGCATGTAATCGACATATTTGGTAACTAATTTGATTACTTAATATAAGGAAGCAAATAAGCCGTGCAAGTTCAAATCACCACAAAAGTATATTATGCGTCTTAACACAAGCAGTTTTCATTTTAGTGTTGCAGAAGGATATCTGCTAATATCTGTAATTGATGTTTTTTCTACAAAGTGTGACAGCCGGTAAATCGATATAATGAGAGTTCTGTGTATATTTTGTTGTTTCCTTTTCCACGGCACACCCGTTCTTCTTTGGTCTCTGCCTCATCATCATCATACGAATCGTGGTTGTTATCCGTCTTCCATTGAAAGGTCAACCTCATGTAGCTTCACTTTCAGAATGTTAGGAAGAGAATGGAATCTTGCGCCACCACAGGCATTTAGAGATATAACACAAGTGCCTTCAGCAATGTGCCCTTGGGAGTCGTAGATCCACAATACTGTGCTAAATAACATATTTGCCACTAAAGGAATACAACAAATGGTGGAATACATCTCACGACCAGGGTGGACGGTCATGCGTTGACCATTAAATCAATGTAGCGACGCAATACATTGTCACCGCTGAAACGAGTTATGCATAAAGGGTGTGCTGCAGCGGCAATGCTCTTTCGCGCTTTGTTAGCAACGCTCAGCATCTTTTACTGCCGTCACCACGAAGCCTGTGCGGTACGTCCGAAATGCATGGCACTCCAGTGCGTGCGAACACTTAGAGACGTGTCATCCGCCAACTGGAATCCTATCTCACACAGTGCAAATATGCTGCGCCATTCAATGGTGCTGCCGATAAGTTCACGCGTGGCGGCCGAGACGAGATGTGTGTCGTTGCGTACAAACACTCAGAATTGTTCCCTTTCTCGCCGTACACGTAGTGGCACATACTGAGGGACCAAAGATGGCGAGAGATACATTAAATAGCGGCATGTACCCAGTGCCTTCGTAGCGCAGCTCGCTAAAGCGAATGAGTGAAAGGCGTTCATTGAAAGCGGCACATGTCGAGTGCATTGGGGGAGAAAAAAGAAGACGGCCTTCCGAACGGTTGCTTTTTTCATGTTCTCTACTTCAAAGATTTATCGACCACTGGCCGATAAATCTTTGGCTGATTGGCCAGTGACCGATTTATCTACCACTGGCTGAGATGCTCCTAAGGCTTCTGCAAGCAGCAATGACTACCTTGTCGTGCGACATTGTCTTCTACCGGTAAGCTGGCTGTGGACTCTGCTTGTCGGCATACAGACTTAAGTGGTGCAAGAGCCCATGACTTCAGAGAGGCACCTTCGGAACGTTATTGACCTGAAGGAAATAAATTCCATCGGTCAATTTCAGATGTCGCACGTGTGAATGGTGAAGTGCAAATCATCAATCATAATATCAAAGCTATAGTCACTTGCGGGGAGTTATCAGTGAAATGTAGACGCTGCGTCGTTATTGATCCTGAGCCTACGGAAGTTAAAATCAAGCTTTACGGCTTCCTGAGCGTTTGCAAGATGAGTACATTCGAGAAGCGCTCCAGGCTTGCAGGAAAGTAAAATCTATATCACCGGAAAACTGGAGAGTATCGGAAATGGAACAAATGCGTACCTTAAATTCTGATGTGGTGTTGACTCTTGGCGATGGAGTCGGCGTGAGGGACGTTCCACATCTACTACCTGCCTGTGGAGTGTAAAGCCTCGTATTGATTGCAGGCTGGCCTCAGCTTTGTGTCCGCTGCAACAAGGTTCGGCACATTCGTCGAAACTGCAGAACTCCACGTTGCGAAGCCTGCCGGCGCTTTGACCACACAGCTGAAGAATGTGCCGTCACATGCGCCGATAGGTTACGACACAGAACATGGCCTCTGGATGAGAGCTTGCAAGATCACGTAATGGATGGTACGGAGGTTCTCGGCACGACTGGAGATGTTCCCTCTTCCGCGGAGCGCAGTTGTCCGGATTACGAAGATCCCTTCTGCACTTTAGAACACATGCTCTGGCGGTGTCCCTTGTTACGGGACCACGATATCACCACGGAGGAGGCGCTCAATATCTCCAACCTCGCCGCTCAGCTACAGGTCGTCCGGAGGGCTCGCGGCGCGCTGGTCAGGCACGGCCTGCCCGTCCGTCCCGACATTGCAGCCGCCCGCACTGGCTGCTCCGTCGTAAGGGAGTTACGGAGTCGCTCCTCAGGACCTAAATAAAGTTAATTGTCTGCCTGTCTAGGTGCCCTGAGTCATTTTTTGCTCCGTTCCATTGATCCTTCCGTTCCGTGTCCCAAAGAAACCCGTAGCGCCATCTAGGTTACAACAGGTGACTTTCTGTCGATACAGAAACTTATGTGCGCTTACCACAACCTAGTTGTGAGCACCCAAACCACCGACGCAATATTTTGTCAAAAAGCCTCGAGCTGCCGACACACGTCCGCCGGAGTTGTATACAAAAGTGACAATCCCATTATCATGGCAAGAACCCTATGTAGCTTTGCATTCCACATATGGAAAAGGGAAACGAATCTTGGGCAACCCCACACATTGAAATACAACACAATTGCCTTCGGCATTGTGCCATTGGGAGTCGCGTGTACACACCACAGTGCTAAATCACATCCTCGCCGCTAAAGTACACACACACAAACCCGTACGGGTTTCTCTTTTGCATACCCGCATACGGTTTCTGAGAAGCTCGAATGGGTTTCCTTTGCAGCTTCGTGCTACACTAGGGTGAATGACAACTTTTCTCTTCCATGATACGTCCTCCACCTTGCGAAATTAAACAGAACTGATTTGCGTATTCTGTTTCCTGGTGCTTCGAGTTGATTAATTAGCTATCGCACTGCGATCTGCTAGCCTCCTGGTTAGTTCAAATGGTCGAGGAACCGCCCCGTGAAGGTGTTAGTCCCGGGTTCGAATCCTGGACCAGGACTAGTTTTTCCTCAACTGCGAAGCGTTCTTTTTGAGAAACCCCAATGGGTTTCCTTCGCAGCTTCCTGCTACATTAGTATGGATGAAAATTTTTCTCTTTCATCAATTTAGCATACGCTAAAGAGGATAGGTAGAATAAACTTTAATGTCCAACAGAAAAGGCGATCTACCCACCCCCCGACCCGCAGGTCAGGGGGCCAGTGCCGCCGCCTCAGATGCAGGCAGGGAGGTCTTGGGTCCCAGCAGCCTCTTCAGCCAGTTGGACGAGCCGGAGCTGGAGCTCAGAGTCCGGGCTGCGCAGCAGGGTCTCCCAGGTGTCTCTACTATCTATTTTGTGCGTTCCCCCGGGAGAGTACGGACATTCCCATATTATGTGGTCGAGGGTACCTCTCGCCCCAAAAAGATTACATTTATCGCTCCTGGCCTCGGGGAACATGTGGCTCGCCATTACCGGGTGCGGATATGTACAAGTTTGTAGTCGTCGCCACGCGACTGCTTGTCTGTTGTTTAATTTTGGGTCTGCGGGGATACCAGTCTACGAGCCAATCTATAATGCTGCGTGATCTCCCCATATTTTAGCATGCGCTCTCCGCTCCCTCGGTCATCGAGGGGCCCCGTAGCGGCGCGGCGGTAGAGATCTCGAGCCTGCTCGTGGGCCGCCTCGTTGCCGGGGACGGCTTCGTGCGCCGGAGTCCAAATTATTTGAATTTTTCTATCTAGCTTTCTCTGGCCTAGGATTCTGGCCGCTAAGGGCGAGATCCTTCCCTTGCTAAAATTTTGTATGGCAATTGTGCTGTCACTGATCACAAATTTTGCGTCCGTTCCAGCGCAAGCTAATGCGATCGCTATTTCCTCGGCAACTTCTATGTTGCGCCCGCGCAGAGTGACAGCGGTCACGGGAATACCCCGGCCGCTGACGGCCGTTGCCACCGTAAAACTGCCGCTACCTGCCGCCGCGTCTACATAGGCCACCTCATGTTCCGGGATATTACCGAATCTAATTTTTAATGCTTCGGCTCGTTTATGCATCCTGTCTTTGCTATGTTCCGGGTGCATGTTTTATGGCACCGGGTGGATAATCAGATTTTTTTCTAACTTCCCTATCTACTTCCACCTTTTGGGTGGGGCCTCTGTCCGGATTTATTCCAACTTTGGCCAATATGGCTCTTCCTGTCCTCGTGGTGCTAAGTCTCTCAATTTGAGAGGTTCGCACCGCTTCCGCCAGTTCTGCCCATGTGTTGTGCACTCCTAGAGCCATCAGTCTCTCTGTTGATGTACACATGGGCAATCCTAGCGCTCGTTTTACGCACTTTCTCATTCGAGAATCAATCTTTTCTCTTTCCACCACTTTCAAATCGAGATATGGCGTTGCATAGCTCACCCGGCTGAATATGTACGCCTGTGTTAGTTTAATTAAATTTTTTTCCTTTAGCCCTCGACCTTTGCTGGCCACCCGCCTAATTAGGCTCAGGGTCTGTATTGCGTGATTCTGCAGCCTCTTGACGGTCTCGACATTGTGGCCGTGTGACTGCAGAATCAGGCCCAAGATTCTAATTTGCTCGACTATTGGCACCTCTTTACCCGCCACTTTAATTTTGATCTCCGACGGTGCCTCGCACCTTAAGTGTTTCGGATTGTATATAAACAATTCTGATTTCTGCGGCGAGCATGCTAGGCCTCTCTCGGCCGCGTAATCGACTATGATGTCGGTGGCGGCCTGGAGCAGGCTTTCGACGGCTGAATCACTTCCCCGGTTGACCCAGAGGGTCATATCATCCGCATATATACTAAATTTTAATCCCTCGAGCTTTGCCAATTGCTCGGGCAGTTCTCTCATAGCCACGTTGAAGAGCAGGGGAGACAGCACCGATCCTTGGGGCGTACCCTTACTCCCTAGCTCAATTGTGGAGGATTCCAGCGTTTGGAACCTCATGCAAGCAGTTCTTCCCGTCAGGAAGTCCCTGATGTATCGATATGTCCTGGTACTTACATTAATCTTGTTCAGCCCTTCCAGGACCGCATCATGCTTTACGTTATCAAAAGCCTTCGTGAGGTCCAGTCCCAGAATTGCTTTTGCATCTTTAGACCTTGAGCCTATTATATCATGTTTGATTTGGAGCATGACGTCCTGCGTACACAAGTGAGGTCGGAACCCGAGAAATCGAAAGCTCACGAGACGTTCATTACATTACTTCACATTTTCATTCGAATGCGTTACTTCCTATTACTTGTACTTTCCCACCAAAGGTCGTGGGCACGGGTGTCTTAATAACGTCACCTTAACTAACTGTGTGCTAGTTAAGTTCACCCTAATATAACGTCAAAGATGGCGGGCTCGACTTTTACCAAATGCCGTGGGCTCGAGTGCCCTAACTGACTTCATATTGACACGTGCACTTGCATATCTGTTTCGGCTGACCGCTTCTCACCGTCTAACCAATGTTATCGCTCAGCGCGGAACGCGCCCGCATGCATCGGATGTTTCTCGAATGTTATCGATTGTTCTTTCTGCTGTCTGTTGTCCCTCAAGCTTGCGTAATTTGATTGCAAGTGCGACGAAAATTGTGTAAAACTTTCCGGAAGACACGCGAACCCCAGCGATTTCTCTGGAACCTTCGATGGCTCATGCATAAATGCTGACGTGCTTGACCCCCTGATTGGATTTTTGACGACTGCCTACAGTGTTCGCCGCTTTCATAGAGATTAGAGTTTTGCCTGTTTTTCTAGGCACAGGTTCGCCCAATAAATTTAGTTTCGCTATTAACATTTGTGTTGTCGTGTCCTGAACCATCACTACCACGCGACAATATTAAGTACCTGTGCCTTAATTTAATTTGCCTTAACAGAAAGAACGTGCGTTCGATTCTCGGCCATCACGACATCAATTGGAATCCAACTTAGAGAGA
This sequence comes from Dermacentor albipictus, assembly GCF_038994185.2. Taxonomy (NCBI): domain Eukaryota; kingdom Metazoa; phylum Arthropoda; class Arachnida; order Ixodida; family Ixodidae; genus Dermacentor; species Dermacentor albipictus. Next base: position 5,350,156 of record NW_027225569.1, on the reverse strand, counting down.
CCGGTTCCCCTACATCTCCATTTGGGGTCGTGGTTTCGAGTTCTTAATTAACTTCGCTTAATCAATACCAAAGGTCGTGGGTTGGACTCCCTCCAGAGGTCACGGGCTCTAGTCTTGACCTTCAGCATGTTAAACGAAATTCAACTTGGAGACAAGGCTGCTTTGTCAATATTTCCAAGTGGGTTGGAATCCCACCAAAGATCGTGGGTTCAACTCGCTATGAACTTTGGCGCCATGAATTTTGGTGCCATATCGCCGGATATTAGATTTTTGTCCCATGAGCCATCCGTGGCTTTCGCCGTGGTAATTACTGGAGGGAACTCTGAACCAAGTATCTACTCGAGCTGCAAGCTGGAAACCAGCGAACAGATGCAAAGTGCCTGGAGCTGGCAGTCGCGCGCCATTTTGGCGTGCGTTTGCGGGCCTCTATGATGCTTGGAAAAACACTTTTATGTAGCGCGTATTGAGGAACAGAAAGCAGTAGCGGGAGTTTTTCATGTCGCTTTACAGTTTTCTCGTTCATACTTTTCCTCTAGCTATAATATTAGAGAGGTTGATGAACGAACTGGGAGTAGCGTAAACAGGGAGAATGAAAAATAAATCTGAGTGTATCCAAGAGACAGCAAACAACATTACCTTAGTTCTGTCCAGCTACGTAGCATTCACATATTTTAAAACTCTGGATAACATTACCTGGGACACCTTCTATATCTATCACGCGGAATCCCACGACCTTGTTTTGAAAGCTGCTGTTTTGGAACGACTTTCTTGCCATTTCAAGAGCAGCTGTCTCAACGGGCTGACAGCTAATTCACTTAGGTCAATAAAACACCGTGGATATACCAATCGGTGTAGTAGTTTCACGGCAAATGCGATTCTTAGAACTTCGCACTCAGTGGGAACGTGTTTTCGACCATACCTAAAGGTGCCACGTGTAGGAGATGTCGGACTAGGCACGTGGAACCTATTTGCACATTAGATATTTGCACATTAGATATTCGTGAAAATAACGCTCTCTTATAGAAAACGCGCATGTTTGTGCGGCCAGCCAAGGAGGCGCTCTTTGACGATGTCTCTAATTCATGTTTATGTATGGCAGTGAACCTCGACTTCTAAAGGCAGAGATCCAAGGCAACAGCAAAAGTTGCACGTCTAGGCTTGGCTTCGGATGTGCTTTTTATAAAAAAAAATTGCGCACATTTGTACTAGCAATCTTCACAAAGCTTGCTTTCGTCCGAGTACGAATTCACGCAAGCCCCTCTTTTATACGCGCGAGCTTTTTGTCGCTGCGTCTTCCCTGATGATGCAATGTTGCCACGGTGCGCATGCGCTACAAATTGTACGAAAATGGGAGGGTGGCCCATTAATAAACAGCTGCTAGCAGCGCCCATCCTTACTCACTCTGCTCTTCTCTGCCCGTATATTAATTTGCGCTAATGCAAGGCAATTATTTGGTGGCAGAAGGTGCAAAGAAAAAAAAATGTATTTGCGTAAGCTCAACGATCAACAGCTCTCAGTCAGAAACACATCTATAGGTTTAAAGATTCCGGCGTTTACTCCTATGGAACCCCTTGTTACTACTAGAAATAATCCACAGAACTCTAGTGACAAACGGAGTGACAACGCTTGGAAATTCTGCATAACGCATGGAGTTTCCCGGACAATCTGAAGAAGCAGGTTGCCCGCACCCGAAGACACCCGCTTTCCTTAAAGTTGTTTGTGCATATGGGGCCGAAGTAAAGAAAAAAATGTGAATTCCCTATACATATGGCGTCAGGTCGCCTTCACTAATTGTATTTGTAACATGGCGATTGGTTTAAATATACAGCTGCAGCGTATGCAGTTTTTTGCGTATAGGGGCCTTGACTCACAACGCGCGTACTTCATCGACGGCAGATAGGAAACGCCGATGCGACGAAAAAAGCACGCCTCTCAGATCCGAGGCCGGAAAGCAGGTGCAGTCATTGCCATCATCTCCTGCCCTTATTTGTGGTTGCTTTAATGAAGTATTGACTGATGTAACACCTTCTTCGTGGTCGTCAATCTTCATCATAGCTGCATCACAATCTCAGACTTGGGATGGGCGGGCTCTTGAGCCGCAAACAGGATGTTCCGTTTTCACAAAGATCTGGCTCCATGCTCTAGGCGTCGTTTGGCTACTTGTAGAGACGAGGACTCATCATACTGCTGCATTATTAGTCACCGCCTTCCTATTTTACATCTGGCTGAAAGTCTACTTGAGCTATCCTTGCCTTTATAGTAGGTTCGCTTCTTAGTGTAAATTTTTCCTAGCGAGAAATCGCGAACGTCACTTAACCTAGTTGTCCTTTTTGGCCGTTCTTGGGTCTGGAGGACAATCCCAATTGCTGTCCCCCCGATTTTGGACCTTGCCGTTGGGTGCGGGAGTTGGCCGAGGTTGAGGAGGACTTTGTGATGAAAACTGGAGGTTTATTTACAATATTTACAGCGACAGTATAAAGAAATTAACAGTCATAAAGTCATTACGGGCCCGCAGCAACTCGGGCGCTGCGGCCCGTGGCAAGAAGCTCGAAAGAGATGAATGAAGGAATGCTCTCTTGCTGCTCCCGGTCTCTGGCTTTTACCCCCTTCGGTGTCTTGAAGTCACGTCACGTTCGGCCAGTCGGCGAGCCCGCTCAGGTGGCGTCATTTTCGGCCAATGGTAGGCGCGCGTGCGTATATCACACCCAGCGCAGAGGGTCGCGCCTTGGGCTCCAATTGTCCGAGGGATTACTTGTCTGTGTTATTGCCTTCCTCGCTTGCAAGCGCCGTCACAATAGGCGGATGGGGGGAGACGAGTTGTCTTCGAGCGACCTTTCAGTGCTGCAAAGCAGCTTTGCTCGGGACCTACATTACCTGTAACCGTGCCAGGCTCCCGCTACACTTTCGGGAAGAGTCAAGCAGCGAATAGCGCCACATGCGGCGCACGAGGTTGGGGACGCCATTTTGTTTGGACGTGCGGCGCCTCGGGAAAGTGGTAGATGTCCTTATGCGCTCCTTAATTAGCTGTGACGCCATTCGATGTGGTCTGTTGAACTCGAAGTAGGCTCAGAAAAAGGTCCCGTATCTAACACCGTGTGGGACTCCCGAGTGTGGCGTTGGCGAATAGTTTTGATCGCCTAAGCTTACGTCCCTTTCGCCAAAGTCACCGCGACAAAAGCGCTTTCGCATTCCACAAGTAGGAAAATATGCTTGCAGCAACCTGCAATTGAACCAAAAATTCCCAGCGGCAGCGTGATTGGCACTGTCTTTAGTGAATTTGAGCAGTGTGTCTGACGCAATCACAACTGCCAATGCCATCACGGAGTGGTGCGCACGCCAATTTGGCATCGGATCCGAGCACAAGCCGAGCGAAAAGAAAATGCCAATCGGTTATGGCTTATCGCTGGTTGCAGTTGTGGCATCCTTGCGCTTCACAAGTTATTAACGTCAAAGGTCAGACTACATTATAGCGTCTCGTACACATTCACAACACGACCTGAGATGAGAAAAAGCGATGTCTAAAACAAAAAATTTAGAACGTTCCTCCTCTCTCGATACTCCACCTTTACTAAGGAAGGTTGATAGTAGTCACGACTCACGCCCCTTGGAAAAGGGCACTCCGCATCAATAACAATCATCGGCATTTTTTGAGAAGCGTAGCGACTTCTTCAGTCGAGAAGTGGTGCTGCGCTCATTAGTACGGTACGGAAGGCGCGCTCCGAGTGAAGAAATATTTTAGAAAACGGGGGTGAGGCATTGTCGGCGATTCTTTTGTTTAATTTTCGATATTAAGCTCTGTTTTATGCAACACTGTTGCATTTTTTGACCAGAGCATTAGAGGTCCATGCGTGCACATGAGCCGTAGTGGCCGGCGAGTGGTTAGAATAAATGCCACACGTTTTCGTTTATACAAGCAACGGAATGGTCTTTAGTGATGCCGTATTACTAGTTTTATTATCTGTCCACGCGTAGGGGACCGTAATATTGTGTACTGATAATGGAACCTCACGTTGAGCTCGAAACTTTCTGGTCGTAAAAGAATGTGCCTCTGACACGCGATGTATGACAGCCATGCATGCCGCCTATTTGGTACTGCGCCTAACAAAGATGCCAAGCCGCAGGCACGCCCTTGCCGTTAAGGAAAACGAATTGCCGTCATAGACGTCGCGGTGACAAATATTAAATAAGGAACCTCAGAAACCCCCGGGGCGACGCACAGCATCTAACTCATCCTGGCGCAACAGCGATCGCTGTTACACAAACTGCCATACTCGCCTCACCCATGTGAGCACATAACTGTTTGCTCAGTCCTCGTAGCTATATTATGTGAAACCTTCGCCCTCCCAGATCACGACAAAAAACGGCCCATTCACGTCACGCGTAAATCCCGTCTCACAAGAGGCCAATCCGCGTACAATCCTCGCCCTCGGCGTCTTCTGTTATTCTTCCTCTTTTTCTTCCGCATACGCGAGTGAATCGAGGATAAAGTCAGGAAGCAGACGGTGAAGGAACGCCGCAAAGGTCGATGCTTGAGCTGTGGCTACAAGAAGGCAGGAATGTTCGGGCGCCAATTTTTCGGCGATCGAAATGGCCTCACTCTACGCGAGCAGTATGTCATGGTGGCCGACGACCCAGTCTATGGGGAGCATTGTCAGTCGTGGACTCGAGGGAATTGCGAAACTGAACTTTCAATACACACAAGCGAACCAAAATTACTTCCGAGTTGGGGACAGCAGTGTATATCTTCCTTTTATTTAGGTCATCCTCCCTCAGCCGCCTCCCATGTGGCCGAGCCGTCTTACCTTATAGAGAACTGAAGACGGGCTTCTGTCCCTTCAAGTCAGCGCCGACTCAATAATCTACCCAAAAGCTAAAATGACGAAGCACTTAGCGACACTAATAGCTAGGGACCATAGGCAAAGAGAAATGAAACTAAAGGTCACCTAACTACAATACAACGCTAAAAAACCCAACTAAATTTACAGGCACGGGACCCGCTGGGGCACACCGCATTTTAGTTTTAAATAATGTTTTTTTTTGTGGGAAACTTCAAATACTTCTATGAAGTGAGAGACGTCTTCTGGCTTAGAAAAAAATATTTTATGCTCCAAGGCTACGCATGATCGCTTGAGTTTTAGAAGCTTCGTAAAGCTACCTTGTTGACAAAGATCATATTGCCGAAGACTTCGTCTGGACAGACAAAATTCTGCTGTCATCATGAATACTTGTAAAAATTTTAGGCAAATTCAATTTCGCACAACACGCCAGTTTCCTAGTTGTTTCGCCTTATAGAAACTAATAGGGCTACGTCTGAAGGTTGGCTAAGCCAAACATGTGAGGAAAAGCATGTCTGCCTCTTAAAACAGCAATTAAGTTCACAAATGCCGAAGTGCCGATTAGCCAGTTTCCAAAACTTAGTGTTGCTTATTGTTTCAGCGGCAGCTATGGAAACCAGAGTCCCTGCGGAAAACATCGAGTACCTAGTAGCGCATTCAATCTTCATGAAACTGCACAGTTGGTTATGTGTAGGGCTCCTCGTTTTCGGAGTTTATTTTTCTTGAAATTCAGAGGGTGTTTTTCAGAGTTTATTTTGCATTATTCTTAGTACTCCAAAATCTTAGGTGAAATGATACCTGAACACGAAAAGATCAGAACACACGAAGCGATTTTTACTTGTCTGGAAGGTTTGAACGCCAAATACATATACAAACAAGCACAAGTACTTGAATACAAAGCACCTACGTTAGTGCTTATTACAACCTTAAAGCTTCTTGTAAAAAACGCAAGCACACTTTACGAGGTTGCTGTCACCGATGGAGGTGCGCTCTTTTCGACTGATGGTTCTTAGCTTTGACCATGCCCTTTCAAGGTTTGCACTAGAGAAAGAGTGAGCTAGAAGGCTGCGCACAGCGAGAAAGCACTGGCCACTGGACAGTGTCAAATTTCCAAAGCGACAGGAGTCGTTTGGAGTAGCAATAACTATGTTATTTATTTCGTAGCTCTGATCGCAAAATCACTCATGAGCTGGCTGATGTCGTAAGTTTCAAGAAACACTAACTTAAAAACCGGCCCATAGGTTTCGAACGCGCGGGGCAGCTCATTCATCCCACTTGGATTCACAATTTGAACACCTTATCAAAGAAATTCACTGGCGTACTGGAGTGCATCGCAAAGGTTATTCTCAACTGTCTGTCTCCATCTTTCAGCGACGGCAGCGTAGTATTCATTAAGGTCTATCCAGCGGTCATTCACGCCAAGGAGATCCAACAGACTTGCGACATCTCATGTGAAGACCTCAGGTGGGCCACGCGATTGACTGAGTAGCGCGTGCAAACGAACCCCCAGTGTGGCGTAAACCTGGTGTACCAGGGTACTCTCTGCATCAAGTTCCTTAGTGATTGAAAGCACAGCACACGAATTCGTGCTAAGAAACCTCAGCTTGATGAGCAATTCATGCACAACTTCAGGCGGTGAAACAAGAGTTTTGAGTTTCTCACATTTTTTCCCCTGGCATCGTCACAATTCAGCAAAGACAAAATGGCACGCCTGTAGTCCATGGCATCTTCTAGGGCTTCATAAAAGAGAACCGCCTAGACGGACATGCAGTCTTCAGCGACTCGATGGTCATGCCCATGGCCATGCACGCAAGACCAAACTTACGGCGCAGCTCGCGCGACGACTTTAACAGGGCAGGGAAGTGCACAACAAAATCGGGAACAACCTTAAATTAGCTCGTCTTATTCCTATCCTCCCGAGCGTTTTAAGTAGGTGGCACCGTTCCTTGAAATGAAGTGCCTGGAAATCGGGGCTGGAGAGTTGCAAGTCCGTGCGAAGCTTCTACATGTAGGAAGCTGAATCGGGGCACAACACACCTGTGTCGGATTAAGGCCTTTCCAACGTTCAGAAGAGCGGTTTGCAAGAACATGCCAACTGATACTGCGTTACACTGCTGAACTACTTGCAAGTAATGAGGGTCCTACGTCCAGGAAGGTCGTGGTCGTAGAAGGTTGCAAGCACCACCACTGCCTTACGTCCGCGGATTTCTGGCGACTCGTCCATGTGTTGGGAATGGAGCGGTTTTTCGTTGAAGAGCTTATCGTCGCAATGCCTTTCGCACTGACCTCACGTAAGTATTTCCAATATAGTCGATCACTACGTGGCATCCTGCGTGCCGCCGGACACTTGCTTCGAACGAGGCTGCCAAGAGGTACATCAGCCGGTTGCAGTGGAAAACCAGCCTGATGGAGTGCACGGTAAAATTGCCGCGGGATATCATCCGCGCCTTGTCTATTGGATCTGGCCCGTGTGATACAATCTTCCAGCGAGCTTTGCTGTGACAAGTTGCCTAAGGGATAGGAATAGTAAGTCGATGAGAACAAATTAAATTGCGACCATGTGAAGTTTTTTATGACACCTGGCAAAGAAGGAAGCGTGCGCAATAAACAGAGAAACCGTGTCAGGCTGTACGAAGCATGCTACATGCACTCTCATATAGCCGTAAACTCAGAGCACCAACAGTTAAAAAAGGGTTCATCTGTGTGAAGACGGGGCTTCTTCATCTGTACGTGGCGTTGTCGCTGTAGATGATCCGTGATTCTCAAGGCACCCTTGCCGTTGGCAATGCTGTCACACTACAAAACTTGTAAACAATGACTCCTTCAGGTAACGTTGACCCTTCAAAATCACTGAACTCCGTGACGTAGTCACTGGAAAGTTTTCGTTTCCTTGCCATTTTTCTTTCCCAAAATTTCTGTTCCTCGATACAGAAATGCGTCATGCCATGCTTTCCCCCAGCTGGCTTTTCGCATTCGATTAGGTCCCCTGGCGTTCGAGTGCCGCCAGGGGACCGTATATCAATACGTCGTCTCGCGCTCCTGGAGGCGACAGGCTCTTCGTTAAATATGAGATGGGTGCGGCCTGCGAAACACTCTTTACGTGTGATAAAGATTATATCTGCAAGACCGGCCAATTTATCAGGGACTGCTTAGAACATGACCTATGTGGAAGGGCTTCCGATAAAGAACGGAACAGGGTGATATTGGCCGTTAAAAGAAGAGTTTATCGGATAAATCCGAATTGTCAAAAATTGTACCGGTGAATGTTTATCGAATTTTTTTGGATTTATCAGAAAACACGGCGCCCTACTTATGTGACACAAGGTATAGTGGACGGTTCCCGGTTTATTTCAATCACCCGTGGTGCCCCAAAGATGTGCGAGGTACACTAGAAGTTTTGAATTCCACCGCAACCGGGAATCAGACCGACGACCGTATGTTCAACGCCATAGGCATTGAATCAACTCGTCGGGAAGGGGACGGTGGAACGTCATTATGATCGTAGGAATTGTTATCAGATTCCTTATTCGTCGGCGTCCCTAAGTAACCCTTAGACGCCGCACACCACCTTCACGTTTTATTTCTAAAAGTAACGTTGGACAGCATATCATAAAGAAAGACTTGGTCACGTGCTTACAGCTGTAATATCGCGTTACAGTGCCGAACACTCTGTTAACTATTTGAGTGTATTACGTTCCAAAACCATAACCCTATTATGAGAAACACCGTGGGGTACGACCTGGGTTCCATAAATTCACCCAATACCCAACGTGCAGGGGCGTGTTTTGTATATCGCCACCATCGGAATGCTGTCGCTGTGACTGATATTTCATCCCGCGACCTTGTGCATAGCAGCTCAACGCCATTGCCACAGAGTATACACGGCGGGTCCGAGAATTCTTCGAAGAAGATGCTGTGATAATGCAAACGTCGTAATAAATATATTTATCGTCAGTGACATGCGGCTGTCTGTTACAGATGCTTCACCGTGAGCTGACAACGTTACCGTATCGCATTAAATTCTAATTTGAGCAGCAGGTAAAACGGGAGGTGTATCTTGTTAATAGATGTTTTTTGTACGCTGTCCTGCCTATACTTGGACGATAAACGCGACATTGTCTACCTGCTCATCCCTTGTCGTTCTTGTATGCCTCTATATCATAGATTTGCTCAGTGAAACACAACAAGCGCAAATGATAAACTTGAAAGATGTTGTAATTTATTTTGGGTGCAGCGGCGGTAAAATTGGTGAAGCCAGGCATTTAGGTAAGAAGTTGAGTTTGCTCGCAACATGGGCATAATACTAAATTAGGTATAGAAACAAAACATCGTTTTCTGCGCTCAAGCGCAGAGATTTCTTACTGTCGCTAGCAGTAAAATTTCCTGCGATGGTAGCAGTCGCTTCGTGCTCTCCGAATTGTCTGTTGTCAGAGTTGAATGGGTCAAGAAAGGGGTCTCACACTTCTGAAGGCTCCCGTTAAGGTAACAACTGAAGTAGGTGGAAACATAAAAAAATAAATAAAGTGGTAGGTTGCATCAACGCGACCTTAAGGCTTTTCTTGAAAGCAAGGTATGGGGTGCACAAAAGAGGGGTGCACTTGAAACTAATGGCCTCTTAAACTGGGTCACAGGTCGAAACCCCGGGATCGCCTCTTGGCACGGTAACACGCAATCGCCCCGCTGTTGTCGACGCAGTGGGGTCCGACAGGAGGGTTCAAACAGGGAGCTTGGTTTGGGTTACGAAACAGCGCTGGGGATAATCTGACGTCACACTTATGCGTGCGTGAACACATGCACAGACACACGAGTTACCGGAAGTTGCGCGGATTCGTTTCCCCTCTGCCAGTGACCGGCGGTCCCCTTGTTCCCTGGGAGTCTTTCTTGCTGCTTCGTAAAATAAAGAGAAAAAGTAAAAAGAACCCGCAATAACTGCATACCACGGCATCTGCCCGTGGTCTGAAGAAAGAACGGGAAGCAGTGATCACTTGAAGCGCAATCTCTCCGCCACACACCGGCAAGACGGCACCAATAGAGCGAAATTGAATACCTGCACGGTTTGAGTTTGGGAAGTTCCTTCTTCTGCCTTGCGCAATATGGTATTTGCTGTCTTCTTTTTTTTGAAAGTGTTCCTTTGGCTTCTTAGGCTCGTGTAGCACGTATGCTTGCTGTGAGTTTCTGGACGATGTGATGCCCAACGTGCGGCGTTGGCATTTATTTCTGCTCTTCTTACCTGCCGTACTTTATTTTGTTACGTTCCTTGTTGCAGCTTAAACTTTGGCTTCCCGAATTTTCGCGAGCAGGAACGTGCCTAGCGAGCTCAACCGATTTTTCTGGGGGGGAGAAGCACTGGTTAGCTATAAACAGGCTTGTCTTTCGAAATTTAGATTGAAGTTTTCACGATACATGTTAGCCTATAGAAGCATGTATATATAACGTGCAAAGAATTAATTGAACTCGTGTGGTTGCGTTCTGGCCACGAGAACGCTCTTGTGAGCCTCTAAACACTTATCAAAAAAACGCTCTCTCAAACGAACTAAATAAACCAGTCTAGGGAACTCGTTGCGCTAAAGTTCTTTCCGAAGAAGATGTTGGAAACATTTAGAAACATTGTTAGGGCGTGAAGAAGCACAGTTTAGGGGTAACAGACGAGCGTAATATATTGCGTGGCAATGTACAACATATATGAATTAAGCATTGTGCTTCCTAGAAGCATTTATTTCAAACCCAATTGGTATATTTAGAAGAAATAAACCTCTCCGCAAGCACTATGAGCATTTCAGAATTTCTTGACTACACGTAAGATACAGATACAACACCGAGCAGCATGTAAATAGGAAGAAAGAAAACATCTATTAAGTAATGCTACAATTGTCAGTCAAGCTGTTAGTGGCCCACCATTCAGCTTCGTCTCTCTGAAAGCAAGACGCACACGCAGTTCGTTTAACCAAGTAAAATATTCCATGACAATCCTAATTCAATTTCTTCGGTTGGAAATAGTTGTCTAGTTAGTAGTAGAGAATAGACCTCAGACTCTGCCCATGCGGCGCTGCGGAAAAACCCGTCAGCAGCGCCCCCATCTGAGCCTTGGCGCGAACTAAGTTGTGCAAGGAGAGCTGTCCGCAAGCGAAGGTGCATAGGCCACAATGGACCCTTCTTTTTCGTTTGTGTTGAGGCACGGTTTCCTAAAAATCAAGGACCTGGAAAGCTTCTTCCACCCATCCACGCTTCGGAAAGGAAGCTCAGGAGGGGGAAGTATGTGTACAATATAAAATAATGTCTCAAGTGTTCTTTCGGCGTGCTGTAACTCGCACAGAGAGCATCAGGTTTGTCTATAGACATATCAGCATAAAAATCTAAGCATTTTAATTTGCTTCATATTGAATATGTCCCGAACACAAGACTTATTAAGTATCTCCTATATTTTTATGTATTTTATCGTAATGTTTTGTCTCGCAATTACTTACAGAGAGTAAATCCTTTCACAGCCTTTTCCTGGGCAGCAAATAGCGTGCGATCAGAACGAAAGTAAGCTCCTTACAGTGCCTACGCGCTGCATCGTTCTTTCTCGCAGGAGCTACAGCATCGCTCAGTACCGTAATTTGAACTTTGCGCCGACGCTTCCAGCAACAAGCGCGCACAAATAAATGTAAATAAACGCGACATTTTTTTTTTCTTTACACACATGCGTTACTTCGCAATTACTCATCCAGTGCTCCTACAGCAACTTTTTTGCTCACATTTGAAAAACACATTCGAACAGGGTCAGCGCATTGCGAAGCGTGCTTGTTGTATCGGCGCAGAACATGCAAAATACCGAAAGTAGAAATGAGCTCGCGTTACAACGATGCTCTAGAACAGGATTTTGAATTCATAAACGAACCAAAATGTTTGGTTGAGCTGACCTGCCAAATCTCTCTATTCCACTTGTTGAGATATAGATAGCACATAAGCAGGATGGTTCGCAACGTTGTTTTTTCTGTTACCAGCGATGTGCCGGCTGCAGATTCTTGAGTTTTCGCTTCGTTACCACATACCTCCATCAGGGCTACGCAACACAATTACAGAAGTACAGAATTGTCGCACTTGCTCATGCGAGCCGCTGTGTTGTGGGGAATGCAAGCAATCCGATTGCCCAACAGGTTGAACGGCCCGTATCCAGCGCTCTCGCATCTCCCCTTCATACGATCGCGATGGAAATCGGTAAAACTGACCGCTGATATTCCGTCCTTCACGTTCATGGCAATTTACAACATGACAGTAGCGTCTATTGCGGCGTTTCTTCGTAGCGCGCGAAGCTATCGCGGTTGCCGTCGTTTCCGCCATCAGTATGATGAGTGAGCCAGCAAGCGTTTTAAGGCAGTTCGGCGGCGCGTCCCACTAGCGTAGAAATGCATAGCTCTCTGTCTGGGTGTTAAATGCACAAAACACTCGCCATGTGTACCAAATCTAGTTAAATGGTCATTTCGCAGTCGCTAGCTGCATAGGCAACTTAGCAAGGGAGTCGGGCTTCGCACTACTCAATTACTGCCTCTTCGCACCGGCAGGTGGCGCTACGCGTCTTGCAAAACTCCAGACTCTGACGTCCATAGATGTTCAAAACTTCAGTCTGAAGTTCACTCCCGAGGTTAAAAACGTACAATGAATATTCTGAGCCACATCCTCTATGGCATGTTTTATTTTGCAGAAACGGTCACAAGCTTGATTTTGTAAACTGTTTGCAGTATACCCCAGACCGAAATGTTTGGTTTGGAAAGACAACCTTCGCCCCTACGCATTATTCGGAAGGGCGGCGCACTGAAAAATAGTGGCACCGGTGTTGGTGATGAGTATACACTGGTGTTTAAAAAGATGCTCACTGTATACATTATTACACAAGAAGTTCGCAAACCTCCTTTTACCACTTTCACTTTGGTTTGGCATACACACAGAACTGTAACTTTGAAATTTATTGTGCAAGTTCCACCTCACGTGCACATGCAAAAGCGGGCAAGGGCATTGGCCACGTGTTGATGGGCGCTATGGAAAGTGTGCGACGCCTAAACAGAGCGCCACGAACTGTGGCCGGCAGCGCCGCAGTTGTTGCGCAGCCGTTATCAGCTGATGCGAGTTCCCCGTTTACGCTCACCTATGCTCGGACACGTTACCACTTTCGCCATCGGCGTCGCCGTCACAGTCACCGTGAGGTTCTGTATGACAGCCAAGGGCGAAAACACCGTCGCCCCGCACTCTACGCTGTATGCGCGACTGAAGGCGTGGAAGGGGAGCCGACAATCGCGGCGCAATCTCGCCCGCGAGAAAGATACGAAAGCGGGGACAAAGCGCGCAGTATTTCGCAGTGCCCTAGGCACCCAAGGTTGGGAGGCACCGGGGTTAGGGGAGAGGGGGGCGGCGTTCAACTCCTGCTGCAATAGCGCGTGTGGTGGCTGCGCGCGGCCACCCGGCCGTATCTTGGGAGCGATCTGGTTTTGTGACTGAATCTACCTGCAACCGCGGCTCGTAGCTTTGTCCATGCTGCATGTTCTCAGTGCTCACTTTGCGTTGAAGCGAGAGACAGCACGAGTGTCACTTCGGTCACCACTGCTGCCGCGTTGCGTCACGCCAACATTTCGACAGCGAGTTTCCGCAGTCAACGAGTCAGACGTTTTGGTGTTGCGCACGTGTGATGCCACGCTTGTGAACTTAGTTGGTGTGCCTATGTTGGCAACTTTTTGCAGCCGATAAAACCACTATATTTTACTTCGTATAGGCGTAGACTAAATTCCTATCGTAATCGATGCCTCACCTTCCGGGTTAAACAGCGGCTACTTTTAAAAGCTCCAACAGTCGTAAAAGAAGCGGATTTCATCGTGTGTGCAACGAAGAGTTTTAAGGTGATAAATTGTTGACGATGGGGAATAATGGGCAGGGAGGCCACAATTTTAGCGTACAAGAAGAACGCCAGAACCTGGGGATAAGTTTCCTGAAGGGGACGTGTCTGAGTCACACGAATATAGACGTGGATGCGTATGCTGTCGCGATACAGGTATATACACACGCTTTTAATACAACTAGACTGTTTTGCGTATTTCTGTTATCTATCTATCTATCTATCTATCTATCTATCTATCTATCTATCTATCTATCTATCTATCTATCTATCTATCTATCTATCTATCTATCTATCTATCTATCTATCTATCTATCTATCTATCTATCTATCTATCTATCTATCTATCTATCTGGACTCTTCGACCCAATGGCCCAAGTTGTCTACCAGCTTCAGCCGCTAGGGGTATTCTCGTGGTCATGATGCCATCGTGGTCGCCTCACGGTCATAATTCGAGCTTCGTCTACCGACTCCCGTCATGGCACCGCCATCATGCCAATGTCGTCGCACAGTCGTCAGGCATTCGTCGTCATACCTCCGTAGTGATTCGGTCGGCGTCGTTTTATCGCCGTCACTGCAGCTTCGTCATCCGACTCTCTTCATGCCGTCGTCTTCTCCCCATTGTCGTCATGCAGCTTTTGTGATACAATAGTCGTCACGCCGTTATCGTCATACGTCCATTATCATGCTGTCGTCGCGATGCGGTTGCGGTAGTTTTATCGCCATCATTGCAGCTTCATCATCGGATTCTTCATTCCATCAAGTTCCCGCCAACGTCGGCGTACAGCCTTCGTAATGCAGTTATCGTCACGTCCTCCTCGTCATCCACTCGTTATCGTGCCGTCGCCGTGCTGTCGATGTGGCTGTTTCGGCTTAGTCGACTTTCAATTCAATTCAATTCAGTTTATTTGGACATACATAGGTGGTACAGGATTTGAATTTGAATTTGTCATCCCACTATCGCCATGCTGTCGTCGCCACACAGTCGTCATACCATTGTGGTCATGCCGTCATTCTTCTCAGGCTTTCGCACTACCCTCTTCCTCCAATTTCCGCATCATGGTTCGACTGCACGCTCTTTCCTCCTGGCCACTTTCGTCCCCCTTGGGCTCCGCGTTCACTCTTTCATCCTTCGCTGTGTTTGTTCGCTGCGTTACGCCGACGCTCGCCGAAGAAATGGGCGGCAAGGAGCTGGGCTCTGAGATATTTAACTAGCGGGAAGCAGCATCAGTTTACCATGTTAGGTCCGTGTCTCTACGGGACGCGTTACGCCGGACGTGAGCAAGGGAAATCTTCAGCGTTTCTCTGCTCTCTTTTACGAAATCTTATTAGGCTGGTGTTGTTTGAAGCCTCGTCAACCTCTCATTTTGTTGTACACTTAATGAGCACAATGCATTCTTCATGTGGGGGGAGGAGGTACTTTGCTCTAACATATCTATTTGTGATATTTTATTGCGCAGCTAGGTGATGAAAGGTACATCTCGAAGGCTAACTGCGACTGCAGAGAAGCCACCTCTGGAAAGTACAAACATGCAGAAGCATTTTTCGCATGTGTAAATAGTTAATAGTAGACAACGCACACATCACAGCCGAACAATCGGAAGGCGCCGTCAAACGAGCACTTTGGAAGAAACAATGGAGACGCAGGGTTCGTCGACGTTTTAGCACAAACCAAGTGCATGCTACAATATTTCGAGCATGTCGTTTGCTTCCATTCAAGTGCATAACAGCTGAAATGCAATAAAACACATGGTAAACACCTTTTACAAGCCCGGGAATACTGGCGCTACAATGCCCAGGAACAGTACCATTACGCGGCCCCCTTTGCCTATCGACCGCTTCCGCTGGTCACAGAGGCACTTTCCCGTCAAGAAAAAAAAGCGTGTTGCTAGTGGACAGTTACGATATATCTTCGAGCATACAAGAACTCAAATGTTCATGTGAGACATTTCGATGCTGCGACTTAAGTGTGCGCAGTGCTTTGCTATGCGCCGCATACAACAACGTTCATCACACTTCGCGCCACCCCATGCGGTGGCACCACCGCCTCATTGCACGCTTCCCGGGCAACGGCTAGGCTACGGGCTTAGTGCTATGAATAATAATCCATTGATACTTCGGATGGTACACTGGGCCATGGCAAGTTAGTCGCCTTAAAGAAAGAGTTAGTGTATAGTTATGTGTGGTTTTATGGCACAAGAACATAGGCTGCCACAGGAACATGTGCTGCAGACATATAGAACGAACAGCTTGAATTACTGTTTTATTAATGGAAAAAATGTGCCCAAAATACTGGTGGCGATTCCGTCTGCCGTTAGTGATGTTTGTACTTCTTTTTCTTGTGTATGATAATTCTTAGGCGACAGGAAGTGTCCTCTTCCATATTGTTATTCTCTTCTTTTTGATCTTTTTACAGCAAATTTGCATTCATCTATAAAGTGAATCGAGTAGCCGGAGGCGTGGGGAGTCCTACCTGTCCAGCTGGACACAATTTAACCAACCTATCCACTAAACCTTAAATGTTCCCATCTTTGTGTTCCGCGCTACAAATAACTCAGATGGTGACGGTATTTTGATGTTACTGACTTCAGACAGCTTTGGCTTGTACTGGCCCTCTTTCTGTCACAGATGCGGGCGCACTGTTGGCACCTTCACCAACGTCTTAAACTGTAACCAAAATATGTAACGTTAAGAAGGGCTAGTGCAGGTTGTTTATCACCAGCCGTCTTTATTTTTCCTGTTTCTTGTGGCTCATCATGTGCGTACTCATGATAAGACTGGCCTACTTTCAATTCCAGAAGCCTGATAAAGCAGCCCTTTCGGCTGCATATATGCCACACTACGATAATCGTCGTCTGCCTTGCCCGCATTTCCTTTCTTTAACGCTGTGAGCCCGGTCCAAGTCACGAACGGCCTCCGCGTTGTCAGCATTACAAAGAATTCTCGACAGGAAAGTAACGAGCGCAGCGTTTTAAGGAAATAAAATGCGGGCAAGAAAGGGGCGCTATAACGTAAAACTATTCCAAACATTTCTATTCCATTTCTTCTGTCAGCCCTCCGCAATTGGTCAAGATCTCTTTAGACCACCCCTACTTTACCTGTCTGTCATGCGACCTACGAAAGCCGCGATACCTCCCCATCTGATAAGATGTGTAGACACTGATTATGCATGATATGACCGAACAAAAGAAAAAGAGTTATTTGTGATTGGACGCCTTTTCGCTATCAGCCATCTGCAATTGGTCAAAAGTTTTCGGGCTGCACCAACTTCACCTGCCTGTCGCGCGACGACACAAAACCGCAACATTTCACCGCATCAAAGCGACGTGTACGCGTTCAAGATGCATTAATATGCCGAACAAAACTGAATCTGCTTCTTAATAGCCGCAGGCTGCCCCGTTCCGAAAGGAATAAAAGATGGCTGCCGCCGATCGCTCAGACATCCGAAAGGAATAAAAGATGGCCGCTGCCGATCGCTCAGACACTGTCTACTCGCACCTGCCGGAGAGCATGGGTTTATTTGCGTACAATAAAACTTTTTGCTAGGCCATGTAACGTTTTCGAGCACTTTCGGGACGTTTGTGTAATAACCGATGTGGACGCAGCAGCTTTTGCAAGATTCCTTTATTGCACGAAAACATTTATGTAGGCACGATGCTTCGCTTATCGGCACACGTGCGGTGGGTTTAAACACGGAAGACATGCGCACAAGATAGCCAACTCAGTCACGTCGCTCTGTTATTAGAGTTTACAACCTCGCTCTGGCAACTATTCTTTGACGAGGAACCGTCTTAGCTGCCATCTTAACCGTCCGTTGTATGCCGCCGCGATTTCCGACCAGCCACCCCAAGCTAGTGACGGAAAGCGGACCAATCGCAGACGCCTGTACCACCCTCTTCATCTGGTTATTGATTTTCAGTGCACTGACTCGGCCCGATCGAATCCCTCTCCACTTGAGTGTGCTCTTCGTCTCTTATCACCCAATTAGATAAGACAAACCGCTAAGTTTAGGCAATGTTATTCGTTTTTAAGCAAACAAAAGTAACCTCCTATAAACAATGAGAGCATTTTATTGGTCTTTTCAGACAACACTGCGTGTAACTGCCCGGTGCTTGCGTCGGCGTTTACGCAAACTTGACGTCAGTAGACTGGAATAAAAACATGTTGGAATAGTCTTACGTTATACGGCGCCAGATGACGATTATTCTTGTGTGGCAAATATACACGCCACAGGGTGTAAACGTTTCTTAGAGTGTATTCCTAGGGTACCTAAGGCGTTTTCTGAGGCTGAACTGTCTGTCTGTCTGTCTGTCTGTCGACAGACAGACAGACAGACAGACAGACAGACACGCTGTCTGTCTCAGTTGTCTCAGTTGTCTGTCTGTCTGTCTGTCTGTCTGTCTGTCTGTCTGTCTGTCTGTCTGTCTGTCTGTCTGTCTGTCTGTCTGTCTGTCTGTCTGTCTGTCTGTCTGTCTGTCTGTCTGTCTGTCTGTCTGTCTGTCTGTCTGTCTGTCTGTCTGTCTGTCTGTCTGTCTGTCTGTCTGTCTGTCTGTCTGTCTGTCTGTCTGTCTGTCTGTCTGTCTGTCTGTCTGTCTGTCTGTCTGTCTGTCTGTCTGTCTGTCTGTCTGTCTGTCTGTCTGTCTGTCTGTCTGTCTGTCTGTCTGTCTGTCTGTCTGTCTGTCTGTCTGTCTGTCTGTCTGTCTGTCTGTCTGTCTGTCTGTCTGTCTGTCTGTCTGTCTGTCTGTCCGTCCGTCCGTCCGTCCGTCCGTCCGACTGTGAAAATTTACTCTCTCTCTCTGTCGTGTGGATGGCTTTAACCGACATAAAACTTATGTCATTTTTATGGAGCGGGATAATTACGGCAGCTGTCATCACCTTCCATGGTTCTCATGCACCTCGCCCTTTCCTTCCTTGAAACAGAAAAAAAACAACCGTTTCATTCTCTTTCGCAGTCTTGGACGCTTTACCACTTCCTCAGCACTCGGCCAGCAACATGCATTTGCGCCTTTACGAGACGGGAGCCGGAGGCCCAGATGCCTGCAAACGGCGCAACACCCTGTCACTCCCCAGTGGCCACCATCGGGCTGCGGCCGTGTTTGTTCACCCATTGCGTGGTTGAGCGCAGCACAATAACGGTCGCGCCAGCACCCTATCGCGGGGCTTGTCTTCAAATTTCACGGGATTTTCTTTTAGAGCGCAGCTCCTAGGCGCCCGTTCCTGCGGCGAGCGTCGAGCGTCGGCGTTGACGGCGTAACCTGCAGCCAAAGATGAGAGCGCGGCGCACAGCGAGGGATAAACAAAGCGGCGAGAGAGAAGAGGCGCGGAAAGCGGAGGAGGCCATGGCGAAAGCGGGAAAAGAAAAGCGTAGTGCGGCTCAGCGTAACGTGTGTAAGAGGCGATTGGAAGATTTGTGGAGCAAAGATGGAGAAACAACAAAAAATGGATACGTACAAAAACAAACTTTCAAATATGGGGTCGGAAAATTTGGTTATTGATATTCATCCAGGGTTTTCTTTTTTAACATAGGTAGGACCTTACGCAGTACAATAGCAAGAGATTCTTGGTGCAACCTACGGCTCCGTTACCAAGGGAACGCTCATAACATACATCCATCCGTCCATCCAACGTCTGGGAGATCTGTCAGCAGGGCCTCTATGAGACGCGCCAACGCGTCACCCATACACTGGCCCCATACACTGGCGCACGCGACCTCCAGATGTCCAGTGACGCCACACTTCGCTCCGTTTGCAACGTGCCGCACGAGACCATTTGGCGGCGCCAGCCCATAGATCGCGAAATGAAAACACGTAGAGAGCGGCGCTCAAATTTCGCATTAGGGGGTATCGTAATCGTCGGTGATTTTTTTCCTCGGCAAGAACAACTGAGAAATCTTTAGCATGGAAAAATATGTTTCATTCCTAAGTTATTTTTCGCGCGCTGCAACTTTATATTTGACATTTTTGAGACGCAGGCAATAATGGAAAATTTGACCAAGTAAGAATTATCAATATTTAGCGACGAAAAAACTACTGGTTGTAAGTACACATGGCCACCGCTAAAGGTATACGTGCTCACTTGCGGAAATAAGCGCGCGCAAAGCGGAGCGCTTATTTCGGCAGCGCTTCTGGTGTCGTCTTCTCGCCTAGTGTCCCGTCTACGTTAACACAAGTATGAAAAATCATCAAGCCCAAGCTGTTATTGTCGAGAATTCTTGCCGCGAAAGCACAATTCGCTTTGCGCGTTGTTAAATGCGCGCAAAGCCGCACGCTCATTCCGCCAAGTGAGGCCGTACCTTAATAAGCGGTTGGTAGCATTTCTCTCGAGGTCTTTTTTGTAATGTTTTTCTGTCTCGGTCCAAGTGAGTTGGTGTACCCGGTATATAGCGATGCTTTCTGAAAACAAAGTAAAGCCACAATTTCAGCGATCTGTTCTCTCTTCTGTCCCCTGTGTTGTTCTTGCACTGCTGACGAAAACTATAGGCCATGTTTTACCAACAAGCCCAATCTTACACTCTTCTTGAGCATCGACCTGCTGTACTGAGGGATTCTAGTGTGAAACCAGCGAAGGCATGTGCCGCTGTTCAATGATCATCTTGAACTCGAAATTCGGTCACTGGGTACGCGCCGCCTGGTATGTGCACACAATAGGTGAAATTAATCGACGTGAACGTGGGCCGTTGAGCATGTGCGGCCACGTAAGTCGCGCTCTCCTTGGAACCATCTTGGGTCATGGCGTGTGTGCGATTCACGCGCATGACCCTTGTACGTGGTGGCAATACGGCGTGTCGCGGCAAAGCTTCAAGGCAGGTCGCATCAACGTTGACATAGGTAGTGAGAATGGTTCGGTGCAATTTTAAATGCGTAAGCATATATATGTCGTACCGCATGAATTTTTTTTTCTTTTTCTATAGCATGGTCAGACTACCACTGGCTTTGCTTTAACCGTGATATCGTATTCAAATGTGAATGCATAGAAACACGAAACATTACAGTTTCTGTAGAGCTGGCTTGTCTATTTTGGTTGCTAGTCCATCAACTTGTATAAAATACCTTTTGTTGAGGGCCTGCACTAGAGATAATATGCCCGATTTTTACTGGTTCCTCTCTTTCAAAACACATCTAGAGCAAAAGACGCACAAACCTAGTTAGAAGTACGCCAATGACACCACAATAATGCAACAAATCACCAATTTCTGCCCAAAATACCCCGAAGAATTGATTCTGTTTTTTAAATAAAAGAACTGTGACTACCCTGCTGAGGACAAGCGTTAAGTACTTGCGCAAGAACCTGCAGCAGCGGCGAAGGAGGAAAGCGTCATCAAGTGTGCTCTGTGTTTTCTAATGAAAAGAAGGTCACCCATTGCAGGTATGCAGCAAAGTGACGTCGCATCGCATAGCAAAGGGAACTGAATGGAACAGCGTACGCAACGTAACCGAGATTCGTCTGCGTGAACGTCCGGAGAAAACGCCTGAACTTGAAGGGCCGAGGAGCGCAAGACACCTACGATGGACAAGACGTGAGAGCACGCGACAGTGGCTAAGTTAGGTGAGAAAGAAAATTCAGTGACCCGGATTCGGACATTGTGTCGATGATCGCTTTTGTCGCCATTCGTCCCCCGAAGAGCAACCGTGAGTCGCGCGCATGCTTTCACACCAGGGGGGAAGACGGGAGGGAGCATTGAAAGTAAACAAATGCCCCGAAACGACTCTTCCTTCACAGCGGTGTGAGAAGGCGGGCAACAAACGGGGGTCAGAGACGCGTTCAAGTGCGTAAACCTTAACAAGAAGAAGTAATAAAGAGAAAAAGTACCTCTTCAATAGAACGCTGCTGTTGGCTCTTTTTGTCGGCTTCGGTTCCGCTCCGCCGTGCACGTGAGTGACTCGGCATCCTGGAAAACGGTGACCAAAAATAAACTACCAGACACAAAATTGTAAACGTAAGAGCGATCCCCGCCACGCCGCCCTGGCGCAGGTTTCTTTTTTTTTTCTTGCTGTCATTGGTGAAGCGTGAAGGTTGCCTCTTTTTCTTAGGTTATTTGCTTGCCCCGCAGGGAGACACAAAGGAGTGCGGGAGGATTTCGAAGGAAACAAGTTGGGAAGGGGAGCGTGGGTCGCTACGCACCATTGTGGCGGTCGCCCCTCAACCGGTTGTGCACCGTGGCGTCGCCTTCAAAGGTCACCAACACTGGCGGCAATGATTTCGCAGCCGAGATGTGGGCTGTCTTCGCTTTAGACCGACGGCACTGCAGAAACACACCCACACTACTACTGCATTACTTAAGAAGGATAAATTATTTAAAAAATTACCGACGATTACGTTACTTCCTAATGCGAAATTTGAGCGCAGCAAATAAGCTGTTTCACCTTTTCGATAGAGTGAGGCAAAGAAATCGAGCAACACATGTATGCGCTATCACAGATTTTTTTTTATTTTTCACACGTATTCTTTAACAAAGACTCCACTAACAGTTCTTGACAGTCATGAAGGAAGCTTTGTGGTCGGAGAAATAGACTGATATATGTTCGACTTGGTACACCAATGCTTGATTCTCAATGACGAGATCTATACAAGTGCCTCGCGAGGTTGTCACAGCCGTGGGACGCGTTACGAGCGAGAGGAACGGGATGTTCTCCCGCATAAGTGTTAGGAAATTGCTGTTTGTCTTTATGTCAACATTAAAGTCCCCCACTACTAACATCGGTGTGGATCGATGGACGGTTAATGCGAGTTGCAGGAAGTGCACGACGTCTTTCTTGAGTGCGGTAGCGGACTCACGAAAGCGGTATCAGTCGGTCGCTGCTAGCGCTGGGGGGATGAAAAGGGGGGTGGAGCTGGTTACGAGGCCGACGATAACGCCGACGAAGACGCGAAACCTAGGAACGGACGCCAAAGAGCCATTTGTGTAGCCAGCCCTCCTCCACAGTCTCTCCTCCTCCCTTCCATCATCCTCCCTCGCCCGGAGAGCCGACAGCGCGCATGCGCGGCGGCGGAGCAGATTCGTCGGCGAGCTGGTTACGAGGCCGACGACAACGCCGACGACGACGCCGACGACGACGCGAAACCCAGGAACGGACGCCAAAAAGCCATTTGTGTAGCCAGCCCTCCTCCACAGTCTCTCCTCCTCCCTTCCATCATCCTCCCTCGCCCGGAGAGCCGACAGCGCGCATGCGCGGCGGCGGAGCAGATTCGTCGGCGAGCTGGTTACGAGGCCGACGACAACGCCGACGACGACGACGACGCGAAACCCAGGAACGGACGCCAAAGAGCCATCTGTGTAGCCAGCCCTCCTCCACAGTCTCTCCTCCTCCCTTCCATCATCCTCCCTCGCCCGGAGAGCCGACAGCGCGCATGCGCGGCGGCGGAGCAGCAGATTCGTCGGCGAGCTGGTTACGAGGCCGACGACAACGCCGACGACGACGACGCGAAACCCAGGAACGGACGCCAAAGAGCTGCGCTCTAAAAAACTGTATTAACGCGATAGCGTTAAGGAGCTCGTGTCGCAGAAAAGCCGGTGTCGTCGGCGTCGGGTGTCGGCGTCGGCGGCGTTGACCATGAGCGATAAATCACGGCAGGCGTTTCATAAATAAAAAGCAACTTCCAAGATTGGCCCGGTGGGAATCGAACCCGGGTCTCCGGAGTGTGAGACAGAGACGCTACCGCTCAGCCACGAGTTCGATGCTTCCAAGCGGTGCAAACGCGCCTCTAGTGAATGCGGTGTTGCCTTCGAAACCAGCCGTGGAAAGTTGTACTGCGGTGTATATCGGTAATTATGAACATGTAACGTACAGAAGTCACAATTACACGAGTTGCGAAGTGCGTTTCCGCTGCATTTCTTTTGCGCTTTCCGCACACGCAGAGCCATCTTGCGGCAAACACAGAAGACCCCCTCCTCTCAATGTACGGCGCTGCCCCGACAGGAGGCGCGCCGCGCGCGCATTGGGACCGCTGCCAGGCGCGTCGCGGGACTCCCTCTCCCCTGACGACGCTTCGCCGTGCTTCCGGTTTAGATTACTATCTATCTCTCTGCCCGTGCCGATCACGACGTTTGGCTGGCGTAGATCGTTTCCCCTTCGAGACACCGAGTTCTTTGGTTCGTTTCGTTCGCTCAGGCGCACGTTTCGTTGTCGCGCCGAACGCTGCGTTGCTCGACGTTCACCGCGTGATAGGTGGGCGCTAAGTCCGATGCGGGGCGCATCGTAAGTGATTGCTGTGCCGTAGCGCATTGTCTTATACCCCTTTTTTCATTACCTTTTCACCAAGTTTTCGCTTATTAAAGGAGTAGCAGCAGTCAAACGCGTTGATTTTGCATAGGCTTTGCATAGGTTTTGCATTGTTATTTATTTATGTAAATAAATAAATAAGATGTTTTTCACACTATGGTGCAGAAAAGACTTCTCCGCTTTTGCCAGCTGAGAGTGCCCTGCCTACCGTGCTATAGGCCGCCGCACTCGTACATGGTTGGGGCTCTTGCGCTTGCCTCAATCTCCGGATGCACTCCTTGCGGAGACAGACAGGTTACACCATGGCGGAAGGGGTTGCTTATCCCTCTGTCTTGTTACCGGAGTCCATTCAAGCCACATCCATAATATATATCATAGACCCGTACGTTTTGAACGCCGAAGCGCGATAGCGGAGCAAACATGAAATTTCTGGAGAAAGAAATGCACACTTGTAACCTTTATAGCTCCTGGTAGGTACCGCTTTGAGTTCGATGAGTTATTTCGGCACATGATGGTGCCCAGATTGTAACCATACCGCTGTCAAGAACAGATGCAGCCACAAGTCTTCTCTCCCTCGCACGTGAGCTTACGCTAACTCTGTGCAACACCAGTGAATTCACGAACACACGTCTTCACAGGTTGGACCCAAGTTTGCAACCCCGTCTTCCACCAGGGTTGCCACGAGTGGAAGCAACACATCTGTGCCGCCTATGGCTCGGCGTGGCATTCACGAACTCCTATTCCTTCCCCATTGAAATGGCCGACAGCCCTGCTTGCGACACCTGCGGCTGCGAAGAGACGATCGCGCACCTCCTCTGTGACTGTCCACGTCACAATGTGCAAAGAAAAGTGCTTGTGACCGTGATCGAGAAACTGGACAATCGCAACTTCACAAAAGAGAAAGTTCTAGAACACTGGTCCAGACGTGTTTCGGCACTCAAGGCCTTAAGGGCTTTGCTCAATTTCTTAAGGACATGTGAACTATGCGAACGCCTTTGACGATTGTTGCGCGTAACATCGCGTTACTGTGTGCATTTTTATTGTTTTTTTTTGCTCTCTTCCTTCTCCTTTTATTCCCTTTACCCCTTTCCCCAGCACAGGGTAGCCAGCCGGTATTTACACTGGCTAACCTCCCTGTATTTCCTTCCCTTTTGTCTCTCTCTCTCTCTCTCTCTCTCTCTCTCTCTCTCTCGATGAGTTATTCCTACTAAAGCAGAGTCAGCCATCTGAAACGTGGCCACAACCACTCGCATTGACAAGCGTATACTACCGAACTACGCATCTCTGAGCGTCGCGCGGAAGGTTAAATTTAGCTCCGGCGGCCCCTGCGCATGTCACTGCCATGATCGATAATGGCTTCTTTCTTCTGTGCAGCGATACCAAAGTAAAGCGCGTGTCCAGTAACGATTGTAAAGACATCAATGCTACGTTCTTTCTTTACGTATGGTTTTAGCTATTTACCTTCTATGCTGACCGAAGTGAAAAACATTTCGCGTCTGCAAAATGTGAAGTCGGAGACGTCACGTGAGGGCTGTTTTAAGTTAATAACAACTGCACGGAGAAATCTGTTTTCTTTATACGCCTCTAACTAATGAAAAATCGTACTCCTAGGCTCCCTTGTTCTCCCGATTACTGACTTTAGTAAGCTGCAAGAATGCTTCCGGCACGTGGACGTCTTGCCTGACATAAAGAGCATCAACATTCCACCACTACTAACTCCTCCTATTCAATTATCGTCGCATCCAGCCAGTGTTTGACGTAGTTTGTCTGGTACGCTTAAAAATGTGCCGATCTCTTAGGGAGTTATAGCATGCAATAACAGCCCTCTAAGCGATGGCGACGCAGACAAAGCATCGCCACCAATAAATCTTTCTTTCTTCCTTCTAAGCGAATTCACACAGCTCCGTAATGGGCGCGCGTAAAACGAAGCGCTCCCTCCATGCGGGCAGCAATAAATGTCCGCTCGCCTGCCGACTCGGGAGTACGAAACTTTCTCCGACGAGCTGCGTGTGAGGCACATCCGCTGACGCGAAGCCGTCATTACATCTCACGGCACAGTGGCGACGCGGCAGTCGTGGGAAGGCGACGGGCCGGCTACAAATCAACGAAATGGCCCAAAAATCAGTCACATGCGGGCAGCGTACCTAAACGTTGTGCAGTCTTTAAGCAGCGTGGTATCTCTTCTGAAAGTGCCCAGCGGTGCTGACCGGACGGCGGTGCCGGCTATTCTCGCCCGACGGCGTTTAGGGCTTCACTGTAGCGACAGGCTAGAGAGACACAACAATATGTGGTGAAAAGGAGCGAGTGAGTGAGACGGCAGTTTAATTGCGAGACGCGGCTATCACAGTGGTTCGCTTGTCAGTACGTCCGCGGTCGACTTGGCCGGATACTCTGCAGAAGTGGCTTTTTATCATTGCACGGTGTTGTTCGAGTACGTGAGAGACAGCTTTACACGTGTCCTAAATTTAGCGAACATCTTGATGTTCGCTTATCAGAAATTACGACTTCAGAAATGGACCTTATTGGTGACTGGAGGGCAGCCGGGAGATAGCGAGATCATTCCACGGCCTAATGGCTAGACGGTTCCCTTGCTTAAAAGGAACTTCCAAATTAAGTCACCCGCATAAAAAAAAAACGTTATCACTTGGCAGTGCCTTTGCTTTTCGACAGGAAACTTGGCATCAAGTCAGTTGAGACAAACGCAGCATTCTGTGACTGCGGACCAATCAGCTTTTTGGGGGCGGAAGACGCCTCTATGTGTGTACTAACGACATTCTGTTCGGAGATACGCGTTGTAAGTCTCGGTTGCTCCGCTCTTGCAACCTGCGTACGTTGCTGGTACCAAGGATGTTGAGACCACGCTACGAAGGAAAGGTAATAATGGCAAAAACGTATGTGATCATGGCAACGTTAGTGCTCATGCCTTTCCGAGAGACTAAAAAAACACGTATGGAGGCAATGTAGCAATTTGTGAGTTTTTAGTGATTGTCATCACGTTTACCCTATTTATGAGCACTGACGTGGGGTTCCGTCCAGTGATCTCCAATTGCCACGCCCACACGCGCGCTTACTCTATGTTACACGCCTAACACTTTATTTGTGGTATCACAACACTTATTTCTCAGCCACCCTTGGCAGTGTATGTGCCTTCCATCAGCACGGGTACCTGTTCCGCGTGTCCCCATTATCTGCATCACTTTACGTTTTTATCTGTGCTAGAATACCTTGCAATAGCGCATGATCTTTTGCCTACACTTCCGCGGTGCTGCTGATTGACCTGGCGCGTAGCCCTTTCATTTAAAGCGAAGGTTTCTAGGCCCCTACCCTCAGCTTGGTGTCCGTTTCTAACTGGTATGGACTTGCTATGACAGCACTCATTTCGGACCACGCAGCCTGCTCCCCCAGCGTACTCTTACCTCTCATGAATATCATCTGTTCAGCTCCAGAGAGCAACGGAATTTGAATAATGGTTATGCGATACATGTATTTAGACTTAGTTAATTCACGCGGTGTATGACGCATGCGCATATAGTAGCAAGTGATTTGCAATCGCGGAAGTCGTAAGCACGGAGCCTTTCGATAGTAACAGGAACAGTTGAATGGCGAATAACTGAAAAAAAAAACGTACTCTGTACTACTAACAAATCATAACGAAGGAATTGGTGTCCTGGGAATAATACAGTAATATTGTCACAAGCTCTGTCATGAACCACGGCCGCCGCGCCGACAACCAGGTGGAAGAAAGAAGAGAACGACGTTAGTCAAGCTGCCTCGGGACCACTCCCGAAACGCGCCTATCAACCAGATTTATCTGTTTCTGCGTTAAACACTTCATGTGTAACAATATGACAGAAAGTGAAGACACTTTCGCTATAGTGTCCAATGGAGATTTAGAAATCTGCGGAAGAAGAAAAGAAACTTCCCTAAACGATAGGCGCGTCATTCTTTGTGTATATAATATAAATAAAACCTGCACATTCTAACTACCGTTCGTTGTGTTTCAATGCACTGTTCTCCAAGACTAAGAAAGCTTGTCTTATATTATAATAATGTTTTATCACTAATTCATCGAGAACGGCCTATCGATCGTCTGCAATTTTTTTGAGTGGTGTACGTGAGCCTTAAGGAACATGTAACGCAGCATTCTGAAAGAAACACAGAAATAATATCAAATCAAGTACATTGCTAGGTGCAGTGTCTCAAGTATAGCGTAAATGGAAACATTTTCTGATGATAATATAACTGTCGCTCGTACATTATTGCATGCGCGATACAGCGTGGTGGCTGCTGCACACGTGTCCGTTCAATGTGTATATGGTATTATGCATTGTTGTCGTCAAGCACGAAATGCTTTTTAGAAGCAAACTGCGACCGTGTGTCTGAAGCTTTAATGCTCCTATTTCTTGGGACATGTGGCCGTAAGTTCCTAAAGCGACAAGGTACGGTGTACAGAATGCCTGTTCCCAAATACAGACGCCAACCGACCAATCGTATGAGGATGAATCTCCAAGCAACTGCCAATCATGGTGATAACTACAGTGGAGCGCAGCTTGCATGTATTATTGACGAAGTGCGAAAAAAGGGCAATTGGAGTGGAATGCTGTAATCTTGATTGTGGTTTCGGAAATGGGGCGCACTGTCGTCACTTAGAAAGAAGCATCATAGAGCACCCTGCATCTGCATGGTTGCATCATCTCAAGCACGGAAGACAATGTATAATCGAGCTGACAGGCATTTAAAATTACAAAGATGGACCATATTTAAAGCGCAGCCGTACAGAATCCTTCCTAATAATTTTACTGAGCTAGAATTCCGTGACATCGCGCTGTCGTTGTAGAGCATACACCAAACCTTTTGGTTTATGAGCAGCAAAACCAGAATTTAAACTTTACAGATTCCGAAAATACTCTGCCGTTACATTACGATCATCCGCATCGGTTAAAACGACCACCAGCGCTAAAGCAGAACAGATGACCGTAGCCATCGCCATGACAGACCCCACTTTTACCCATGTCCTCACGGACTCGCGTGCCGCAATTCGGGCCTACCAAAGCGGCAACGTATTTAAAGAAGTAGCGCATATACTACTAGCGAGCTCAAAAAAAGAGCAAACGATGCATCTCCTGGTTCCGCGCTCCCATGGGGAAAGACAGTCACCGGCAAAAACCCAACCTCAATGAAACGGCCCACGACCGTGCGCGAGAACTTGCCCGCCGCGACGGTCCCACGGCCTCTGAGGGGCTGAACATTCAGTTTAATGAGCCACTATTCATTTATTAAGTAATCACCTCACGCCATCGAAAAGACAGAATCAAATACCCGCTCTCCCCCAGGCCAAACTCGAACGCGCGCAGGCGGCCGCGTTTCCAATGCTCCAAACGGACTTGTATCCGTCACGAGGCCTACTAAGTCACTACCACTCAGACATCGCGGCAAATTGCCCAGACTGTCCAGAATTTTATTGCTCGCTCTCGCACATGCTGTGGCAATGTACCGCGTTACCGAAGGGCCCTCTCTCCAGTGAGCCCAAATGGGGAGAAGCCCTCAAAAGCCCGGACCTCAAGCTCCAACTCAAGGCCGTCCAGAGGGCGCAAGAACTAGCGGACCGTCACCACGTTCCCGTCGCGACTTGGGCGTCGCCTGCGGTGTGGATCTCCAACGGTTTAAAATTCCTCAGGACCTCAATAAATTTCTTGATTGACTGACTGTTTTGGAGGGACGTTCTTGGAAAGGTATAGGCCAGATAAATGAGGTATTTACAGGAATACGTACCTATAGACATATTTCTTAATTTGTCCAAAGTTGGAATTTCAGCACACCATTTCCGCAAGTAAAAAGAAGTATACTTATTTAGTACATGAAGTTTGCTGCTGCTGCCGCTGCCGCTGCCGCTGCCGCTGCCGCTGCCGCTGCCGCTGCTGCCGCTGCTTAACATTGCCACGACAGCTGCCATCGCAATGTTAAGTTCGCGCCAGGTGCTTGGGTGCTCCTTTGGTCACCATGTCGTCAGGTTGGCCTCTCCCAGAAGCTTCTCTCGCTACCCAGGGCCTTATGAAGTCATGCGCCAAGTTACCAATGTAAATTATGAGATTTCGCCGTTACACTTTGATGCATCCTTAAGTCAGATGCCTGTTACGTCGTGTACGTTTCGCGGCTGAAGCCATACTTCGCTCGCAATTCTTCGCCTACCATGCGCCGAGACGGCGCTTCGCCGCCCGGGGGTCCTGGTACGCAAGGATGAAAGAAGAGGTAGGACGAAGATTGGAGACGCTGGCTGCTGAGTGTTTGGTGGTCCGCCATCTTAACTTCTCTGACTCAGCCTCTATACATATCGTAAATATACTCTTTCTATACTCGCAACAACCCCGTAACAATATGCTGAGTTTCAGCTATGTATTTTAGCTTGCTTTATGAAGATTTCCCAGAGTAATTCCCTCTCTACAAGT
Source organism: Dermacentor albipictus (assembly GCF_038994185.2). Taxonomy (NCBI): domain Eukaryota; kingdom Metazoa; phylum Arthropoda; class Arachnida; order Ixodida; family Ixodidae; genus Dermacentor; species Dermacentor albipictus. The sequence goes on along the minus strand of NW_027225569.1, from coordinate 5,319,789 downwards.
CCGAGCGCAACGAAATTCTTTGAACACCTAAGCAAGCTTACTTTAACAGATATATTTAATTATAGAATTTAACTTTTCAGATAGATTAGACTCACTACGAAGAGCTGGCAAAAATAGCAGTTCCAGATGGCGAAACACCGCTTTTACCTCTCACTGAAATTGACGCTTGACCATGGAAAGAAGCAATGGAAAGATGCATAACCTTGAGCACGCGGCTCCTCGGTCTGGCCTCTGAGATAAGTGGCACCCACGGCTTACCGTTGTTCGCTGAAAAAAATTCAGGAAGCCAACGTGTTGGCGCTTACATCATAGAGAGCACCACCAGGCGCACGCGTCGACTGCTTAGGCCCTGTTTAAAAGCTGTTACGAAGAAAATTCGGCAATTACCGACTAGGCGCCTTTGCGAAGGTTGCTACAGTAGTTTAGAGTACTCGTTTATGACGAATTGCACAAAGCAAAATTTCGCTGCATTTGGCCTTTAAAGTTAGGCAATCACGTCTCATGTTAGCGAAATCCTCAAAACGTCCTGTGCAGGCTGCTATTCATTCAAAAGAGCAAAACCAAAGAAATCCAAGTGACATTGGAAATTAAGGTGTCACTGCAGCGACGTGAAAGAGCGCGTCTCAACTTCGCCGACGCCCTCCGTGCATGGTAAGCCGTTTTTCTATAGTACCGGGCCAGTTTAGCGAAGCAACTGTGGATTTTAAACATTTTAATAATTTTACATCATAAGGAATACAAGTTCCTTCGCGCTAATCCGGGTTACTCAACTAATGTGAAATGAGTAGGAAAAAGAGACTGTTCTGTCCGACTTAGTTCGTTGCGCATCGCAAACGTTCACGCAGAAGGGCATCCCGCCACTGTAAACCCACTTTACTGACAGACGTCGAAATACTACCTACCACGCCCACACACCACATGCAGGATGCAGGCAGCTTAAAATGGAACCACACCGCAGAGGTAAAGACAATATCTTGCGGTAGTAGGGCACAGACGCTTATCTGACATAAAACAGGATATGACTTGAATGGAGGGAGAAATGCAAGGGGTGTAAATCAGCGATACGCTGAGGTTATCCAACACAGGAACAGCTTCGGTGAGGACGGCTTCCGCCAGCGCCATTTTGAGGTTGCCCGTGCCTCCTAGTAGTTCAACCGAAACAAGGTGCGAAACTAGCCCAGTATATGGAGAAGAGGAGTTGTTTGTTAAAAGTTCTCGCAGCACACCCAAGACTATAGTTTGTCTTTCCGTACGGCAGACACATCCTCGTTGTCAAGCTTTTGCTGGCGCCGTTGTAAGCGGAAGCAGGGTTCGAACATCTTCATTTCTTCTACCTGCTCTTGAGTACATCTCTCCCCATAAGGAGCATCGCTTTTTTCTCTGAGAATTGGCATGCTTTTGCCAGAACTATTATCGTTAAGGTTTATGACTTACTACGCGGTGGGGAGGATATAGACACCTGGGAAGCGGTTGGGGGGGGGGGGGGTGCGAAGCACCAGCTAAAGCGCCGCGCCATGATGTACGCCTATGCCTATGCACACGAAATTACGGTCCTGAGGTATATTGCAAGGCCGCCATCCTGAATTACACCTGCGAGCAACGTCAGCAGTACATTCACTTCCTTTCACGCACCAAACACTGCTTTTCATGTCGCTAAAAACAAGGCATCACATACAAACTCTGGCACCTTTATAGAAACACTCAAGAGCCGATGTTGAGGGTCATGTAGACGTGTGCGGGCTTCCGCGTGTTACCAGCGCATGATGGTTACGAGTTGATACTTAAGCTACCTTCTTTTTCGTTATACATTCTCTCAACGTAGGAAAAAAAATCAATTGAAGCCGACACGTTGGCCTCACTGAAGTTCATAAGCCTTTTATTGTGCGCGTTAAAATTCCTCGCTGCAATACAATTAGTTTTGTTGATCTGAAATCGATTAGGACGATTTATAGTTGCTACAGCGCAAAATACGAAGTGTAACTGGAGAACTAAAACGAAAGGATCAATATATTAACATATATGTTAAATGCCACGGTAGTACGTGCCAATAACCCTATCGGATTAAGAGGAATACCATAGTGGTAGAATACTGACCACCTAGGAATCTTTAGCGTTCACGTTTAATTATAATTAATCATTTGGTTTACACCCCGTCGATATGCTGCCACCCCAGTCGGCTCAAAACGTACATTTTTTTTTCACTAGCTAGTCGCCTTTTCCAGCTTTCTGCTACCTTGAATTTATCATTTCACTTGAAATATCGCATCCTACCGCGTTCAGCTCATTAATCCACGCATACAGTGTTTCGTTGTGTCCACACAATTATAAAATAATCAGAGCAAAGCACGCGCATAACTGCAAAGAACAGAATACTGCAAATCAATGACTAGACCGTCTTCATAATGAATGAGATGTATACCCTGGCGTTCAACTCAACAACTGCCGGGAGGCGGGGTTGAGTTGAAAACTTCAGAAACCAGAAATAGATCTTCCGGAACTTTGCAATCCTGCCTCCATTTAAGAAAGTGACACATCGTGCTTCGTAATGTGAACATCGCGATTCAGTAAATGATTACCACTCGACTTACCCACCTGCCCTCCTCTGCACAACAAAAATAACACTATACTCCGAGCGTCACACGAAGGAAAGAATTGATCTCTGTACGTACGTGGCTACAGAAAAGCGAAAAGCTGTCGGCATTGAGAACTGGCACTTCCTTCATACAGATCTGCCTTGCCGGTCAATCCTTAGCTGGCCTTAAACGGGCAATGGCTCATCGAAGCGCATTTTAATGTGGTCCCACAAGTGGGGCTCGTCAATAAATTTTTCTAGATTGATTTGTATACCACGATCGCTTCTCGAATTCGAAGTGGTGAATTAAAGCGAATAACTTTCCGTTTTCGAGGTGTTTGGGCTATTCACCGTTGGTACAAAGACGTCGAAGCAACAAGAGTGTGCTATCGCGGAGTCTAGTTCTCGCTGCAACTCGATTATATTATGCCGCTTTGAGACGCACGTGTGGTCGCGCGAGGCCTTTGATCCTAGATGCTGTCGTGGAGCATTGTGGTAGGACAGCTCTCCTGTTCTGTTCCACCACCCTCTGCCCCCTGCTGCGACTGCGGGAGACTGATTCGGTAGTGCGACAGAAGGATACGAGTCGCCTTCCGCACTGTCGGTCGCGCCATTGGAGACAACACGCACATTACCGATCAATCTGTGTGCACCGCGACCTACACATCCGTTAACAGCCATGCCGATTAGCTCCTCTATTTTCGGAATTGCACAAGGCGGCAACACATTGTACTTAGACATATTCACTGAAACCAATATACGCCTTCAAGTGCACCATTCCTTTAACAAAACGCATAGTTTTATAGAAGCTTCCGACCATTTGCTCTCCTTGACAATCGTCGTCAATTGTTCATTTCTGCACATTTTCTTATTATTTGGCATGAATTCTTGAAGAACTGTGAAATTACCTTCGGCAGTGACAGCGAAGTCTGCCAGCTTACACGTAACGCCGAACCATGCTTTCAAAAATGAGAAAAGTGACTCGCTATTCCTGTCCTGCAAAAGTGGATACCCAGCACAACTGTTGTAAAACCACCACTACAACTGTTGAGGGGGGTATTCAATGCTTTATTGATGGTTCGGATGGTTCTTTAGAGCTTGTTCTTTCTTGAAACTTATGCACTTCTGTGTGTTGTATGGGCGATTGCATTAAATGTATGCCCTCGTCGCTTCACTTTGCTGAGTGCTTGTAGCCTTTACATTACGAGGGAGATTAGCCATTGCATTTTTGCTTGCTTAGGGGATATGTGCCATTAATGACAATGATAGTTTTTGTTGAGGGACGGACGCGAAAAATGCTCACTACCAACAGGCTAACAGCTTCACCGTAAAAGCATTTATTCCATTAAATTACGCTAAATGAAGAAGCCCTGCACTGCTTCTCGATGTCTGTGTGAAGCTGCGTAGTTTGTCTTCGGGGCTGACGCTGCAGTGTCACAGCACTGCCTTTGACGCGCTGCAGATGTGAGGACGCCGTACTCTTTACTAGCAGTGTTGTTCAGCTGTCAGAAATTCACGTGGCCACAGACGCGAGTGATATGCCGGAACCGTAACCAAAGGGCACCGGAAATAGCTGTAAGCTATTTTTTATGTAAAACGAGAAGATATATTGTGCGTCAGCCGTGCTCCCCTGATAGTGAATTAAGCTTGCTGCAGGAGCTCGGTTTGGCGGAGGCAATGAATACTCGTCTTTGACAGCTTGTAAGCGGTGCGTCCACCGGATTTATTCAAAAGCTAAAGCAGGTTTGCCATGTGGCATTGGCACCGTCCCAGTCCGCCGTTGCTTTCCTTCGAAGACAGAGCAGGGGCATTGACCCCCACGCCGAGGCAAACTCGATTTCCGGAGCAAGGAGCACGACTCCACGGGGGGGACAATGAAGTGACGGGCGGTAACTACAAGCTGTTAACTATGTAAAGATTAAACTGTTTCTAGGCATTTCTTTCGTCTCAACTTATACAACACTTGAAATAAAGGGAGTGATGGCGATGTCTTGTGGCACATGCCTATTATCCTTTCGTCTTGCTTATGTACCGCCGTCAGCACGCTTAACGCGAACGCTCCGCAGCGTGGGCTGGACCGGCTTGGACAGACGCCAGCGCTGCGAAGAGTCCGGCCACAGTTGGACGCTATTGCCGAGATGATATCTCGGTATGTTTGCGGCGATAGCTGGAGCGCAGCTCGATTTGATCCGTCGACTTGCATTTTGCTTGTATCTGACCGGCAGGCAGGTTGCTGTTGGAACCTCAGTGTTGACACCCGTTATTGCAACTGGGTCGCAAGCCCCAAGGGTAGCGTTGGCCTGGCGGCCTGGGGCACTACTGGAAGCATCCGAAGGTCCTGGCAAAGCATGATTCGACTGCTAACAGAACAACTTGTTTATTCTAGCATCGTAAAAGAGCGGCCGGTCAGGTCGACCGAAGTGGAGAGACGGGAGAGCACGAGCACGTTACTCAACAGAAGAAATCGGAGCCTCTCTCTTGGCGTCCGGGGGCAGCTGCTCTTATACTCTCGGAGTTGAGGGCAAGAGGGAAGGTCACGGGACTACGTCACGTGATGGTGGGGCCCGGACACGCTGAGAGACACGTTGGGACAAGGAGGTGACGCATCAGCCGGGCCGGCGCCGGTCAGACCTCCTCGCTTCACACTGGGGGAGCTCCTCTCCCCGGCTGCCGCGCTTTGACAAGCGTGGGCACACACACACACACGCACACACAAAGACACGTGGCACTGAACATGCCGGGACGCGCTCGGCGGGGATGCGTCGCGGCCGCTCCGAACAGGCCAAAATGTCCGCCGCTTTGAACGAAGCCCCGACGTCCGTTGCATCCGCGCCAGCCATATCGCGCGTCGTAGACGAAACGTAACAGTGCGCTTATTTGACAGGTCCGTTCCGCCAAGTTTTGCTCGTGGCTGCTGTCTCACGCGCGCCCAGAGAACACGTGGCTGTTTGGTTATCTCGGCAATGGGAGATGGTGCGCGGAAGACAGCGCGCCTGTCGAGTCTGTCCTCAAAGCTGGCGCTTGAAGGAATTGATAAATAGGAAAAGCAGAGCAAACGCAGGTCTGCGGCATTTGCTAAGGTTGGACAATATATAAATATGCAAAAGCGGTGGTGTAGCTGTTCCTGTTCTTCTTAGTTTTCTAATTTTCGGACAACACGCCTCGGAGTGTTCTCGCAGGTTAGTGTCGGGCTTCCTGTTTAATCAATATGCGCTGGATCTCCTGCACTGGAACGAGGGAGGATGGGCTGGTAACACCATCTAGTGTAGCAGAGCTTAGCCAAGCAAATACAGAGCTGTAAGAATAACCAGCGATTGCAGGTTGTCGAATATACTATGAACACACAATACTGCGCCTGCAGTACTGCGTTGTATTTTTGGAGTTCACCGTGATTCCTGTGTATGTTGCAATAATATGCCAATAACTGATGGACAGATCATGATAACTGCAAACTCCAAAGACAATTATTTATGTTAGAATGGGAATAAATCTCTTGCTGCTGCTGTTCGTAATTTCACGTGGAAGTTCACCGTTAACTGCACAAGTAGGGATTTGATAAAAGTTACCTACGGGCCACTCACCTGTTGACTTGTTTATAATTCTTTGCGACCGAGGAGATAAAGACGACGAAATTACTCAGTGCTAGAGCGCACCTGTCGCAGCTAGCCAGTTTTCGTCAAATTTTCATCAGTCTCTGGGGCGCTTTCCGCGTTCTGGCGTGAGGCGATGGACGCGGAACGTTCCGCAGGCTCGTGCTGCCAGAAGTCTGCAACTGCAAGCTCTTCTATGAGCCAAGGTACCTGGTCAACCACCAGTGAACGCTCAAGAGAGACTCCTACTCCTGTGGCCATGGATGCAGAGCTTATTGCCGGCCCCTCTGGCCAGATTACTACATCGACAAGTTCCTCAACGAAACGAGGCACCTGGTCCAGCACCAGCGAAGACACAGAGATCTACTCAATCACGGGGGACGACTCATCCGATGACAGTTTCGTGTCGGTGAGGAGCCGAAAGGCCAAAAGGAGGCTTATGAAGGCGTCGACACCAGCGAGTACGCCAACCATGCAGGCAGGTAGTGAACGCTGGCCGCACACCATCCTTTTCATGCCGGTGGATTCTTCCGTCAACCTTCGAGCATTGAACAGGCAAGCTCTCTCTGTTTTTCTTGAGGGAAAGGCGCCAAACGAAATCAAGGAAGTCCGGCTGAACACACGAAAGAATGTTCTAGCTGTCAACACAACCCGTGGAACCACGCTGGAGACACTACGGCAGATAACAGATTTGGGCAACATAAAAGTACGACCGGTCATACCTATGGATGGGGCCTGCACTGCAGGTGTGATCTACGATGTTGACTTGGCTATTTCGAACTCGGACCTGGCAATTCTGATCAAACCGGCATACGAAGGAGTGGTCATCACGCACGTATGCCGACTCGGCAACAGCCGTTGTGTGAAGATTGTGTTCAAGGGGGATTCCATCCCTTCGCACTAAAGGTCGGTCGCTTCCGAGATGTCGTACGGTGGTTTGTCCCAAAGCCGCTTCAATGCCACAAGTGCTTCAAGATCGGGCATGTTAAGGGCGCCTGCGCAAACTCCCCAATTAGCCCCGGTGCGCGGAATCACACACTGTAGATGTCTGCCGTGCAACAAACTTTAGATGTGGCAACTGTGAAGGCACCTATGAAGCGACATCTAAAGAATGCCCAAGAATCAAAAAAGATTGCGAAGTTCTGAAGCAAATGGTCAGGGATAACTCAACCCATAGAGAAGCCTCAGAAAAGATCCGGCGTCAACGTCGTCATCGCCGGAAACGCTCAAGACAGAGTGGAGCTCGTGCGCCGCTTGCGCCAACGCCATCATTCTCAAATAGAACGCCCGAGAGCACAAGGAGGCCTCAGACGGGAAAGGCTGCCCCCGTGGAACAATGGCCGGCGCTTGCAAGCTCTCAGTCTTCTAAGGAGCCGCCACGCTTGATGCTCCCATCGAAGCCCGCTTCTGTTGGTGAGGCTTCAACAGTCGACTACCAAATGATCCCGCTGCTGCGATCCATTGTGAATGTCATCAGGGCTATGCTGACAAGCACTGACACTCCATCTGCTCGAAGTGGACTACAAGTGCTCGACGCACTGAGCCCCGTCCCAGCAAGCCTTCAGTGAAGCCATGACTGACAATCACCAGTCATTTCGTAAGGAGGTCAGAGAAGCGTCGATCCTTCAGTGGAACGCGAGAGGTCTAAGATCTCACATCGCCGATTTTCGTCAATTTATTCTCACTAACCCATTTCCAATCATTCTCATCTGTGAACCAAGATTATCCCATCCAATAAGACTATCCGGCTACGACACAATATTCTCATCAAGCGACATCAAAAGTAGCAAGGTCGTCGTGTTTATTCGCCGTCAACTCACTCACGTCGTCCACCGGTGCAACCTCATGACGACAATCAGTATGTGTGCACGACTGTTAAAAATAGGAAAGTCACCTTTGCACAATTGAGGGTGTATCTAACTCCATCAAGTCGATTTGACGCCAAAAGACTAGAAGACATCTTAAAAACACAACCTGGTCCATGGATTATCACCGGGGACTTCAACGCACACCATAGCATTTGGGGAAGCTCAAAGGTTAACGCGACGGGAAGACGACTTGCTTCATTAGTTTCCAACAATGGTCTCTACCTGCTGAATGACGCGAGTCCAACATTTCTGCGCGAAATAACGTACAGCAGCTGCCTCGATTTGACTTTCGTCTCCCACCGCCTCGCCACGCATGTTAAGTGGTTTTTGGACATTGAAACGCACGGAAGTGACCACATCCCCACTTACCTCAAGATCAATGGGATATCTAACACGTATCCGTCCACCACGATACGAAGAATAGATTGGACTGTCTTTAAATCCCAGATTGAGGACGCTTGTCAGAAAGGCCTCTCTTCTGGACTTCAACAAGCTATCGAGAAAACGGCACAGACAACCACGCGCACACTCACGTGTTCTCTAAGGTATTCTGAATTCGACCTGGCATTGGAGCGGCTTCATGCGATTCGCCGTCGTGCCGAAAGAAGATATGGACGCACTATGTCAATTCAGGATCTAAGAACAGCCAGGCGAATGCAAAAGAAGATACAACGCCATATGGATAAATTAGAGGCTCAGCGGTGGTCGAAATTTTGTGCGTCGCTAGATCCCCGCAAACCGCTATCTCAAATATGGAGAACTGTGCGAGGTCTACGTTCTGTTCCGGAACAGCGCTTCCCGTTTAAGGCCCTAGCATTATTCCAGCGCTGACAAGACATTGATGTGGCGGAAGACTTCTGTGCTATGATTGCGGGCTAGCCAACTCGCAGAGGTTCGCTTACATTGAAGCGTATTCCAGATTCACTAGATTCACGCATGGATTTGCCTTTCACGACGCAAGAGCTTGACGCGGCGCTCGCCTTATGTAATCGGTCGTCGTCACCTGGTCCGGATGACATATCCTAACGCATGCTATGTCACCTTGGTGAACGGGCACGAAGTGCGCTCCTTAATATCTATAACGAGTCCTCGCAGGAAGGCAAAGTTCCCCAAGATTGGAAGATCAGCCGCCTGGTACCGCTTCTGAAGCCTGGCAAGTCTCCCTTAGAGATTACTTCATACCGATCGATTGCACTGGCAAGTTGCGTTGGGAAGGTCATGGAGCGAATGATCCTCGCCAGGCTTGAGTGGTACCTTGAACATTACGAAATCTACCCGGACGCCATGGCTGGTTTTCGACGTCACCGATGTTCTGTCGACGACGTTATCGATCTGGTAACCTATGTTCAACACCAAAAGATGTGTAAGAGGTTATCCGTCGCAATGTTCTTAGATATAAAGGGAGCCTACGACAACGTTCTTCATGACGCCATACTTGAAGCATTGGAATCGGTGGGCCTAGGCGGTCCATTATATCGTTGGACTCAGTTATTTCCATAGGCGGTCTCTATTTCTTAACACTGAAGCTGGCCCAACCTCGCAATATTATACGCACCATGGAGTTCCACAAGGCGGTGTCTTAAGTCCCACGCTTTTCAACCTTGTACTCATTGTTCTCGTGGAACGACTTCCGAAAACAGTTAAAATATCAATGTATGCCGATGACATCTGCATCTGGGCATCTGGTGTGACACGGCCGCAAGTCCGCGCCAGGCTTCAAAAAGCTGCCACGTCAACATCGGCGTACCTAAATGAACAAGGCCTCAAGATCTCACCAGAAAAATGCGCATTGGTCGCGTCTAGCCGAAAGCCAATGAGATCATACGATGTCTCTATCGACGGTCAAAACATACCTTATGCCAGGACGCACCGATTCTTAGGCGTAATCATTGATCGTGACCTCTGCTGAAGTCCTCATGTTGCCTAACTAAAGAAGCGCCTGACGGATATCTCTAATGTGTTTAGGTTTCTTGGAGGAAATGTCTGGGGTACTTTCAGTACATGCAATGATGCAACTGTCAAGGACGCTCTTTCTTTGGTATTTGCGATACAGCTTGCCTGTGCTGACCAACACCTCCAGAAGTAATATCCGTACACTCGAAAGCGTCCAGGCCCAGGCACTTAGAGTGTGTCTTGGATTGCCGCGGTGTTCGTCAACGGCTGGAACAATTGCCATTGCACACAATTTCCCAGCCAAGACCCATATAGTCATGGAAGCGCTCAGAGCATACGTAAGACACCTTGCTCGAGCCCCTGCCCATCATCTAGCCTCACTGCTAGAGGATCGACCACGTGCTTCCTTTTGTGAAACAGTCCTGGCTTATCGTGCATGCCTTCCATCAGGTTATACAGCTCCAGCGAAAATTCCATTTCCACCATGGTGTTTGGCTCAAGCAAAGGTTCGACTAATGGTACCAGGAATACGAACAAAAGCCCAACTCTCGTCTCCAGCCCTCAAGCAGCTTTCACTGTTCTTGCTGTACGAGACGTACAACGAGCATCATCATCTCTATACTGACGTTTCAACCATGGTGAATGGGTCTGCAGGATCAGTGATCTTTCCTGCAAAACCTTCCACCATAAAGATTCGACTATGTCACCAGACTACATCGACTGCCGCGGAGCTTGCTGCTATTCGTTGTGCACTTCGTGTAATTTCTGAAGAACTACCCAAGAAATGGAGCGTGTTCACTGACTCCAAGGCTGCTCTTCATTGTTTGGTTTCTGCCTTATGCCGAGGACCCCACGAACAACTAGTTCTAGAATTCAGACTGCTGCTTCACCACCTCGTCGAGCAAGGACACGACATCACGTTGCAGTGGATTCCAAGCCACTGTGGCATAATGGGCAATGAACAAGCCGACGCAGCAGCACGATCTGCACACGAGGAGGGCTTGCAAGACCATTCCATTCTCAAGAACAGACGCTGCAACGAAAACTCGTGTGCTTGCGAATGAAGCCATCGAAACTTTATGGAACACACCAAGCTTAAAGCATACACGTCTACACCGACTGGACCCATCCCTTCGACTTCGACCCCCATCTGGACTCTCGACTCGAAACAGCTGTACTTTGCCGACTGTGGTTTGGTGTCGCCTACACAAGATCCTTCGCCTTCCGAGTCGGTATGGACGACAGCACGGCTTGCAGTCACTGCGGTGGCGAGGAGACTATTGAACACGTGCTTTGCCACTTTCCTAGATACAGCGTGCACCAGCTGTCACAAGCGACCGCGTTGGCAAGCCTTGATGACAGGCCACTTTCAAAACAGTCAGTTTTGGAATGACGACGTGAACTGTCGTCGCAGCAAAAGTCGGTCAAGGCTTTGTTGACTTTTCGACGTTATAGTGGCCTATTAGAAAGACTATAATGACCCTATTTCGTCGCTTTTCATATTTTTTCTCACGCTTTCATTTTTGTCACTCTCTTCTTTCCCTCTTTACTTCCCCTTTTTCCTTCCCCTAGTGCAGGGTAGCAAACTGGACGTTAAGTCTGGTTAACCACCCTGCCTCTCTCTCATTTGCATCTCTCTCTCTCTTTGCGACCGAGCCATCCATTAAAGCTAAGCTGGCTAGGTGCTCAAGGTGCAGCCATTCAAGGTATAAAAATGCTGTTGCATAGTGCTACGTTTGATACTGGGTTATCTTTTCTACTAAATATAAATGTGTTGTAGTGCTTCAGCTTCACATGGGTGGGTACCCACGCGAAAGGAGATCGCGACAAGGTATGTGTAATTTGTCGTCGTAAATTTGTCGTCGTCCCGGTGTAGCATTCCCTCAATTGCAATGCATAGCCTTCGTTCTGAGCAGTTGTAGAGGGTAATTATTGTTCCACAGGTTTTTTTCACAACCTGTAGCTCTGGCCTACATTTCGTGGGGCTGGAGGAGACGCGGAATGCCCGGGAAAAGAGTGCTTTTGCCAAATTGGGTGCGCGGAGTCGAAGCTCAGGTGCTTGCCATGTTCCTATCTTCGTTGTCGTCTGCATAGAAGAATAGACGCGTCAATGTAGGTGTACCACAAAAGCTCCGCGCAAGTTCGCAATAAAATTCAGAGCTTCCGCAAAAGCGATGGACTCAGCACTGTGCGCACTGGTGGCGTTCTCGACCCTAAACTTGTGCACTGCGAGGAGGCGGGCCCGCGAGTCGAATGCCACATACGCCGCACACTCTCTCTCTCCTTGAGACCGAGCCATCCATTAACGCTAAGCTGGCTAGGTGCCCAAGGTGCAGCCATTCAAGGTATAAAAATGCCGTTGCGTAGTGCTACGTTTCATACTGGGTTATCTTTTCTACTAACTATAAATGTGTTGTGTCGTCTCAGACATTGCTCCCCCGTATCCTAGTGTATATCCTGCTCTACACAAACAAAGCCACACTCGGCAGCATCTATAGGATATTATCATTAGCTTGTCACCGCCGCGAATGATCATGTGCAGCCCTTATGCACAGATGGCTATCATGAAGTCGGTTTTAGTCTCAGTGGCCCAAGCTCATACTTTTCTTTGTAGCCACAAAGAAAACCAACAATCTCAATGGAAGGTAAAAGGGTGATAACCACCGACTCTGCGAAAACACAGCCGCGTTTGTTTACATTGTCGATGTAACTTTTAACAATTGTCTTCCACATGCGCCAAATGTTTTGCAATGGCTGCAACCATTGCTTACGCCTAGCCGTGTAGTGAGGGTGGAGAAGGGGGGGGGGGGAGGGGGGGGGGGTTAGCGTGGTGCTACTTGCGGAACAGCGGGCGTTTGAGGAGCGCCCCAGCCTCCACACCCTTCAGACTTGAGGGCTAAGTTGTGCGATCTGAGTAATGTGTAATCGCCTTGCCTACTGATTACAAACAATTTGTGTTGAAACGAGGAAGGGTGCCCACAATTACTATTCGTCGAGCAGAGTAAGTTCTTAGGTGGTTCAACAAATGAAAGCGTGTTTTGAGAATTAATTTACTGTCAAAATACAGTCGAATAAAATATTTTGAAAGACAATATGGATCGCTGAAATATTAACTTGGGAGTTCCTCTTCCTTTCACAGTTAGTGAGGCATGTTCAGCTTTTATCTAAAACTGTTACAGCGCCATGTGGAAAGGCAGAAACAAGCAGAGCCCGCCAGAAGGAGGAACAGATCGCTGCAAAAAAAAATTACAACAGCATTGTGTTCGTTCTTTTGGCCGCCTCTGCTTGTTCCTGACTTTACATGTTGCACTGTACCACTTTTATAATGCAATACCAACTCGCTAAATCCTCAACCATAGTGAACTTCAATTTTTATCCGTCTTTGCAGTCGACTTAAGTACTGGAAAGATGTCAGGTAAACTCGGAACACTTAGCACATGCCTACGGACTTTTGCGAAAGTGAACGAATAATACCGGGAGCGTTCCATGCAAGCTTGATGGGCACATGCGAAGATACTTTTGTGGTGCAAATTGTAAATTTGACCGTTCTTTTCATGCGACACATACTTTCTCAGGAGCTCGGATATTCAACCTGAAATATTAGGTTTTTCAGCTTCAGTGAAGGATAACTTCTGGACCATGGCAGGGAGTACGCAGGGGTCAAGTTATCTTTAATGTAGCGCGCTTCAGAAATATGAACCCATTTCTCCTGCAAACGATACTGAAATACCACTGTGCAATAACCATTTTTTTGCGTTTTAAAAGATTATAAAAAACAAGCTGCATTTGTTCTGTAGCGCCTTAGTAAACAGTAGATGAAAAAATAGCTTCAATCTAGCATGATAGCTTTTACTAGGGGAGCTGTGTTTGCCAGAGCCCTCGCTAAGATAAGTCGCCTTGTTGATACATTGGAGTAGGCAGAGGTTTTCCTGGTTTGTTCGCACTTGGTAAGTTAAACGCTATAAATTCCAGTGCAGGCTTTTTTTTTTCTAATGAGTGCCATGTCCACTACTAAATAATTGGTTGTGAATGCTTCAGTTATGGCGGCCATGAAAAGCATGTAGCTGGCCTGGACAGAAACGTTTACCCACGTGCTGGGAAACGTTCTGCAGTTCTTTCTTTTATCCTATTAGAAACATCATTGACCTCTAATATGATGCTGTAAAGTCATATTGAAATCTGCTGCCCGTTACTTTGGTTGTTATGCAGGGGAGCTTCCACTTGTGGAGGGGAGCTTCCACCCCCAAGAATAGCATACGCAACCGGGGTGATTGCATACCAAAGGTGCACAGAGGATTATTGTTTGGTTCCCGCGCTCGAGAAGCCATGCGTTATCGCACAGTGATCCAAACAGTGAGTGACCGTATATCAGCAGTGAAATATTGTGCGAGCGCAACGAGGGTGTGTCCGTTTCGCTCGGCTCAGTAAAGCTGCTACGAGGTACAAGATATAAGCCGCCTCTATTATGTTGCAAAATTGCACAGCTAACGAGAGTGTGTATGATTAGTAAAGAATTCTCATTAATTACGCTACATCAGGCACAAAGAGCAGCGAAAGCAGCGTGCTTGGCACAGCGAATACAAGTGATCCGACGCTCTTTTTTGTGTTCCGTGGAAGAAACGAGAGGCAGAAAGAGTGGTAATTATTCGCCATTTAACGAGAGAAGGCGCCAGGCGTACCCTGACGTGCCCTGTCAAAGGCGAGACTTAGCCAGTGATTACGCGGCTCGAAGCGCCATCGCCGGAAATTACCAAGTTTGCGACATAACTCACAAGTTGTTTGCTAAAGTCAACCAGAGGGCGCTGCTTGACACGCGGGTGGGAATGTCGCTTAACGAGGGCGCTTGGCGACGAAGGTCACGCCTTCGGTGTTTGCTGTGCGCGGCCATAGAGGCGCGAACCATGTATTATTAATGAAGTTCCGTGTTTGACGGAAGCCCGTCTGGTCGGGATGAAACATGGTTAAAAGGTAAACAAAAACCCGGGGCACTTCGCCGACCAAATAAAGATTTAAAAGAAAAGAAGGCGTTTCGGCTCCCACACGGGAGCCTTGTTCACAGGTAAAATAAACAAAGGTGCTCGAGCAGCTCGCTTAAATAGTCTTGAACACGTGACGCAGGCAGCGCGCATACACTGACGGCAGATTGCCATCGCTCCTGTTAAGAGTGTGTGGCGTAGTCTGAATCATGAGGGATTCAAGATAAAGGCGTCGAGATAGCCCTTTTTCCCTGGCAAGGACACGTGCCTTCCCCCAGTCGATTGCGTGGCCGCTTGAAGTGGCATGCTCAGCCAGAGCACTGGATTTCACAGTTTCTTTTTTAACGTCATAATTGTGCTTTTTAAGACGCCTTTCAAAGTCACTAGTTTCGCCAATGTACACGTAGTCGCAATCCGCGCATGGGACAACGTACACAACACCTGGGAATTTCTCTTTTGGTAATTTGTCCTTAACATTGACGAGTAATTGCCGTAGTTTCTGGATTGGAATGTGTGCCACTTGGAACATTGTATGAACGCAGAATACGGCTTAGAGCTTCACTTGTGGACGGGATATATGGTATTCCGGCGCGCTTTTGACTAGAGGCAGCATAGGGTAACTGCAGACGTGCCATTTGTCGTTCGACAGCATTCAAGAAAGAGCACGGGTAACCACAGGCTGATAGTTCCCGTCGTACCACGCTTACGTCGGCTGCGTAGTCTTCTTGTCCCGTGCAGATTTTCTCCGCGCGTCGTAGAAGTGTCGAAACCACTGCCCTTTTGTGAGAAGCAGGTTGCAAGGAGCCGAAATGCAAGTAGCCTCCTGTGTGAGTTGGCTTTCTGAAAACTGCGAACCACTACGGATATCCTTTGTTCA
This sequence comes from Dermacentor albipictus, assembly GCF_038994185.2. NCBI lineage: Eukaryota > Metazoa > Arthropoda > Arachnida > Ixodida > Ixodidae > Dermacentor > Dermacentor albipictus. The sequence goes on along the minus strand of NW_027225569.1, from coordinate 5,304,013 downwards.
ACAAAGGATGTCCGTAGTTTTCTGGGCTTATGCTCTTATTCCGGTGATTTGTGAAAAATTTTGCCGACATTGCTCACCCTCTCACTGACCTTCTTCAGAAAGACGTCTCTTTCTCTTGGGGACCACTGCGAGAAAGCGTTTTCTACCCTGATTGAACGGCTTACAACTTCCCCAATTCTGTCACACTTTGACCCTTCTGCGCCCACTGAAGTACGAACTGACACAAGTTGTCATGGCATCGGCGCTGTCCTCGCTCAGCTTCAACAGGGCCAAGACCGTGTCATCGCTTACGCTAGCCGCCTTCTTTCCACGCCCGAGCGAAATTACTTCATTACTGAGAGAGAATGTCTCGCGCTCCTATGGACGGTCGCGAAATTCCGGCCGTACCTCTTCGGTCGGAGCTTCTGCGTTATAACCGATCATCACGCCCTCTGCTGGCTCTCCTCTTTGAAGGACCCAACTGGACGACTTGCACGTTGGGCGTTGCGTCTACAAGAGTATACGTTTTCTATTTTGTATAAGTCACGGCACCTGCATAAAAACGCTGACTGCCCGTCCTGCAATCCCGTGGATCAACCGGACGATACCGATGCAGACTCGCACATAAGTGTTCTATCCATCTCCAGCTTTCTCCATATTGGCGATGAGCAGCGCAAAGATCCTGTTCTTCGAACACTTATGGAACACCTGAGCTCCTCGCTCAATGACCCGTCCCTCCGGATGTTCACCTTGCGCGATGGAACTTTATACCATCGTAGCGTTCGTCCTGACGGCCCGGAGCTCCTCCTAGTCGTTCCCAAGCACCTTCGACTAGCCGTGCTCCAGCGACTTCACGACGCTCCTACTGCTGGACATCTGGGCATCACTCGTACATACGACCGCCTGAGGCGCCGCTTCTTCTGGCCCGGCATTTATCGCTCTGTGCGCCGTTATGTCGCTTCTTGCGACCTGTGTCAGCGCCGGAAGACGCCAGCTATGCCTCCCGCTGGTTTGCTTCAACCAATTGATATCCCTACAGAGTCTTTCTTCCGTGTGGGCCTAGACCTGCTTGGCCCCTTTCCGATTTCTACCAAAGGAAACAAATGGATTGCTGTAGCAACCGATTATGCCACGAGATATGCCATCGCACGAGCGCTACCAACCAGCTGCGCTACAGATGTCGCCGACTTCTTACTATACGACGTCATCCTGCACCACGGCGCCCCTCGCCAGTTGCTGACGGATCGCGGCCACTACTTTTTATCGACGGTCGTCGATGATCTGCTCCACTCCTGCTCTAAAGAACACCACATTGCTACCGCGTACCACCCTCAAACGAATGGCCTCACCGAGCGACTCAAACGCACGCTTACTGAAATGCTGGCCATGTACCTCTCCGACGATCACCGTGACTGGGACGTCGTTTACCATGCATGACTTTCGCATACAACTCGTCCCGTCGCGACACTGCTGGATTTTCACCATTTTATCTTTTGTTTGGAGAGTAGCCCTTGCCCTTTAGGCCACCTTGCCCTTTGACACGTTACTACCCTCCGCAGTACAATCACCCAGCACTGGTTACGCTCGCGATGCTATTGACTTAGGCGCCCAGGCCCGAGATGTCGCCCGTCATCGCCTCACAGTCTCGCAAGCTTCTCAAAAGTGACGCTACGGCCTTCGGCACCAAGACTACCTTTTTTGACCTGGTTCCCTTGTCCTTCCCTGGACGCCTTCACGTCGCATCGGCTTGTCGGAAAGACTACTTTCCCGTTATTCTGGTCCGTACCAGATCTTACGCCAACTGTCCGACGTGACATACGAGATCGTCCAGTGCATCCCAGTGTCACCAGTGATGTTGTTCACGTCGCCAGGTTCAAGCCCTATGTCCCCCCATTAGGTGAGGCTCTATAACTTGCACCGGGGCGGAGCTACTCCGCCGAGAGGGTGATGTTACTGTGAAGGGAACGAAGACGTTGGATTGGATTAGAGGAAGACGAAGTCTGGGAGTTGTCTGAACGCCATATACGCCAGTTGTAAATATACATTCTTTTACACTCGTGGGCCTGCTTTCTTCCTGCAACAATATATGTAGTATTCCATTCTGCACCCGCCGTGGTTGCTCAGTGGCTATGGTGTAGGGCTACTGAGTACGAGGTCGCGGGATCGAATCCCGGCCATGGCGGCTGCATTTCGATGGAGGCGAAAACACCCGTGTACTTAGATTTAGGTGCACGTTAACGAACCCCAGGTAGTCGAAATTTCCGGAGTCCTCCATTACCACGTGCCCCATAATCAGAAAGTGGTTTTGGCACATAAGACCCCACAATGTTTTTTAGTATCTCATTCTGCCGTCGAAATGGCAGCTCATTGCAACCATCGCCATCTACGTATCGAGGGGACAACTACCAGCAAGCAGAACATAAAAATAAAAAGTGATGTCACAACCGGAAATGGCAGTGATTTCAATAACTTATGCTGCTTGGCGCGAATATTGGAATTTCTTTAGCGTCCGGTATTTCGACATCTACGCCAGCAATTATTATTCTTTTAAGGCTGATGCAAGCTTCCAACGCCTCAGCTGACGCGCCAGCGTGTCATTAAACTATAGGAGTGGCGTATGTCTTAATGTGCACATAATTAGGCAGCTGTGGGTGACAATTGCTCCAGTAGGTTTCTTAGGGAGGTGAGCGGATGGGATGGTAATAAATGACAGTGCCACAGAGGCTTCAAGAGCAAGTTCACATTTATTCGTCAAGAATAATTCAACCACTATTATTCACCAAACAAAACATGCTTTAATTGAAGAAAAGTCTTATGGCCAGCACGCAGTCGTTCTGAATTCAGCAACATATGCGAAAGATTTGCGTAGAATCATTCACACTTCCGTGCGACAACATGTATTCCTATCCAACAGCTATCAGACAACAATGCCCCACATTATCTCTAAGAAGACATTCGACTTACCAATTTTCCTGCCCGTCGGACGCTCAGAGCATGTGTTGCGGAGAGAGAACGAACATAGCGTGACGTGTCTTCGCGGAGCGTTCCGCATTTATCGTAACGACGAGACACAGTGCGTCGGATGACGCAGCATGAACTTGCACGATAAGAAAAAACCTGCACTCACATCTATCGGCAACGAATTCCATGCGCTAGGTCAGGCAACATTTGATGCGAAGCGAAAGCCACAGTTTGAAAACACACACAAGCAAATAAAAAAAAGAAGCTCAGATGAAACCGCCGCGTTCAAATGAGCAACGCCATTCCGCGCGGTATACTAGTTCGTTTGCACAGTCTTGCCAACTCTTGCGCAAGAATTACTGGTTCGTAGGGGTCACCAACAACGAACTACTATATTGTGAGGTAGAAAAAATTAACAATTGTTGTTTTAGTACAACAAAAATATTTGAGACGGAACATTTACTCGTATGGCAGTATTCTGATTCAAGATTGTCGAACATTTTTTTTTTCACATAGGTTTTCTAGTTGAAGGTTTTGTCCCCCCTTGAACGAGTCGTCGCGCTTCAATCGTACACAACTAATTGATACCTCTGGCGATAGGTTTCGGCACGTTTTTCGTTCCAAGCTCCGCGACCTATTTAGATGGACCTTGCAATGGGTGCCGAACGGCAGGCCGATGAAAGAATTCCGGGCCGCGATCGTCGCCTAAGAGAGTTCGAGCAGTTCCAACAAAGGGCCCTGCGTGAATCGTCCATTCAGATCAGCTCGCGCGCTACACACTGCACTTCAAGGCGGTCGAGCGCCGTGCTTCGCAAGTTGCCGCACTTCAGATGCCGCAACACACAGGATTAGCTAAGAACACGCGCCTCGCTAATACGCGCGAACGACTAACGACCCATAAAATTTGCAGTTCCGGAGTGGACAAGCTAGGCACGAAGAAGGAAGGAACGCAAGCCAGGAAAGAAAGAAGTAGAAATGCATGCACAATTTACAGAGCTAAGACAGTGTACTTTATGAGAGGGGGCGGTCATTATTATAACGGCGTGTCAGTCGCCCCTCAAAGGACAGCCTTTATGCACCTTTGTGGGCCTCAACGGCGTCTCATTCGACTTTCATAAGCGCTGGCAATTTGCGCGTTCTCGTATCGGGTTGATAATCGGCGACACCCGCCCTCGTAGGAACGCCCCGTTCGTTATGGACGTCGAAGTTTGCAGACCTTGGTTCCGGCGCGACCACTCGGCGCTGTGCCGGCTGCGTCGAATTGCGCGCGTTCCTTATCCGTTAATCTACTCGCTAATTTTCCTATTTGACTCGCCCAAGATAATGCATGCGAAGTGGTGCATTATGTCACCGTGATACGTTCTGCCACGTTCATCACTCTCGTCGCGTTGGGTCAAGCTGGACCTGTAGGCTATATTTCGGTATACACAGCACAGACGCTTGTTATTTTACACGGAAATACGCGCTCAGAGGCGCACACAATACCACAGGTACATCGTACCTACTCACCACTTTTTTATTTTTATTTTCAAATGGTGGGCCACCTTATGCACGTATGGTACTACCTGTGGCCTTTTTTTTTGCGCCGTCTTCATTCGACCGTTGTGTGCGATGCCATTCAGTTTCTGGAGCAGAAGTCTCGGGAACACTGGCCCAGACCGAGCGAGAGAACTCAGTCAATTGCATTCGCGAAGAGCTGCGACTTCAAGCTCTCTTCCACTGCGTTCGCACGATTTGCACAGCGCGGATTGGAGGCACATTGTTGCTGTGCCCCTCTGGACCATTTTAGTGTGTACCGAGTCAGAAGGCATCAGCTCTTTTCTGGAATGAGGGCGGTACAAGCAGCGCGTTTGTCTGTCGTTAAAGATAGCGTTGATGTTGCAGTTCATTTTCAGTGGGCTGCATAACTATGAAAAAAAAAAAGAAAGCGGCCGTGCCAGAAAAGGCAGGACAAACCCTTTCTGGCCTGCAGCGTTGGTGCAGTGTACGAAATGCGCCTATCAGTTGCGGCAAGGTCAAACCGGCCGATGTATCAATGACCGATTATTGGAACGTGATGCTTCTTCTATAAAGAGTGCACCAGGCTCACATCTGCCGGTCCACTCTGGGTCACGCGCGCGTGCACCGCGGTTTGGGGACACTAGATAACTTGGCAAAAGCCGCGACCTGAGAATCGATCGTATCGAGGAAAAGGACGCGCAATACGTTAGCGTTCCTCTGTTATCACTCTTTCGCAATGAGCAGCAGCCTTTAGATGCGGCTATGTGAATGTCATTGGCCCTTGATGGCAGTTTGTACTGAATGCCATCTGCGTACGCATGCGCCACATGTTTACTTATGCGTCAGCTTTCCTGAATAAATCAGTTGCAAGTAGGTGCTCGTCCCGTCTTTTCATGTGCGGGTATTTTCTGTCGTGCCATTCTTAACCTTGAACAATGCACCAACGATCCCATCGGGACGTTTTTATCATGTTCCCGTGTATAGCGGCCACACTAACATCAGGCTATCTTCGAGCGCGAGGTCTGGAGGTGTCCTCCGAGAAGTGCTCTATGGTCGCTTTAACGCGCAAAGCAATGAAACCGTACGTTGTCAAAATTAATGGACATCCGATTGCCTACGAGAAGACGCACCGCTTTCTAGGAGTGATAATAGATCGAGACCTCTCCTGGAGTCCTCATGTCTCGTACCTAAAAAGGAAATTACTCATTATGACTCACGTGCTCAGATTTCTTGCAGGAAAGTCGTGGGGTGCGTCTGTGAGTGCGATGCTCCAACTCTATAATGCACTGTTCCTCGGTTTCCTGCGCTATAGCTTACCTGTACTGGGTGGGACCAGTAAGACCAACCTCCGTGCCCTCCAGTCTGTACAAGCTCAAGCTCTGCGAATTCGCCTTGGACTTCCCAGATGTGCATCCACGGCAGCAACAATAGCCATCGCGCACGACCACCCCATCGATACGTATCTTCAAGTCGACGCTTTAAGGATGCATATCAGACACTTCGCGCGACTTCCATCGCATCATCTCGCCTCCCTTCCTGCCACTCGACCTCGTTCAGCGTTTAGCAGGATTATTGCCGCCAACCACGGAACTTTACCATCAAACTTCACGCCTGCAGCACGACCATCTCTACCGCTGTGGTGCCTTCATCCACTCCAGGCTCTTCTTGATATTCCCGGTATCAAAAAGAAAACGGAGATGTCATCGTTTGCCCTCAAACAAACCGTGCTTTCATTCCTTCATGACAAACACAAAGAACGCATCCACGTTTACACGGATGGTTCTGTCTGCTCTAATAGCTCAGCTGGAGCAGTGGTTATTCCCGCAGAGTCTGTCACCCTCAAGTTCAAGACGTCTCACGTAACATCATCGACGGCTGCAGAACTCGCAGCTATCCGTGCTGCTTTAGAGTTTATTTGTCACAAATCGTCACAGTCATGGTCCCTCTTATGTGACTCGAAGGCAGCTCTCCGGTGTCTGATGTCCCCTTTCAACCACGGACAAAATATGCAACTAGTGGCAGACATCCGACTACTCCACCATCAAGCAATCAACAAAGAGCACAACGTCATCTACCAGTGGATACCGGGTCATTGCGGAATTGCGGGCAATCATCATGCGGATGATGCCGCCCGATCGGCCCACGACGGTGCCCGCGTTGTACCACTACCACTGTCACGAACAGACGCAGCCACAAGTCTTCGCTCCCTCGCCCGCGAGCTTACGCAGAATCTGTGGAACACGAGTGAGTTCACGAACGAACGTCTCCACAGATTGGATCCATGCCTGCAACTCCGGCTACCACCAGGGTTACCACGAGCGGAAGCAACACTTCTGTGCCGCCTGTGGCTCGGCGTCGCTTTCACGAACTCCTATTCATTCCGCATCGGAATGGCCGACAGCCCTACTTGCGGCACCTGCGACTGCGAGGAGACGATTCAGCACCTCCTTTGTGACTGTCCCAGCTACAAAGTGCCAAGAACAGTGCTCGTAACCGCGCTCGAAAAACTGGACAATCGCCCCTTTACAGAGGAGAAGGCTCTAGGACACTGGTCCAGACGGGCTTCGGCACTCAAGGCCTTAAAGGCTTTGCTGAAGTATCTAAGGACTTGAGAATTGTGCGATCGCCTTTGAGTGTTGTATCGCGTAGTATCGCGGTACTGCGTGAATTTCCTTAATTTTTTTTGTCCTCTTCTTCTTCTTTCTCCCTTTAATTCCATTTACCCCTTTCCCCAGCACAGGGTAGCCAGCCAGTACTTACACTGGCTAACCTCCCTGTCTTTCCTCCTTTTTGTCTCTCTCTCTCTCTCTTCCCGTGTATAGTCAGGATGATGCATCAAGTAATATTGACCGAATTAATAATAGCGTTACGGAAACACTATATCAGAAAGTTTCGAAAAAATCTCGCCGCGCTGTCGCAAGCAAGCAAACTTCCACGTAAAGCCTGGGATAATCAGGATCGCTAAACCAAATAATCGAAATGCGCGCCAGCATAGAAGGCGCTGTTCTCTCCACTTGGTTATTTTCCTTTCTTTATTTTTGTTCATTTCATGCTCCCTTCTTTTTGGTTTTTCTTCGTTGATCTGTTTGCGTTGCCGCCGCTCCGCCTACCTGGAAGTGCGACTGGCGCGCGACCGCGGCTCTTTCGGTCCCGCTGGGCCTAATTAGGGGCTGCCCGCCTCCACGGCTGCGAGCGGAGGGGTGCAGGAGGGGCAGTGAGCGCGATGGCGGCTTATCGCTGCACGCCGATCTCCCAACTCCCGAGCAGCGGTGCCTGGAGAGAGAGACCCTTTCTGCCTGGGAACACTGTTTTTCGTGCACACTGAGTGGGGCGCTGTGTAGGGGTGGGTATATACACTTAAGTTTGGTTCCCCTTTCTTGCACATAAAACCAGAATGCGCACCTCTGCTGCGTTCGCGAATGGCGCGCTACGTTATGTTTAGTTTGTTATCTAAGGACAAAAGTTAGCCATTGCCAGTCGAAGCGTTTGCTTGGAGATTATTTCTTCAGCAGTTGTCAATACAATCTTTTCTTTCTAACAAAGATGAGATATTTCTGGTTAAGATTTAGCGTTTCATAGGCAAGCTATTGTGGTGGCTCAACGGAGTGATTTGTTCGAAGTGACATATTTTAACTCAAATGTATGTATGTATGTATGTATGTATGTATGTATGTATGTATGTATGTATGTATGTATGTATGTATGTATGTATGTATGTATGTATGTATGTATGTATGTATGTATGTATGTATGTATGTATGTATGCTTTATTTCCGCAAAATCTAAATACAGCCTTGCGGGGGTAATCTGGGGAAAAAAGCCGGTCGTAGCAGCTTGACCAGCCTCAACCAGACCCTTTCGTAGCGAGGATCAACGAAACCATAGTGTAGAGGTCACGAAATCAATGTTCCTTTATGAGAAATAGTTCTGTGGGGAAAGCAGGCTATGCTTGAAAATGGAACATTGCCTGTAACGGGACTCGGCGTACAGTGTTAGACCCGCTATTAAGTCCGGCCGCAAGGCTACATGGGAATTTCACACAGGCACGGTATCTTGTAAAAGAAGCCCTGAGCGGCATGACGAGCTTTTGCTCTAAGGTCATCAGCGCTAACGTATGGTGGGGCAGATAACTGAAGTGGAACTGTGGAGGTCGACGGACATGAACCGCGAATGCGATCAAAATAAGAGCGTTGCATTTTGCGCACTTTTAGGCTGCCCTGAAAATATCGAGACAGCAACAGTGACATCACTGCTTCTATATTTTCACCTGTCAAAGAAGTGGAGCAATGAAGTTTTGCGTTCTTATGGCGGTTGAGTGTAGTCACCATTACCGGCGCTGAGTCAAAGTAGATGGCAATTTTATACAAAGGCCGTAATATCAGCGAGGACAAATGTTTTTATCAGATTTTCTGAACAAAAAGATCACGCGAAATGATCTAGTGCCATTCATTTATTTCGGTATTTGAGAAAAAGACCATTTAATAATAATTTTCTTTGTAGAGTTCAAGCCCATTGTCATCCCGACTTTCTTTTTTATACCGTGTTACTCGATATGTTCTGGTAGGCAGCATTTTCTTGAGTATGGTGCTAAAATTTTTCGAGCCAGCTATTTTCGCGTCACGGCTCATAAAACGATCGCACCTACGCGTGAATAATGGCCTCCCTTCTTGCAGTTCATATGCCAGCTATAACACGTCCTTGCATGGCACACAGCGGCTGATACTCGGCTAACTAAATCGCGCGTTTCACGGTGTTTGACCATACTATAAAATTAATACTGTATTGTATACTTTTCTAAATGTAGAACCCTCAATAAGCCTACGTGCTGCACATTACTCAAGATTGAAGTGAAAAACAAAGCAAACACACACAAAGATTTGTTTTACAGCAATGCTCTTCTCCGCAAGCGACGGAGGATGCATTCACCTTATACTGCTTTCGGCTTGTTTTGAAGCGCGCGGTCTAAGTGCAACGAGCATTTTATTTCATTTTGTTTTTCCATCTAGATTCAACACGGTAAGCCAAGGTCCAAATCAGTGTAACAGCAAAAAAGCCCTTCAAGTGCCAAATAGAGCAACTGATCCGTTTCTATTCGCGATGCAGCTAGCACAATTCGCTCGAAAAAAAAAAGAAACCAAGAAAGAAAAAAGACAGAAAAATTTCGCCTGCGTCCCACGTACGTCAGCAAGCGAGTAGCCAGGAGCTCGCAGGATCCAATTTATCTATACGCGCGCACCGCGCAATTCAATGTCACGGGTCGATCGGCGCGTGGCATGATCGCACACCGAATGGCAATCGCGGTTGCACCTGGTCGTGCAGTTAAGGACGCAGCGGCTTCTCTTTCTCTTCACGGTCTGCCTTGCCTCTACATCGTTCTGATTTCTCGCCCTTTCCCTCTTCTCCGGCAGTGCCCTCCCTCGGGGAAAGGGTGCTCGAGATGCCAGGCTCAGATGGCGGGCGAGCCGCGCGCGTGGCAGGCGCGAGCAGGCCGTGTGACTGGCACGCGTCGCTGCAGTTTGCAACGGCGGCGCAGTTCTATGGTTGCCTCGGTCGGCACTGCGCCGCCAGTCACGAGTGTTGCGGGGACGCACCGATCTGTTGCGGAGAGACAGGCACGTGCAGTGCACATGTTACGGGGACCGTAATCCCTTCCATTTCCACATTTCATACATCCTGAAATCGTTATTCCCCTGCGGTGGCCTATAGCGACGACTGTGGCGCCGCGGCGGTGTCGGAGAATATTTACGGCTATTAAAAAAGAAATTAGTGATTGAATTTACTATTGCACATGTAGGCGGACGTCTTCAGAGAAAGTCTGGCAACCTGCGGGTATGCATTGTGCACCCATTGCCCGACACGTCCTTTTGCATTTCGCCGACAACAGAACGCAGTGTCCAAGGTCGCAAATTGGACCCATAGAAGCATGCTTATAGCTGCAGGACGTCACATACACAGCCAGTACAGCACCACAGCGGCAAAAAATTAAATGAATTTTAACAAAAGAACAGCCACACGATGCTCTGGATTATATTGAAGGCGCTGTGGCCGATCACCTATCAAGCATGCGCGTTTGCGACAACTCGCCTGCAAAGGCGGCCGGAGTTGGGCGCATTCCGCTCAACGTTACTGGCGTAGGGTTTGCAACGAAATTTTGCGACGTGTACATCTAGAGTTTACACTGCGAAAACTGATATAATTCGTAGTCGTAGATAGTGCAGCTTTAACTGAAACGGCCCTTGTCTGCGTCGCTTACTGTTCATTCAACAACCCGAGTGACCGACACCTTTGGATTGTTTCTTGACGCTTGCTTGCATGCTTTCACAACAAACAACAGGCTTTTTTACGCCTGATCCGATGCAATTCAAAATGCTACGCTTAGCCTGTATAGGAACGCAAAGTTGTATGCATAATAAGCGCATCTACATTAAACTGTAATTGTGGTTCAGTTTGAACACGGTAGGCATGCTTAAATCAAAGCAAGAACACAAATGTGCTCAAACGCTATCCGAGTAAGCTGTCAGTAGAAAGCCCATTCTACCCATGTTAACGCTAAGTCTGTTCATTCCAACCGTATTGGCGTAGCGATGAGTTCCGCATGCGATACGAAATTTAGACCGTGTTTTCTCTTACTCAGTGTCTTGCAGTGACCCCGTCCTGTGCCTGCTAACTTTCATTATTTGAATTGCAAAACATTCATGAAAGGGGTCCGAAACAATTAACTAATCATAGAACAATATCACAAATAAATGACGTTGCCTACACATCTTTTCTTCCTAAAATGTTCTAATCTTTCAAGCACCGGTGAAGTTAGGCGTAGTAATCCGGCAGATGAGCGGCTTTATTTCTTGTTTCATTTGCACTAGCGCGCTGTAAGCTCCACGCTGTAGACGGCCAGGGCGCGTAAGGGAGCAAGGCTCTCTCGGCGCCTGCCAAAGGTTGAATTTCTCGGCGGCCACAAGGCTCGTGGCAGCCACGGTATCTACGCTTTGCATCTGGGATGTTATGCGCAGCGGACGCAGCAACGCAAACCTGTGGTATGTATACCGGCAGCGCAAATACGAAATGTTTTTTTTCTTTCTGCCATTTTTGCGATCACAGAAATATGTATTCTTCATTCGTTAAGTTCAAATGAGTGGTAATCATATTACTGAGATTGTTTCGCTGATCCAGAAATCAGGCAATAGCTGCTGCGGACTTCGCTGCTTGCGATGATGCTGCATGATGACATTGGGAAGGAGCGACCAAGGAGTCTTTCGCTACTTTTGACACGAGATCGTAAATTTCCGGCAGCATGCAGTGCAATATTCTGTGGTTCAGATGTTCCTAGGTGCCTCGTTAATAAAACTACAACTTTTTCTTACTATGTTCATGAAGTGTTTCCGGGTCCTTTAGGATGACAGCGGGTATGGACACAAAATGTGGCAGCTTAGAACCAAATAAAGCAAACACAAAAACATACCAAGGTTGCTTTAAAGGAAAATAATTGTTCTTTTTATTTTAAATAAAGAAATTTCAAGGAACGGCTAAATTATCGCGGCAGAAAGACAAGTTGAAGCAGGTGGCAGCCCGTCACACATCTCCCTCAAATTAGGTGGTAGACGTAGAGAGAGAGAGAGAGAGGTCTACTTCATAAGATACCTGTGTATAAACTGTCGATCCTTACATCACAACACCTTGTAGCCAACGAATGCTTTTTCACTCAATTGTATTTTCTTTAGTGCGCCCTGACTCCAAGCTGCTGTCTACATTTAATAGTTGGATGCGTTCAATGAGCACCCTTTCTGAAAAGGTGATGTAGGCAACATCGCCAAGCTGGGCGTTTTTGCCCATCACTCGGGCTCACTGTCCAAGCTTCACCTCTGTTATCCTTACTTGCCAACTTCACACTTTCTTCCTTTTTTTTTCTTGTTAACGATAGAGATGTATTTTTCCGATATTATTTAAGAAGATTGCATGAAGTATAACAAATTTTGCATGTACAGTAGGACATCCCGTGGCTCAAAAAACCGCAGGCGGGACTTCCTACGGTTCCAAGTAGCCAGAGAGAATTCGCAAGCAAGTTCGCGTCTTTGGAACCACCGAGCTCTGGCGCTAGCTACACGTAAGCCACAGTACATTCAGGTTAAACCAAATTGACTTCGCGGAGGCATTAGTCGCATAAGAGCATAGGCTTGGGCTGGTTGGTAATACATATCTAAACTAGACGCATAGCGCGGGAAGGGCGATCGACAAAGACTAGACAGGACAAGCGCTTTTGCTGTCTAAGCTTTGTCGATTGTCCTTCCCGCGCTATGTTTCAGGTGTAATTAGTCGCATAGGTTCCTGTGTACAGGGTGTCCCAGCTAACTTTAGCCAGAGTTTAAAAATATGCGGATGCCACGTAGCTAAATAGAACAAAGGCAATGTTGTTTGCCGTCGCTTGGAGATACCCAAGCTATGATTTCATACCGCCTAATTAGATAATTATTCCCAATTAGTTAATCAACTTATGAGATATTATATTTAGATCAAAAGTGTCAATACGAAATTTGTAGACCGGCATGAAAAACTGCCGATACGGATTCATATTTCTCTTCTTTAATAGGTGCTACATAAACGTGTTTTTCCGAGCGCGAAGAAGCCTGCAAATGAACGCAATATTGCCGTGCGACGGGCCGCTCAAGTGGCTTTGCGTGTATTCGCGGGCTTCTTTCACGCTCGGAAAAACTTTTACGTAGCATATATTGAGGAAGGAAAACCTTTATCGGGAGTTTTTCATGTGGCTCTACAATTTTCTTAGTGACACTTTTAATCTAACTGTAACATTTGAGAGTTTGCGTAATTAATTAGGAATAATCGTGTAATTAGGTAAAATGAAAAAAAAATAATTTGAGTATCTCCAAGCGACGGCAAACAACATTAGCTTGGTTCTGTACAACTACGTGACACTCGCATATTTTTAAACTCCAGCTAAAGCTAGCACAAACACCCTGTATATTTCTGCTCAATTAATTAGGTATCATCGTTTTTTTTTGTATGAACAACGCTCTGTACTCCCTATAATAAATGTGCCTAGTCAGTAAGCGTTTGCTTGTGCTTTTTCTTACACCAATATTGCATAGCTCCTCAATCACTGACTCCATTCGCAGTTTATCAAAATAAGTTAATTTGTCTAAAGTGTTTGCAGAGCATTTTGAAGCACTGTCAACTGAGTTGATGCCAATGCAACGCCTGCTGAGGCTCCTATATAACTGCCGTAGTGAACGCGCGTTTCCGCACGTGCTTTGTAGCAGCCATGCGCGGCTGTCGCACGTGCGCGTACAGAAGGGAGCTGGCGAGCGCCTGCGGGCGTCGCGGTGTCTCGGCATAAGAGTTCTGCGCTGAGAATGTTCAGCTAGCTGACATCTCTGCTGCGTCCTCTATACACACGTCTCACGTTGCAGAAGAGAGCAGAAGTGTGGGCCGATCAACGGCCATCGAAGGTTTAGCGATGGCCTGCCGGGTTACTGTGACAACCTTGATTCCATTAACAAATTTTATTTCACCAGTTTAATTACGCGAAAATCGGTCACGCTAAGTGCGAAGGATGCCGTGCAGGACAGCCATCTGGAGACTCGTGCAGTGCCGCTTGAGAGTGAATTAGAACGCACAACTTCTCACCCAGGACACGTCTGTTGCGCTATCACACTTCTAAACAAATTACAAGGCAGTTCTCCAAATATTGTCACCAACAACGTCAATACTCGGTCCTTGGAAGAGCCATCGGCCTGCACATCTGCTGCGTCATTCGAGGGAGGCGCAAACACTCGAGCACTTCCTCATCTTGAGGACGGTGGCGCCGCGAGCTACTTTTACGACGCATTAACTGCACTCGGCTCCGACTTTTATGCAACCTCCTTATTTGACACGCATTTGCACGGAGAGTCGAGCGAGGTGCTCGCGAAACTTCTCCTCGTGCATTTTCGAGCATAAACGAAGACGAAAAAAAAGGCCCTTTTGAGTGCGTGTGATGCCGCTCTTCGATGACCTGTGCCACGATGCAGGTGACCCTAATTTTCTCCCTTCCTATCCCCCTTCAAGATTTCCCTACGGCGTGAGAGACACGGTTCCTTGTAGGGAAGCTTATGGACTCTCGAGAAAATAAAACACACCACTGAACTCCTGGCACATGCGTTCTTCTCCCTGTTCGGAAAGAAATATTGTTAAGAAAGAGGGGTCTCTCCTCTACTTCCCTTTGCGGGCCCGCGACAACCCTCGCGCCTCTATTTTTTCTTCTTCTTTTGAGATTTCTTTTTTTCTTTGTTAGCTCGTATTGCGCCGCACTATTTCCACGGCCCGTGAGGTGAATAATCGCGTGCTATCGACAACGGCCAGCCCTCGCGTAAAAAATAAGTACCCCCCGTCCCTCTACCGCGTGACCTTTTCTTCTGCCGTAGGGATCGGTGCCATCCGTCCCATTTCCCCGCTACCTTTCAACCCCTGCGCTGGGTACCGTTGCTGGCGCGTGTTCCATCCCCGCAAGAAGCCATCTTTTTCCCCTAAAGAGAGTAAGCCTCCCCTACTTTCTTAGCCATCCACAACAGAAACATAACAAAATTTCTTTGAAATGCTTCAGAATGCTCACTCGTGTGGCGGTTACAAAAACGCACAGGTTAAGGGAGACTGAACAGGACGGTGCAAGAAGGGTCTCCTTCTTTGCGCTTCACAGATTTTCCTTTGTATTTTCGTTACGCGTCTCCGTGCCCCAGTGATTGCCTTCAACTGCCTCCGAAGACGCGAGGACGAGAGCTCAACACGACAGCGGTTCAGAGTCTGGAACGCGCTTCCGTTACGCAATCTCTGCTTTTCCATACGTCACTCGCTCTCTGCTGTTAGAGCCGTGAAGGAGGGCTGCACTACTCGCCGTACTTCGTCCTTTGTCAACGCGCGCATGCGATGGATGTTAGGAGGTAATTTATGCCTCTTTTGAAGAAGACGAGCTGCGCGCCCTCTCTCTTTTTTTTTTCGCCTGAGGCACGAGGGCCACTTGACCATCTGTTTACGAGCTCTAGAGCTGATATTGTGGGAGACGATGACCCCCGGTGCGGTGACTTCTTTATCCCCGAGTCTCAAATACTGCCCGGCATTCTTCATTTATATATATTTTTTGCAACCGCATTATGTAAAGCGTAAAAAGTCTCTAATTTGAAATTTTTATTCACTTAGAATGGAAGCAAGCAGAAGGATTTGAAAGAAGCATAAATATTTGAAAGCATGAGGAAAAAACACTTGCATATGTGAAAAAAAGCGCGAATAAATTCGCAGAAACCACCGCTTAGTCGCATTCTGTCGGAATATAAAGGATGTGCAAAAGCTATGCTCGTTCCTACTGGAATGACGGCCGTGCTCAGCTGTCATAAATGGGCATGCATGTTAAAGCTGTGGATACAGCGCTTTGTGACTGACAGTTGTTATGCGGGTTAATGGAAAGCTGCATACACAAGTGCTGGCGGCAATTACTGATATGACACGTCGCAACCATGAAACGCTTATTCTCATGTTTCTTTCTTGAATAGAGCCTCAGTATGGTCAATGTCGGGAGTACAATCACGCTCTCGAGAATGCATTCTCATTGCGCATCAGAACTGATGCCATAAGGGGGCAGGACTTTACTGGGACCAGACAAGCAGCGTGTTCGTAATAGGCTATAGTGATGTTTGAACAAGAAAAATTTCATTAGCATGACAGTCGTGGCAGTCTGCGGGGTTATTAGCATATCTGCTGTTTAACCTTTCAAATATTATACAGTGCACAGATAATTAGTATGTCATCCGCGATTGAGCTTCATGTAGCGTGTGCGATGGCTTTAAATATTGCATTTTACTCCTGCGGAAAAGACAGCCTTCAACGTTTTTGGCGTATGGGATATCTACACAACATATACAAACTTACAGGTCATGGAAGCGCATCACAGCTTGCTTTCCTGTTAGCTACCTGTTTTTGGCGTTTTTCGGGTGAAGGTTCGTGAATAAGGGCAAGGAGTACCATTTGCAGAGGCATACATACATACATACATACATACATAACATACATACATACATACATACATACATACATACATACATACATACATACATACATACATACATACATACATACATACATACATACATACATACATACATACATACATACATACATACATACATACATACATACATACATACATACATACATACATACATACATACATACATACATACATACATACATACATACATACGAACCCGCCGTGGTTGCTCAGTGGCTGTGGTGTTGGGCTGCTGAGCACGAGGTCGCGGTATCAAATTCCGGCCACGGCGGCCGCATTTCGATGGGGGTGAAATGCGAACAACACCCATGTAATTCTATTTAGGTGCACGTTAAAGAACCCCCAGGTGGTTGAAATTTGCGGAGTCCTCCACTACGGCATGCCTCATAATCAGAAAGTGGTTTTGGCACGTAAAACCCCAAATTTATTATTATTACATGCATATATACATACAAGTTCGACGTTATAGTTCTACGGAAGTACGCAAAGTGGAAAGAAGTAATTAATAAACGAAAAATGGAGATATCCACCCAATAGTAGCAATCCCTACAGAGGGAGTCCATACAGATTCCTCGGAAGAAAAGCCTCGCAGTTGAAGAAAAATTAGTCCTGGCCCTGGGACGAAGTCTCCCAAACACTCTTGTCAACAGAAGCCTGCTCCTCCCTCTTTTTCGTACGCCTTATTTAGCAATATGAAAGATTCCCACACGCGAATACTAGTAGCCAATAGATGCCATCAATCAACAAGTGTGTTTTGATCAGGGCGCTTGTTCTTACTGTAACCCCGTATATTTATTGACGCAGTTTAATGAACAGGCTGAAGTAATCGAAAATAGGCTTTCGAATTTGGATAATAACTACGTACTACCGGAAGAAGCCGACAGTCCTCTGCTCACCTTCGGTCACGGCCCCCCACGTAGGAATTAAGCATTGGCCAACCCTGCTTGTCGGTGCCGTGTTCCCCGTATTCCTCGGGTCTCACTAATTTCGACTATTTTTGAACACTCAACTAGCCTCGAACCACGCGAAACTTAAAGGGCCCCTGAAACGGTTCGGACAAATTTTGTAGACGCGTAGGGTACAGCTTAAGTAGAACATTCGCACCAAAATTTGAGTGAAGCGGTGCGTATTAATGGAGCTACAAGCGATTAGAAGTTACCCTCCTCCTTTGTTGTGCTTTTCCTCCTCAACTCGTTCGCCGAGCGAGTGGGGCTAAGCTCCACCTTCACTTGTCCTGCGTCAAGATGCGACGTCACATGGGCCACTTCCGTTTGTTTTGAAGCCCGCCCCTGCCCACGCGAGACCTCTCCGCTAGCCGCTTTCCCGTCGACCGAGAGCTATCGAAGCAGCATGCGTTGCGAGCATTCTGTCGTTGCGCCGAACGTGTTTTGTATTCCGGTAACCACAGGCAAGCTGGTCATTTCGGCGAATGACTGGAGGCATAAACTCAAGCTGATGAAGGAACTTTAGCGTAGACGTACGGGAGCGGCTTGATCGGTCTGCATGATGCAGGCACTTGTTGGCGCCGCGCTTGACCAGCCAAACAAAGTGCTAATATTGCTCTAACCAAGTGTAAAACATTTTAAACTTTTATAAAAACAACGTGTTGATGATTACACTCCTGCGAAAAATACACACCAGCAGCAAAGAAGAATACACTTCGCTGCTGCTACTGTGTATGGTTGAGCTCTGTGCCACCAGGTGGCTGCACCATGCAGCCCATTAATATTTGCCCTTCTGCTCATCTCATGGCTCATCCCGTTGCGGCACAGTCAAGCGGCCAGACCCTGTGCGCTTGAGTTTGCCCTAATACCAGATTCGCGAAACGCTATTGCGTTAGTAATCTTCCGGTGTTAAGTGACGGCCACAAACGAGCAAATCCTGGCGCCGATCGGATAGCGGCAGTCCGATGCGCAGTAGCCAGTTCGCTCATATGCTGCCTTGCAGAGGGACACGATGTCGCAGCTTGACATATTGCCAGTCGCTACGTTTGCAGTCCACAAAGCAACAAAGTCGAATCATAGTGCTCGCGAAAAGACTGAGACCGACTCTGACCGCAGAGCTCTCGTCAAAATGGAGTACGTTGTAACAAGAGCAGACGACACTTGCTGTGTGCCGGAAGTGCTTAAGCGTACTGAAAAATTGTTCTTGTGCATTCTCCTTATGTTGCTTTATATTTATAAAAACAAATGAGCTAACATTCCAACTATTACGAAAATTATTTGTTTACCATAAAGTTGGAAAAATTATTGATCGCGCGCCCTGGTCAGCCAGTCGGATAGCTCGCCCCACTGACGTCATATGGGTGATTTCCATCATATGGGTAGGGGCGGCTTAAAATTCCGCCGAGCAGTGTGCTGCGATCGGCAGCGATGTGCATATTTAAAACCTTATAATAAATTACACGCTTTAGGCGGAGCACTTAGATGTGTCAATTAATTATCAGAAGGACCTACTCTAACGACTCAGTACATTTGTAGAAAATCGTCAAAAGCGTTTCAGGGTACCTTTAAGGTTAGACCACACGCACGCTTGGCAGCGCCCGCTCACTCATGGCTGCTTCTTTCTGGTTAGATGGCTTGGCAGTCTTCCCTTTCTATATTGTGCACTTCCAAAGACGCAATTTGAATGTGGCTACAATCCGTCGGTCAAGTTGGTGCGGTACGAAGAGCAAGAGCAATCAAGAGCAAACATGCATCAGCCGCCTCCCGCCCCAACGAGACAACAGCAGCAGCAGCAGCTTGAACAAGTAAACAAAGCTTCGCTTTAATATAAAATGGAAAATGCTGCTGACCATGTGCAATACCTTGTTACACGCATATATATAGTGCTTGGATCTTTTAATGACTCCAATTACATGGCAATAAATTAAACAAGCTTAGTTGCGGCTGTGCAACCATTTAGAGTCATTTTGTTGTTGAGTCTTGGTTGTGTACCTGTGATATACTATATGACGGAGAACATAAATGATGTAAATGTGGCACAAAGCGCGACGTGTTAGAAGAAAAGGGCTACTGTGAAATAAAAAAAAAGTATAGACTCTCCTGCACTCAGTCCTCCTTAGTGCTGGTCAATCATGAATAAGCTGCCTAATCGGCATTCAACCCTTTACGGTATCTCAACGTCTATGGTGTTTCCGAAACCGTCCTCTACCGTTGGGTGCACATTGAAGAAATGTGGACGATTAAAATTATTCTGAGGACCCACACTACGTCGTGCTTCATGATTAGCACGTGTTTATGGCGATTATAACCCAAGAATGTTTTTTTATTTATTAAATTGACATACCGTTGCAGCGGTATGAGTAATATATCAAGTTACTACTCCTGTGAGCGTCGTATTCCGTGCCAACCATATGAATGAAAAATAACATGCAACGCTTTATTCGTAATCACAGGTTGCATGCTCTCCTATAATGGCATCATGCAGTCGCTAAGTTCTTCTCTTACAATTAAGCTTAAGATAGGTGATACTGCTATGCCTAATAAGGCGGCCTCCACACTGGACTTCTAGTGGAAGATGGTGCAAAGCCTCCTGGCGCCATGCGACTCACGGCCTATTCGCACGCGCTGTGCAGTCGCAGTCGGCAACAAGCTCACGTCCTACGACTGCTTTCCGAGCTCCAGAAGCTCGGTGGTCCAGGAAGGGATAAACAAACGAGAGCCTGCAAGTGTGGCTTAAACGGCGGCCCTAAACGGGAGACGCATTGCTCCGAGGAGGCTCGCAAATAAGCCTGCGTTGAAAGCCTAAACGCAAAAGCGCTACACATACAAGAACGCGCTTGGGCATTCGCGTAAGCAGTGAAGCGGACGGCCCAGCCAGCTTGCGACAGATAAGAGTTCCTCGTCTCGCCACAAACGCAACGCCTGAAAGTAAAAGGGTCTAAGGAAACAGGATTGACCTCCGGCTCACCTGGTCCAGGTGAGGTGCAGCTGACGGCCGTGGGGAGGGTGAGAGGAAGGGAGAAAGAGGAAAAGAAAGTAAAAAAAAAGATCGGAAGCAGACAAGAGAATGAAAGAAGCTAAAACGAAAACAGCGATAAAAAGTGAACCGATTGAGCCCCTCCTTCGGAAAAGACATAACATAAGAGAGAGAGAGAGTTAGATAAAAAGGAAAGGAGGCAAGGTGCCGTCTTGTTAGTTTCCCGCTCTGCGTGTCCTTTCTTAAGGCCAGTTTTGGCTCCGCTTCCCGCATGTGCCCTGCAGTGGGGAAAGAAGCGGGTGCTGTTGGGGGCTCGACATTGCATTTATTCTATATATATATATATATATATATATATATATATATATATATATATATATATATATATATATATATGTGTGTGTGTTTGTCTAGCAGCATTGGAACCGATTCGGTGCCTTCCTGGCCTGGCGTCGGATTGTATCTGCAAGTGGCTGTGGCGTCGCGCTGCTAAACCACCGGTTGCATAGTCGCATCCCGGCTGTGGCGTCGTCATTTCGATGGGGGCGAACTGCAAAAAATGACCGTGTAGCATGCATCCGGTGCACATTGAACCACCCCAGGTGGCCAAAATTAATGCGGAGTCACCCCCCCCGAGGTATGCCTCATATCAGATCATGGTTTTGGCACGCAAAAGAGTAGAATTTCGTTTCACCTGAGCAGTGGCCTCGTCGGGATCTTTCTGTTTGTTATTATAACTGTGACTTCTCGCGTCACCTCAGCACAGGTGTATGCAGGCACTCTACACTCTTAAAACGGTTGCACCCTTTGGGGTGTATATTTGTCCCACAACATTAATGGTCACCTGTCTTGCCCGCGTTTCCTTTTTTAACGCTGTGAGCCCGGTACTTGCCAGTCACGAATGACATGCGCGTTATCAGTGTGACGCAGCATTCTCGTCAGGAAAGTAGCGAGCGCTGAGTTTTCAAGAAAGGAAACGCAAGCAAGGCAGTTGAGGATTATTGTTGTGGGACAAATATACACCCCAAAGGGTGCAACTGTTTTTAGAGTGTAATAACGGTTGCACCCTTTGGGACGTATATTTGCCGCGGAACGATTATCGTCATCCGTCCTGCTTGCGTTTCCTTTCTTGAAAACGCTGCGCTCGTTACTTTCCTGTCGGGAATGCTATGTCATGTTGATAACGCGCATGCCGTTCGTTAGTGGGAAGCAGCGGGCTGGCAGCGTTAAAGAAAGGAAATGCGGGCCAGACAGATGACGATTATCGTTCCGTGGCAAATATACACCCCAAAGGGTGAAACTGGTATGAGAGTGTGGGATCTCAACAATGACGAATGGCGGCACGCTTTAAAGAAATACAAAAATAAAAAGCTTCCGATTCAGGCTGCGAATGACGCTGCTATTGTGCAAATGTTTAGGAGGGCGATTCAGAAAAGTTCATCGCGTACACTCTTAGGCGAAGTTACACCTTTTCGCTTGCTCCTTCTGCCACACAACAATAATCGTTATCTGCCTTGATGCGTTTCTTTTCTTTAACGCTGCGAGCCCGGTACTTTCCAGTGAAGGCCGATCCACACGACGGACCAAATTGCTCTTTTGGACCGCGGTCCGGGCATCACGTGATAGGACGTCACCAGTTCGTGCGTACCGCCGTTGGCCCGCGCAAGACCGCGGCCCTCGCGGTCCAACAAATCGCCGAGGCTTTTCCCGCTTCCGTTTTGGCGGCGGACTGCATGCAAACCGCAGTGATTTTGGCGTAGCCAACGAATGTTGTCCGGCAACAGAGTGTCTTCAGCCAAATCCAATTTAGTTTTCGGCTCAGCAAAAGCCAGTCAAGCCAGTCGTTTCATGTCCACCGTTCCGCCTACACGTGCCTGCAGCAGATATATTTTTTAAACACCGTGTCCTCTTGGAGTGACGAGGAGGCTTTTTTCATTTTGTATACCTCGTTGAACAGTTCCCGGCTTTGTGGGACTCGAGCCGGAATGATAACAATGATAACACCTAGGCCGAGAGTGTAGCTGGTTGGTCTGCTATGCCGTCTGCTATGGCGGTCCGCCGTGTGGATGTGCTCTGCGCCGGACCGGATCGCGCCGGGCCGTGACGTCGCATCACGTGACCGAGCGGTCCGCGGACTCGGTCCGTCGTGTGGATCGGCCTTAACGAACGGCACGTGCGTTATCAGCATAGAACAGTTTACACCCTTGGAGTGCCCCTTCTGATAACCCGCGTGCCGTTCGTTACTGGAAAGTTCCGGGCTCGCAGCGTTTAAAAAAGGAAACGCATCAAAGTAGATAACGATTATTGTTGTGTGGCAGAAGGGGCAAGCCAAAGGGTGTAACTTTGCCTAAGGGTGTACTGTTTGCCTCTTTCGTTTTCTTTTTTTTCATTTATTAGCTTGTTTTTTCGCTCATCCACCCAACTTGCTTCCGCGCAGTAACTTGACCGCCTCCGTGTTTGGTGTGCTTGTGAATACCTTCTGCTTCTCCCTCCCGTGCACTGCACGCTTTTCGGGACGCCAGCGTGTCACCTATTTAGTCTCCGTGAAGTTTATTGTTATCATTGTTTTCGCACGGAAGACGGACCCTGGTAAACAGAGTTACCTGTACGAGAGAAAGGATAACAGCGCTGGGGAGATTAGAAGAGCAGGAAGGTTTAATTTTAACCAATTTAATTTTTTTAACCAGCTTAACCAGTTTTAATTTTGCTACCTTCCACGGGGAGTGGAATAGTGGAGAAGGCGGAAAGACGATTACAGTCAAGACAGAGAAGTACCATCGGCATTCACCGAGTCCGATGGATCGGAAGAAGCACAATAATGCTTTCACTATATCTGGTAAAAACAGAGGGTGATGTTGCACACATGCGCACTTCTGGTTTTATTATGAGTTTTGCAAAAAAAGTACTTAACCCTCTTTTATTTATTGCCCTGCCTTATATACGTTCGTAGTCAGTTTATCCGATGTCCTCGGTGAATAAGTTAAGCTGCTTTGTTTATACTCTTTCCAAATGAGCTGAATTTTATGCTAACGTGTAGGCGTCCTACAAACGTAAAACATGCCAAGCACATGTCTAAGGTTCTACGTTCCAAGCTTTTCATTCCTTCATCAAAAATTTCTTCATCATGGCTCGATGGCGTTGCATGGTTATTATCCGCTGTATCTCCCATTGTACCGTAAAGGCTCTTCGTCACAATGTGCTTACATTTGGTGAACATTTTTCCGCACAACACCCATAATCTAGCCCCATTTCCATGAAAATTTAGCTCGGTGTCACCTAAAGAATTTCTGTAATAAATTACCAAACTCAGTTCTTATGTACCTTAGTACGCCGGCGAATGAGTGTCAGTTACCAGTTTACTTTTGATTACGCATCGGTGATTACTTCAAATGGCTTGCACGCGCAAAGGTCATTTGACGTAATGTGCAACATTTCATCGAATCGTATATTTCGCCAGGATTATCGAGAAACGTTTACAGAACATCGATGTGTGCCCTTGCCATTACCAGTGCTTCGAGGTTATGCCCCTAATTTGACTTGATCAACACTTCTGATCCCTATATGCCTTTCCTTGAACAAAATCTCTCTCGCAAACATTGCGCACACCTGCCGTGTAACGTTTTCGAGCACCTGCTTAAAGCAATTTTTTTTTGTAAATCCGCTATTTAACTAACGCTCTTGAAACTTTGCTCGCACATCAATGATAAGATTTTCCCAATCGCCCTAAATTGTTAGTTTTCTGACACGTCGAGTTTCTTCAGGACTATGAGACATATAAGGAATTTGCTGCTAAGGGAGTAATTAACATACATACTTCAAGCCTGCGGCGCTGGTCCCACGTAACATTGTTCCATGATAATGCTTTCAAGAATAAAATCACTGCCGCCTTTAGTTCTCTCAAGGCAGCGGGGAAACACTGTAGGGAGTTCATATCCAGGTATAATGCTTTTATATGCGCAAAGAGTGATTGTATAGCAATACAATCAAAGGCCTTTACAGCAAAGTGCGCAAGACCTCTAGAATATTTCAATATCCAGGTCACATCGTTGTAAACGTTGCGCATCAAACCAATTTGACTAAAGCATAATAAGCAAGCTCCGCAAACCGAAGCCTTTAGCTACCCTGAATTTAAGAGAGACGATCCCCCAACCTTTGCATTTCGCGTGCGATACTCTACCAATTGAAGGTTGCGGGATCGTTCCCCACCTGCGGCAAGTTGTTTTTTCATCCACTTTCATTTTCCTTTATTTATCGTTTCATTATTTCATTATTAAGCACAAGTTATTTCCCCTGTGTTGTCCTTGGCGTCAGTGTCTGTTGTCTTGGTATGATACGCGTGTGGGTGTGACACTCGATTTTCTGAAATTACTATTCTGGGAAGGACGACACCGCCTCTTTTAGACATGCGCTGGAGGCCTTCTTTATCAAGCAGAATAGAGATATGTGTATAAGTGAGCCTTCTATCTCATTATTAGCTGCCCAATTTGACTTCTTGCGAAAGCACCTTTAATGAGCATCTGCCTATTTTTTGCTGAGTAGGCGCATGCGTGACAAGAGGATACATATGTATGATTCAATCCTTCCATTAAACAGTTGTGAGTAGCGCTTGTCTTTGTCCACCTTTCTTTTCTCTGTGGTTTTTATCGCGCTAAGTTACTACTTCAATTATGGAAAACCAACTAGCCCAACAATCAGCCCTTCTAGGGGTAGCCTGCATTCCTGTGTATACATTAAAAAGATGAAATGGAGCGAGGCTGGCCACGTAAAGCGTTGAGCAGATAACCGGTGGCCTATTAGAGTTACAGAATGGGTGCCAAGGAAAGAGAAGCGTAATTAAACATACAAGAGAACTGCATGGTGCGTTGAAATGAGGTAACTGGCAGACGCAGGCGGGGTCTGGGTCCTGACAGGAGTAATCAGATATCAAAGTAATCAGCGACAGGCTTTCGTTTCGCAGTCGGCATAAAACTGACTGTAGTTGATGATGATGATGACGTATATGCGCTAAAACCGCCCACAGTCAGCAGAAATATCTTACAAACACTGTGCATTATCATCATAATTTTCGCCTTCCTCGCTGTTGTCATCCCTGAATTCGGTCTTATTGCGAAAAAAAATGAGCTTTTCTTGGTCGGCGCTTCTTTTGTGTTCTTGTGGTTTTCTTAAGCAACATTCCGCTTTGGGTTAAATTCTATTTAACCATACCTAGCGGCGTTCAAGCAGTTCTAGTCTTTGTTTGTGTCCCTTCGCGCTACAAACGAATAATATATTCGAGTAGTTTACAGACCATAACACTGCCCCACTGTACAAAACACTATACACTACACTCGATATTAACTTCACGAGTATAGACAAGCATACAACCATTCCTTTTATTATCTGTGGGAATGCCGTGCAAGTTTTTTAAAATTCAGAATTATGGCTACCTTCGAGAAATCCTATTACGCTTATCAATGCAATTTGTTGATTCGTGCGCAAGGTGATTAGGGCCAGCTTGAGCAAATCGCACGACAGATTCCGCAAGCTTTAGTTTTCTTGCTGTAAGTTGAGAAAATATTTACACATTGCGTATATGATGTTCAATTAGGTCACTAGAACCACACCGCATGCATAACTATAAAAACAACGAACCTTAATTGTTGTGGTGCGCATTATTTGAGTATACACGACTGTATTCATCATGCAACCAAATGAGGGTTGAAAACCTTGTTCAAGACAGCAAAGCAGCTGTAGTCAGTTGCTACATCAAATAATTTTGAGCTGAAAACTGGGATTACGAAGAACGTACAGTATACATAAGGGAAGGCAGTGCGGACATGTCATGACCTGCTCCTTATCATTCTTTAAAACGTGAACTGTTTTATGACTCCTATATAGAAACATGATAGTTTTGAACTATCATTTCGTGAATATATCACTGGTGAAATGCTTCACTACAACAGGTAAGTTCAGTGTGTTGAAACATACCAGAAATCTCCTATCGCGCTTTGGGAAGTAGGCATGACGTTATTTTCGTTTCGCTCCTAATTATTGCGCCATTTTCGGCCAACACCTTGCGGAACAACCTACTAGATCCACCCACAATAGCACACACACCATGCCCATACTATTCTTACGAAATGAAGCAGCCAAGGAACGTCAGTGAATTGCTGGCGACATCACTCGGGCTCTATGGAAGACACAGGAGTATTGCAACTGTCGTTGGCGCATGTTGATTTATCCCTGCAGCTGTGATCACCATGAAACCACTCACCCGGACCGTACACTGCTGCGCTGCCTGAGAATGGGTGTAGACTTCCCAAATTTAGGCTCCTGCTTCATCAAAATGGCTGGCTCTCCTTTGTTCGAATACTGTAACTGTGAGGAGACCGTCCTGCACTTTCTATTCCAATTTGCGCTGGACAAAAATATAACGGTACAAACTCAACTGGAGATCTCTTAAGTATTCGTAAGCATTATGCCACTTTCTCTTCTCCACGCAGCACGCTTTCATTATCAATCTTATCAAACATCATCCAATCAGAATAAATCCTTATCTACCCTTATCGGTTATTATCAGCGTTATCGGACTTGATCCGACCCTTATCAAACCTTATCGGTCGTTATCAACATTCTGGCAATCAACCCAATTCTTATCAATGCTGATCTGTAATTATCAATCTTAACGCACATGATTCGACTTTCATCAACTCTTATCGGTCCTTATCCACCCTATCAGACTTGATCTAAACACTATAAGACCTTAACGCTCTTAGCACCTTATCCATCCGCGTCGAACCATTATCAACCGTGATGAGACCCATATAACGCCTAACCACTCCTTATCATCCTTATCAACTCATTGACTGATTATTTGTCTCTGTTGCACGAATTCAAGCGCATGATCCTCATGAGGTCGGTGGCATTTGAGCCCGTGCAGGAACGCCCCAACGGAAGGCGCAAACCGCGACCACCTAAACGCATCGGGGACATGGCGCGTTTGGCATTGAATATTGGGAAAATTAGAATTCACCTAATCTATAAGATGTTCCAAGTCGGTTCTACATGCGATCCTAGAGCTGGGTTTTATTCCACCGTCACCGCATCTTGCAAGGAAGCCTTCATAGAAACTGTTCTCTTTTAACATTTCTTTGTAGTACCGCCATGGGGTGGAACGAGGGAGGTTTGGGTCCAGGACCGCTCACCAAGGAGCGCAATTGACACCCGAGTGCACACACAACAGATAATCTATATTAACAGCACCAAATATAAGCTTGACGTGAGACATGCAATTAGCAATATCTGCCTCATAAAATTGTAACGAACAATTAATGGAGTCCAGACACAACTATATTTTGTGGGATAACTTGTGCCCTGGGGGGATAATAAAAAGCACTGCCGCGTTCTGAACAGCAGATCAAGAATGCCTGCTTCTTCTCTCTCGAGGTCGCTTCGCCTCTTCTTCTTGTAGACGCTGAAAACGGCCATCTACGATGCGAGTGGGTGCGGCGAGAACACGTGCCATAATTTCGTCGTGTTTTCCTCCAATACGCCGTTGGCCTCTTGAGGGGGTGCACGAACCTGCGCGCGTTGTTTAAATATGTTTCTGCCTTGTATCAATATAGATAGTCTGTCGCCGTGCTTTCCGGCGTGTCCACTGGAGCACTTTGACGAATCGAGACCACTGCTGGTTCCAAAGGGCAAGCTGGCGCCTGGTTCACGTGACCATGGGCCTCCCCACGGCATCACGGAACCTGCAGTGGCTGTAAAGACTCTGATGACAGTCACGGTAGCCGACGTAGCTACGGTAGTCGATGTAGCCACGGTGGCCTTGTAATAGTTCCAGCTACTGCTGTCTCCTCCGGCATCAAGGCTGGTTGCCGTTGTGGTTATGGAAAGCGGCCATCTCGTTCGGTTCCCTGAACCGGTTGCCCAGCAGGAAAACAGGCCCTTGGCTTCCGAGAACGGCGTATTGGTGGTACAGGGGTTCACTGGACCATGTGTCGAGCGAGAACCAGCTGTCCTCGAACGCCGAGCAGCACGGAACCGGGCACGTACCGCGCTCCACGCGCCACACGAGCTCAACACTTCGTCGTTGCCCTCGCAAGGTGAACACGACAATGTTTTTTTTTTCTTTCTTGCACCTTTCTGTACATATCATGTAGCGCATGGTACATTATCGTTTATTATTACTTGATTTGAAATCATATATATACCTATAGGAAAAGGAAAGCGAGGAGCAGGCTTGCAACTGCCACACTGAAGGAGCCCAACGCCTGCCTACTCTTCAGAAAGGAGGAGACTGAAACATAGAAATGAAAGATACGAAAAAGGGGAGGAAGGAGGAAAGAAAGTCAAAGATGACAAAGCTAATAGAATAGAGTATAAAATGCACAGCACAGATCGCACACAGTACGGCCGGCCACTACTTGTCCCGCGACTACAGAATGTTAAAATAGAATAGTGTGTGATGTATTGTCATTTGAAAAATACAAATATAATACAAACGTGAACCTAACTTAGTTTCGTTTAGGAAAGTAAGAAGAACGTGATAGGCCTGATCGCGTCGAGACACACGACCACTAGGGTATAAACATTCGTGGAATGCCGTACACTGCAGACCAAGGAAGTGATAGTCCTTCACTATCGACGTGCGCTGGGCAATAGAAGCGGCACACTCCAATATAAGCTGCTGAAGTGTCTCGCAGCAACCGCATGGCGTACACGTTGGACTGGCCACGTCCTTGACGGTATAAACGTTCTAACACGCACGCTACAACAGATTCATATTGCTCAGAAACATTCACTTTCTGCAAGGGCGGGTGTTTAGCCCAGTGGGTGACGGACTCGGCTCGTCAGCATGGGGCCATAGGTTCCAAATTCACCACCGCCTATGCTTGTCTTTGCGAATTTACTCTCTTTTTTATACTTCAATTTCTTTATAGCGATTCGTCTTACGTGACTGATGGATGGACGGGTTTCCCCTTTGGGTAGGCATGGAAATAGGCATTTTAAGAAGTTTCGGCCAGCCGCGTGAATGGGAAACGGCATGACGCGCCGCGGCGCCAGTAGTCAACGACTGCTGTCGCGGATCCGTTTCGAACACGTTCCAGAAACGCGCCAGGAATGCCGTCGCCCATGGAAGCCGACGTATCTCACCCTCGATAGGTTGCAGCATTCGGGCCAGATAACCGGCCGCGAATGCAACTACGGCTGCCACGTTCGCTCCCATTGCAACTCTTTTGACGCGGCAGGTCACAATTTCTTTCTGCAGCGTATTTGGTGTCGGCGTCAAGCCGACCGAGTCAGCGTCCCGATTTACATACCCAGGCCATTAATCTGATGAAAGGAATTCACTGAACTAATTGAATTTCTCAATCTCAAATTCATTAAAACATCGTAAACTACGGCACACACACAACCTAGAGACATGATAGCTCTGGGACTGTAATTAGAATATACGAGAAAACATAATTCTGTTACGCGGAAACTCAAACAAGCCCCTTGCCAAGCATGTCTACAATGCACAGAGCGGAGACAGCGTCCGCCATTTGCGCACGCTGGCGCGTATATCTCAGACTCCACGGAGCAGCGCGCCTGCTACCGGGAAAGACTTCCAGATGGCGCTCGCCTCTAACGCATCGTAAAACCCCTTGATAATTTGAAAGTAGCGACACTCTCCTCCTCATGGCGCTTTCCTCCTCGATTCTCCTCGCCCGCCGGCTGCGCACGGCATGCTATTCCTCCTGGGCTCCCGCGGACGGGTAGCAGGATTCTATGGAGGCGTGTTATATTGGGCCAGTTGCGCGCCCCAGTGGGGTTGAAAATTTTGAGAAATGCTAATAACACCATCGATAATGCTGGAGGCAACGTTTATGAGGAGGTTGGTTTTTTCTTAAAGCCGTATGAACGGGGTATACTGATTTAAAGGGAGCTTTGAGGCGAGTTCTATACTCCAGACAATTTTTCTGCCACATGATCAGATGCTTTACTTCGTGCGTCTGGTCTAGTATTGCTTGTGACACATCCCTTTGTGTGTGGCTTATTAAGCGAAAGCCTTAGACCTCTGTTTCAAGGTCCCGTTGTGAGCTACAGAAAATATCACGTGACCGAAGGAAGGCGGGAAGCGAACCAAAGCATGTGCAGCCGCGTATAAGAGATGATTAATGATTACCAAAGTAATGATTGATTAGTGATTGGATTGTTGTTCATGCACCCTAATCCACCCCAATCGGTCTTAATACCCTTTCATCAACACTTCACCTTATTCCACCATAATCCGCCTTAATTCTCTTCCATGCACCTAAATCTGTATTCATGCATCTTAATCCTTCGTAATGCACTCTAATCCACCTTTATCTTCTTTAATACACTCTAATCAACCTTAATCCTCCCTAATCCACCTTATGTCAACCACTAATGATTCATTATTTAACTTGGGTAATCATTCTCTCATACTGGGGTGGACATGCTTTGGGTCCCCTCTGGCCTTCCTTGGGTCGCGTGATATTTCAAGTTTAGAACGCGACCTTGAAACAAAGATCTAAAGGCTTTCGCCTTAAAACTGAAAAAAAGCTCAATTTTGACTAGTGAACGCTCATCACCTACAATACTACGGGGATACTTGCCACTAATTTTTTCAGGGCGCAAAGCAGAATCAATAATAATGCGCTTCCGACTGAATAACAACAGTTAGCGACGTGCGAAGTGATGGAGCCACCCCAGAATATTAAGCATACTGAGGACCACCGCAACAAAAACGCTGGTGAGCAGGCCGGAAGAATGATAAAAAAATGCAGCATTACGGGATGCTTTGCTACGAGCTATAAGAAAGACTCCTCAGCTCGCAAACAACGCTGTTCTTTGTCAGAACAAAGTTGCTTCGGCCAATGTCATGCAGCCACTGGTTCCTACGCAAGCCGTTACGCTTTCGTTGTGGTATCATAAAAACGGCATAACCATCTTCAGGCTTCTTGCTGCAGTTATATGCGCAACAGCCCGGCATAGCGCTAGCACATAGACCAGAAACACTGTGCACAACGTTCGCTACGCCGAGCTAAAGCACCGAGCCAGCCGTGCTCAGGAGGAAAATGGCGCGAACGAAAAAGAAAAACACAAGCAAAACTCAAGATCCGCGCGTTTCCAAGGGCAACCGCAGGTAGACCAATCTTCGTGCAGAAAAACGGGGGCAAAACTGGTTGCCGCGGGGGAACGCGCAAAGGGCGAAGAGGAGGCGAGGAGGTCGCGCGGCGGCGGCAGAGTTCAAAGAGTGGCGGTACTTTCAAATTATCAAGGGACTTTAACGCATCGCGGCCCCTGCAAGAGTCCGCGTTTCGACCAGGGTTACCCACCTTCGTGCATAGCCTTCGCCGCGAGCGTTTCCTAGTAAACATTGCGGTTACATACGCTGCAGTTGCGGAGAAGCGTGAGAAGCAGTCAGGAATCTTTTAATGCTATCGCTTTCAACCCTTAAGACGAAGCTTAAGCGTCCTCCAAATTTGGTTCTAGGTCTCCAAGAAACCGTGAGATAGTGCAACACTGGCTCGAGCAGCGACAGAGTTGAAGCAGGCTTGAAACACTCCGCAAACTTCCAGAAATAAATTTAATATCTTGGGTCCAAATAGAACCCATAACAGATATTAAGCTGATACGAACCGATACTACACTTTGACCAACGTTGGCCATGTTTACGTTTGCACCGCCCTCTCTTTTTCGGCGTTCCAAGCGCTTGCATATTTACTTTCCTTCCACTCTCCCGTGGTGGCGGTGCCGTCGTAACGCCACACGGGTCTAGTTTCCTACAGCTCCTTAGGGTGGCGGTTCCTTCGTTGGCGTGAATGGCCATAAAAATCAAGGTAAACGAGTTTGTACTTTGGTTCAAGATTCTTGAACGCGTCGTATGGTCATCCGCGTTCACGGAATGGAACGGCTCATGATCTCTTTTTTTTATCCAGCGGCTATACTCTGCCACTGTACGCTCTTTGGCATTCAATTTCAGTTTCCTTGGAGTGCACTCTGCAAACTTGACAGACCGACCTATACAGACAAGGATCTGGGTGAATGGTCAAATTCATCATCAAACAAGAAAGCTACCGTTACTGTCCTGAATTTTTCTCAAATCAGCGGACCTGAAAAGACGCCTATATATGCCCTGTGACCACTACTGTGTGAGTCAACATGCCTCTTACTTCATCTTTGTCAGTTTTTCTGTTATTGCCTCTTCCATTCGTCCTCATTCCGGCGAGCAAACCAGACCTTCGTCTGATTAACCTCCCCGCGTTTCTTTCTTTTATCTATGCTATCGTTCGGGTACACACTGCGATGAGCTATAAAATTATTTGAGCACCCGGAAATCATACTTATGCTCAATATTTCGCAGACAAGCAGAAAAATCGAAGAAAGCAACAAAAGTAACATCTTTGCATCTGAGAACCACAGAGAGTTAGAAAGGGGAAGAGGTGGATCAGAAAGGATCACAACAAGTACGTGTTGCTTCCTTGGCCTTGCTTTCGTATTGCACTATCATTACAAGATGAATGCATACTAACTCGCTCAAGTAGCCGTTCTACTGAAACCTTCCCTTGATTTTCTTGACATCCTGATAATACCTAAGTTACGTCTACTCGCGGTACATATACGCGTTGCCAAGTAGGACCAGAAAACAATAGCTTCACTGTATTCTCGTTGGTAGGCTCACAGAGAAGCTCGTTCTTCTGTCCGAAACATGATTATGCCATGGGAAGAATGGGAAATCGGCATGCCAGGGACGTATACGGAGCAGAAGGCCTGCAATTACAGTGCCTCATTAGAGCCGATGCCCACCTTCCCTTGGGTGGTCCCACACCCGAAGCGTGAGTTGGTGTGCGTGGCGCCTATCCTCGAGGTCATCTCTGCTCAACTCGGGTCGAAGCAGGCGCGGCCAAACATGGAGCTCTGCTATATATCTATCCCGGGCGTAATGACAACCGCTTAGCAGCAGAGGCAGTAGAGACAGACGCGTGTGTGTACATACCGGTTCCGCCGATGTATCACCAGCATTAGAAACAGCAATGATATCTGAACTAGGCGCTGTTCAGCAACGACAACCGTTTAAAGCCAATCGGTGAGGTTGTTCCTCAGCGGTGAAGGCGGAGATGTTTTGTACGATAAGTTGTGTATCGTTTTTCATTTGCTCAATAGGCTTCGAAAGGAAGCCTTATCGTGCGTTTACGTAACGTCCAACGTGTATTTATGTTTTCACATTCATAGTCGATATTCATTTCAGACTATCGCTGACAAGAAACATTTAATATTTTCCTGTGAAGTCACCGGGTGCAGCCGGAACACGCCTGCCGCCATCGAGAGAGGTCATAGGCCTTCGGTAGCACGTTCGAGAAGTAATGTTTTTTTTTATTTATAACGTGTGTTTAATTCCGTTCACATGCTCTTTGTGGGTTTTTTAGGATACCTTGGAAAACGTGATGAATGTAGATTGCTATCAACCGGGTTCAACGACACTTCGGATGGCGCAACCGGTTCTGCAGATAGCGATGTTCTTAGTTTGCGGACCTATCTCCAAGATCACCCACTTGCTCAAGATTATAAGTGTGCTCAGGCGAAATTCCCACAATAATTGAAGGAACGTCACCACAGCATCGTGTTGCTGTCTTCTTCTGTAATGAACAGTTGCCAATGCAGTTTAAAGCTGTTATGTTCGAGCGATACGGTAATCAGCCACTATGCAATTACTACGGCGAATTACAAAGCAATTTTATGATATCGAACAAAGCTGCCTATGGTCTTCGAGTTATTCTAAGAAAATAAAGACGTACGTGTGAGAGAAACACATAACCGTGACCCCACCACCACATCATGCGATTTTTCCATTATTTGGAATGCAAACAAAGCACAAAAGTACGTCCGCATTTCACAGTACGCTGTTCACATTTCAAAGTACGCTGTTCGTTTCACATGCGCTCGAGTCTTTTCATGCATCAACAACCCGAACATTTCAAGACATGGCACACACTCTCGAGGCAACGGATGGCCCAGCGTGCAGGGTGCCGAAAATGTACCCTGTTCGACCAGTGAATGCCCTCAGAAAAAAAAATGTTGTCGGAGTTGGCTGTGTGCCGTCGTCGCCTCGTAAATCTCGGCACAATGCGACGAAAGGTGGTGTGCGTGTGCGTGTGTATGTACACGAGAACGCAGGAGCGAGTCAAATTCCTGGATCATGATTTACAGCAGGGAAACGAGTATGCAGAGGGGGTGGCGTCCTGGTGATTCGGCAACCAGAAACCGACATGCCCACGAAGAACGCTGTTTATGCGAATAGGAAAACATGGTCACCGTAGTTAACATACTGCCGACACTTGGTGCAGTCTCCCTCCCCACGTGCTCCCAAACCACGCTGCATGCATGGGGGTTGTTGCCGGAACCACATAAATCGAGCGCACTTGAGCACATGCATTGAAAAGATGTGACAAGGGAATAGGTGTGTCAAAAGGAACCCACTGTGCCATCGGCGACGCGCAGCGTTTCGCCCTCAACTACAGCACATGGCTGCTGCAACAAAGGGTGGTGAAGCGCAAATGGAAGGGTCAACTGCTTGAATGGGTTCGTACAGATTGCGACTAAATGCTCCAAAGTGCCTGAAGCTAAATGGGCCGATCGTGCACCCTACACATACCGCTTAATAGTTTCCTATTACCGAAACCCCCAAAAGTTTCAGAAAACTGTTGTTGTTGTGTGACTTCATGGCACAAGTACAGTGTCTGTATCAGCTGCACAGAATTTTATAGAAAAAAGGTGAATTTTGTAAGGATATTTCCCGATCGAGATTCTATGAAGTTAAGTCTTTTTGTGATTGCTAGGAACTTGGTAGCGCGAAAAATATGGCAGATAAGTAATACCCATATCCTTAATAATCCTGTAATTAATACTTATAGAGGAAGCACTTCAATTCGAGAATTGAGGACTCAAAGTCATATTATGAACTCAACAAGAACTTCTTAAACAAAATCGTTTTGAGTGCTACAACCTACAGTACTTTGGCACTGCGGACGGCGCCCAGTATGTGGCAGCAGCGAAAGAAATATGAAATAGTGGACCAATGACGTTGATCCCTAAATCGTCTCCATTGCGAGTGCAGACCAACAGCAGTGCAAGCTTTCGCTGGCGCGGGCTTCGTCGCGGCCTTTTCTTTCTTTTTTTATGGGGACGCGAAGAATCGACGCGAAGCGCGGTCTATTCTGTTTCCAATCTTGCGGTGGTACCGCAGCTCGGATAATCACGCTTGTCCGTATAGCAGCAAGTGAAAACAAGGCTTTATTGATCAGAATGAAGAGAACTCGTAATTGTCATAGCATTGGCGCCCGCGCAGCGGGGAGGCAGGTAGCGTTTTCTAATAGGATGGGGAGATCAGCGTCACTGACAAACAATTTAATTTTTGTTTTCGTACAGGGCTGCCCATAGACAAAATACTGCGTGCCATAGTACCTACGACGATTTTTGTGAAGTTGTTGTTGGGCAAGATATGAATGTCGGGCTTCAATTTTGCAAAAGCAATATTGCCGCTAAAATTGGTAATTAAAACTTTATTATAAAGATTTCTTTTGTTACTTGTGACGTGAGTCATATTTTCCACGATGCCGCATTTGTATTGGCTGCCAAGCCTTGCAGTCTGACAGAAGATGTGCACATGGGCTTATCACACGTTAACAGTGCGGCACCCTGTGTTATTGGGCGCAGGAAAAACAGCGTGTATATTTGCTGCATTCGCGATCTCTAGGAAAGAAAGCGAAGGAGAGGGGGACCCAGGGAACGAGCGCTGTATCCAAGGTGGCTGTACTGGAGCTGAAACTAAAACCCGGAAATTGTCGATATCCTCGCCTTCCTCGACTACAAC
This sequence comes from Dermacentor albipictus, assembly GCF_038994185.2. Taxonomy (NCBI): domain Eukaryota; kingdom Metazoa; phylum Arthropoda; class Arachnida; order Ixodida; family Ixodidae; genus Dermacentor; species Dermacentor albipictus. Next base: position 5,267,738 of record NW_027225569.1, on the reverse strand, counting down.
AGGAGGGGAGGGGGGGGGGGGCAGAAGACCTATGGGCTCCGGGTGCCCGACAACCTAGCTATGCTACTGTATGATACGCTGTTCAACTGCGATGACAACGTGGCTTATTGCACAGTGCGAAATTCGCACATGGCGCAATGCCGGAAATGCGATTTCTGGGTTTGCCGTCTTTAAAAAATGAAAAACAAGTGTTTCTGCTGCGGCGATTTGCTTTCTGAAGCCAAAGCAGCCTAAGCTTTCCTTTCATCCTGACACGGCTACACCTTGGGCCTTCAGCGGGCATGCGACCTTATACTATGGGGTCGCACTTTGTAGTATACTTGTCTGTAGCTAAATCGTTCTACGTATATGCCACTGCTTCCAAATGTATATTAGGAAATGCTGAAAAGGCAACACTTACTTGTCCAATTTCTTCAGTGGGAGTTGCTAGATGCCATCAGTCGAATTATATTTTTCATTTCAGTGCCTAAAATCTTTACCATGACACATGATTGATAAACACACATGTACAATTAAGCTGAAGCTCACCATAGTGAGCCACCCTGCTACGCTGTCGAAAATTTGAAAGCAGCTCAAAAATACGTGGATATTGACGAAGAACGTGACAGGGTAGTGTTTGGCCTGCTTGTCTCCTTCATCGTTCCCGTACCCGTCTTATTTTGCATGTTTCTTCCACACCTTTTTGTAACATGTCAAAGTGACGAGCCCAATAACGCATTCTACTGAATCTTTGCAACGTCACAGTAATGAACACGGCGCAGATCATGGTGAATATGCAGCTCGAATTCGCGTTTTGGTAAAGCACTGAGCAAACTAAATGTGACTGACTGCATTTACGTAAAACCTAGTCAGGTAAGCAAGCCAGCATATTCGACGGAATGTGAAATGAATCAATTTACCGTGCTGCCTGCGTTCCAAGAGCCTGTGTGAGATCATTCAATCACAGCTAGTATGAGCACACAAACTATGCCGGTGAAATAAAACGATCGTCGTGATATCTGAGTGGCCCTTGCTTGTGCCCTCGCACAGCCCCTAGCGAGTGCCCCGACCCTTGCCTGGTCAATGCTCTGGTCATCCAAAACACGCCTGACCTAAGCATTCTCGAGTACCACATCCGGCCGTGCGGACGGCGTGAACCGTGGAAGAAGAAGTGGTGTCCGTGACCCATAGACACTCAGCGGAGCGTAAGCTAAAGAGATCTGCGCTGCTCAATCCGGAACTGCATCAACGCTGCGTGCTTAGCGCATTTTTACAACGCAATCTCCCATTCATGGAAGCCGAACTGCCTACCCCCTCCCACGCCTACCCCCTCCCAAAATAAATAGGGAACCACGCGAGAGAAGCGATTGAGTCAGGGACAGAAAAAAATCTTTTGTTACGCTCTCTTTTCAACGGCATTCTTCTCTCGTTCCACACAACCAACTCGCGTGCCTTGTGGAGCACGGGAGACATTGTACGTCTAGGCGATTCTTCAATGCAAGACAGCGAAGTGTTTTCCAGACGACCGTTCTTGAGCATACGTTTTTCGTTCACAGGACGGGATTGTTGACAAAGCGTCAGCACAGCGAAAAGGTGAACGAACCAGGGATGGCTGATTCTAGCTTTCCCCTTTTTTAGGTGTGTGTGTAAGCCAAGCGTACCTTCATACGCTTTTTATATATATGCGGAGAGTTAGAACCGAGCGTTAGGACCAAGTGCGATGGGGAGGGGAGGGAGACGGAGGGGGTGTCGGGTTGCCACGTTGTTTACGGGCGTTCGAGGCGACTACTCTTTCTTCTCTTTTTTTTTTTTTGCCCCCAACCCCAATTCAAGGCCGGACACGGTGCCGGAAGGCTGGGGTAGCTTACTGCAATGCAAAGACGCGTGCCCTACTGCATACGCGTGTTTCCACTAGCGAATGGCCATCGTCATTCATGCGAGTACCCGCGGAGCCGCTTTGAAGTGAGGGAACGTGGGCTGGGGGAATCGGTTCATTGTTGTCGCTTGTCCACTCGCATAGTGTGGGCGCAAGGCAGGAGTTTGAGTTCGGAGAACCGAAAGGCTTGATTGGTTCAATCGCCATTTTTTATTACATTTTTCTCTGCCCACCAGTACGTTACTAGTGCAAAGCCTGGTTTCCTTTTTAATTCTTTTCACCGTCACAGAGTGATGTTATTTCCATCCCTTCGTTGAGCTTCCCGCATAGCATAGTTTGCGTTATTCAGTTCCTTGTACATCGTAGCGAGACGTCCGGCCCTATAGGGAGGTCTTAAATGCGGAAGCAATTTACGAACTTCCGCCACCGACACAAGGAAGGCAGGCCGGGTGAAGTGGAGGGGGGGGGGAACAGCACAGTTGACCTGGCTCTCCACACATTCCGGCTCTTACGCGACCGAACCGCCCCCGTCTTTTCCTTCGAGAGGTGCGGAACGGCAAACCTTGCGGCGCGTGTTATTTCTGTTGAATAATCTATGGTACTTAAAATTTGGGGCTTTGGAATGAAAACGTGGGAAGTTTGATAACGGGGGCTACAAAAATTTATGACAGATGTAAAAAAATATCTATGTACATTTCGCACAGCTCATGCGTTTCTTTTGTACTATTATTGTGCTTGTCTGTGCTGCATAGTTGTTCGTTTCACCCAATAACTGAACTCCATCTGATTGTAGTGCTCGAGGCAACCTGTTCTCTTTGCTTAACGAAAAGCGTGAAGTCCCTTTTTCTGACGGCCGTAGTAGCACCGCATATCAGGTACTTTTGCATAAAATGTAGCAGCAGATACATCTTTTCATTTTTGAAAAATTTTGATTTGGCGCTTCAGAACATTCGATTGCAGAAAGTAAATGTTTGTGGTGTAATAGAGGGTCTTTATTCGCTCCTCCTGAAACTATATCTATGAAAGTCCAAAATATGTTCATGTAATAGGAAGTTTATCAGACAGATAGATAGGAAGCCATGCTATGCCCCAGGGTGCCATTCCTGGGTTTATATTTTTCCTTGCGTGCATAAATGGCCTTTGTGCTCGTATTACAAATGCCAAAATAATACAGTGTGCTCACAATACAAAACTGTTCGTTCCTGTAAAAGACATAAATATGGCCAGTTTAGAAAACGATCCTAATTCCGTGACGAAATAGTGCCACTTAAATGATGTGCGTATAAAATGACAAAAAAAAACATGTTTGAAGCCTTTTACTGGAAAAATCTGGCCTGTCGATTTCGCATACACTTTGGATAGCAGACTATTGAAAAAAGTATGTAACTAAGGAACTAGGTGTTCATTGTGATATGTAACCCTAAATTTTGTGAACATGTTAACCACATCGCAAGTACGACTTTACCATTTTTGGTTTTGTCCCACGATTAACTCGTGGTTTTACTGGTCCTCGTTGTTTTATAAGATTCTTTCGGTCTTTGGTTTTCGGAAAATTTGAATTTTGTTCAACAGAATGAAGTAGAAAAGCAATGGAGTCGTACTTCAGGAGAAAATTGGAAAAGTGCATCGCGGATTTGTTAGTTTACTTTTGAAAGGTCACATTCGTCGCTGCTATTATTACGTTTGCGTGAGGTTCTCGATAGGTACATGAAACCATTGCTTTGTCGCCGTAATTTTGGGACTTATTTTTTCCGGAGTTACGTTCAGGCACTGAATAAATGGCGGTTTTCTTTCAATGTACTTATGTTTAGGTCCCGGAAGGGCGATTGAGAACATGTGTTTAGAAAAGAATGGCCTGGCAGTACTAGTTGTGGTGGCCTCAGGAGGCGGCTCAAAGTCCTTGGACAAGGCTGGCGTCTTCGGCTTACCGGACGGCCAAGAGCTGGTCTTCCAACTCCGAACTTTTGAGAACCGCCTCTCAGCAGCGGCAACGCCGACGGAGGAAGTCCCCGGCGGCGCCCGCAGCAGTGGCGTCGTAGGGAAGGAGCGATCTCGAGGCTTCCTGCGCGCTGGTAAAGGCCGCGGTAATGCACGCGTCGCGAACAGCGGCCGTATCAGCACCGTTGTTGTCGACACATTCCCAGAGCATGCGTCGCAATGTTGCTCTGTGCCCGCACCCCTTCACACGCATGATTCGGGTGTAATCCTGGGTAACAGTGGTATATAGACGGCCGGGCTATGGGTATCTGTGTTTGCAGTAAGCGTAAGGGTACGGCCTCGTACCTGCTGAATTTATCGTGCAGTGGCGGGAATCTGCGTCCTTCGAGTCTCTAGTGTTGGGCGAGGTCTCTGAACGTGGTCAGGCGATCGCCCAATGCCCATTGTTAGTCTCGTTGTTGCTGCGTTTCTGTCGTAGTGTCCTGATCCAGCAGATCCGACATCCCGCTCGTCGGATCTGCCGGATTCGTTTGCATTGTTTATTTAGCAGTATGAGTAATGATGACAATGCTCACCTTTTTCATAAACGCAAGCTCTTTGTTTAAAAAACTGATGAATTACTCTTTCGGTATGCGTATTTTGTAGATGTGCTATGTATTTGGTGAAATTTATTTCGTTTAATATCACTTGCCGTACTTTCTTCATTGTGCACCAAATTAGATGTGTTTTGTATGCTATTCAGGGCACGTAAACTATTCCATTCAATCGTTGAAAAATGAGCGAGGGACACCAACAGGCATGACTTTTGGAAAAAATTTTTGAGTTCTCCAGAACAACTGTGTAGAATAACTGTTAGAACTGTTAGTAGAAAGGGACACCTAAGATGTTACTTTCGGTGACCGATGGTCAGAACTTGCGAGGAATGCAAAACAGTACGAGTGCACCCCTGTGTTTGATTGTTCCATTGTTGTTTGTAGCCGAAGTACAAATTCTGAAAAAGCTTTCTAAGTTAGAAGCTTGCTACGTTATTAAAAAGGAAAACATGTGGTTGAGCTCAGTGTATTTAAGCCTCAGGGACAAAGAATTACGATGCCTGAGTTGTGGCATACCGGCTGATTTGATTATAGGTTACGCTATCGCGCTGGTTATTGGGGTGGTGTACCCGCATGCACTGGAGCAATGCATGATGGTGTTTCCTATTTCTTTAAATATTAATTCATTTGTTAGTACGACTTCGTCTCCTTATCTTTTATTCCTCCTTACGTTGTGTTTTTAGCTGGTTTTCTCCTTCAGTCATACAACAACTGACTCTGCTTTCAATCTTGTTACCACTGTGCAGCCTGCTACCAGAAGTGTTTTTTTTTTATCGTTATAACAGATGGGAGGCGAGTAAAAACATTCACACACATCCTCACTATGCCAGGGATACATCGTAAAGAAAGCGCGAGGTAATATGCCTGTTTTATGTCAACTCCGAAAGGTGAAATCTAGAATAGTGGGAACTAGGTTTACGCATACATAAGTGTAAAAGAAATTACACTGTTGTAAATAACCAAACATTGGCAAAAAGAGTGGCGCCGAAAGGATAAACGGAAGGTACGGGAATCGATACCTCGCACGACCACCAATTGAAATGAGTTTTTACTTGATCGGCTGTAGATTCAGAAGCTTCGCAGTGAGCAGCACTATTTCAGATCGAGCGCCTATTTCGTGCGCTGTGTTCGCCATACACTCACGTCTGGACTGTCCAGGTATTCTTCATTATATAAATGGTGTCAGGAGCACAAAAGTCATGACATTTTGTTGCCCTCACCCTATGAGCAAGCGATGTCAAAATGCCCGTCTACGACGCCTTGGCCGCTAATCAATGTGGAAATGACTGAAATGAGCAACAGCGCCGAATGCAATGGCAGTGGTAGTGAATATACTTTAGCTCACCTACCGTGTTACCACTCGTCCTTTGTAAATGAGACGACCATGATCTCGCACATGGCAGCTGCAGCAGGTCGCAAAAGCGCTGCTGGGAATCTTGAACGCAGCCGTACTGACGCACCATCTGTGGTACAGCGCTGACAATTTTCCTAACTTGGCGATATGAACATTTCACTTTCCTTTTTTGTCTTCACGTTTCCTTCCACTTCTTCTTCCTTCAGGGTAGCCAGCCACGCTCAGTGTTGTTTAACTTCTACGCCTTTAATATATCTTTATCTCTCTCTTTCTCTCTCTAGTAAAGAAGCGGTGTGGCTGCTTCACGCTCTCAGGTATTTGTAGTGTCTCAAAGGCGACTAAGCGTGAAGACCAACACTGGAAACAGACTGAAGAGACGCGCTGAAGGTGCACCGGCTTCTCTGTCGCACAACACGTGTCTCATTTACGTTTTGGGCTGATGTTACTAGTTTTAACGATGGCACTTGGCGATTACTCTGCGCCTCCTGACGACGAATGTTATTGGATAATGGCGGTGCTCCGTGTCGCCTTCAAGTCGCTTTGGTACGCGCGCTATAAACACCGGGGCGCCTCTCCTTAATCGTTGCGCAGGCGCCGCAAACCGGGACCCCCACGGGCACCTTTAATTCAGCGCCGATCTTGTCAAGCCGAGGGAAGTCCCATGCGGAGGCGGTGATTGCCAAAAGAGGCTGCTGCCCACAGCGCCCCCTTTCCCTTCATGTGTGTATAGCGAGCATCCTTAGGCGAAAATTCTCTGTCGCTCGACCATGCGCAGGAGCATCGCCTGAAGGAATTACTTCCACTGTGCGGACGTAATGAGTTCGCGTACGTAAGGTATATTAGTGCTAGACAAATCTAAATTTTGAATACGAATAGAAACGTTTGTTTTGAATCCATGTACGCGATTCGAGAATTTGATACATTTTTTTTACATGAATATTTGATTGCTGCAGAATATACGGTGTTGCTACCGTTATTTGAGAGTGCCTATCTTGGTAAGAGGTTCAAGCTTGTAGTGTAGCGCCTTGTTCAGTTATGCGACAACTAGTGGCTGCGAGGATCTCCAGCTTTTTTTTTTAAAGGAATGCTCTTCTCCTCGAGACTTTCAATTACCGTGAGTCGGCACACAGAAGAAATATCAGTAGAGTTTAGCAATTGGTCTGTTTTAAGGTTCATTTTAAGCTTTGCTATAAAAAGCTAGTTTTGAAAAGCACTAATAAATGGAAATCTTGGCCACATTTTCAAATAACCAAGCAGTTTCATTTGTCATTCTTTTCATAGCATTCGTCGTGCCTCGTAGCCATTTCCGACTTGCCGTTATCAGAGGAGCTTATAAATGTCGAAGAATTGTTGGTCTTTAGAACAACGGAAAGGCACAAGATTTCAGATAGTAAAAGCCCCGAAATAATAAATAAAACCAAAGAACGGCAAGTGCATTTTTGTACAAAAGAGGGCAAAGTATGACATTTATTGACGACGTTTAGAAGTTGTAATGCGTATTTTTCTACTAAGGTTCACATACGTTCTTGTAGCCTGTTTTGAGCAAGCGCTCCCGCACAACGACACACACACGCTACGTAGCTCGATAACAGACGCACAACGACGCACGCATACACACGCACAGAGGGGAACTCAAGAAATGTCACAGAAATTGAACATCGGCGGTAACTCCTCATACGTGCTCACAAGAATACGCTTACTCAACTGACCGGCAAAGTCATTTTATGATAGAAATCGTCTGTCCGAACTCTGTGCTCGTGTGCAAGAATGTGAGAATTGAGAAATTGAGAAATTCGGCATCTAATGCAAAAGTACAATACTTGTATTCACAGTTTAGTTTCAAAGTTTTTATGCGTTTAGTTGAATTTTGGAAATATATTATGACCAAATGTTTCTCGTCGTTACAACATATTATTGGAGCGAGTATCTTTAGGAAATAGATGATGCATATGACGCTGCTGTCTGAAGCCCTGAATGTTAACTCAATGCAGCCTGTGGTAGTACCTAGCTGTGGCAGGTATTTCTTCTTTAGAATGAAAAACATCGTTTAATAGCAAACACATATGCCAAAACAGCCACAGAGGCTTAATATCAATAACATTTTGCTGCTGAATGTAACATATTTCGTCGGTTTGATTTCTGGCCACGATTGGGGCTGCATTCCGATAGGGCTGAATAAAAAAACACTTCTGTAACACGTATACTTGGAGTTCACGTGAACAAAAGCATACGTAATCTCACCTCCACCTGAGCCTACCTTCCTTTATTTCTTCATGCACACTTATTAATCAGCGCAAAAACAAAGGAAGACATACAGTTAGAAGCACACAGGACGAGCGCTGTCAAACTGAAATTTATCGTAGAAAACGCTTCAAAAAAGAAAGCACGGATAAACAAACCACTTGCATACACAATCAATCCAAGGCACGTGCAAATAGTTACTGGGCAAGTTCGCTTCACAATCTAGCAAAACGACAGATGGCTCAGATATATAATCATTCCGCAAACATTCTATATGCAAGGCTTCAGCATTTTCACGAGCACTCCTTTCTTTGTGCTGGATCATTATGTCAGTTTTTTCGAAGGAAGGTTGGCACCCACAAGATCTGCAACGCGCAGAACCATAGAGAGGCAGCGTTCCTTTCAAGTTATTTTTATGTTCGCGCAGGCGCTCATTGACGCGGCTGCCCGTCTGCCCAATATAGGCTGGCCCGCAAGGGTGTGGAATACGATAACCTACACCTACGGCCTAGGAAACGAAAGGTTTGGGATGATTCACACAGCCATCAACAACATTAAATCCATCTGCCTTACTCTCAGTCGCAGCACAAGCCTTCTATACTTCGCGGTGGGCTGATAAAACAACATCCACGTCAACGTCAACGTTTTGACGGGGATGTTGCTTTTTATTGAAAAGGTGATGACGCGCTATCAATTCAACAAGTCACACCCATAGTGAAGCAACAGAACTACTCGGATGTATACTTCAACGAAGAAAATATCTATTGAATCATCCACGAAGACAACCTAAAAGCGAAGCGTAAGCGCAATGCAGCAATAACAAAAATGCAGAGCCCTTTGGGGCCACAATAAACACGACGTGTTGCGAGGAATCTGTAACGGAGTAATGGTGCCACCCCTAACCTTAGCAAATGCCACTCTGTCCTTTAAATCAGACATCGTCTTGGGATTGGAAGTTACGGAAACATCGGAAGGCCCGCTGACTTTGGAGCCCACGGTAAAACCTTAAATGAGGCACTGGAGGGTGACATGGGTTGCGCCTTTTTTGAAGTCAGAGACACGCAGAGCAAAACTGGTAGTTTGAAAGAAAAACTCCGAAAAAGTATGAAAAGAACTGTGTAGCTAGAGCACACAAATATTTCGACTTTAAAAGCGTGGACACTGTATGAATGAAAAGATTAAGGAAGTCGGCAACAAAGGCAAGGGTAACTGAAAGTGTACATTGACAACCGGGTGTCATGAAAACGAAAGAGAAACAGAGACAATTAGATGCAAAGGATGGAAACAAGAAATACTTTTACATGAGGGGCAAGAAAGAAACTAGAGAGGGAACTCTGTACGATGACACCAATGGCAGTACCTGCCTCTTAGAGGCCCGAGTTGTTTGCGTAAGTAGAAAAACATAAGGGACCAAACATTCGCTACAGGATGAGCCATGTGTCCGCTGCAAAAACAAGGCCATTGTTTTTGCAGCACCCAAAAGACCCCATACACCACTACCACAGCTGCTCCAAAATTCGGAGTATGGCAGACTGTCCAAGTGTTACGGTATGATATTGTCTTGTTTTTAAAACAACTCTGAGTGTAAAGGGAAAAAAGAAATCAAGCAATAAAAGCGCCCCGGCTGTCATTGCTTCTTGCTTGCCTTCTCCTTTTCTTTGCGCTTCACTTGGGTTGCGCTGAAATCGGGACAAAAACAATCTGGAGACAACTCCATGCATCCTAATGGAATGCGAATGTATTCAGCTAGTGAGACCCGTACGCAACGTCTACCTTCCAGAAGCGCTGCAATTGAGAGCGGATGGACGCATTAGTCGGTCAGTATTAGAGAGAAATAAGATATTCTTAGCGTGTTGGGGTAAAAAAACCGGGAAGAGATTAAAAAATGGCTGTGGCTTAGGTAAGGTTAAGCCCAGGATGCGAAGCATACTAGCCTTTATTTTAGTTGTTGAACCACTGTTTAGCCTGGTGAACTGCTGTTGCTTGGCTATATTTGGTTCGGCTAGACGAAGAAACAACTCATGCATTACTTCTTCGCCTTCAAGAGTGGAACGCGACAGCGTTCCCGTCGACCCGCCAAGGGGTGTAAGACAATGGGCTACAGGCACGGAGCAAGAAATCTTTAGGAGTGGAAACTCCGCTGCTTGCGGCGACCAGAAAAGGTCACAAGCCCGCGGATATATTTTCATGCTGGCGGCACCTGGCGGCATGGGAAGAAATTACAGCCGTTTCAGTTGCCAGGGCAACCGGTCGAGCGTGTTGCTCCCGTTCGGCCGCGCGCGCCTGACTTCTACTGAGGGCACTCTCGCGCGCTTCTTTACCGCTTGTAGCCCGAAGAGCAACTGCTGCTACGCTTCAGCCATTTGAGCACAGTAAAAAATAAAACGCCTTCTCCATGACAGCTATAAGATGATACGCAGCTTCTGGTTGTCGTCTGCTTTGAGCGGGCGCCGTCGGAGTGAGCGCCGGAGCTGCCGAAGCCGCCTGCCGGGCGCTGCTTTTTTTTTTCCGCTGCGGCTTCTACGACGCGCCGCATGGTGCCGCCACTGCATAGGGTAGCGTCGGCGCATGCAACAATTGTGACTTTATCTGGTCGCCCGCGCTCGCTCGCGTTGACGGGAGTTTCACCTCCTATATGTCTTATTCCGTGGCTACAGGGCAGCGACTACGCGCCCCGCATTGGACGCGGTGAGCGTCGAGCAAAGCAGCGTTCGGCGCGGCAACGAAATGTGCGCCTGAGCAAGAGACGCACGCCTTAGAAACAGCTCGTTTCTAAGGCAACACCGCATTCACTAGAGGCGCTTTTGTACCGCTTTGAAGCATCGTACTGGTGGCTAAGTGGTAGCGTCTCCGTCCCACACTCCGGAGACCCTGGTTCGATTCCCACCCAGCCCGTCTTGCAAGAGTTGAGCCAAAGCCACTTCTCCTCTGTCGTGACGTCACGGTGTCACGTGATTTCATGGCGACACCGCCGCGCCTGAGGAGCTGGGTTGAGCTCTCGTAATATGCTTCGCATAAAATCAGAAGCATTGCAGGCAGAACTAGCTATACAGGGCAGACATAGAGGTTTTAAGGTAGAGAGAAATGATCAATGAGGTATAGACCGAACGCTAGACTGTTAAGCATGTATAGATTATTTCATCATCATCATCAGCCTGGTTACGCCCACTTCAGGGCCAAGGCCTCTCCCATATTTCTCCAACAACCCCGGTCATGTACTAGTTGTGGCCATGCCGTCCCTGCAAACTTCTTAATCTCATCCGCCCACCTAACTTTCTGCCGCCCCCTGCTACGCTTCCCTTCCCTTGGGATCCAGTCCGTAACCCTTAATGACCATCGGTTATCTTCCCTCCTCAATACATGTCATGCCCATGCCCATTTCGTTTTCTTGATTTCAACTAAGATGTCATTAACTCACGTTTGTTCCCTGACCCAATCTGTTCTTTTCTTATCCCTTAACGTTACACCTATCATTCTTCTTTCCATAGCTCGTTGCGTCGTCGTAAATTTGAGTAGATTTCTTTTGTAAGCCTCCAGGTTTCTGCCCCGTAGGTGAGTACTGGTAAGACACAGCTATTATGTACTTTTCTCTTGAGGGATAATGGCAACCTGCTGTTCATGATCTGAGAATGCCTGCCAAACGCACCCCAGCCCATTCTTATTCTTCTGATTATTTCCTATTATTCCTATTATTGCATACCTAAAGCTAGCTAGGTGCCTCTTTGTGACCACCCCATTCCAAAGAGGATGCCAATAATTTATCATTATCTTAATCAATTCGATGCTGCACGAGATGAGATTTACAGGAACCGATCTGCAGTAGTCAGAGCCTAGATAAATATTAGATCGCCAAAAAGTACTGGCGCCAGTGAAATTACATCATTCTTCAAATTGCGAGCCCTAATACTGCGTTGAAAATTTAAATGAGTTCAGAAAGAAAGGCACATGCTGTGAATAATAAGTTTGATGGATATATTTTTCTTTTGCGCGCTATGATCTCCACATTGTGATGAATAAATCAATCAAAACCATAAAACCTCATCAGAGCAGCTCCGAGGTTCTAAAGTTAAAAAAAAGATTAAAGTGTTACGAGCCAGAACCACGATGTGATTATGATGCATGCCATAGTGGGGGAATCTGAAATAATTTGGACCACCCGGGGCTCCTTAACGTCCATCAAGATCTAAGTAAGCGGGTATATTTGCACTTCTTCCCCATCGAAATGCGGCTGCCATGGCCGGCATTTATTCCCGTGGCCTCTTGCTTAGCAGCACAACACCATAGCCACTAAGCAACCATAGCGGGTCACGTTAATGTTATCTGACATCACGAAGCATACAGACGGATAACCATACCAATGTTGTAGGGAAGTCGTAAATGCAGCCTATATGTACTAGGGGTGCGCGAATATTGGAAACTTTCGAATAACAAATCGAAAAGTGTCCTATTAGATTCAATTGTCGAATCGAATAGAGATTATTCGTAAACACATATATTTTCCGAATACGTTTCCGATATCTGTAAATGTTAAATGCGCCCAAATAAACTTAAAATTTGAGCAAAAATATTGTAAGTGCTGACCTCCGCTGGCATAATATAAGGCACAAAACATGAGGAAGCAGGGTATGTCACTTCAGTAACCGTACTTTACAGGCTGTAAAGCGATCACTCGCACTCACTTAAGAGCCCCGTGGATGCGAAGAAGCTACTTGTTTGCTACTAATGCTTCATCTGTCCGTTTAATGAACAATGCTTCACAAGGTAAATGTAATGACAGAAACTTGCTAAAGTTACGAATAGGAAAGTGAACACCCTTTTATATTAATTGCTATGACGGCTACTAATTCTTAAAAATCTATTCTAAAATATTACATATTCGATTCAATTTAATTCGTTTCTGAATTCGTATTCGATTCGGTCACAAAACTGCCTAGTCGTATACCTCTGCCGTTTTGCCAGGCTCTTAGTACAGCGATAAATTTGACAGTATTAGCAGTAAGTATACCTACCTATGATTAGATAATATTTTACAGATCAAAACTGTGACGTCGACTTCGTATCCGCGCTGGTATCCCAGGTTGATTATGGAGAAATTATAATGAATGCTGAGGGTGGAGGCGGGGGGTCGATATTGCAACCAGTACACAATATGTGCCCTCGCAAAAGCTTTTATGTGATAACAATGACTTCGACAACATAAGCAGATAGTCCTTAGCACTATTCCTGCATTACTCAGTACTCGTGCAGTGAGACCTACGAACAAAAGTACAAATGAGATAATGAGTTCTCTGAGGTAACGCGCACGGGACAGAATGAACGGCCTGAAGCAGCACAACAGCAATGGCCCAAGCACGGCCCAATTCTGGCAGAAACTGGCACCAATCCACAACCTATACTTGTATATAAGAGCAAAGTGCAATCCAATCCAGTGCTGACCCGGATTTAAAGCCAAGTTTGGACGAATAGTATGCCAATGCAGCAGCCATTGTGTTGCTGGCGTAGTACCAGCGTTGAGCCATATGGTTGCTATTATTATTGCCATAAATATTGTAAATACGCTGGCTTTAGAGTACTCAGCCATTGTTACCGCGAACCTTTTGCTAGTGGAATTGTTTGATAGCAATTGTCGCGATACTGTCTTCGATTGTAGCAACGAAAACTCGACGGAAATATGTCGAGAAGCAGAAGCCCTCTATACATGCAAACATTAAAAAAGAATGCTGAAAGACACTTTCCCAGCAGTTTATTTACGAATAAATTGGCAGACGCAGGCATTTTCCGTGGACCTAAATGTGGCCGCTAGGGTATGTTCGAGCAGTTTATTTACCAGCAAGTGCCAATGAGCCAGCTCTCGTGAAGCTAGGTAGATGGTGGTGGATGAGGCAAGGTGTCGAGCATGTTGGGCTGGCCAGGGCTTTCAGGGTATGAAGCATTAGTCGGTAGGCTGGTTGGAAAATGCTCGGATGACAGCGGGCTGGTCAGGCCGCCGAGGACCGCAATACCGAAATGGTTTCATTGCATTTTCTACCACCTCACGGAGCTACTTCCCCCTTACTGGAAGGAGATGCTTGGGATGGAAATATCAGATATGCTATCTGATCAGATATGCTATCAGATATGCTAGTATGAGAAATGTGGCAGTGATTTCATGTTGAAAACTCGCCATACTGAAAGAATAAAAGTATGAGCAGAGAGTCCTAGAGGGGTGAACACATAAATTTCGCTGCAAGAGATTTGTCAGGCAATGCTCTTTAAGATTTCAACACATGTGTCAAATTTCGTATAAGGTGCAACAGAGAAAATTTAGAACACAAACACAGAATTCGCAGGATCCGTCTTTCTTGTTTACACCCAACATCTAGTCATCTTAGCAATTTCGAATTAACAAATTTCAACAAAACCTGTTACAGCCCACAAAGTCTTGTTTCAAATAGTGTAAATACAATTCAGCCTTCGTGGAAAATCTTACATGTGAAATCCGAGAAGTTGCATCAGCAAGCACTAACAAAGATAGGCATTTATTACATGGAAAAAAAAAATACTGCCGCGTGCGCTTGCTGGAAATGATGCTTGATATAGGATAGGGAGAACAAGCGCGCTTCCTCGGAATGACTAGCAGGATCATTCAGCACGCATGGCATGACAAAATATGTCTTGGAATTTGGGTGAAATTCAGATAGATTTACATTTGTTCTACGCTGGGCAATATTCAAATGCTGTTAATAAAAGAACTTAGGCAATCACAGGCACTTCACCTTATCCAGCGCTGTTTCAGTATTATATATACCACGTGATAATGCTTATGTTGGCTGCTGTTCGTAGCATCCCCCCCCCCCTTCCTAATACAGTCAATTCGGCTGACAGCGCTTCCGTTTAGTAAATGCTGATAGATATACACGATAAATTAGACAGCACCTAAGTTTACGCGCGCCAATAATAAATAAAATAAGACAGCGTATTTCAGTGATGCTTTCGGCTCTGCACTCACTGCGATAACAGCGTTTTCCAGTTGTGAAAACCATCATTTTATTTTAGATTGCTGGCTTATTCCCGACATAATTACTTCCCCCCCCCCCACAACAGGAAACTCGACAACGATCTAGCAGTTATCTGAATATGTATTGTAAAGGGTGTATAAAATTTGCGAGACACCAAGAAACCAGACAAAAAGCTACTCATTGTTCCAACTTCTCTTCGCAGTGGCCGCCTGCTCCGTTTATTCCTCTTTTTCTACACACTCCCGCCCCCCAGTAGCGTTGTCCAATTCAAGCTTGTGCAATTTCTGCACGGGCCTTCTTATAAGCTTGCCATCTTGAGCTTTTACACAGCAGGCTCCGATTATTCCAGCTTGACCAGGGAAGACGTACACGACGCGTCCCAGTGGACGGCTACTCAGATGCGATGGGTAGATGTGAAATACCCGCCACTGGAGGAGGTACTCTTTCATAATTCGGATCCACAGGTGGTCCACGAGCTTCTGGCGATATCGCAACTTCTTGCTGAAGTCAGGTCACGTAGTCTGTGCACTTCGAGCTTCGTCGTCACTGTTGGTTCGCTCTGGAGAGGCAAGAAATTAGCTGCCGACCAGAAAATGAGCAGGACACCGTGAAGAGGACTCTCTAGCGTCCGTATACGTATAGGATAGGGGTCTTAAATTGATAACCCCCTCTACCTCCAGCAGTGCAGTCCCAGTTTGTTGGCTGTTGAGCTTGCTCTTTCCCAGTACTTTGCGTAAAGATGAATTGACTGATCGGATAAGTCTCTCCCACCAGCCGCCCCACCAAGGCAGCCCTGGCATAATGAATTTCCATTCTTTGCGATGCGTCAAGAGCAGAGATGGAAATGGAGAGCTCTTCATGGTGTTCCGAATGTCCCATAGGTCTCGCGATGCTCTCTTAAATGCGACAGCATTATCGGAGTAGAGTGTTGCGGGCACTCCTCTACGAGCCAAAAACCTAGGGAACGCTTGTCAGAAGGAGCTTGTAGATCTTGCACTCGTCAATTCAAGGTGTACAGCTCTCATGGTCGCACATGTGAACAACAGAATATAAGCTTTGTATGTAACTCCATGAGCCTCATGTTGCTTTACATATAGTGGGCCTGCAAAGTCTACAACTTCAAACGGCCGTGATGTGAGAAGCCTGTCTTCAGTCATTGGCGCAAACTGCTTCTTTACAGGTTTACCGTTGTATTTTTTGCAGAGAAAGCAAGCATTGATGATCCGTTTAACCTATGGTCGAGCACGTATAACCCAGTAATGCTGTCGAATCTGCATCATAGTGCTTGCCACGCCGCCAGCCTCAGGGCTGGCGGCGTACTCAGCCTCAGTAACAACTAAGGCCGTGAAGGGATGCCTTTGCGGTAGAATAACCGTGTGCTTTTCGTCATACGTAGCGTTCATTCTTTCAAGTCGGCCACCAAGTCGAAGCTGCCCGTTGTGATCAAGGTAAGGGTGGAGATCGCGCAGTACGAAGTGTTTCTGGACAATGTCTCTAAGCCGGAGGTGTTCAATGTCATTCGTGAATACTTCGAGCTGGACACGACAGATCCATAACATTTCAGCCTTGTTTAGCTTCTTTGTCGAAATAGTTCCACCGAGCGACGTTTGAATACGACGACATCGATCCACAAATCGAGATACCCAGGCGGTAACGCGCAGGCGCTTCTGTAGGTTGCCAAACTTCCTTAAATCAATCAGGGTGTCCACTATTCTCGGCGCCTGAAGAAGTACATGATGCGTGTCACATTCTGGCTCTTCGTAGATCGGTGTGCTCACGTCGGAGTCTGTAGGCCAGGTTGATCTTGGCTGGGATAACCATTCAGCTCCCCTCCACCAGCTGCGACTTGTACGTAGAATCTTTAAACATATGCCCCTAGTCAATAAATTGGTTGTTTTCTTCTGGACAATAACGCCACAGCAGAGGGTCAGCAATCGCTGCGATTTCAGTCACTCTGTGCTTTAGAAACTGACCCCACTTATTACGGTCACTCCGGATCCAGCTCAGTCTGATCATTGGGTCTGTCCACATGAGGCAGGGAAAATGCGTTTAATCCCACGATGAGCGGCTGTACTTTAATAACCTGGCTCCTACTACCACAGCCACAAGCTCGATCTTCGGTAGTGTTGAATACTTGGTAGGTGCTGCTCGAGACTTCGCTACTATTAGGGATGTAGCTGTTTTTCCGCCGTCATCAACTGTTCTCATATAGGCACATGCTCTATAAGCCTTCAGGCTGGCGTTAACGAATATATGCAGCTCGGCCTTCACGACCACTCCATATAGCCCATCTCTCACGTAGCGTGGAATCTTGATGAAGCCAAGCTGGATTCCGCCTGCGCACCATGCTGTCCACGTCGTCTTGATCTCCAGTTGTAACTGGTCATCCCAAGACTGGCTTAAAACCCACAGTCGTCGAAACAAAAGCTTTGCGAGGACGGTGCAAGGCGAAAGAATACAAAGAAGATGGAAAATTCGGGAAGCAGCCTTGAGAAGTGTAGGTTTTGTGTCCGGCTGTGCAGAGACTAATTATTGGGCTGTAAATTTGGAAGAAAATTTGAAGTAATCAGTTTTGGTATCCCATTGCATTCCCAAAATTGGAGTTAATTCCCTTGATGTACCTTCCACTTGCTCCTACTGGTTGTCGAAAATGTCCTGCTGTTGCTGGTTATCTGTCTTCCATTTTCTGACCCACGCCTGCATCTCGCGTGATAGCCATCGATCACTCATAGGTGCTCAGACCACCTTCCAACGTCTGTGCACCCACGAGTAAGTCGTCTACATAAAAGGACTTCTTCAAAATAGAAGCAAGCGTTTTATCCTCACATGCGTTGTCCAAGTGGTGATGAATAGTCGCCATGAGCAAGAAAGGGCTTGATGCTGATCCAAATGGTACCCGGGTCATGCGCCACTCGACAATGTTACTGTTTTGGGTGACGGGAATGGCTTCAAACCAGAGAAACGAGAATGCATCTCGGTTGGTGTCCTGTATCTCAATTTGTAAGAATGCGTTCTCGATATCCGAGTTGAGTGTGACCGGAAACCACCGAAAGCGAAGCAGTACATGTAGTAACTCTGGGTTGAGGTTCGCCCCTTTATCCAGGCAGTCGTTGAGTGATGGAAAGGCTTGAGCGTGGGACGATGCGTCGTACACGACCAGGAGCTTGGTAATCAGCGATTCCTGTCGTATAACTTCCCGATGTGGCATATAATAGGTGGCCCCATCAATGGGAACACTCTTAGGTACTACTTCAGCGTGTCCTAGCTCCAGGTATTGTCGGACTGCGTTGTATTGCCCCAATAATCCTTCATTTATTGATAGCCTCTTTGCCAGCTTTTGTAGACGCACGATTGCGGTGTCACGGTTGCTTCCAAGTAGCTGTTTCTGATCTTTCCAAGGCAGCGCAACGGTGTATCTACCATTTTTCTTGCTAATTGTTCTGCATTCACCCAATAAAAATTTTTACTCTCTCTCTCTCTCTCTCGGAACCGTGCAATAGAATCAGGAGATGGAGGTTTTGCAGAATCTGTGATGCCGGAGCTGCGAGAACGACTGTACAATCTGAGAGGTTGTGTCATCGTCAGTAATCTTTCCACTCGCAAAACTCAGACCATAACGTTAGCGTCGTAGTCAAGAAAGGCTTTTTGGTGACTCGGTCCTTGTAGTTTCCATCCGAATGCCGTGTTGATTGCGATCAGTGCTGCAATTTCTTGGCACCTTGCAACTTCTCTCGTCATGATTTCCCAAAGATGGACAGCTCCAATCAATAAGTTGAGGCCGTTCTCAGTATCCGCTTCAAGAAAATTCTTCTCGTCAGCAAGAAATTTGCCCTCACATCACAGCTTCCGAATGAAGTTATCAGCTGTCGGCGCAGCAATGTCATGACAGATAAGTGGAACTATAATTTCTTGAACAATATGGATGTCGGAACAGTGCTAACAACGCAGTGCTACTTCAACAACCTTTAGTTTTTCAGCAGAACTTGGGGATGCGTTGCCAAGCGTGTTGAATGAAATTCTCGTTTCTCCCAGTACTTGCAGCTGTAGTTTTACAGCCAGATCTTCTGTGACAAATTATCTCTGACTGCCTCCATCCATAATCCCTCTGATGTATCTGGACCTGTTATTTTTAACGACAAAAGCGCGAAAAGTCTGCAGGTACATTTCTCTGTCCGTCTTTGCGCAAGTGTTTGTGGAATCTCTGTCGCAAAGCATTACTGATTGCGACGAGACTGTCCCTGCTGTGCCACCTAAGTCACCGCTGGTCTCGAAGTTTCCGCTGTAGTATCTTTCTTCCTGTAGTTCGGGTCACACATACTCGCACGTGTCTTCCATGACAAGCTGAGCACGTGAGCATGACATGGCAAGACCGTGCCTGGTGACCTCGTGATGTACATCTATAACAGCGGTTATCCTTAGCTGGCTTCTCTTTTTCGGAAAGAAGAGATACGTTGGCGTCGCAGGCGCGTGTACCGTACTTCTTAGATCGGCAGAAGAAACACTCGTTCCAGCTGTATGATGCACTGTGCAGTATGGAAGCGGTGCTGTTCCCTCGAGTTCTCTCAGCACGGTCATCGACAGATCGCTGTGAGGATGTTTTGCACTCCTCTCGGCTTTCTAACTCAACATTTGTGACTCTCTTAACTCCGCTTCCGATGTTGCAGCTGCGAGTGCTGGCACCTAGAGGTTCGGATCAGGCCCATGTTGACGTAGAATCTGACTTCGCTTTCGTCGCGTATATGCAAGAACGATCTCGTATGGCAATGCCGTTTCGTATGGCAATGCAAAAAATTTATAAAACTTGCGAGATGCGAAAACAACCAGCCAAAGAGCTACTCATTGTACCCACTTCTTCTCTTCGCAGTGCCCGCCTGCTCCATTTATTCGTCTTTTTCTACAAAGGGTATAAAAAATACGTATTATCACATTCGAAATGTAACTACTACACATAAAAAACTGTTTTATATTTCTAGCCAACCTCAATTTATAATCCGCACATCCTTTCCCGAAGATTATAGCAGGGAAACACAATGTAAAGTAGCAATCGCCACGGGACATTGTGAGTTAGGCTGTCTTAAATAGATGCAGTGCAGTACAACGTGAACGGAAAAAATTTCAGCTTTAAGCAAGCAACAAAAATATGAGAAATGTTAGAACTTCAACGGTAACATGCAGAAAAATAGTGGAATTAAAGAGACAAGAAAAAGCACTCGAGCAGCTGGACATAATTTTTTACGCAACAGTATCCTGATATTAAGTTATTTGAAACAATTTTCCTGCTAAAACACACAACATACTGACCTTTTTCTATTTGTTGCCTTTGCCTACAATCATTTCTTACATTCGCAAAAATACGTGGCCACTTTGCTGCGTATTTCAAGATGTCGGCTTCGCGCAGGAATGACGACTGCAAGTAAGGATTTTTCCCGACAGCAGTGCGCTGACAAGAACGGACAAGACTGCAAACACTCACGCCATCCAGTCGGTGTGCTAGCAATGCATAGAAGAGAAGGGTACAAGAAAAGGCTGAATGAAGAAAACGGCGCATACGCCACACTCTCCTTCGCAGGACCCATTCCTACCGCGTGCTTCGGGCTGCCACTGCCGCCCCACCATTCTTTCCCTTCCTCCTTTGCAGTGCGCTTGAGGTGCCCTCTGTTGAGTGACAGGTACAACGCTGCACTTGGCCCCACCTTTCACCCCCAATCAAGAATTTCTCTCTCTCTCTCGGGCGGCAACGCCGGAAGGGAACAAGTGGGACAATAGTGACCCCACCGCATTCCCCTGTGCATGCGCTGGCAGCCAGAGTTAGGCCGAAAAGAAAGCGAAAATGCACCGTGCCAACGACAGAGAAGCACGAGAGGGTGTTGACACGGACAAACGCAAACGTCCGACTAAATATTCTTTCTATCAGAGACGTCGATACAACGAGCTTACTACACATGCACAACCAAGCAAATCTATTGGAATACGAGCATGATAATTACGTCTCCGCGACGGGCCATGTATGAAGCTTTCTTCGCTGCTAAACAAAGAAATAGAAGTTTCACTTATACGTATGCGCTCCATGTCGAGGCGATGTAAAACGATTTCATCAGATCTGTGGCACTGGAACTCTCGATTCTCCCCAGCATTTTTATCCTCTAAAGCCGCTGCATGCAAAATATGCAATGCGCATGCAACTGCGCAATACCGTTGTTTCTTATCGAAAGCTCATGTTCGCCAGCACGTTCAATAAAGCAGCGGCTCATACGCCCGCTATGCGACTTCCTCGGCTTGCTGCATTTTGCATTGGCTTTTTTCTTTAGGGGAACGCATTTCGGTGAGGCTGAAGTGGTATAACGCCCGGGCACCATGCATGGGGTTTACGTGGAAAAACCACAAGTGGTCAGCCTGAGCCCTAACCCTCCCCTCCCCCCCCCCCCTTCCACCTACGACGTGCCTCATGATCACATTGTGGTTTAGACACGTAAAACCCCAGATTTAAAATGTGTATTTACTGTTTTTAAACCTCAGTTAAGGTTAGCATTTCGTACAAAAATACGTTTAAAAGAACGGGAACAAGAAATTTTCTTACTTCAAGCCCTGTGTTGTTCCAAGAAAGCCAGCTTAGTGAGCCACGTTGGCAAATGAACATGAATGTCGGTTCACTAATTCCCGCATTAATGAATGGTATTGCTAATACTGTTTGTTGCATGTGTAAACAGGGCGAGCGTTGGATCCCTATTACAGTGGTCGAGCCGATATTCGGTTCACGCCGTTTATCTTAGGCCATCATTGGGCAAAGAATCAGAATGGCACAGCCCATACTGAAATCACGCTGTTAACATTACGCCATCAGTGGGACAGGAACTAACAATACGTATCGAACATTGGCCCGAGCTAACGTGCCGCCTGGAGCGGTGGTTGTACGGGTGTGGGGGGACCACACTGGGTTGCGCAATGCTGTTTTTCTGCCACGCTAATTTGTACTTAAATGGTTGTAGCAAACGGAGACCTGTGATTCTCGTGGGAAGAGGTATTTCGCGCATTTTATGCACCGGCATTTATTCGGACAGCGTGGTTCGAGTTGCTTAAAAATAGCTGCGCGTTATGTTACATACGACGGGTATCCAAAACAAGAGAGTAAGAAGCTAATAGGAAAATGAAGGCTTGAAGGAATTAACAGTGTTGGAACAAAGACTGTCTCCGAAGCAAACACTTTGACGAGGCGACCTTGTCTTCGTAACAGCCGTGATGAAGCCAGAGTCTCTTCTTGAAACGTTGGCTACAGCTACAATGCTTGTTGCAACACTGGTAATGGTTTGTATTGTTAATGGTAGTGGTAGTTTAAGGCAGTGCTATGGTACGTGAATGCTTGTGTTGAAGGCCGAGTGTAAAGTGGTAGTTATGGTGTTGTGTTTTATTTGCCGACAGTTGTCCTTGAAGACTCGTTAACAGAAGCACTGGATTACAATGTCATGCTTCAGCGTAACCACGTGTATACCATGTCGCAGAGAGCACTGATCAAGGACGTACAACCTTACAACTCGCTAATGCTTGCGACAGCTTCAGTTGTGAGACAAAAAAGCTGCTTTCACACAAACTTTCATTTGAAATAGTATACATAGTAAAATACTTATTCAGTCAACTTCCGGACGGACGGACGGACGGACGGACGGACGGACGGACGGACGGACGGACGGACGGATGGATGGATGGATGGACGGATGGACGGATGGATGGATGGATGGATGGATGGATGGTTGGATGGTTGGATGGATGGATGGATGGATGGATGGATGGATGGATGGACGGATGGACGGACGGACGGACGGACGGACGGACGGACGGACGGACGGATGGACGGATGGATGGATGGATGCATGGATGGATGGATGGATGGACGGACGGACGGACGGACGGACGGACGGACGACGGACGGACGGACGGACGGACGGACGGACGGACGGACGGACGGACGGACGGACGGACGGACGGACGGACGGATGGACGGACGGATGGATGGATGGATGGATGGATGGATGGATGGATGGATGGATGGATGGATGGATGGATGGATGGATGGATGGATGGATGGATGGATGGATGGATGGATGGATGGATGGATGGATGGATGGATGGATGGATGGATGGATGGATGGATGGATGGATGGATGGATGGATGGATGGATGGATGGATGGATGGATGTTATGAGCGTCCCCTTTGGAACGGGGCGGTGGGTTGTGCCACCAAGCTCTTCCTACTATACTGCCTAATGTCTGACCTAGGTTAAAGCAGAAAAAAAAGAAAAGTAAGCCCTATGAACTACCCCGCCCAAATTTTCTGATGGCCTATTGCGAACTGGTCTTTTGTACATCCGTCTTTTGTTGTTTCCCTACTTTTCTTCCACCAATAATCCTCCAATCGTCTCTTACTAATGTCTATTGCGAACATGTTTGCTTTGCCACTGCTCCCGCTGAACCCAAGGGCTTCAAGGAGGCCAGTGGTGCCTCAATCTACCGCTGGGTAGACGTCTTCGCATTTTAATAAAACATGCTCCCTCGTTTCCCTAGCTTTACCGCAGCAAGCACATGTTTCTTCTTGCTTCTTATATGTCGCTTTATAGGTGCGTGTTTTAAGGCTTCCTGATCTCGCTTCAAGAAGTAGTGAGCTTCGCATTGAGTTATCATAAATGGTTTCTTTCCTGATTTCGTTTTTTTCCACTTAGGTAGTTACTCCAGTAAAGCTCGTTAGCGCTACTTGGCGGTGAAATTAAACACATTCCTATGCGCTGTTATTCGTGCATCACAGTAACTGAATCTTGTAATTTTCATCTAGTACTTAAAACTAATCTATAAGAACCAATTTTTGAGCATTAACAGGCCTGTTCTTTTTTGTTTTGTTTTCGCGTAGACTTGTATATGTTTCCAGTAACCGTTCAATCTATCGCATAGCACTGAAAAACGTGCGCAAATCTGGAGGTGAAGCAACCGCTTGCGCCTTTATCCACCCCGTCTTGGCTTTTGCCGTTTTGAGCTGTGGAGAGTTCGGTGACTGGCCACAATCTAATCATGGTGATCGCGATCCTTCCGTAGTGAACGGCAGTGAGCTGCACAAGTGTGGCAGTTCACTGAAACTTCGTCACAGTGCAGGCAAGGTCGATTCAAATAGGTCGCGAAGCTTCGGGCGAAAAGCGGTTCAGTACAGATTGTCACCGACATCAGCATGGGGGGTTATGGGAGCAGCGATTGAAGCGCGACTATGTTTGGAGGGAACAAACATTGGGAAAGAAAAACGCGTTTTTAATTCAAACGAGACACAGTTAGATTCATTCAACAAAAATAACATTCCTAGTCAATTTTATATATTCGTGATGAGTTGAGAAAATACGTTTAATTTTATTATTATTAATAAATGCCTTTCTTTTCAGCGCCCATCGCTACAGGCCCCGGGCGTTGACGCCACTATCACTCGTAGTGCAATGCACGTCTTGAAATGGGCAGAAAGGCGCACTCGTATCACCTGTTGAAATACGCCCCCCTCACAATTTGCGCTTTCTTGTCTGTTGCAGTTTGTTTGAATTTGGTGACGCGGGTAGCTTCATTGCTTCTTAATCTGTTCAGTCAAAAGTAGTGAGTTACGACCACCAGATAATTGTGTAGTTGTTTTCGTGCGACTGCGCTGGCCGACGGGCTTGGCATCCGACAATAGGATCAGCACTCTACACCTAAAGCTTTCATCGGCCTCCAAAGAAAGTATGTTCTGTGCAAGGATGCGATTCCGACAACCGTACGGCTGGCCTTTTCCTGCATCGCTTTTCACGCTGAAAGCTCGAAACGCCCATCAAGTCGAATGGCGGGGCATTTGAATATATAGCTCCAAAGGAAGAACAACAAAACAAATTTTGCGCCTTCGAAAACAAAATGACGTCACTTCTGCTTTTAACGGACATGGCGTCACATTATTTTTTCTTCTGCCGGAAGTGTTCCCACCACATACAGATGGCGCTAAGCCCCATGAACCGGCGATGGACCGCCATGTTTTGAACGTATGGGCTCCTATGGAAGCTTCGCTACCAGGTATATTTACCTTGGTGCAGGTTCCGCGAAGTGACCGTTTTCAGCAGCGACATACAGCCGTCAACGTAGGTGCGACTGATGAGCGATTCCAGGTCGATGGTGCGCGAGATCGTTGGTGCTCCGTAGCATCTTTGAAACATAGCAACCGGAAAGGGAAACGTTGCAAGTGGGAAGCTAATACACATGAGTCCGTGGAAACTAAACGGGACCAGTGCGTCAGGTCGCGATACCCGGGCAATGTTACAAACAGGAATGTATCAGACAGGAACTACTGTAATTAACAAATGACCATGACGGTGAAGATTTCATGCGAATTCGGAAAAAAAATATATGATCATCGAACGATGGAATCTCATAACGCAGTGGCAATACAGTCAGAGGAGTGGAAGATCCGTTTTTTTTTCTTTCTTGTTATCTGCCGCAGGGATGCACAACTATTATGGCATGCTCAATACGTAATCGGCTGAAAGCTATTTTCTGCGCCATCTACATGCTACCAAGACAAGACTGCTTCGCGGAATTTGGCATGCGAGGCATCTGCCAAAGGTTGCTTCTAGTATTTCGACACAGAAGATGCTCCGTCACACACCCGTAACATCGTATAAAAGCGTATTAATGCGTTCAGACTAAGAACGCGGGAAATATGCCACGCCCATCATTTAATACAGTTATCCTCCTCCAAATTTTTTTCATCTGGTTGCCGTTACTGTAGTGCGCCGAGTCGCAGCGTGTTGACGTAGCGTCGCATTCACATAGGAGCGGCTCCTGCTATTCATTGGCGCGGCACGGGTATCGCAATGCGATTCTTCCGTATCGAATCGCAAAGTACGAATGCCGCGAAGCGAAGGGGCGTTCACAAGCAGTTCAAGTCGCAGCCGGTATACCTCGCTAGCAGACGGCCGTGAAAGGGTGCGTCCTTCTGCGTCTTCCAGCCCGGCGCGTGACGTGGCCGTTTCTTTTATTCCACCGCCACTTTCCGGGCGCAGCGAGTGTTGCTACTCGTTCCCCGTGTTTTCAAGCGGCAGTAGCAGTACCTCGACGACCTCCCACCTTGCGCACTCACACACGGCGATTACCGATTACTCGGCAGTAGAGTTGAGCGTATTCACACCTCGCTACGCCAGTGAAAAGGCATTTGTCTTGGCGCGTTTGTCGCATTTGCGTCATAGAGAATTCGCTACTTTTGTGGACCTCGAAAACAATGACAAAATGTGGAAACTTGTAGGTTGATGGTCAAAATACACTTAGGCATATATACAATAACGCTCCATCGCGAAACGAAATTTTATACGTGCTAATGTTTATAATAATTAGCCGGCACGCGCTCGTTGAGTCACGTGTACTGCGGCTAAATAGACTCCCACAAATAAGTCAAGGAGATTAAGTTTGTAGACATCATCTAATCAGCAGAAAGCCACCTTTCTGAAGGCTGTCAAAAGCGTGAAACAAAATGGGTCTGCCATGACAACACAAGAACAAATAATGTCCATCGCGACAGCACACAGCAAGTACTTTGTACAAACCAAGGATATGATCCTACGCCCTGAACTCTCAGCGCATATTATTCAGAACTTGCAGTTATTTGCGTAATCTCGCCATATTTCGAGGTGCGGTGGCATTATTTTTCAACCATATGTAAATTTCGGAACGGTATAAATTCAGCAATAACGATGACCAATCGATGGCGTCAATAGTCATAGTCAAGCGAAATGTATTTCGACAAGGCCGATAGACGAGTGTGTTTAAACACGTGGCGTTCTGATGGGCTATAAGGACTGCCGCATAAATATCAACAATCTAGGCAGGTAGCGGGAGACAGTCAATGGAGCGTTGACAGTGTCCTATTAGAACTTTTCATGCGGCACACTGTTCATCTCATATCAGGCACATTGATTGCAGCTAGGTAGTAGTTTCACGTTGTTTTGGGCCTCATAAATAAAGAATACCTGCGCTCGATTGTAGGATTTTATATCCGTCCCTGTCATGTTGTGTGCGATACCATCATGTGGTGCGCTGTGTCCCTGATGCTGTGTGATGCAAAGGCGAAATGATGCGAAGGCGGCGGACACGACAAAAGGACAGTGGTGCTGGTATGACGGAAGAATAAATTCGCCTAAGAGCGAAATACCCCGCGAAAAACGAATAAAATGAAAAATACGTGTTGTGAGAAGCTCGTGGAGCAGTACCCAAGCGAGGAAAATATTTTTCTGACAGGTTGTAGCAGTTACAGCTGGTATTCTTACTATTTGGGTGATCTCCTAGCGCGACTAGTGATTCGCGCATGCTAAATCTCTTTCACTTGGTAGTTCTTGCCCATCTGCAATGTGTTAATCTTATTTGGATATCCGGTGAAAAAAGGTTAGTTTTTTCATGAAACTACCGATTCACTGGCAAAGACATCACTTTTCGGCCCAGCCCTTCCTGTTCTACCAGTGACTGCACACATCACGGCGGCTAGATGTTGAATAGCCTTATTACACCCAGCACTGACTGCTTCTCCAGGTTGTAAGCACCTGGCATTTCCTTTGCGTAGAAAAATCCTGCAACACAAAGATGCTTAAGCTCTTCGCCACAAAATTACGTTTCCACTTACCTTCCTGTACTTCTGCTTACACAGATCGGGTTTGGTGCCCTCCCCTCTCCGCTCATATCAAGTGTACTGATTCCCACGATGTTCGCAGCAATCAAGGCTCTTCTCCGTGCCAGTCCATCGTTTAAAAGCATTCCCGAGGCAGAGGCCATGCTGCTTCAGAACCGCTAGTGCCGCCTTCTTTCACGGCGCAACGCCGTGTTTCTTCATAGTAGCACGATGGCTTCGCCAGTGTCGCCAGCGGTGTCCACCAACAAGCACTTGCGCGCATGTAGCGCAGTGGAGCGCTCGTGGCTGGCTCTCTAAGTTAGCAGACTTTCCCGAGATCCCACGGTGCGTAAACTGTTTTTGTCCACAGTTTTTGCCCGCCAGGCGGCTTAGCGGCTATGGTGTTGCGCTGCTAAGCACCAGATCGCGAGAACATGTTGCGGCTGCGGTGGCCGCATTTCGATAGAGCGAAATGCAGAAACATGTCCTGTGTCTCGTGCATTGGGTGCACGTTATAGATCGGCTGGTGCTCAAGATTAATCCATATTAGCCAACTATGGCTTGCTCCAGAAGGAAATCGTGGTTATGGCACGTAAAACACAAGAATTCATTCGTTATATATATGTAATGTTACATACAGTTTCAGAAAGCGGTGTCTTACGCTTAGCGCAATAGAAGATGTCCACCGTCAAATATCACGCGAGAAGGGCTCCGCAAGGTTCACTACATGAAATTTGGTGGAATGTAGGTGAAATCGGTCGCATAATTTACGAGGACTTCTTAACTGAAAACTGTATCTCCGATAAATCCGCCAATGATAAGGGCGACAAAATTCAACCTTGTAACAATGCTGGTTGAAGCATGCCCTCCTAGACCTCACAGGAGCAGCGGCAAAACACACACACACACACACACACACACACACACACACACACACACACACACACACACACACACACACACACACACACACACACACACACACACGCACGCACGCACGCACGCACGCACGCACACACACACACACGCACGCACGCACGCACGCACACACACACACACACACACACGCACGCACGCACGCACACACACACGCACACGCACACTCTGTCGCTGTACAGTTTTCCTACTGACTCTTTTACTTTAACTATATTTAAGAAGTTAATAATTATTTAAGATTACTAACTAGGCGGAATGAAAAACTAAGGGTGTGAGTGTCTCCACGTGACGGCACACAGCATCAATTTTGCTCTGTCCTGCTGCGTGGAATTAGCATAGTTTTAATGTCTGAATAATGTTAGCTGCGACATCTCTCTCTCTCTCTCTTTATATATATATATATATATATATATATATATATATATATATATATATATATATATATATATATATATAAAGAGAGAGAGAAATACATAAGGGAATGATGAACACGAAGTCTGGTATCGAACCATCCTTGTAGAAGCATGTGACATTCGCAAATCAAGAATTTATTCTGGAGATTTACGTGCCCAAACCATGATCTTATTATGAGGCTCCGCGTAGTTAGAGACTGCGGAAATGTTCATGTGCACCTGGAGTATTCTAACCTTAATCTACCGCAGAGTGTTCTTGCATTTCGCCGCCATCGAAATGTGGCCGCTATCTCCGAACCACAACCTCGACCTCAACAGCACAACGTCATAGCCCCTAGTCTATCTGCAGCGGGTCCCCTGAAACGTTCGCACGGAAAATGCAACATATATATATCCAAATTCGATCTGCTTTCGAGTTTATTGGGGGTGCATGCGCGCCCACGTTATCACCGAGGTTGGCCAGACGTGAACGGTGGATGATAAGAATAGAAGAGAGCGAAATGAATGTTAGGTTTAAATCGCGCATTATAGCCTGCTTCGAACTGAATTTCTCATAAACTTAATACCCGAAGCCGAGCCAAGAAAACGGCCCCAAACCTTTCACAAACTACAAAACAACTGTGGTCGCATAATTAAGGCGAAAGCTTTAAGTGGCCAATACCGTCGATGGCCTCGAAAAAAACGCGTCATCCGCTCCAATGGTGCAAAAACTATGATCATAAGCAATGGCTCACACCACTGTTAGCTAGCAGTAAATGCAATTCCTCATCGCTCTCGAAATGCAGAGGCTACAAGCGCTCAGCAAAGTGAAACGAACAGTGCACATATTTATTGAAATCACCCATACAATACAGAACAGCCTATGTTTCCATCCCCTGCAGACAGCATGCTACGTAAAGTCGATGAGAAACGTCGTTGGTGCGAGTCTGACCCCGCCATGCGAGGGCGCGAAGCCGCAGCCAAGCGTCGAAAACGAGCCGAAGACGACGAACTGCTGAAGCAGCAAGGCTAGGATGCGAGACCGCGAATTACCAAGTGTGCAGCTGGCTTTGGCCTTCACGCGCTATAGGAGTGTAGCAGGCTGCCGAACGTTTTTGCACTGACTCCGGCCTCAACAGCCAGCCAAACAGCCAGCTGATTATCGCTAACATGCTGTACAGATGTAGCGCACGCAGACATTAACGAGTTTGCTGCAGCTAGGAACCATGGCGCCATCTGTAAAAGCGGTGGTACGCGTCTTTCCCGCAAGTGGGGACTCGGTGCTGATGCCTTTACTATGAATTAATCAAGTAATGCAGGCTAAATGGAGTGCTAAACTGAACCCACTGCAAAATGCTCATTCTGCAGGAAATTGAAGCGAACATCAGCCAGGAGTTTAGCTAGAAAAGCTGCGGGTACTTTGTTATCCTGTTTATGGAACATTGATCATGCAGAAAATAGAGTGCCTTAAAGCAGTCAACACTGTATTAAATTTACGCTGTGTACGAAGCTACTATATGTCACTGGCTAAATTTATCCAAAATATCACAAATGTAGGACTGAGCTGATACGCCTGGCTGCAAGAGTGGCTGAATCAAAATCAAAACAATAGTGGCTGAAAACTAGCCTAAGTGATAACAAGAACATTTCGAGCCATATGCACAGGATATGTGTGTGTTTGTGGGTGCGTGTGTGCGTGCGTGTGTGTGCGTGCGTGCGTTCGTGCGTGTGTGTGCGTCTTTGCGCGTCTGTGTGTGTGTGCGTGTATGTGTGTGTGCGTGTGTGTGTGCGCGTGCGTGTGTGTGTGTGTGCGTCTGTGTGTATGTGCGCGTTTGTGTGTGTGTGCGTCTGCGTGTGCGTCTGTGTGTGCGTCTCTTTGCGCCTCTGCGTGCGCGTGTGCGCGTCTGTGTGTGCGCGTGCGTGCGTGTGTGTGTGTGTGTGTTTTAGATGTTACATAGATTTCAACGGCCATGAACCTCGCAAAAGTGGTATTTTTGTAGAGGAGGTACACGCACAGGCGGGCGTACTTTGGTGCACATAGCGTGAGTCAGCAAATTACGAATACGAATGAGAAAACATTAGTTATTCGACTTTTATGTAAGCACTTGCACGGCAGTGAACATAGATAAGCTGAAGCTGACGATGAACTTTGTGTCTCGCAATGCCCCAGCGCACCAAATGACGAAAGGAAGCCGGCGTAGATATGACAAATGTGTATTCAGACATTTGGACACAGTCAGTTACAGACTGTTTTCGGAGAATCCATAGATAGAAAGACTCCTCTCACTAAGTTTCAAAAAAAAAAAACCCATCCTATCACTCACCGTCAAGCGCTCTTCGGAAGAGACCTCAAAGCAAGAAGCGTCCAAGTAGATACGGCTTCTTCTTGTTCCTCTTCTTCTTCTACAACACCGCGTGTAACCGACACACGCATTGGGCGAGAAATCATCGCGTAGTGTCACTTTTATGGAGTCTTCTTTTCGCAAAAACAAAAAATTTCGACATTTCACCTAAGCTACTTCTTCACCTAGAGTTCTTCGTAATTACATTTCCAATAAGAAAAAAAAACATCACACTTCTACTACATCGCTTAATCGTAGCCGAATTTCAACTGAGGCTGTTTTCTTCAACTAGTTTTACGATCTCAGGTGCCCGAAATAAACGACACACATTACAACATTGGTTACAAATAGCACACCCTTTTCAAACCTTCTCCCTCTATACAGCTTTCGAGCACTTCATTAGGACGTTTTGTGGAAATATTCTGTTCTATCCACACGCATTTCACTTTCTACGTATTGGCCGTTGTATTACCTCCTATATTCGCTTCATTTTATCTCGGTTGCCTTTAACGTTCTCCCCGGGCACCCGAATAAATTTTGCGTCGTTCGTTACAAACACTTCTCACGTTGTGGATCGTTTGCCTAAGTATATCTACTGCTAAGGCCGGAATTAGACCTCACGCTTTCTACTTTGCCTCGACATTATCCACAACCTGCGGATAATTTAAACCAAACGTAAAGGAAGTTCCTTGTCTAGTTCATACAGGAAACCCAGAAAGGCTACTATAAAGCTCGCATAATGCAAGAAAATATGCGAAACAAACTGATCAGTGATTATCTGTATCGCTCCGAATTAGGCCAGAAAGATTTTTGTTTAGCCATGCATAATACATAAAAGTGCCCCTACCCCCCCTTCGGCAGCCAGTTGTTTTAAAAAAAATTTGGGGTTTTACGTGCCAAAACCACTTTCTGATTATGAGGCACGCCGTAATGGAGGACTCCGGAAATGTCGACCACCTGGGGTTCTTTAACGTGCATCTAAATCTAAGTACACGGGTGTTTTCGCATTTCGCCCCCATCGAAATGCGGCCGCCGTGGCCGGGATTTGATCCCGCGACCTCGTGCTCAGCAGGCCACCAGTTTTTCGTTCACTTTAATTTCCTCTAAGCTTGTCGCTTCTACGTGTCCATTTAAAACTGCAGATAATTTCCTGTATGCTTTGCTTTGTTATCTGTTGGCTTCACGTGGTTGTGAGGAAGAAAAATTGGCCCCTGGGCTTTACTTCTTCTGATTCATAGATTTTTACCGGGGCACTGGGAAATATAGCGCAAGATGAGGCCATGACGCCTTCGAGTACTCGGGAAATTTTTTTTTGGCAGTTCGTGCACGCATTACGGAAAATACACCGCCCCCCCCCCCCCGTTCTTGTCTGAAGATTTCAATTTCCTGGACAAAACATTGTCCAGAACATTGGGTGGAATTCACGCGATGTCAGTAATACACCCTTCTGTGCATGATTTTATGCAAATTACAGTAAAGTTAACCTACACGCATCGATCGTTCCCTTGTTGTCTTATACTTGGCTGTAGCTGTGAATGCTTCTCCTTTCGGGCGACAGGGGCACTATTGTTATTAATATTACTACCGTATTATTAGTGTGGCTGCGGTTATTTTTTATGTGTTGAACAAGAGACCTCCACACGGAGCCTAGAAGCAAAGGTAGCTCGCAAGATGGCGCGACGAGGGAGGCAAACCTTGTAAGAGAGCGAATAGCTAATAGAAATATATGCATAAAGAAGGAGAATGAAATTAGCACACATTGAAGAACGGCATGTTTCACTTAATGTTTGTTTTGCTATACTTCATTTAGAGCTATACCCTGCTCTTGGCGAATCCAACTCCCTTACAAGGTTATACGATACATTTAGAACATCACGAGAACGATAAGTAAACGGCGCGGCGTTTAGGTTCGGCCTCGAAGGCAGATTGAAAGATCAATTGGTCAGTATTATATATATTTTTTTTGTTAGAATCACCTTGGCTTGCACAAATCATTTCTGAATGAAAGGGTTGACATCAAATTTTTGTAACTTATACATCTCAATTTGAGCGCCTTTGGTGTTTTGAGAACATTGTATTCATTTTTTTTTTCTTTTTAATATGGCAGGCTATGCGTACAGCAGCCTGGAAACCCTGACAGAGTGGGAAATAAAGTGTCGCGGAGGAAAGAAATAAACTAGGCTAGACGTGACGCAGCCAGCTTTGGCAAGCGAAGTGTACGTGTAGCCATTGCCACCGCTTTTCCCCCTCTCTCCATCAGCCCAACATGTGACATCTGAGACTCATTGTAATTACTGGTCAGTAATCCTTGGTTCTCGGTGCATTCTAATTTATGCGCCCTTATTCGGCTGTCCGGTCGTAGCTCTTCCTGCCGAGCGGGAGTCCTAAAACCTACCGCATGCTCTGACGCGACGATCACGTGTTGAGCCGATGCGTTTGTCGCGCCGAAGCGTGTGGCGCAGTGCTCTCCCCCAATAATTCTCTTCTTGCGTGCAGTGACGTTCTTCGCGCTCAATGCGAGTGATTCACGGATGGGTTCGTGCTCGCAAGTGCGTTTCGGCGGTGAGCCCGAGATGGTTGCCGCAGGGGTTGTCTGGTGGGCGAGTGAGTGAGTGTGTGTCAACTTAATATTAGAAGGGGTAAGGGATATAAGGGAGGCTGGTGAGCGAAAGGAGTGCGTGGCACAGTGAGCCCATTGTTTCAAGGTACAATGAAGCAGACGACAAAGCAGCTGCTGCGCACATCTTGGCCCCCACAAGCCGATGGTCGCTGGGGCCTCAGAGGCACCAATTTCACACTTATAATTTCGGGTGAAAGTGTGCACTGGAAGTGAATATGTTTATCTGTGTAGCCTTGTTAGACCGTCGAATTTCTTAAAGAGAGCGCGCCATGGACTCTTGAAGCTATACAACACGAGGCCAATTTAGAAAACGCTAAGGTAATCAAAGACTAATCCATTGTCGCACTTTTTGTGAAAGCGAAATTGTTCAATTTCTTCACCCACGCTTGGATGAGCATAGATAATTCCCCATATAACAAAATGAAACATGTGGGAAACGGCGAAACTCCTCTCGTGGTGGCCGAAGAAGAAATAGAAGATCGAAGCAGGCTCGGGTTGGCAACTGGCGACCGGAGAAGTATGGGAGACAGGCAGAGCCGACGCACCGACTTCCCGACACCCGATCCCCAGTCCGCGGACGGTGTCATCACGCCGAACGTGGTGGTGCACCACACGAGCACCTCTTCCGATACGCCTAGCGTCGCCATCATGGTCCCAGACGACGGGAGCCGATTCAGCACGGGATGGTGAGCGCTGCATGTTGCCTCTGAATGCGCACGTTTGCATAATCGGGAGGCGGCTCACCAGGCGTCCTCTCAAGTCGACTACGCGCGAAGCAGAGCCGTAGCAACCGTAGCAGGACTTCGCTTGCTCCTCAGATCGTTAGCCCTAAGGTCATGAGCCAGGACCCCATTTGCTGTCGCAATCTGCCTGGCCAAATAAGTTAGTTTTCTCTGGCCGTCCACGTCTGTACAGGAAAGAGCTGCTTTCAACTAGCACTAAGAAAAACCAGATCGTCTCATTTTGCTTCGTATATCAGATTTGAAAATACCGTCTATTTTAGGGAGCTGCAAATTTAATTTCGACACAGTTATTTTTTTTTACATTTGGTAAATTTTAGCAGAGAAAAGATCGGATAGTCATCACATTTGCAACATTCAAAGCTGCAATGAGAAAATTGCATTGATGCCGTAAAATTCAAATATTGGCACATCGGAAGCTCATAACGTTACTGCCATTCGTAAATACTTGCGGAGAGAGACAGAAGAAAAGTTTGCTCGTGGCAAAACTGCAGAAGGAACCGGTGCGAACGAGGGGTTGCCCATATAGAGCAGAGCGGCAATACTAAGACCACCGGTCGAGTCACTTGGAATGTAAATATTACAATATGATCCGTGCAGGCTTTGAAGTCAATGTTGTGATGCGGAAGCAGACCCCTCCCCTCCCCCTTTCACGGTAGTAGCGATGTGGCACAAAAGTAGTGACTTCAACTAACTCTAAACTATTAAACAAGGTGCAACTCGTTTTAATAGTGAATGGATGCATTTTGCAAGATCACGATAGCATGTTTAGGTTAAGATTTAGGTTGTGGCGAACATTATGTGTTTGTGTTCATATTTTCTCATTTTTTGTAGTTTCTCAAAAGCTTTTGTTGAATTAAATTGTAACAATCTATGAAAAACTTACAGAGAAATGTTTCTCTTCAACAGCAACAACTTTCTTTTCAGTCATGAACCGCTGATGGCCACTGCTAAAGGCCATAAGAAAATTTCGCATTCATTACGCTGCAATGGAACACTGCTACCATGAGCTAAACTGTCCTCTTGCAGGGATTCTTTAATGTTGTTAGCCTTTTTTCAGAACATAGTTGGTGTGATTCTGAGGCTATTTATCGAAAACACAACCTACTTTATGGTCGATTATGCCTGAGCTGTTCATACGTAACGCAGCTTGCCATGACACCATTTTCTTTCGATAAATTTGGTGACGCCATCAAATCGTTACTAAATTTACCAATCACCTACCGCCATTTAATGCGTTTCCTGAACGTTTTTGCACATTATTTTAATCCAATGGCTCACCGGTAATTTGCTCGACGCGTTACAAAATTTACCAGGCTCCCCTTCTTAACCCCGACAACAATAACAGCTACAAGCATTTCCTTTCTAACCCATGCTGTTGTCTTCCTGCATCTAACGTCACGCAATCGTTATTACCCTTTGTCCCTAACTGTGTGGTCCTGATTTTCTGTTCAAATTTGCTTCTTGCCTCTGAAGTTTAAACTATAGACGTTGAAACCACGGCAAACGGCGACATGAATGAATGCATCCCAAAAAGCTTTGTAATTCTAGTGGTTAGCCGAATGACCGGTAACATATGAAAGAGAATCTGAAACGGCGCTGTTAAACGTTAAGTGTGAATAATATGGTGCAGAAAAAAAAAAAAACGTTCAGTGGCACGAAAACGAAACATGAATTCGGAGTGGCGGTTGATGCTCCAAGCACTCGGAGATGCGATAAAAAGTGATTAGGATATGTACGGACCTTATATCTACCGAACTAATAAATTGCTGTGTACAGCCTTTCACAATCTTCTGTGCGATGAGTGGCAGCTTAATATTATTTAGTACGCAATCCATACACCAAGTCAATACTCAAGGATTGGTTCGAAAATCTTATGAAAAGAACATAGGTGAAATAATAATAATAGTGAAACGGGGAGCATAAACAAAAGAGATAACTTAAGGTTAATAATTAGACCAAGAAGACGAACGAAGCTGGTTGCCGAATGAAGAGAATTGAAGTCGGATACAGCAAAGAATTTGATTTTGTAATGGGATGAGATAGTTTCCAGGCATATGATAAGATATGCTGACATTATATATTAACTGCAGATCGCTGTTAGGGGCATCCTTGCTATGGTAGTCGAAAGGTATGCTGTAGGTAAAGAGCGTATACGTGGTTGTGATGATGAGAGCTGATGTGCCATGGTTGAGACGACTTCACCACGAACTTCAGGAAAGGGAATATGTTAATAAATCACTACATTACGTGGTCGTAGGTGCCAAGACCTTTATATGGAGCAGAACGCAGTAGGGTACTTCCAATTGCTTTTCACAGCATCGGTCTCGCTGACCTGTACCTAGACCTAATTACACGCGCGTATTTTGCATTTCTACGCAATCGCAATGCCACAGCCATGGACGGGATCAATCCCACGCCATCGATATCAGCAGCACAACGCTGCATCGGCTGTGCAAGGGCGGCGGGTAGTGTGGTTACGTTCCTTGTGATGTCACAAGCTGCGTCTATACCTGACAAAGAAGAAAAAACGGCTGCAGTATGCTCCAGAATTGTTGATGGGCATCGTGGTAATGTTACAAGATTTATTAGCAATTTTAACGATGGATGAAAAAACTTAATAAAGTTTTTTCATCCATCGTTAGAATTGCTAATAAATCTTGTAACATTACCACAAGAATTACGTGCGCCTGGAGTCACTTTTCTCAGCCTGCAATTGCAGTCAAACACGAAAGCTTGATTCCCGTACATTAGCGTCTCAACGTATAAGACGGGGGCAATGATGCACACCGTAATTATTTTGAACACTTTACGTTCGGTAACGCAGTGTTTTATCTAGGTGCCCAATCATTCTAGCGTTCCGTCGCCATCATGATGCGGCTGCCACGGCCCACAGTCGAACCTATGGCCTCGTGAAGAGCAGCGGAACGCTATGTTCACTGCACTACCGCTGCGCGGTCAGTCACAAGACAGAGTTGAAAGGCCATAATGCGTTAAGCCACCCATACCACAGAGTGTTCATTATTTCACACCCCTTTATATCTGTTCTAAATACAGTGAACGGAAAACAAGAAATATGCTATGCCGAACTATTATTGAGTTATTTTGCGGCAATATATGTGTAGTGATACTAGAAGGAAGACGAGGCAAGCTGGGAACGGAAGCGCGCTTCCGTAGCATTTCCCTCACTGCAATTTCCGTCTTATGCTCCCCCCCTTGGCGGGCTCCGTTGTTTGTGCGAGACGTTGAGCAAACTCCGCTGCAGGTTGCCTCCCCCGCTGACGCCCGACGTCGAGGCGTCCGTGTCGCGCGGTGTACTGCAGCTGGGCATCGACCTGCTGCGGGAGCTGCGGCGCTCCGAACCTGGCGAGCCCAACGTGGTCCTGTCCCCGTACGCGGCCGCGAGCGCGCTCGAAGAGCTCCTGGTCGGATCCCGTGGAATGACGGCCGCCCAGATTTCAGCGGCGCTGTACATCCCGCCAGGACAGAGGGTACGCGCTTCCCGTGCAACGTCGTACAGCTTTATGCTGGGTGTCTTTCAGGCTACCTAGGCATTTTATGCGAAGCATACTAGCCGCACAACCACACTCCTCCTTGCTGCGCCGCGCGCGGCCCCGTAGCTACCATATGACGTCATAACAGCTGCAAAAGCGGAGGCTCAACTCGTGCGCTTGCTTGCGGCCGCGTAGCTACATAGCCGGGTCTCAGCTCGTGCGCTCGCCTGCATGAGTTGTTTCTTCGTCTAGCCGAACCAAACATAGCCAAGCAACAGCAGTTCACCAGGCTAAACAGTGGTTCAACAACTAAAATAAAGGCTAGTATGCTTCGCATCCTGGGCTTAACCTTAGCTAAGCCACAGCCATTTTTAAAACAACGCCATTAGGGTTTCTGAAAGGTAGTTGCTCTGCGAAGCTGGCGTACTTTGCCGCTTATTATCTGAGATTAAGGAGAATATTTACCTACAGTTACTTAAAAATGTTTCATTAATACCTTAAGGACGCTTCATTATACGACATAACTGTAGCCGGTCAGATGTCATTGCACCTCTATTTTTTAAGTCTTCAAAATCACGGAGAATTGGACTTGTTCATCATGAATTTCAACGCTCGCTCCAAGCACTATCGTAACTGAGCGCGCCTGGAGCGCAGAAAAGACAGCCCCGTTATCATATTTGAGAGAAATGCCTCATGAAAAAAAAAATGGCTGTGGCTTAGCTAAGGTTAAGCCCAGGATGCGAAGCATACTAGCCTTTATTTTAGTTGTTGAACCACTGTTTAGCCTGGTGAACTGCTGTTGCTTGGCTATGTTTGGTTCGGCTAGACGAAGAAACAGCTCATGCAGGCGAGCGCACGAGCTGAGACCCGGCTATGTAGCTGCGCGGCCGCAAGCGAGCGCACGAGTTGAGCCTCCGCTTTTGTAGCTGTTATGACGTCATATGGTAGCTACGCGGCCGCGCGCGGCGCAGCAAGGAAGAGTGTGGTTGTGCGGCTACTATGCATCGCATAAAAAAAAAGCGACGGCCCATCAGAAAGGGCCGATACTAGACAGTTTTAGTTACACGTACGTAGAGGCTTTGCGTACGTAGAGCTTTTACGTGTCAGCAGTGCGCATGCGTAAAACGTAGCGGCCGCGCGCTGGTCTCACGGACGTACGTGAGATTCATTTATTTGCGTGCGTTTCTTGCGCACGTGGACAGCTTCGCGCGGGAGTTCCGCAAGATCACGAACAAGCGATAGCGAGCCGCGCGTGCGCAGACGGCTCGCATCGAAACACTGCGACAGGATTGAATTGGCTACCGCCGTGTTCACATTTCCTGATTGGAGCTACGGGGTCCCTTTCGGCGTGCGTCGCGTACGTGTAGCTAAAAGCGTTTCAGATGGTTTGCACGTAAGGTACGTAGGCTTTTCACGTTAGCGTACGTGAACCCTCTACGTACGTGTAACTAAAACTGTCTACTGATGCGGCACGTTTTGCCTGGGAAGCATCTGTCACGAACTACTCTATCGATATTTGCCGCGACATGCCATAATTCAAATTTCGAAACGCACTTCATCCCGTTGCGTTTCTGCCTGATGCATTATCAGGCTATATACATTTCGTCCGTTGCCAGCGCCCTCGATCTGAATATAGCCTTGATCTTAAGAAGGCTATGCCTGGATACAAAGTATAAATTCGATTATCAATATCACGAATTACCTGTGACTTTCTAGGTGAAGAAAAATGGCATCCCTTGTGAAACTGTCTGCCACCTAAATAATTGCTCCCAACATTCCAATAAAGAGCATAATGAGCCAATTGTTGTTAATCCTCCGAAACTGATGTTATAACCTAGAAAGCATGCCTGCCTTAGCACACAACTCCTCTACGATAACGCCACGTTCGATACGCCCATAGCCACCTTATAAAACTGAATGTTCTGAAAAAGAAAACCCTATAGAGATAAAGAAAAGCTGATTTATATCGCAAGAATTCTGTTTAGGAATTTCGTACGAGTCTTCGATGAACGGGTACAGCTCCAAATCGATACGTATGCATGAAGGCCCATCGTTTGATTCCGCAAGGCGAATCTCCGGGAAACTGCCGTCCTACACTTCACTAGTTGCCATGGCAACGTAGACGCAACTCGCCCACATTTGAGCTATCAGCTTACTGTTCCGAAATATACGCACCAATCCAGAAGGAAGTACAGCCTAATACACAGTCTCAAAGCGTCACCTGTCACAAGGGAAATGTGCGAGAAATTGGCACATGACGCACGTGCATGACATTTCAGAGAGCTATTTTTGCATGAGAGAAGAGTACCGTATGCGTGATCGTGGTGCAATTGTTTGATCTTATGAAAGACAGAGGTTCGATCCCATCATAGGTCAAACGTTTCCCTGTAGTACTGAAGAAGGACTTCGCCAAATATGGAGCTGTTCAACAGTAACTCAAGATGTTTGAGCGTACACGAGCACGTCACAGTTAGTCTCTCTTTATCTGTCCTGAAGAACGTCTAACTGCTTGAGACATCTGTTCCGCATTCGATTTTCTCTGTCCGGTTCGGAAGCTCCGTCAGGCAGTCCGGGAGCTGCCGGAATCGTGTTTCATATTCAAGTCTCAGGAGCTGTACGCGTACCCTGACAGCTGTTAACGCAGTTTTACTTGGGCACCTGGCAGACGACGGCTGCCCAAATACGATGCACGCGGCGTCTGCCGCCCATATTAGGAAAGCCTTTCTGTTTCT
Organism: Dermacentor albipictus; assembly: GCF_038994185.2. Taxonomy (NCBI): domain Eukaryota; kingdom Metazoa; phylum Arthropoda; class Arachnida; order Ixodida; family Ixodidae; genus Dermacentor; species Dermacentor albipictus. The sequence goes on along the minus strand of NW_027225569.1, from coordinate 5,226,863 downwards.
GTATGTGATTGCGGCATATGTAGTTTTTGATACTGAATCGAATACGAATCGAATAACAGCAGAAGCAAACCAAAGTGAATCGTATATCGAATATTTTTTCGAATAGGTTGCGAAGAGTGCACAGCATTAAAAGCATTATTATCAAAACATGTTTACTTTCCTTACCCCGCGCACTTGGCACTTATTCTTTCCCGCGAAATACCCGACACCCAAGTGTCGCTTTTGTCCTGTCCCCATAGCAGATCTCTCCCATATCATGTGGCAATGCCCCATCAAAGCTCCCCCCGCACGCTCAAACCATTCATTAGTAACGAGGAGCTGTGGCAGACTGCCCTGCGCAGCTCCGATCCCTCCCTACAGGGCCGAGTCCTGAGGTGGGCTGAGGAGGTAGCGGAGGCCTGTCACGACTGGTAGACGGACTTCTAGCCACATAATGTGGTGACGGACGCCTGCTGGGACTGGAGTACTTTGACTTACCCACAATCCCCCCCGGCCCCTACTCTCTCTTAAAAGTGGAATAACGTTCATTCATTCATACTGGCTCACAAGTATATATAGTTTTCCATTACTAACCACGTTATATGTACGCTTTCTTAAATGCACATAGGTAGCTACTAGAATAATTGTTCACACATACGCGGGTTTTATGAGAACAAGCGACCATGCATGAGGAACTTATTAAGCTAAGATTGAGTGCCAGCTAATATCGTAGTGTAAGTATACATAATCATGACCAGACATGCATGCGTCTGCGGCAACGGCAGAGGGAAAGAAAGACTAGTTTTCGCTAGGTGGGATTGTCTCAAAAGATGGTGTTCCTATTCCACAAATTACGGTAAAATTAACGTATTCCTATTTGATTCCGCGAGGCGACACAGGTACTGCATCTGCACATAATAAGTAACCAAAAATATTCACTAATAAATGCGGCGTATAACCATTTTATTGTGATCTTCTTTGACCGGGAAAGTCTGACTGAGTGAGCGGCCCGATGTGGTCCGTATAGTACTGTGTGTTCACTGTGGATAGAATATAAAATATCGCATTTATGCTTCAATTTCATGTTTGATCTTGTAAATATATATGTCAGGACCTGGAAAGAAATAGAGAATATTGGCAAAAAATAAGCTTTTTTCTTGTTTTCTTTGTGAAGCATAAAAAGCGGAGGAAAAAAAACGAAGGGTCCAATTTTACCCCATCAAATAAACTCCATTGAAGTATGTAATGCCAAATTTAATATAGTGCCACTTTGTGGGTACCAGAAATTGGGCGACATACTATTTGATTCAGTTTCAGTAACATTTCGGATGCTGGTGGTGTGCAGCGTATACATCGTTTATTGCCTGAAGTGGCAGCCGCCACATACGTGTTAATCGCGCTACACGTGGTCCGCCCTTTTACGTACAAGAAGGCGACATGAAGGACAGTTCTAGGGACGAACAGATTTTCAACGATCTTTAACAAATTACTTTGAAAGCTTCTCGGAGGCCTAGCCTAGTTTTCCATTGAAGTGCGGGTTTTTACGCAGATAAGAATTCTTCGTTTTCAAAGGAACAGTGAGACAAAAAGCGGCTAATGCCGCTGCCCGAGATCACATTCTCCGGGCTATCCCACCAGGTTCACGAGCGCCGGTAGACCAACAAGATAGCGTCCCGAAAAGATACGCCGATATCCTGAGCCACTACAGGGTGAGTAGGAGGATCTATCCGCCCCCGCATCCCCAGCTGACAAGAGAAGAGGCGGTGATGTTCCGAAAACTACAGACCGGCACATTCCCGCACGGCACCCTGCTACACGCGATGTACCCTACGAGCTATACCCACAAATGCGCTTTCTGCTCTAGGCCCAATACCCTCTACCACATGGTATGGGAATGTCAGCAAAACCCATCGACACCGCCCATCACCGGACCAACCGTCGAGCAGTGGGAGGCCCAGCTGACAAGCTCGAGCCCTGAAGACCAGCATCGCCTGGTGAGCAGGGCCAAGTTATCAGCTCAGGCCCACGGCATCCTGGACTAGGGAAGCCGCCCACCTCGGACGATTTTACCGTCGGCTCATTTCTACTAATAAAGTTTATTCCTCCTCCTATTGAACCCAAGCTTATCATGACGTTATATACCTCAATCACTCGAGAACACACGCACACACAAAAATTGGCAGAGGCTTAGCTTGGCTAAGCCTAGTGGATTGCGAAAGCAATCTTTTGTTCAGGTTGTAGAGTTCCATACTTCTCATCGAACGTATCGATGCAGTCTCGTCGCCATTTAAAGCATCCATAAGGCTTGCTGTCGAACGATCAGGTGTCGCCAAAGCCGCGTCAGCATTGAGAGCATGCATGATACTTGTAGATGCACCCAGATCAAGAGATGTTGAACGCATTCGTCTGGCTGCATAATATGCACGCCGTTTAGCTAAACGTTGTTCCCGCTCTTCATCCGTTCTTCCGCATGCCGCCGCTTCTTAGCTGCAGCACATCGTTGCAGCTTCACCTTATACACATCATCCGACATGCCGTGGAGGATTCGCTGGCACGATCGCGACGAGCCGAGTTAGGGCCCCGCTTTTCCACAGCTGGCATGGCGTCACACATAGGTCACGCTAAAGGTCAATGGTGGATTCTCCGGGACGACGGCCAAGAGCGGAAACCTCGAGTAGTATTGCTTTCGCAATAAAAAAAAAAGATGAATTACGTTATACTTTAATGCGAATAGTCAAACCTCGGGCAAAGTCCAGCGTGGCTTGGACTTGAAAAATTGAGTTAGTCTCGTCACCGAAACCTGCCTGAAACGCAGCCACCCGCAAAACAGACCACCTCGCGACATTGACATCAACCGGGATTGTAAATAGCTAAGAAAACGCTACGTCATGTGGCTACGTCACGAATTTTCGTTGGCGGCAGCCAAAACTCCGTCCATACCAAACTCCGTCCATACACACGCGGCTTACATGTGCTCTTCCCCTCTGTTGTTGCTTGTTCTAGCTGTTGTACTTGTATTGAGACGCTCTCCGTCTTGCTGCAACTGCAGTTATTTCGTGTCCATCGGGATATTTCCCACACTATCAGCTTGACTGCGCTGCCACAACGTTCAACGCCGATTTGTTGCGTCTTACCATTGATTGTGGCCGATGCGAGGTTTTTTTTGAGGTTCATCCTCGCCATTGCCGGCCGCAATATCTGAGTCGCTAAGTGATTGGCCACGTCTAAAGCGCGAGACACATGGCGCGATTTTCCGTGCGATCTGTAGTACGGCGCGTCGTGTGAGACTTGCCGCATGCGGCGATTCGGGACACGTGGTACGAATGAGCGATCGACGGCCCAGAACCGGCGCCCCTGCGTGGAAGTTCGGAATGCTGCGTAACTTCGAACAGAAAGTGAAAGCAACCGCATATTTGCACAGCTATCTTTTTTGAGACAAACGATGACAATATAAACACGTCTATGCGAGCACTGTAGACGTCTTTCCGCAAGGCCGCGTTAGCAGTATCGGATCCGTTGACAGCCGCCGATGGCCAAGAGCCGGCAGGCATAGCTAGCTGGGCCATCGAATCCGACACTGGCTGAGCTTGTGACACGATCGCTTGCAGCTCTTATAACGAAGCGCATATGTTAGTCGGCACAACGTGTACAGTTATGTCACGCTTAAATTGCAGCACATTTGATTTCATTGGCGCCGACAGAACCGAACGAGCATGCCAAGCGAGCTTGCGATCGCTGGGAGACGATGTAGGCTTGTCTATCCGGGCCCGAGGGTCCTTGCGATGCGTCCGCAGCTCGTAATAAAGCGCCTAAATTCGTCAGCACAGTCAATGCCTGAACATTTATGTTTCTCTTAAGACATAATACGGTTAGTTTTCCCGGTGCCGTTAGTAGCTATGAGTAAACAGGCCATTCAGGCGAGCCGCCTCGTATACAGATGATTGCTGGTGCGTCTGCGCTTACCACGTCCGAGTAGAAATCACGCTAACGATTACTATTTCGCACAACGTTTTATAACTCGCACTCTTTCGAGGTCACTTTATTCTAGAAGTTATTTCGTGTCAGAAACAAATTGTAGCCCATTTATGTGCCACCGTCAGCGGCGAAAGAAGCCCGCGTATCGACCAGGGAGAGAAGAAAAAAATTGGAGGACGCTTAAGCTTCGCCTTCAAGAGTGGGACGCGACAGCGTTCCCGTCGTCCCGCCAAGGGGTATAAGACAGTGCGCTACGGCACAATGATCACTTACGATGCGCCCCGCATCGGACTTAGCGCCCACATATCACGCGGTGAGCGTCGAGCAACGCAGCGTTCGGCGCGGCAACGAAACGTGCGCCTGAGCGAACGGAACGAACCAAAGAACTCGGTATCTCGGAGGGGAAACGATCTACGCCAGCCAAGCGTCGTGATCGGCATGGGCAGAGAGATAGATAGTAATCTAAAGAAAGGAACGGCGCTTGATTCAGCAACCGGGACCACGGCGAAGCGTCGTCAGGGGATAGGGAGTCGGGACCGCGACGCGCCTGGCAGCGGTCCCAATGCGCGCGCGGCGCGCCTCCTGTCGGGGCAGCGCCGTACATTGAGAGGAGGGGGTCTTCTGTGTTTGCCGCAAGATGGCTCTGCGTGTGCGGAAAGCGCAGAAGAAATGCAGCGGAAACGCACTTCGCAACTCGTGTAATTGCGACTTCTGTACGCTACATGTTCATAATTACCGATATACACCGCAGTAAAACTTTCCACGGCTCGTTTCGAAGGCAACACCGCATTCCCTAGAGGCGCGTTTGTACCGCTTGGAAGCATCGAACTCGTGGCTGAGTAGTAGCGTCTCCGTCTCACACTCCGGAGACCCTGGTTCGATTCCCACTGGGCCAATCTTGGAAGTTGCTTTTTATTTATGAAGCGCCTGCCGTGATTTATCGCTCACGGTCAATGCCGCGGACGCCGACGACACCGGCTTTTCTGCGACACGAGCTCCTTAACGCTATCGCGTTAAAACAGACATGATCGGAGAGGCGAGGCGCCCGCTCGCAGGCCCCGCCCCGCCGGGTCTACCACGTGGCCATGACGTTCACGCTACCGGCGCTGTCATTGGCTGCGATCGTCCGACCGATGCGGCAGTCGCGCGACAGTATTCAGCAAGTTGGTCACGCACGCTCGCTGCGCGTCAGAGCATACGTCATGGTTTTTGCGAACACGTGACCACTGTTTACACTCCCGTTTGTCCCGTCTCGTTGCTCTCTGGAACCGAAACTTCGACTGGTCGCTACAAAAAAGATTGCAAATAATTACCTGTCGCGCTCTGAAGTAAATGAGGCTTCGTGCCGTGTTTATTGGGTCATTAACTACTTACTAAAGCAGAAAAAACCGCGTGGATATTTTTGCTTCAGTACTCCTTTAAGGGATACGAAAAGAGCACATTGGGTGAGGGAACCAACGCGAGTTAATGATATCTCAGTTGAAATCAAGAAAAAGAAATGCGCATGGGCAGGACATCTAATGAGGAGGAAAGATAACCGATGGTCATTAAGGGTTAGGGACTGGATTCCAAGGGAAGGGAAGCGTACCAGGGGGCGACAGAAAGTTGGGTGGGCGGATTACATTAAGAAGTTTGCAGGGACAACATGGCCACAATTAGTACAAGACCGGGTTGTTGGAGAAGTATGGGAGAGACCTTTGCCCTGCAGTGGGCGTAACCAGGCTGCTGCTGCTGATGATGATGATAGCTAACCTTACTGTGACTACGATGACTATGAAGACGGCGAAAATTCGCTTGGAGTGTCCATATAATTCCTGTCGCAATAAAGAATTCACGCAGAAACCCATATGGAAGTTGTCTAAGTATGCGTAAGCATTGTGCCATTTGCTTATCTCCACGCACCCCAGTGCAGTGTCATTATCAGTGTTATGAAACTTGATCAGTCTTATGAAACGCGAGCTGGTGCGGACGGCGCTGCAAAGAGCATTGGCGGCGCAAGCGAGGCACTGCAGGTGGCGGCACCTGGTGCGCTGATGACGTTCCGATCAGTATAAGCCGTGATCGGCCTTTAGCGACGTACCACCCTCGCCGAACCATTATGAACCGTGACCAAATGCATTCGGTCGGCGGCACCGCCACGCGGATCGTACCTTGAAAGCGATCTGCGAAAGCGGCTGAGCGGGGCATGAGCCCAGTGTTCGCGCTGCTTCGTTGGCGTTCAAGCGAGAGGAGGCAAGGCGGTGAATTCGCTAGCTGCTAGCGGAGCTATCTTGAAAGTGGTCGCCTTAAGGCCGATCCACACGACGGACCAAATTGCTCTTTTGCACCGCGGTCCGGCCATCACATGATAGGACGTCACCAGTTCATGCGTACCGCCGTTGGCCCGCGCAGGACCGCGGCCCTCGCGGTCCAACAAATTGCCGAGGCTTTTCCCGCTTCAGTTTTGGCGGCGGACCGCACGCAAACCGGAGCGATTTTGGCGTAGCCAACGAATGTTGTCCGGCTACAGAGTGTCTTCAGCCAAATCCAATCTAGTTTTCGGCTCAGCAAAAGTCAGTCGTTTCGTGCCCGCCGTTCCGCCTACACGTGCGTGCAGCAGATATATTTTTTCAACACCGTGTCTTCTCGGAGTAACGAGGTGGTTTTTTATTTTGTGTCCCTCGTTGAGCAGTTCACGGCTTTGTGGGACTCGAGCCTGACTGATTACAATGGCAACGCGAAAAAGCGTTAGTGTAGCTGGTTGGTCTGCTCTGCCATCTGCTATGACGGTCCGCCGTGTGGATGTGCCCTAGGCCGGACCGGACCGCGGTGGGCCGTGACGTTGGATCACGTCACTGATCGGCCCGCTGACTTGGTTTGTCGTGTGGATCGGCCTTTACGGGACTGATGAACGGAGGAACGGACGGACGGCTTTCTCATTGGGTAAACATAGACATTCTTACGCATTTAAAAAAGCACGCGAGAATATGCACTGCAGGTTGGCGGCCACGTTAGCTCGAAAATAGGAACATCGCACGCCTAATAGGGAAGACTTGGGTTCGGCTATCGTATTTTTATTTCTTTTCCTTGTTATTTCTGCATTTCAATAGACATGACCCGCAAATATTTCTGGGCTTTCCGTGGCATTAGGTGGCTACAATCAATTACCTTGTACGCGGGTCCTATAGGTGAAAATGCATGGTCAGGTCAATAGTCGTAGGGGCTCGATTTTCTTGTAATGTCCAACACTGCTGTTTATAAAGTTTGGAAGTTGATTTACTTTGAAAAAAAAGTTGACATTCGTCTTTTCTCTAACAGTACGTTCTTGAATATAAGCGCATTCCTTTACGAAATACCGAACGCAGGTGAGCTACTACTTCGAGAACTGTGACCGCGAAATGCCGAACCGGCGTCGAAGCGACATAACGCGACGCTTTGACATGGGCTACCTGAACAACGTGCACCACGAACAGACATTGGCCACCATCGACCCGGACACGCAGGCGAGCGAGGTTCTGCGTCTGGAGCGCTTCAGTTGGGACTTCGCCAAGGCTCCCGAGGAGAGTCGCCAGGGGATCGACCACTACGCTCGCCTCTACTCGAACGCCTTCGAGGCCGCCGAGATTCTGCCCCAGGGTGAGTGTCCTTGCGGGCCACATGGGGCCTGTAGTAGAATGCGCCCTTTCAAATCAGGGTTTACTACAAAAATTAGCAGAAAGAGAAAAAATCGAAAAAAATTACTACATTTAATGCGCATCTCGTCCAAAGACATGAGCCACCGCCTGTCCTGTTTCTGTTTCGTTTCTAAAAAGTATGTGGTCGCTACATTAGCGAAAAATATTATGTGGCCCTCATAACGCGCAAGGGTTAGATTATGAAACATCACATCTTGCGTAGCTACGTCAGATGTTTTCGCACTCGAACTATATGCCAAACATCACGGCGACTCTAACGGGCAATGACGATGTTTAAAATTCGGCATCAGTGTCCCTTAATTGGTTATAGGAATAAATTGCTGAGCGGGTACGACGTCCAAAGACATCGAACCAAGCATCTTCACAGCAGTTGACCCATGGCTCATGAAAACCTATGCGGTCTAACCTCAAGCTTTTGCTGCTCCACCAAGTGGCGCGCGGTTAAATCGCATGTACGTGTATTGCTTGTACTTCTATTGGCACTTAAAAACAGTGTGTTCTTTCTTTTTCCTTTTCCGCTTTGGCTTTGTGACGCTGCGTTATACAGTGCGCCCAACAGCGCGATTGCAGGGTTGCTTATGTATTATACTGTGCTTGATGATGTGGTATATCTAAACCCCGAAAAACTCATTACTTACGAGCTACTGATGCAGAAAAGCAGTGCGAGGATTAAGCAGTGCAGGGAACGCGAGTGAGAGGGAACACGCATTAGGTCCTATGTGTTCAAAGCTTCATATTTGCCGTTGCGAGTGGCAAAAAAATGGAAAGCTTTAGGTTAAGGGAAGGGCAAGCTGCATCCAAGCGTTGGGGGACGCAAGCTCCAATGTGGGGGCCCTTCGCGCCCTTCTGTACTCGCTATGGGATTCTTTATAACCGGTGGTTAGCTTCCCGCAACGCTTGCGTGTGGCTTGAGTCCCCTAATATAAAGCTGCCTAATACGGCATAAAAGAAGATAACTCCTTACGCTCAACATCTCCGATTAGGATTCTCCTCTGTTTTCATTGGACATGTATGTGCAACCTCACTCGCACAATTTCAGTTCGCATGCTCGAAGCGAGAATCCAATTCGAACGGAAGCACTACAATGCTCATTAGTTAGTTGCTTGTAGCTTTATCAGCTTACACCAAAGAACCAATACCAGAGCTTCAATTTTTCACATCATGCACGTTTTTATGCGCACGAACGAATCTGGGCGGTTGTAATGCAATTCAAGGTTTTTTGAAAAGGGTTCGGTGCAAAATTCGAGACTATTAGACGTAGTGCCCCAATTGTTTGGGGTACTACTTAGCTCAGGTGTGACGCCACATATTTGCCAAAATATGTTTAGCGGATATTTAGGCTTCCAAGCAATACGTCCCTTGAGTATGTAGCCTGGCTTAATATGCAAGGGTACAAAGCCCAGCGGACTTGCCTTCTTTCATGGTGGGTGGCACAATTCACTCTTCATTAAAGGGACCCTCAAACACTACTTGAACATAGTGAGAAAGTTGCGTATCCGTAGAAGAGGTTCCTGTGAACTTGAGAGACAAATTCAATTGCACTGGATTCCACAGGTAATTCACGATATCGGGTCAGAAACCGGGAAATAGTGTTTCGTCTCGTTTTGCAATGTCGTCATCGCAAGCAAAGAATCCCACCAACAGCTGCTGGCAGATTTCGTGATCAGCACAAGATTATCAGGAATGCTGTGGTTGCTAATTTTGAGCTATATATATATATATATATATATATATATATATATATATATATATATATATATATATATATATATATATATATATATATATATATATATATATATATATGGCAACCGCACACCCCACCACACCACACCGCACCATGCCTACTGTAGGCTGGTCCATATGGACGCTGCCCAGCTTGAAGACGAAGACCGGTCGAAGGCGGCACGACAGGCAGTGAATGACGCCAGGGAGGCAGAGTGCATTGCACAGCTAGAAGAAGAATGAATTGAATTTGGGGGTTTTACGTGCCAAAACCACGATTTCATTATGAGGCACGCCGTAGTCGGAGACCCCGGATTAACTTTTACCACCAAGGTATCTTTAACCTGTCTCCCATGCACGGTACACGGGCGTTTTCGCATTTCCCATCCCTCGAAATGCGGCCGCCGCGACTGGAATTTGATCTCGCAGCCTCGTGCTTTGCAGCACAACACCGTAACCGCTGAGCTACCGCGGCGGGTAGAAGCGCCCGGTGGAGGCGCCGTGCACCGATGCGTCATCTCTCGAGGCCACGAAAACACCACGCCACGGAACTCACGCACCGCTTGCGTTCAAAACAGCACAGGCAGGCAACCTTGTCTCAGCGCTAAACGATGACAATTAAGTGTATGGCGCCCTGTAGCTGCCTTTCGGATGTCGCCATTGGAAACGAGAAATGAAACTTCAGCGTACTAGAAGTTATAGCTAGAGTGGTACTATGAACAAACATTAGGAAGAACCCGGAAACAATATTTTTTTGTAACTGGTTGGGCCAGTAACTATAGCGTATGCAATGCGGTCCTGTACAGATAGGTGGGCGCCAGAGGCCGCATTTTCTTTAGTTTTGACTGGTAGCTCGGGTGATCTTTTGTTCTCGCAACTTCACCGCATATTCTCGTTTGAGCGCCCGGACAACGGCCCTGGCTTTTGGCTCAAGGTCACTTTAAGGTCGCCAACAACGGGAGCTAAAAGCATGTCGTTTTTGCATTGCCAGTCTAGACACGACACTTGCGGTAGCTCAGCTGTCTTGAAGACTGTAGTGGAGTAGTGCTAAGCTCCTGCCGCCAGAGAGCGCCGCGACGAGCCCTCTCGCCAGCGAGAGGCTAAACTTGTGGGCAGACTTTTGCCTTCTCATGTGCCTCTTGGGCGCCAGCCCTGCGTAGCTTCTGCGCAGTAGTCGAGACGAAAGAAGGGAGAAAGAGGCTCATCCGTGCGATAGCGGCATCTAACTCCTTATATACTTGAAGAATTTCAAGCATTCTTCCGACAGGGGATTCATGAGGCGAAATCTTTTAATAATGTGGTCACTCTTTGCTTAAGTAAAAAATTGTCTGAAGGCCCTTTATCGCTGGACGATGAATGCGACTGCTACTTTTTAGAGTTCTGAGCAGGCAGTCGGCGAACATCGCTGAGCCATTTCGCAACTACGCAAGCAAAGACATGAAAGTAGCTACACGGCCTCAAAGAAGATGACAAAGACGGCCACTGTTGCCAGATTACTATGCATGTTGAATAATAATAATAATATTTGGGGTTTTACGTGCCAAAACCACTTTCTGATTATGAGGCAAGCCGTAGTGGAGGACTCCGGAAATTTTGACCACCTGGGGTTCTTTAACGTGCACCTAAATCTAAGCACACGGGTGTTTTCGCATTTCGCCCCCATCGAAATGCGGCCGCCGTGGCCGGGATTCGATCCCGCGACCTCGTGCTCAGCAGCCCAACAACATAGCCACTGAGCAACCACGGCGGGTTACTATGCATGTTGAATATGCCCTCTTGAGCAAATTGGTAAACGTGTCATGGCTGCCAACAGTGTGACTGAAGAAATGTACTATGAAAAAGCAGAGGGCACCACACATGCTTCAAAAATATTTAAAAATTAAAAAGAAGAACAGCAGTTGTCCTCGCTTGTATGCTCTTTTTTTCCTGGTTGAAGAAGTTGCGTTATTATACACTGGATCCCGTAGAACGAAGTAGCCCAATTCTATAGTTTACCGAATTCATGACCACCTGAAATTTGATCACCCATGCAGGCTGCATCACGCCGTCCTCTTTGGTGTGCATGGTGAGCGTGGTGGAGTTCCGAGGCTCGTGGAAGCAGGCGTTCGACGACCGCACCGCAACGCGAGAAACATTCTACGAGTCGGACGGCAGCTTCACGCCCGTAGTGATGGTGCACCAGACGGGGCGATTTCGGCTCGCCAAGTGCACCGACCTGCGTGCCACGGCGATCGAGCTGCCGTACGAACTACCCGGGAATCGCCAGGGAACCGAGCCGAGCCGATCCAGCGTAAGCACGCCCAGAAGCGGTATTGTCACGCCAGCCTGGTGAGTCACCGACATGTTTCCGCCTCAAACTTTTCGTACGCGGTGTTGACACACCTCTAACTTTTTTATACATCAGTGTGATGGATGCTGTAAAGACAACATTCAGACAAGCGACAATTACAAAGGCAACCAGAGATGCGATGGCCTAGTCACTATGTCGTTGCACTGGTAAGCACGACGTTGTGGGTTCGCTTTCCAACCGCAGCTGCCGGAGTTTGTTTGGAATTGCACGGAAAAAACACTTGCGCTTAGAATTAGGTGCACGTTAGAGTACCGCAGGCGGTCAAAATTATTCTCTCGTCCCGCACTACGGCATAACTCATGATAATGCCGTGGCTTTGGCACGTAACCCTCGGGATTTTATCGAGTATATCCAGGCAAGCGAGTCTAAGCTTCCGAATGGTGCAACTGTAATCCTTGCAATGTCCTCAGCAAACTCATAAATGACGTGACATTCACGCCTCACCGTGGTGCTGGCGTGAAGTTAGCGTGCTTGCCCATGGCCTCTGAGATTGCACGCTGGCTGTTCGAGGCGTTATCTCTGTGTACATGCTCCGGCCGCCGCATGTACACAGAGATAACGTCAGTTCACTTGTGGACGTGGCCAGCTGCTTTACCGCGCAGCGGCGCTCGCAGCCGAATGCTCTCGGGAAGACTACAAATGAAACTGTGCAGGTTGATATGGGCTGGACTTGTTTGGAAGTGAGCGAGGCTCGCAGTAAAATTGAGTATGAAGAACGGCTGAGGAATATGGAAGGAGTAAATGGGCTGGTATAGAGTGTTCAGGTGTCCTTGCAGGTAAAACATTGATTCACAGTGGAGGAAAAGAACTAGGAAGCTTACCAGAAAGGCAACACAGCAACAAAGAACGTCAAGCGGAAAGTCAGAGATGCTGAGATAATCATGGGTGGCGGCAATGGAAAGGGAACCTGCCATGAGTAAATACTTAAGAGGGAAAAACGAAACCGGGAAAGAAACAATTTAACATAACTCAAATGGAAGCTCATTACTTTTCGAAAAGAGATCGGGATGCCTTAGAACACGCACCTATAAAGCAAGATATAAGAAGCAAGAAGAAGCATTTGCTTGCTGCGGTAAAGCTAGGGAAACTATGGAGCATGTTTTATTAGAATGTGAAGACGTCTACCCAGTGGTCGATGTAGGCACCACTGGCCTCGTTGAAGCCCTTGGGTTCAGCGAAAGCAGTGGAAAAGTAAACATGGCCGCAATAGGGATTAGTAAGAGGCGATTGGAGGATTCGTTGATAAAATGTAGGGAAGCGACAAAAAACGGAGACGCACAAAAGCACAGTGCGCAATAGGGGACCAGAAAATTTGGTTGTGGTGGTTGATAGCGTTTTTTTTTCTTTTTTTTTAACCTACGTAGGACATTAGGCAGTAGAATAGCAAGAGCTTGGTGGCGCAACCCACTGCCCCGTTCCTAAGGGGACGCTCATAACATCCATCCATCCATCCATCCATCCATCCATCCATCCATCCATCCATCCATCCATCCATCCATCCATCCATCTCATGCGTCAGGGAGGCTTTAGGGCGCTGCCGCACTGTTTCCGTGGCTGCTCCGAGGGGAAGAAAAATTCTTTGGCGCTGCTATGCGATCTCTTACTGATTTGGATGTGACATCTGATGGTCTACGAATGGCAGAGGTATACATTGTGCTTATATATTCTTAAATGCGTTTATTTTTTTCTCACACATACTCTCGCTACTTTCTCGTCGGTATGTAGAAGTGGAATACGACTCCAAGGATTCTTCATTCGCCGGAGACGCACTATATTTCATAATTTGCTGGTTACATGTATGCTTATCGTTTTGTAGGCTGTATTCAAAGCTTTCAGGTCGCCTCCTGCTGGCAGCATTTGCTTTCATCTGTACATTTCGCCATCGTAATAGGACGTGAAGAAAGGCTTAACAATATCCACTCACAGAGAGAGAGAGAGAGAGAGAAACTTTATTTTGGTTCCTTCAAGGATTTAGCGTCTCGAGGTCTCGGTCGTCTTGGGCGCCGGCGACTTGGAGCCTCTTCCAGCAAGGGTGGGCCCCTATTCCAGGGCTCCACTGAGCCTAGCTACCTCACTAGCGTGCTGCACTAAGGCCCTTTGGGCCGTGAGCTCGCAGCTGGTAAGCCGACTCTCCCATTGCTCCGCACTCGGGTTATTGTGTTGGTGGAATGATTTATTGTGGTTACATTCCCATGTGACATGGTATAGTGTGGGTGTGGCCCCGCACCATGGGCAGGTGTCTCTATATTGTGTTGGGTACATTTTGTTTAGGATGTATAAATTTGGGAAGGAGTTTGTCTGCAATCTGCGCCAACTCGTTGCTTCCTCCTGCGTTAGAGCTTTGTGCGGTGGGGGATATTTGGCTCTCGTCCCTCTGTATAAGTTTAAGATTTCTGTGTATCCTCCCTCACAAGCGTGTGGGTGATACTCCGGGGCGCGCGACTGCTCTGCTCGGAACGTGGTCTCTCGAGCTAGGCTATCTGCCCTTTCGTTACCCTCTATGCCTGCGTGGGCCGGAATCCAAATTAACTTGTGCGTAACGTTCCTCTCGGCGAAGTTGGCTCCGCCAAGAATTCTGAGGGCGGCTTTGCTAATCCTGCCCCGCGTGTAATTTCTGCACGCTTCCTTCGAGTCTGTTAGGATGTTTAGAGGCCTGCCTGTCCTATATCCTTCTACTGCCGCCAGCGCCACGGCAATTTCTTCGGCCTCCGCTGTGTCGGCTGCCTTTGCCGTCGCACATGTGAGCAGATTCCCGTCGCCGTCCACCACCACCGCCGTGGCCATGCGCTTCCCTTCTCGCGGGTACGTGGCAGCATCCGTGTACACCGTGTTCTCTAGTAGCGCGAGTGTCTTTTCCACGTATTCGGCTCGCGCCTGCCTTCTGCTCTCGTGGAGGTTGGGGTCCATGTTCTTAGGAACTGGCCTAACGCTTATTGTTTTTCTTAAGCAGTCGGGCACGTCTGCGTATCTATCTACGTGTCCACTCGTGTCCCGTCCCAGCCTAGTCAGGAGCGCTCTCCCTGCAGGGGTGCTTTTGAGTCTGGCTTTTTGCATTTCAAGCAGGGCTTCCGCCAGTTCGCTGAAAGTGTTGCTGATGCCCAGTTGGAGCAGTTTTTCGTTTGAAGTGTTTTTCGGCAGATGGAGAGCCGTCTTGTATGCTTTCCTGATTATCGTGTCCGCCTGTTCCCTCTCTCCTTTGGTCATCGCGTGGTACGGTAGCGAGTAGATGACTCGGCTGACGACCAGGCTGCCGACGAGTTTGGGTGTGTCTTCCTCTTTCATGCCGTATCTTTTTTGGGAGACCCTGTTGATCATCCGGCCCACCTGCTCCGTCACTTTGCTCAGCAGGCTGATGGTGTGGCTGCATTTTCTGCTGCCCTGTAGCCACATGCCCAGGATTTCGATCATATTCTTTTCCGGGATGTTTTGACCATGAAGCGTTACTTCCAGCGTTGCTTGGGTCGGGTGTCTACCTACTCTCAGTAATTCGGATTTTTCTGTGGAGCATACCAGTCCCCTCTCTCTGGTGTACTTTTCGACACAGCGCGCAGCCTCTTGTAGCTTCTCTTGTTTTTCTCCCAGTGAACCTTGCGTGACCCAAACCGTGACGTCGTCCGCGTACATCGCGTGTTGGATGCCCTGAATCTCGCCGAGTCGTTTTGCCAGGCCGATCATCGCCACATTAAATAACACGGGTGATATCACGGAGCCTTGGGGTGTGCCTTTACACGGTGTGGAGAAGGTGTCGCTCCTCAACTCCCCCAGTCCTACCGTTGCCGTTCTGTCGGTTAGGAAGTCCTTGACGTAGTCGTGTACTTTCCTTCCGCAGTTGGTGTTGTTGAGGCCCTCCATTATGGCCGCGTGGCTGACGTTGTCGAAGGCGCCTTTGATGTCGAGCGCCATCACAACGTTTTCACCCGCCTTAGGCATTGTGTCGAGTACCTCCTCTTTGAGTTGCAGGAGGACGTCCTGCGTCGATAGGTTGGCCCTGAAGCCATACATGCTGTCAGGGTACCACCTCCCGTTCTCCAGGTGCTGCTGGATCCTTCTGGTGACTATTCTCTCATACAGTTTTCCCAGGCACGACGTAAGCGAGATCGGCCTGAGATTCTCGATCTGTAGTTTCTTGCCCGGCTTGGGTATCATGACCACGATGGCGTGTTTCCATTCCGCCGGTACCTTCCCCTCTTGCCAGAGCGTGTTGAGGTACGACGTCAGCTGATCGACTGCCTCGTCGCTTAGCTTTCTTATGAGCGAGTTTCGAATCTTGTCCGCTCCCGCCGCTGTATTCTTGGTGGCCGCTCTCACGGCCTCGGTGACCTCCTCTCTTGTGATGGGTCGGTCCATTTTCGGGTTTTCCTCACCGAGATAATCTCCTTTGTAACCTTCGATTTGGTCTTTCCCGTAGCATTTTTCTCGGACTTCTTTCAGGAGCTGCTCTTCGGTACCTTCGTACTGGTGGACCAGTCTTTGGATCGATTTGCCGCTTTCGGACTTGTTCTTGCTAGGGTCCATTAGGGCCTTGAGGATGCGCCACGTTTTGGCCGTACTTAGGGTCCCGTTCAGCGAGTTGCTAAACTGTTGCCACCCCTGTCTGGCCAGCTGCGTCGCGTACTCCTCCGTCTGCCTAGTGATGTCCGCTATCTTCTTCTTTAGCTTCTTATTTAGCTTTTGTCTTTTCCATCTCTTGGTGAGCCCGCGTCTAGCCTCCCAGAGCCCGAGGAGCCGCTTGTCTACCTCCGGTGTTTGTTCCGTTCTATGCACTTCTTGCGTGTACATTTCCTGAATTTGCTTGAGTTGCTGGCTCCACTCTTCAACCGAGGTAATGTTACCCTTTAGCTGTCGACAGTGTGCTCTAAAGGCGTCCCAATCCGTCAGCCGAGCCGTACCAATTTTCCTTTTGATATTGTCTGCCACCGTGCTGACTCTTATTATGTGGTGGTCGCTGCCAAGGTTCTCGAGCAGGTTTTCCCACTCTGCCTGCTTGGCACCCCTGATACAGGTTAGGTCGGGACACGTGTCTGGACTGACGCTGTTTCCCTGTCTAGTCGGCTGGTTTTCATCGGTTAGCAGCTCACACCCGGTGTTTTCTGCCGCCGTGCAGATGCCTCGTCCCTTCTTGTCTTCCTTCTTATAGCCCCAGCGCGGGCTTTTAGCGTTAAAGTCTCCCGCTATGATTAGGGTGTTTTGTCCCGCCAATTTTTTGGCCTCCGCGAAAAGTTTAATGAAGTTTCCTTTTGTCTGTTTAGGTGGGCTGTACAAGTTTACTATGTACGTACTTCTAGCCTTTCTGTTCTTTTTGGGAATCACCTCCGTGATCACGTGTTCTATCTGGGTGTCCTCGATTTCTTTATGCGCTATGGTTACTACTTTGCTACTTATGAGGGTCGCGGTGCGGCCACTCTCCTGGCACGTGTAGCCCCTGAGTGCGGGTGTATTATTGGTTTCCTGTAGCATGATTATATCTGGTGGATTTTCTCGCGTAGATATGAACTGTTGCAGGAGTCCTTGCTTGCGCTTGTACCCTCTGCAGTTCCACTGCCATACTTCTAGTTGGTTTTGTCCTGCCATGTTGCGTTGTTACTGTTGTTGCTTGTACCTTGGGTTTCTGATCCGAATCGCCTGTCATTGTATAGCCTATCCCTGGCGTCATTAGTGGTTTTCTGCGTGTTTTGATTTTTGACGTAGTTACGGAAGCTCTGGTCCTGCAGAGCTATCTTTTGTTGCGTTTGTTGCATCTGATTTTGCATCTGTTGCATTTGGTTTTGCACGCTAGTCATGAAATTCCTGATTTCATCATTAAAGCTTTTCTCCTCTGTGTTTTGCTGCACTGGTGCCACGGCCTGCGGTGGTGGCGTTGGCGTTCTGATCGGCGAGTAGCCCGCTCGTCTGAGCGCTTGCATTTCTTTAATTAGGTCGTCTATCCTCTTTCTGAGTTGTCGCGTTTCTTCTCGGCTTAGCTCGAGTTCGCGTTTGAGACTTTTGTTTTCCTCGCTTAGTTGCCTTTCGGCCGCTGTCTGCGTGTTGTTAGTGTGTGGTCCCGAGTGCGGAGCATAAAGTGTTTTGGGAGGCATAAAGTGAGCTGGGGGGCCGGCCCTCCCAAAACACTTTATGCTCCACTCACAGAAAAATGTTCCTGTCGCTCGTGTGCTCAGATTTCTGGGCCCGTGAAAGAACTTAAGAGTACTTAAAATTAATCCGAACCTTCCCAATACGGCCAGCTTCATAACAGTGCAATGAATTTGCCATATACACCCTGGAATGAATTAAATAAACATTAAACTGCTATTTTTAATAAATATTTATTTATTTATCCGATCTATTATTTTAAGCGCTGCTGTCACTATAGCGCTTCGTGGTACTAACCTAAGTCATCAACTGTAATGAGGGTCACTGCCGCGTAATTCTCAAATTTTAAACCCTGTTTACTGAGAGGAACCAGTTTTGCGTGTGCTGAAATGCATCAGCTCACAAGCGATAGCATTCGAAAGGTAATAGGAGAATACAGAGAGAAAGTTTGCGTACTTCTGAATGCATCTGGTGTTGGCTTGGCCCGCAAGTGGACAAACCAAATTTCCTTGATTTAGTACGCCACTCCATTCATGTGGAAATGCCCCTAAAATGCGGACACCCAGAAAAATTGCAGCAGCTAAGGCACACCAAGTTTTAAGCAAGCTTTTTCTTTTTTCCATTTTTTTTTGCTGATTGAAGAAATTTTGTCCTGCTGTGTGCCGCAGCCTCAAGGCTCGATGGAGCGATAATTGTGCACCAAGAGGGGAATGATAGATTGTGCAATTATTTAATTGTGTATTGGTATATGTAGTGGCCGCCCAAACTGGCATTCCCATAACTAAAGACAGTAATGAATAAAATGTCAAATACTTCAAACGCGAAAATATCATTTTCTTTCACTTACGTGTGTTACGTCATGTATATTTCACTTTTTCAGGATATTCGTTTATAAATACACGGCATGCGTTCAAAAAGACATTGGGTAGAGGACATACGGTTACATTTACGTAAAACAACCGTTATTCATCAGAGCAAGTAAATAAATGCATCACGCGACAAAAACATTATTCGCACAACGCCATGCATGCATCAGACTAAAAAGTCACTATTCCATCCAAAAGACTAAGAAGCGATTGCGAATGAAGAAGCGAGTTTTATCGGCCATATAAGCTCGCAGACATGCGCTTACTCACTAAATTAGGAAGCATGTTGTCACGCACGCACAGGCAAGTGTAAACGCATCTCACTCGACGAGCGCGGACATTTGTTCTCAAAACGCTGTTCAGAAGAGCGGAAGCAGAAGCGAGCGAATTCCTGCGCTCTCTCGCTTCAACGTGAACTAGGTGGCGCGAACACAGCGCGCACGGAGCTATCAGCCCTCGGCGCACCTAGACTCTGTACTCTTCGGAGATGGCTTTCAAGATGGGGGCCGTGCCTTACGCAGCCACAGCCGGAGTAGAACTCCTCCTCTCCCCTTTCTGGTGCCTTGCACGCGGTGGAAGACGTTGCACTTCCTCCCCGCTTTCCTCCCTTTTCGATCTAAATATGCAGCTGTCATCCTGGGCTCATCCTCGCGCACCTTCATTCGCACCTACAGCATATGGCGCACTGGCAAGTTGTTATCCCGCTTGGACATCATACGGAATATCATGCGGACGCCGACGCCTGAAATGCGCCTGGAATGTCCGTATAATTTCCATCGCAATAAAACGGGATGAAGTATGCATGGGAAAATACTAGCAAATATTATACGAACAACAGTCCACTACAGAGCAGACGTACAAACACGAAAATTGCCACATGAGTTGATAAGTCGTCGCAATATAAAGTTCAAAAACTACAAAGAAAGAAAGAATGTTCCGACAACAACTAAACTCTGGCATCTACGATGATATCTACCAGTCTGCCATCCAGTAGTTCAAAGGCAACAGATGGTGTGAACGCACGCATGATTTGCTTAGAAAATAAATCGATATACAACATAAGTGAGGACTATAGATAAGACACAATCAATGACTAACGATGTAGAAAGGCACGGGTGAAAAAAGGCGCAAGAAGACTACACGGTTGACGCGGCAAAATCTTCCAGGTAGGGCTGAAAAATTGCCTGCGACATGTACCGTGCAGATATTCGCCAAGAAGTGAAAAGGGGGGTGACGTAAACGTGGAGACTTCGTGCGGTCGGCCTTCCACGGTCACCTCCACGGGCGCCCGATGACAATAATGATGTTGTTGTTGTTGATGATGATGAGTTATTGGCAACGCCTTCCAAACGGGGTGGAGACAAATAGTCACCTGGCCTGCTTGAATGAATCAGGTATATTACACACCTTTTTCATTCTAGAATTTTTGTATACATCTCCTAATCTGTTTTCTCTTCCTCAACACATCTATATGTACCTTGTAGCAATACCTAAGCCTGTTGCGGATCCTGTGGTATGAATCTCTTCCCTGCTTTCAACAGCGGAGCTGTCTATGGCTAGGATCCCGGGATTTTTTGGCGGCGTCCTTCACCTCGACAGGAAACACGGTGGGCCGATCTCGGCGGCAGTGAAGGGCCACGAACAATAGGTCGTAGTTCCCCAAGGCAGAGGCGTGAAGCTAACAGACAGCACAGCTTTCGTTTAAAGGCACAAAACGGCCCTCAAACCACATAATTGATGACGAGCCGCGCGCTGATTTCACGCCAATCCCTCACCGGTGTCGTTTGCGGAGACCAACGTACGCATCTTAAACCGCAAACAAAGCAGTGGTTCGACCACGTCGTGTGAGTCTTTGGCCCCAGTTACTTCAACGATCCGATTCAGCCAACCACACGCGGGTGATGCATCGATTCCCATTTCCGAAATAAGAACGGAAAACATATGTGTGTATCATAGAGACCACAACCACAAAGCAGTTATTCTATGGGGGCAAAATCCTAAAACAGCCGTGTAATTATGTTTAGGAACACCTTACAGAACCTCAGGAGGTCCAAATTATTTCGGAATCCCCCGTTACGGCTTGCCTCATAATTAGATCCTAGCTTTGCCACGTACCATCTGATAATCTAATTTAAATTTAACAAGGGCGTTTTAGGAGCAATTTGAAAGTAATAAATAAAATAAAGGTTTTGTGAACTGCACTGAAACATGTGTTTGTGTCATATATCCCGTTGAGGAGCAATATGCGTAATGGGCGCGCATCGTTATCTTTGTTTGACTAATTATTGCCCTACATTAAGCACAACATGTCTACAGCTTCGTTGACCATATGCCTTCACAGGAGTGGATTGGCGGATATCTTTTTTTCGAGAGTGCTCTAAACATTTCTTGCTTATCTCGACCTCTGACGTGTTGGTGCTTCCATCCACTTCAAATCCAAGCAGAGCCCTCAGCTACCATCGTCACCTCGGAGAAGCCGCGCGCGTGGCGCATTACACTTTTTTGCTGTGGAACACGCCCAAAGGCCCACATCGAGCAAATCCTGCCAGCGCACGCGATCTCGCATGCCACGCTTTATCAAGCTGCGAACTTCAGCTGTTCATGCTTTTCGTTTGAATCGACTATATGCGACGAGACCGTCTCCGTGGTCGGCCCATTTCACTATGAGACTGTAGCCTGGTTCGGTCATTAAAATAGAGGTATGACAAGTCTAAAACAACGACGCAGTGACGACAATGAAGTAACGAATGATGAATAACGCCACTACAATGACGAAGGCTGTATGCCGACGATGAAATGAATACAGCGTGACAATCACCGCGTAAAGAGAATGGGATAACGACGAGTTTATGGCAGCGATGGCATGACGACGTCTTTATCACAACGCAGCCATGATGACGACGCCGCGGCGAAGAAGGTAAGGCGAGAATGGAATGCTTGAATGACGAAGATCGAACGACCAAGTTGGGAATACGACGACTGTATGACAAGGAATGCATGACGACTTCTGTATTAGGATGCAATGACGTCGATGCCATGACAACGGCGGTATAATAACGATTGAAGGACAATAGCATGCAATGAAGTCGATCAACGACCAAGGTGGGGTGGTGACGATGGCATGAACACTATGGGCTGACCATACTGAAATGATGACGATGGCACGACATCAGCACAACCATGACGGTATGACGAGAACGGGAAGGCGACTGTATGACAAAGGCAGCATGACGAAAACGGCGTGGTAACGACGGCATGGCGAGAATCGAATAACGAAACTATAATCACTATGATGCAATAGCCACGACGCCGTCATGACAAAGGTATGACGACAACGCAATGTGGGGGATGGCTTGAACACGTTTCACATACGAGAGCACGGTTACGATGAAATGAGAAGAGAATGACCGCAGTAGAATGACGAAGGCGGTATCACGACGATGAGATGACGACAATTTGTTGATGTTCTTGAAATAATGACGACGGCATAACGAAAGCCTGACAACGATAATGTGATGACAATGATTTTTTACGAGGGGCTGTATGATGAACATAACGTGGCGACGCTTCCATGAGGAGACTCGGATGATGGAGTTGCAATGATGACGATGGAATGGACACGACGCAATCACGATCTCGAGTGCATACCTAGTAGGAAAATCTGATAGACAACGTGGGTCACTGGGTTGGCGCAAGAGGATAGATTGATATACACGCACTCAAAGCTCCTGAAGTAGGCAAATATCGTTTATCACATTATAATACCGGTTCTCACGCACCAGTGCTACCTGTGTTATCACTGGTACAGGCTTCTCCAGCCTGCACCTGTGAGAAAATATAGAAGGGAATTATCTAATTTATTACTTAAACAAATGCATAAGCACCAGCTGGCAAAGTCATGTCAGAAAATTAGCCAATGCACGCATGCCCATTGCAAACAATATAGGCCTAGGAGAAAGTGGGTTTTTAACTGGCATAGAATTATTGGCATTTAGAAACCAGTTTTGTTTCGGGCTATCTAATAAACTATAGCCGGGTACAATTTTAGAAGGCGGTGGCATTTGCCCCTCAAAGGCGGATGTACACGAATCTCCACCAACGTGCTCGAACTCTAGACTGACCGGACGGCCGAACGGTCAGTCTAGACCGGATGGCCAACGACCCCGCTGACGGAGAACACGGCAGCTCGCGCTTGGAATTTGGGTGAGCCGTGTCACCAGGACTTTTTCTTCAGTGGCTACCCCGCTTCTGTCTTCTGGATGGGGCCTGTCCTGACTTCTTAAGTTGTACGCGGCTATAGCTGTCCCACTAATAATGTGGGCCGATCAACCCCGGAGACAGTGCAGTCTAAAACGGGCGGTGATCCCGAAGACAATTGAGCCTAAAACTGTTGGTCACCCACGTGGACATGGGCCCCTAGCTATGTGCCCTCGGGGCAACTGGGCATGTATGTGCCACCGGGTAAGCCCCACTCTTCAATGAACCTGTTTGACGGCTACTGGGGTGACTCTGAATGTGTCACTCAGGATGCGCCGAAGGCGCTGCATGTCCAGAGGGAAGCGAGCCAGAGGAGACCGGCATGCCTTATACACGACGCGTTTCGCTGTTCCAATACTTGAATAACTATTCTACGTGAGTTCTGGCCCCAATTTTTCCGTAGTACGAAGTGTGGTAAATTTTTTGGTATCGGTATCAAGATTTTATCTTGCGATTTTTTCTCTGCAACCGCAGTGTGGATGCATACGTGGGCCCGGAGTTCTCACTGGTGGTGCTTCTGCCTGAGGAGAAGAACGGCCTTGAGCTGTTGGAATCAAAGCTGAGTGCGTTTACTGCAATGACCTGCTTTGACCACCTCAGAGCCGAGAAAGAAGTTAGAGTGAGCCTGCCACTCTTCAAGGTCAAACAGGTACGTGTGCACGGTAAACCAGGAAAAGGTGAAAACTTTATTCCACGAGAGTCATCTCGGAGTCTTACCATCGCAGTCGGGAGCACAGCAATATTGCCGAACATTTTCCTGAACATCCCCTTCGTTGCTATCTGAAATGCGTTACGGGAAATTACGGGGCGTGCCTCTGGTGGTGGGTTTACATTTTGCTCGTCCTAATTTCTTAGTTATCGTAGTGGACTGGCGGACGTATACAACTACCATGTGAAAATAAGCCGCAAGAATTGTTTAAAGCAGAGAAACCACACAAGCAATATAATGTAGCTGATTTCATACCTACTGTGTTAGCTATCTTTATTTATATATTTATTTGAACATACTATCAGCCCTTTACAGGGCCAAGATAGGAATGAGTACAATAACGTATTACATGCCAAACAACAATATACGCTAAACATGCTGCAGTGCATATGATCAGGTATACACAAATAATATTAACAACAATTCATGACACTTAGTGCATCAGCTTGTGGCACTTAGTACAGCACTATAAGGTAACAAAAACTGAAATAAGGAGAGTATCCTTGAAGATGGGTCCGAAACTGCTCGCAGTCAGTCGCGCTTACCACTCTCTCCTGCGGCAGTTTATTCCATTCTCTCGTAGTTTGCAAAGAGGGAGAATATTTAAAACAATCCTTAGAAAATCTACCCTCTTTCTCGTACTTTGAGTGTTTATTTTTTACTACCCGCGACGTTGTCTCGATTATGTAGCGTTCCTTGTTTACCAGAACCATGTGATTCATTATGGCGTAAAAAAGGCCCAGCATTTTTGTTTTCCTCGCATTTTAAGTAAATGAAGGTTTGCTTTTCATAAAGCGGTGACACCGAGTCTTGTCTTAGATATTTGGAGAAAATGTAGCGCAAGGCACGCCGTTGCACACATAATTTTAGTGTGTTCTTTTGGTCGCACGGATCCCAGACTTTACATGCATATTTCACTGTAGGACGAACGAGCATTCTGTATAAAATAAGTTGGATTCTGCTGGTGCTTGCTTGAAAGTCCGTCGAATAAATCCTAATCTTTGATTTTCCTTGCCAACAATATTGTCAATGTGCGTCGTTCAATTCGTATTAGCCGTCAAAGTTACGCCCAGGTACTTGAATTCGGTCACTCGATTTAGTGAGGTAGCCGATAGGGAGTAGTTGAACTGTAAAGGGGCGTGTTTGCTGATATTGTCAAGCATACAGTTTTTTCCAAGTTAAGTGACATTTGCCATTTCCTACACCATTCGTGTATTTGATCTAAGTAAGAATTAAGTTTATGTTGGTGAACTGCGGAGGTTACTTCAGGGAAAATAACGCAATCATCTGCAAATAATTTGGCTTGAATTGATGTGTGTGTTATCAGGTCATTGATATATATTAGGAAGAGTTGGGGTCTCAGCCCTATCGGCGATTTATTAGAAAAGTTTCGATCCATTGGACAACTTCGCAGTTTCGTAACACGACTCTTAACTTCAACAATAGTTTCATGTGAATAACCGTATCGAATGCCTTTTTAATATCTAGCTAAAACATACCTACTTGGCCTCTTCGATCTAGCACTTCACAGATGAAATGCACTGTTTCCGCAAGTTGTGTTGCCGTCGAGAGACCCCTACGAAAACCATGCTGAGACTCACTGAAGAAATTTTTGCTCATCAGACATTCTCTGATGTGTTTGGAGACAATGTGTGCAAGAATATTGCATGGTGTTGACGCTAGTGCAATGGGCCTGTAGTTGGAAACACATTTAAGATCTCCGCCTTTTGGTATTGGGATAATTTTACTTAATTTAGGTAGAGCCCCCGACGACAGTGGCTTTTGAAAGATAACTAAGAGGTATTTGGCCATCCACTCTGCTTACCTCATTAAAAATGCGTTAGGAATTTCGCTCAGAAAGCACGAGTTCGCCTAGAAA
Organism: Dermacentor albipictus; assembly: GCF_038994185.2. NCBI lineage: Eukaryota > Metazoa > Arthropoda > Arachnida > Ixodida > Ixodidae > Dermacentor > Dermacentor albipictus. The sequence continues at coordinate 5,201,380 of NW_027225569.1, read as the reverse complement.
AGGAAGCAAGGAGAAACGCAAAAGTCGTCTACTTCACATTGTCTGTAGTAAAGACACTGGAGAAGAAACTGTTAAGCTCATTTGCAATATCCTCTTTATTAGTAATAAAGCCTTGAGTCATACTCAACTCAGAGATTGCCTTTTTATATTTTGAAAAGTGCCTCCAGAACTTCTAGCGTGAGTTTTTAAGGAACTTTGGCGTTGTAACACTAATATACTTCTGTTTGGGGTCTCTTGTCTCATCCTTCAACTGTTTTTTGAGCATAATAATCTGTTCTAAAAGATCTAAATCACGCACACGTTTGTACGACGTACTTTGTTTTGGATCATTGTGTCTTCCTTTTCAAATGGATAATTTCGCGTGATATCTAGGGGTTATGCACACGATTCTTTTTTACCCTCAAGGGCGCAAACTGGTTTATGCATTTTTATACAAGGGCTTTAAAGATTAGCCAAACTTTGTTTATATCCGTATTTTGTTGAAGACAAAGCGTCTCAAACCGTTCAAAATAAATGTCCAACTATTCAAGTATATCTATATCATCTGCTATATTGTAGTCCCTGTAAGTCGAAACCCGTCTGGATACAATTCCATTTTGCTGCAACGTCAGTGTTATGCCAACGATGGAATGATCAGAAATTGCAGGAAAAATCTGAACTTTGTGTGGCCGGAGGAACAAGTTTTCACTCAGAAATATAAGGTCAACGACAGATTTGCTGGCCTGCTGGACACGAGTGTATTCATTGACAACATGGTGAAGGCTGCGCGAAAAAGACATTTAATAGACAGTAATAGACAGTCGAGCTCACATGCATCTAGGCACAGCTTGCAAGAAAAGCGCCGTTGTAACAAATGATGCTGTCTCTCGCACAGGTTCCAGATGTATGACGCATGTTTTGTGTGTATTTTTTTTATTCCGCATCGACTTGAACGCTGGAAAAATAATGAGCTTCTCGTCATATCGAAATAAACGGCTGATTACGGTGTGTGCTTCAGCGACAGCCGCCAGCGGCTGCTGACGAAGCGCTTTTTCGGTGCGCCGTCGCCAGCCGCTGCCGGTGATCTCAGAGCCGAGCGAAGGTTGACGCCCTTTCTTGGTAAGTGAACGGAAGGCGCGGCGCTGGCAATGTTTTTACAAATCTCTCATGAGGGCGCTGTAATCGCGGCGCATTCGGGCGCACAGAGCGCGTTGTCACGTGGTACATTTTAAACGCCGTGGGCTTTCGTTTTTCCCGAATAAAAAGGGCCACGCTAAGTCTATCTCGTTCGGAGTACCTGGGTTGGGCAATATTTGTGAAGCTCCACAACTTCCCGATAGACGACGCCTAAACGTTTCAAGCTATGTTTAGAAAGGTAAATTTATCTCGGCTAATTACTAAAGAAAACACGGCAAAAATAAATGTTGCTGTAAGTTTAGATAAACGCTAATATCCACGCGATTTCTGTTAGGAAGAACACATAGGCGTTTACAAAATCTTGGTCCAAGTTAGCTAGGACACCCTGAATAGATATTCAATTGTGCGTGAAATTTTCAAGCAATAAGGCATTGATCTGTAAATCCAACAACGCACACTGCGTGATAACACTGGTCATATGTCATCTAGGCGTAATGACGTTGTAGCAGCGCCAACGAGGCAACGCACCGAAAGATGGAACAGAGCTACCGGCGACGCCGTCCGCGTTGCCCCGCGTTCACTCCGAACGCGCCCAGTGCCCGTAACTACAGCCGCTGTCTCTGATCGCGGTTCGGCAAGCGTAGATAGTGGAAGGAAAGTTGTACTTCCTCGTCATGTACCGCCGGAAGTCGCTGCATCTTCTCCATAGAGCAGCGTTTCTGATACGGCAAGCTCCTGTTGTACATCTGTTTTTATTTCTGTTTACTTGTGTTTATGCAGTTGCATCTCGTAAACACATGCACGCGACATCTACAATATTGGTGACCACGGACGTTCGTAACAGTTTGCTGACAACGGTGAGAATGGAACCCACCGGCGACTCCAGACAAGCCTCCTCCGACGCCACAGCGTACCAATCAGTCTCCGCTTTTTCGTTCCGACTACCCACGTTCTGGCCAGCTCATCTCCCTCTGGATAGCGCATGTCAACAGCTAGTTCGTGACGGCCCGGATAACACGGCAGACTTAAAAATTTCACTACGTTGTGTCAGTGCGTTATCCGTAGATTGCTCATTCTTACTCCGCCCGAGACAAACCCCTATGACATTTTGTCGGCTGAGCCCCTCAAGCCTACTTCATAGTCGGAGAGGTTCGAGCAGATACTGTCAGCTGAAGAAATAGGTGGCCGCTAGCCTTCACAGCTTTTGCACCGTTTTCAGCACCTCCTCGGTGGTAGGCTGCTTCTTTCGATCAAGGCCTACTCCGAGAACTTGAAGTGCCGGGCTTCCACCGTCCGCATGGTGCTCGCCACTACAGCTGCCTTATCTCTGGTATATCTCGCGCAACTTGCCGACTCCCTAATGGACGTAGCCACGCCGACCATTTCCTCGCCGGCCACTTATTCCTCGTTTTCAACAAGGCGTCCGGTCACTGTTCCCTAGTGGACACGGCAGCCGAAGTTAGCGTCGTTCCACCCTCGCCTACATTTTCGAAGAATCGCCGATCTGCAGTTACGCTGCAATCCACAAACAAGACCAACATCATGACATACGGTGAGCGCGCCGTCACACTGAACCTTGGATTCCGGCGTCTTTTCCGATAGGTTTTCCTCGGAGCGGATGCGGCTTACCCGATTCTTGGTGCTGAGTTTCTTCGTCGGTTCGACCTGCCTGTGGAGACGGCCAACAAGCGTCTTATCGATGCTGCGACACACCTAACGGTGCAAGTTATAGCGTCTACAGCCGGCATCTGCACCGTTACGAAGAAGCCGCCTTCATCGGTTTATGAGCACTTATTCGACGAGTTTCTAGACTTGCTTCACCCATCCCGTTTCTTGCATCCTGTCAAGCACGATGTCACCCACCATGTTATCACCACAGGCCCATCTGTCCACAGTCGTTCAAGACGCATCGCGCCGGGTTGACTCGAGATTGCCAGTGATCATTCGACCATATACTGGAGATTGGCATTGTGCGACCATCATTAAGTCCTTGGGCTTCTCCTCTGAACATGCTGCCCTAGAAGCCTCTATGTGACTGGCGACCCTCTATACCGCGCCTTGAACAACGGCACTATTCCCGATGGCTACCCCCTGCCTAACATTCCTAATTTTACTGCACCACAACAACTTTACAAACCAGACGCGAATTTCTCAGCAAAAGTGGAACAGCAATACCATGTGCAGTAGCTATGAGCAATCCTCGACCTGAGCTACCTTTTTCCTAACGCATTTCCCGAGCAACAATAATACCGAAGGTATCCATGAGCGAAAATAAGGCTGTTAAAAAGCATTTACCTGCAAATATTAGTGTGAATCACAGCGTGATTTAAGCAACTTACAAACGAGGCGAGGCGTAAACGTTAATATGTACGAAAACTCAGCTATTCTGCATGATGCAAGTAGCAACTGTTCATCATGTGCGAAGCCACGCATAAAATCAATTGAAAAACATTAACAGCGGGATAGCTGGTGCGACGACTTAACGGGCCACGTCAAATAAACAAAATCAGTCCTTGCAAGCCTCAGGAATTCTGACACAGTACACGCTGCACTCATGCAGTCCCTACTCTTACAAAACTTTCCTCGCTTTGGGGTTTACTTTGGCCCATAGAAAACAATCGATAAGTGCCTTGCTTGCGTGTCCTTTCTATGAAGGTCTGCGTTCGATGTTTTCCTGCTAAGACTGCTATGTCACGCTGATAGTGCGCATGCCGCTCGTAGCCCGAAAATGTCTGGTGCGCCGAGTTAAATAAATTAAAAAAAAGATGAGGGAAAGATAGGTGGCGATTAATGTCGGACCGGATAAGCCCCCCGCACGCGCATGCTTTTTAATGTGTAGCTAGACCAACGCGTTAAACAAGCAGAAACGGAAGAAGTGGCAGGTGGCGTTCAGAACCTAAGCGAAATGAATTTATCGAGTACGCTGCACTGCGGGCAAACTGAACCAAAAAAGTGGGTACGCCATGATCAGTTTTGCCGCTTACCCGCGTAAATATGATCGACTGCAACAAGCGCCGAGATCACAGAAGAAAGCCTCAGAACAAGAAGTTTGTCGCTGAACGGCAGCGATCCATTGCTAATGTTCCTCCTGCCGATGACGCCTCGCGTCGATTGATCAAAGCCGTGTCTTCGGCAAATTCTTAACATTCCATTTAAATATCTTTGAGCCTCTACGTGCCGAAACCACGATCTGATTAAGATACATGTCCTACGATAGGACTCCTGAATAATTTTGACCATCTGGGGTTCTTCAACATGCATATAAATCAAGTACACGGACGCTTTCGTATTTTGCCCCATCGAAATGTGGCAGCCGTAGGCAGGATTTGATCCCGCGACTTCATGCTTAGCAGCGAAAGACCAAGCCGCTAAGTAACCACGGCGGGTTTGGAAAATGTTTGCGTACATTTCAGCCACCCACTGGGCAACAATTGTTCTTCGACATGCCTTAAAGCTCTGGCTACTACATGCTATACACAAAATTAAAACTCCACTAAATATAGCTGATGTTATTATTGCACCATTTAAAATATTTATCCATAAATGCATGCGATAATTAAGCAGAGAGCACGAAGACAGTGGAATGAACGCCTTGTTCTCTTCTACAAAAAGATGCTCATCAGAAACTGAAAAAAATGTCACTGAGTGCCGGAGTGCGTGTCGCTGGACGCACTCGTAGTAGAGTCGCTGCAGGCTCCTACCACCTTCAAATTTCATAACATGTGATTTAGTTTTCCAACACGTTCACATGTCAGTCTGTTTCTAAGCTTGTTATGAACATCTTAAAAAGAGAAAATTAAAAAGGGATAATTTGAAAATTTTAGAAGGCACCAATTTAAAAAGGGAAAATGAATCATCCACCCAATCCTAGAAATTGCTACAAAGCAAATCTATATGGGTTCCTCGAAAGAACAGCCTCGTAGTTGAAGAAAAATTTGTCCTGGTCTGGGATTTGAACCCGGGAACACCACCTTTTTGCGGCAGCCGCTCTACCATCTGAGCTACCATTGGGTGCATGTCTCATTTTGTCTTAATTATTAACGCGATAGCGTTAAGGAGCTCGTGTCGCAGAAAAGCCGGTGTCGTCGGCGTCGGGTGTCGTCGTCGGCGGCGTTGACCGTGAGCGATATATCACGGCAGGCGCTTCATAAATAAAAAGCAACTTCCAAGATTGGCCCGGTGGGAATCGAACCCGGGTCTCCGGAGTGTGAGAAGGAGACGCTACCACTCAGCCACGAGTTCGATGCTTCCAAGCGGTGCAAACGCGCCTCTAGTGAATGCGGTGTTGCCTTCGAAACGAGCCGTGGAAAGTTATACTGCGGTGTATATCGGTAATTATGAACATGTAACGTACAGAAGTCACAATTACGCGAGTTGCGAAGTGCGTTTCCGCTGCATTTCTTCTGCGCTTTCCGCACACGCAGAGCCATCTTGCGGCAAACACAGAAGACCCCCTCCTCTCAATGTACGGCGCTGCCCCGACAGGAGGCGCGCCGCGCGCGCATTGGGACCGCTGCCAGGCGCGTCGCGGGACTCCCTCTCCCCTGACGACGCTTCGCCGGGCTCCCGGTTTAGATTACTATCTATCTCTCTGCCCGTGCCGATCACGACGTTTGGCTGGCGTAGATCGTTTCCCCTCCGAGACACCGAGTTCTTTGGTTCGTTTCGTTCGCTCAGGCGCACGTTTCGTTTGCCGCGCCGAACGCTGCGTTGCTCGACGCTCACCGCGTGATAGGTGGGCGCTAAGTCCGATGCGGGGCGCATCGTAAGTGATTGCTGTGCCGTAGCGCATTGTCTTATACCCCTTGGCGGGTCGACGGGAACGCTGTCGCGTCCCACTCTTGAAGGCGAAGCTTAAGCGTCCTCCAATTTTTTCTCTCCAGCCTGCGCGTTTCCGCAAAACCATTACGTCAAGGACCAATTTAGTTCCCAGCTGGCACATGATGAAGGTCTCTGCAGCAACCTCTGAGCTATTGGCGTGAGTGGCTCACTGCCAGTCACGCCTATAGGCTTGCCACAAGCTTGAAAGTTCCGCATGCTTCGTGCCGTCCCAAACGCCAGTTCAGGACTTAAACACAGACGGAATCCTCTATTCCGCTGCGTTTGAAGGATACGCCAGGGTTTCAAAACGAAACTGAAAACATAGAATAAAGACACTCAAAAAATTGTGCTGCCGCTTTCTTGTCATCGTTTCTAGAGTCGTGTGACGTTAAACAGAGAATAAGAATTACTCTATGTATATTTTTTTTTACTTTCTATGTGTTGCAAATTTAGAAAGAAAGTTCATTATGTAATTTTTACAGTTTATTTCCCAGCGCTTACACCTCTAGACGAGACTAGTTTCTAACGGGCAAAGCAAGCATCTCATAGCCTCTAAGTGAAGAAGCAAAACAAGTACCGTGTTGGAGTCACCAGGAATGTACATTTCAAGGAATAAGCAATGAAAACTCTTCGTACGCGACAAAACGTGCTTCGGACGAAGGAGGCAACGTTGCTGCCTGCGGCACGGAGCTCTTTTTGTCGGGAGAGGTTAACTGTGGCCAGCGTTATGCAAAACTAGACTCATCGTTTGACACAACCGACAAAACACGAATTAGAGAAAAAGAGAAAGAATGGAAACGCTGACATTTACCAACGTTTGTTGTGGAAACAAAATGTGCTCGCATAGTAATTTCGTCAAAGCATTTTCGCCAAAAAAGAAAGAAAACCTTAATGCAAGACAGACACGAGTAAGTACGTTACGTTCGGAACGCTTCACATGTGCAACAGCGCTACGTACTAGCAAGCCAATCTAAGAAGATCTAATTTTTTCCTGTGATTCGAACCGACCGAATGCTTATGTTGCCGTCTTTTCGTCTATTTATCCTTGCTGCCTCGATATTTCCCTGTATGCGTTTCTAAGAATGTCGGCTTAGAATAGCACGACTGTTGAATTCTGACGCGCAGCCGCGGTCGATACAGCGGCTGAGATGCAGTGGCTTAGAAATTGTGCGCCCAGTAGAGTCGTTCGTTCAAAGTCAATGGTCGATGCAGTGGGCACACTCTAAACTTTATAATATCCATACGCTTAGAGGGCGTTTCTTTGGCCCCTGGTTAAGACATTCACGTTGAAGGGGTGAAATCGATTCATTATCGGGGAGAAATGAAAGTACATTTTCTATTTTACCTTTCGTGCCAAGTAAACAAGATAACAGCCGTGACAGTTGACAAGAACACGGCTTCCAATAAACTTCAATAACTATCACTATAAAAGTCTTGTGTGAGATATTTCGGCACGCTACATGTAAGAACAATTGCGCCGTTTGCAACTACGACTTCACATTACATGCCCAGCCTAACTGCTATGAGCTCAATCCAAATTAAACAGAAAGCCTAGCCACAAAAAAAAGCAATGAAAATTTTGAGAACGAGCCCTGCTTTTCGGCAGGCGTTGGTCGTTGCGGACAAGTACAAGTTATTCTTACATCATAACGTGCTGGGCACAGGCCAGTGAACACACTACTTGTTTGGATACAGAATTTCCCTTCGCTAAGCACAAGGCTGCAGGATCGAATCCAGGTCACGGCGGCTGCATTTGGATAGGAGCCAAATGCAAAAACTCCCGCGCACTTGTATTTAGGTTCACGTCAAAAAAAGAAGTAAAAACCAGGTTGTACAAATTTCCGGAGTGCCCCATTACGGCATGCCTCAGAATCAGATCGTAGTTTTGGCACGTAAAACCCCATAGTAAATTATTTTATATTCTCTTCCACACGCTGGTTTCAGTTGGAAGGACAGTGGTTCAATATTACGTTCTAAAGAAATGTCTGCATGAAAGACGACGACTTTAGATCACGTGCACAATGTACAAAATTACTTTGTCACAGAGAATAGGATAACGTAAGTATTTGATGCTCAACGAAAGAGTAGAGAAACGAATTGCATAGCCTTCATATGAGAATTTTACTATAGTTGTTTAAAGACTCAGGCGAAAAGTGTCATCGGTACTTTCCATTCATATATTTCCTTACAGGAACATCACTAGAGATCTATCATAGATAATCTTTGGAGACATTACAGGTAGCGAGCGCACTCATAGGATTGCGAACTATAGCTGCAGGAAATAAACTCAAGCACTGTTCTCCTTGGCGAAGTCAGTGACTCAAGTAAAGCGGTGAAGTGGAAAATTGCGGCAGAATTCAATAGCGGTTGATTTTGCCTTTCAAGCTCAGTAATGTTTTCGCTCTTAAACGGACATCTCAATTCATCATGTGCATTGGAATTAATATATTAGCAATAAGCAGAATAGAGCCACTTTCAGCTACTTGCAAAGGTCACGCGCGCATGATAAGCGCTGTTGCGATGCCGTTTCCCGAACCTCGACCGACGTCACTGTTGGGTAACGTGGCGTTGTTGGCGGGCTGCTGGCGTCTCATACACCATGGCGACCAGGCCAGGACGAGGCAATTTCTAGTCCGAAACTTGTACTGTTCATTCAAAGCTTCGTGGGGGATAGGAAGAGAACGAATGAATTGAACAAGTACATTGCGGGGCCTTTTAAATAGGCGCACTAAAATTGTAGGCGGGATATTGACCACGTCAAGGTCACGTGACATGCACTCATTCCCAGTTGGTGCTTCGCGGCTGCTTCTTTCCTCCTGAGCGACGCTGGTTCGCGGAAAGGTTCTCCCCTTGAGTCGGACAGTTCGCTGAAAGGGTTTTCACGCACACACACAAAGGGGCCTAAGAACACTGCGGGGCGCCCACCAGATCGGCAACCACTCGAGACAACCACAGCAAATTAGGAATCCATCCTGCGTTTCGATAAGGCATGGTCGTTGAGCATCCTTTTCACCCGGGGTGTTACACGCCAAGTGTAACAGCAGGAATTATTCGAGGCAACCATATCAAATTAGGAATCCACCCTCCGTTTTGATGAGGCATAGTCGTTGAGCATCTTTTTTGCCAAGGGTGTTACACGCCAACCGTAACACCGCCAATCTCACTGACAAAAAAAATTTATTTGTTAGTGCGCTTGCGTAGATGACGCATATAGACGTTACCTACTGGATCCCGTCTGTTGTAATTAGGTGTCCTTCCTCAATATTTATTGAAGGAACGGTGTAGTCTAAGCCTGCTTCCAATAGGCAAACACAAAGGCACTCGTGTTGTGTGTTCCTATCCTCGTCCGTGTTGTTTATGGGCTGTTGAACTACCTCATGACTTGCAGGCGCGTTTTGTGACACTATAAGTTTCACGCCTATGGTTTCGAACAGAAATTACTACAGGAAACTCTGGTGGTGCATCAGACGCGCACTGGAGGATGGGTGAGCACTAATTTGCCTATAGCTCGCGTATATTTCGCACAGAACGGCTTTGCGAGTTTGCCGTTTTCCGATAGAATATGACGTTATAAATTCGTAATGATTGCGCATGGGCACAGATAATAATTACTTTGCTGTGTTCAGAAAGCGCTGAGTACTCGGGTAATGAAAAACAGTAGCCTCCTTATATGAAGCCAGAATGACGTCTAAAGCTGCAAGCATTACCATTGAGCAAGTCCTTTTACTGACTGTCATACTCCTAGCACTTGAATTTTGAGCGCCCTATAGTTTTTTTGTGTGAAACGCTATAGTTTCACCTAATCGTTGCCCTTTGTCTTCGACAAGTGACTGACGTGGCCTGTGAGATTGTGTCCGCCAGTCCCATTACATCTTTCTTTCCGTTGCCCATCGACGTCGTCGACGTTTCGAGGCAAGCATTAGCGCCTTTCCCCTGCTGTGGATCCTTAGTGGCGTTGGGCCGGCCGTTCTGCCACCGGCGGTCTTGTTACGCGCTACTCAAAGACGGTGATGTTAACCTTAGCATTTAGAGGGATGTCATAAGCATTCACTGGTGATGTGATGACGACGACGTGCCTTGCTTGATGTTAGGTGGCTTCCATATTGACCAGTCCTTGCTACCCTTGTAAATACACAATGTAAATAGTTCCCCTGCTGTGCTTTCATGTAACGGCACGATGCTGCGTGGGGCAGCCTGTAACCGCCCACGTCTGCCTCTTCTCCGTCAGGTGACAGATATGATACCGTTACTCGGCGCTATCGGCGTCCGTCACGTGTTCACAGAGGACGCCGAGCTGTGGGGATCAACGACAGGCGAGAAGCGGGTGACGCTGATGCAGCATGCAGCCGCTTTCGAGACGGCCCAGACCGGAGGCCGGCCCCTGCAACGCACCAAACCTGCGGGTCTCCTGCGCGGACTGGTGCACGGCTTCCGCACCTTGGTGAAGGTCCCGCGCCAGCGCGCACAGTTCACCGTCGACCGCCCCTTCGCGTTCTTTGTAACGTGCGCCCGCCCGCACGCACTCATGCTGCTGGGTTCCGTGCGTCGCATCTCCTCATGACGTCACGAAGAATTGAACTGCCCTTTTGCTCGCAGCCTGATTGTCATGGACGCATCAATTCGCTCGTTTATGCTGAACGTAATTACGCATGGCGAACTTTCCAGGTAAACTAGAGGCTTCGCCTTGATGCTACTCAAACGTGATCCTTCATGTGTGACTCTACTATATTTCTCCACAGTTCAATGCCCGCAAAAAGTAAGCCCGCCATTGAAACCCGAGCTGCACTCTGACAGAGTGTTAAAACAACATTGCAGCCATTAAAAAAAGGGTGCAAGCCAACGCACATTACATGTGCTGCAGCGCAGCCACGACGACACCGACATGCAGAGCACGTTGGCCGATACACAGCACCTCTAACAACATGATCTGACTGGTATACAGCCCGATAGTAAATTCCACTGCATGCGAAAAAAAGCATAAGAACAATGATTTGATTACACCAAGTTTGTTGTATGCTGCATTCCGCTCCCATGTGCAGAAAAACTGCATTGGACAAAGCAGTAAACGCATAAATGATAGGTTGGCGCATTAAAATAACTAAGGGAAGGGCGTGGCGTCTGGCGGTTTCCATCTCCCATGCACTTCCCGAGATACAACTGAAATCCTACCTTAATTGAGTAGTTATACGCAGAAGCCAGAGCAAAGTGACGGGCTCGTTTCAGGAAGCTATATGCATAGCGCCATTTCATAACGCACGCGTGAACAAACACTCGACAATATTATCAGAGACCTCCAGTAGCTTCACACGCCATAAACAAAATAACTTGTAGCAATCAGCGTTGCCTCAAAGATCTCTGATTGAGATGTGTCTAAAGCGAACGTTTCTTCACGAAGCCTCCCGTACTATCCTTACCACTGCTGCAGCCTGGATGAGTCTTGTTGCTGTTGCCTTACCCAATACCTAACACGCAGAGCAGGCTAGGACCTTTACTGCCCTCATAGGTGCCCAAGCTGCTGGCTTTATTTTTTACAGAACTACGCAGCGACAAAACAAATGGCGCCTAAATATTTTATTACACCAAACACACGTCATCAAGAACACAATTCCTTTATTAAGGCAAACGTTCCTAGCATTCCTATATTTGCTTTTTTAACCATTAGGTCATAATCGCGCGAATGCTCATTTACTCTGTGGCGTACCAACTATCGTGTTGAGAGAGGGGTTAACACGTCTCCTTTCTTTCTCTCTCCGCAAACATACATATATGTATATATATATATATATATATATATATATATATATATATATATATATATATATATATATATATATATATATATATTGTCCCGAAACGACAATGTAAGATGTGCCTGGCGTCGGCGAGGCAGACAGTTGTACAAGATGGCGTACAATAAATTCCAGCCGGCGTCCTCAGCTTCTACTTCTTCTACCTCAGCGCCCGTCTCTTGCTGAGCGCGCGTTCCAGTCCCAACTTCTTTTTCAGCGCTGGCTCGTGACACCTAGCGCCATTATTCCCCCGCCAAAAGAAAGGCATCGACCCGATGCTTACTAAACTAGAAAGAGGAAGTGTGGAAGTCTTATGAGATCGGATTGGCGTCGCCTTAACGCGGGATATACGGTTTGAGGCGAATGACATGCACTATCTCTGAGTGATGCTGTCGACGCCGAGGCGACGCGGCACCGTCGGAATGACTTCATAGTTCACTGACGCGGCGTATCACTTTGTAGGGTCGAAAGTATCTACTAAGGAGCTTCTCAGACAACCCCTGGCGACGGACTGGAGTCCACGCCCAGACTTGGTCACCTGGTTGGTACTCGACTTGTTGATGTCGAAGGTTGTAACGTCGTGCGTCTGTACTCTGCTGCTTCGCGATGTGTATGCGCGCAAGTTGACGAGCTTCCTCTGCGTGTTGTGTAAGTTGCTCGGCGTCGGCAGTAAGTGATGCGTCGGTGTCATGCGGGAGCATAGCGTCTAGCGTGGTCTGGACCTCGCGCCCGTAGACAAGACGGAACGGTGTAAATCGTGTGGTTTCTTGAATGGCGGTGTTGTACGCGAATGTAACGTACGGCAGGACTTGATCCCATGTTTTATGCTGGACGTCCACATACATAGACAGCATGTCAGCTATGGTTTTGTTTAGCCGTTTCGTCAGTCCGTTGGTCTGCGGATGATAGGCAGTCGCCTTGCGATGTTGTGTGCAGCTCAGCTCGAATATGTCCTCTATCAGTTGGGCTGCAAAGGCAGTGCCTCTGTCGGTGATGACATGTGATGGGGCACCATGTCTGAGGACTATGTGATCGATAAAGAACTGGGCAACTTCGTAGGCCGTGGCACGCTGTACAGCTTTCGTCTCGGCGTAGCGTGTTAGATAGTCCGTGGCGACTATAATCCACTTGTTTCCGCTGGCTGACAAGGGAAAGGGGTCCCTGAAGATCCATGCCGATTTGATCAAACGGCGCGCTGGGTGACGCGATGGGTTGGAGTAACCCCCCGGGCTTCAATGACGGCGACTTCCTGCGTTGACACTCACGGCAGCTTTGCACGTAACGCTTCACCGTAGTAGAAAGTCTGGGCCAGTAGTACGTCTGGCGTACTCTTGCAAGAGTGCGTGAAAATCCCAAGTATCCAGACGTGGGCTCATCATGGCAGGCTACCAGAATGTCATCACGAAGGGCGGCAGGTACGACCAATAGATATTCTTTGTCGCTGGCACTCGAGTTTTTCTTGTAGAGGACACCATTTCGCAGGCAGAAGGTCGAAAGACTGCGAGAAATGTGTCGTGGGATTGTAGCATTCCTGCCTTCTACACTGTAAACACAAATGAGCCCATATGGGCGTTTTAACAGTTGATATGCCATTTTTCCCCTCTAGCCTAAAATGAGTACTCCCACGAGAAGAAGTAAAATAAGCTAGAACCATTATTATACCCCCGGCCCCATTTGAAGGGCCATTGCGGTTGTAAAATGGGGGTTTTCAAGGAATAACGGTGGCGTACGGGAAAGTGGGAGTGTTGAAATACACCCATATCTGAGACGAGCCAAATATAGAAAAGAATAACTCAGCCGTGACCAACAAGGCAGGCAGCCGCAGCGACAATTTCAGTAGGATTATTTCTGCAGTCACATTCGAAATATCCCGCGCAATGTGTGTCGGCGCTGTTTTTCTGTTCGGAGTAGCCGCGCCTTGGCGCTGCACACAGGATGCCGAAAGTCGGAACGGTCGGAACTACGCGCGGAGGAGCACAAGCCTTCGGAGCGCGCGCGCGTACGTTGAAAGCCGCAAAGGGGCAGCCATTGTCAGCGGCGGCGCATTCTTCTACCGTGGTTGTTGTTTCTCACAACATTGAACCCCCAAGACTCCACGGTAAGTGACTTCGAACGATTATTACACGTTCTATGAGTGTGCATATGTTCTAAGTGAAGAGACGCGCTGATATGACTTATTGAAGGTCTCAGTACAACATGGCGCGACAGTTGGCCGTCTAGAACCATCTTGCACGATCTCTGTGTTTCTTCGAGCTTTGTCGTAATCGAGGTGACTTGAGTGTTTAGGGTCAAGCGAGTGTGCTTAAACATTAGAATTTTACATGATGAGGGACTGTGCCGCGTCTTTAATAGGGTGTATGTGAACATTCGACATGCTCCCCGAAGCGCAAGCCACTACCATAATAGTTATGTGCAGTGCAAGGTGAGCTAAGCTTCGCTGCCTAACCGCCGCCTGAAAATGCGGCGGCTCGTTAAGGGTTTACTGCGGTGCGCGTGTGTGAGTGTTTGTACAGCGATCATTTGAGCGAGAACCGGCGGCGCTTCTTTGTGCGCGGTATCTGCTAGCTGGCGCGTACGCGGCGCCAGTCCCCTAGCTCGTGCGATTGTGTGCAGTAGGTCGCTCACTAAGCGCGCATTGTGCAGATTTGCCAGTACGCTCCGTGCTATCGTCTGTGTCTCTTCGCGCTTACGCCGCTGATTGTGCAGGGAGTGTGCGACTGCGGCGTGTAGCATGTAGAGCCTGCGCCCGTCGACTTTGATCTACGGGCGTGAAATGTCGGCGGCGCGTTTGTGGTATTAAAAGCGTGTGCTGAGCTTCCAACGGCACTACGGGTCAACGCCGCATGAACTGCCGGTCAGAGTATAAGAAACGCTTTATAGTTTATAGTTAGCGTACTGCTTGGCGGTAACAGTGTCCTTCTTTGATTCAGATTACTGGATACGCCGTCACTTGAACCTCGGCGGCCGGAGCAGGTGAGTACCAGTGGCGCCGGCGCCTCGGCGGCCAGAAAACGACGCCTGTGCCGTGACGAGATATATCAATTTACGCGATAGAATTGCCGGCGATGGCTCATACGGGCGCGTCGCTCCATGGCTGTGTTCTTTGCTGGAGGCCGCCACTACGCCTGCCGTGCACATACTACGCTACATCTATACAGTCGATGCTTGTGCAGTGTTGTTATTCAACAGCTGGCGCTCTGCACTGGATACCTGGACTTGTTTAATGTTTAATTACTTTGCTGCTGTGCGGTTGGGTATTGGGTACAGATATTGAGTTTTGAATTCTAGGTGCCAAATTCACACAAAAAAGTGGCGCTTTTCAACTCAGGATCATATCACACATCATAGCATCATCCTATATTGCACGAATATTAACAACAAAATTTCTACTGCTGGTGAAAAAAGAAAGGCAGACCGATCAACCTGTATCTGTGAGAAAAATGTGCTTGAAGTCTGCCATCGTCTATTATAAAAAGGTAATGCCTTGGTATTCAATGTCAGTAACACTCATAAGTTATGCATCCTTTTGTGTGAAATAATTTGTCTTAGAAGCCATTCATTGTAAGGGATCAGTAAACATCTCATAGCTTAAGTAGTGCATAAGTGTATGAGTTAGGCAAAGGTTTTAGTTTGTAAAGAGCAAAGCAATTAAGGTATAAAATTTTGGCAAGCTTAGTTTAACAATAAGCTGACCAATATACAAAACCTAATGTAGCAGCAGATGCTCTCCAAGATAAACTGGCGACCAGCTTTTTCGTGTTCTATGTGATCATTGTAATGTCAACTTTTTCTCTTTTATTTCAGGACTGTGGTTGCGGCCGTTTCGTTGCCAGCTGTGAGGATGAAGCAGCTTCATAACCGGAGATCAGTCGCCTCCCATCAGTTTCCCTTTTCAGCAATAGAGGTCTTGGTATGCTCTTACCTAGAGTTTACTTTTATTACCCTATATGTTTTAAGTGCAATGGCTAGTTTAGCGGCATCACTTAGAGTGATTGGTGTGACACTTGTTCCATGGGACGTATGCAGGTTATCCCACGTAACTTTAGAAAACTTAAAAAAATATGCATATGCCATTTAGCTGCACAGAACCTAGGTAATGTTGTTTCCTGTCTCTTGGAAATACTTAGATTTTCTGCATTTTGCCTAATTACCTAATTATTCTTAATCAAATAATCAACTCAGATATTATAATTAGATAAAAAGTCTCAATTATAAAATTGTAGTGCAACGTGAACATTTTCCAGTACAGCTTTCTGTGGCTCAATATGTGCTACATAACGTGTTTGTAGGAGCATGAAAAAAGCCTGAGAATCCCGCAGAGTGCCTTGAGTGTGTGTGTGACAGCACCTGTGTTGTGTTCTTCCTTCAGTCCTCGTCTTTTGTGCTGTACAAACATGTCGACCTCAAATGGCCAGTCCCGTGGCAGCTTTGCATGTATTTGAGTGTGTGCCCTGTATAGGCATGTGTGTTCCAGTAAGAAAAAAAATACTGAAGTAGCCTAACGTGATGTATTTCAGGACAAGTGTATGATGTAAATTACTATGTGAAAATAAAATAGGAAACCGAAACAAGACTTCACAGTAGAGATATGCAGGTGTGTGCATCAGCATAATGACGAAACCCTCGTGCAAGTTTAGAAAAATATTCATTAAGTTAGTTTCTGTCATTCTTCTCTGTCACATTATTATTGCAAAAATGTGCTCTCTAGTATTGCACCATTAAAAACACAGTTCAAATACATCTTTTGCTGGCACCTTCACATTCATAGCAACATCGAGAGGAATGGTTAAAAATTTGCTTTGCTTCTCTGACCTTCATTTTAGGCCCTTCTCATGTTTGCTGAGCTTCTTAATGTATCATAGACACCCTCCAGTGTTTACAGGCAGCTTGAGCACATTATGCCAGATTGTGGAGAAACTGCAGAGGTCGCAGTGTCTATAGCAGTGCCCGGTATATGCAAGTTTCTTGCATGATGCATTATGCTCAGTACCAATATTGTCAAGACAAAATGGCTAAAGTACATCCTTAAGAGTCTTAAGCGCATTTGGATGACTTTACAGCATGTAGCAAAACAAGAATGGGAACTGAGGTGCTTAATTTTTGTTCATTATTACCATATGGCACCAGCATGCTATGAAGACAAAAGAGGAAGAGAAATGAAGTGCACCAAAGGATAACTCTATCCTGATGGGAGCTGCATTCACATCTGCATGATGCATGCAATCTTTGAGTTATAGCAGCAGCTATCCACCTGTTCACTTTGTTGCACATTTGTATTGTTTATGTACTAAGTCTGGCCCTGCAAGTGTTAGGCAGTGCCACTTGTGGCGTTGGTGTGGCATGCAACACATCCTCCTAACCACAGGTGTCATGTATTATGTGAACCTAAGTTCAATTCATGTAATGCACAAAAGTTCCATTTGAAAGGATGTGCCATATTTGTCACCATTGCCATGAGTAGCACTGGCTGACAGTCACAGGGCGAGACGTTAACCTTGCTCAGCTATTATGCAAAACTATTTTACATACAAATGTAGTAATTAGTATACATGCCAAAAGCATCACAGAATAAAATTTTTGATCCGCATCTTACAACGATTGTTATTTTGCTTTACCTCAGGATGCCTTTCTACCGGTGTTGCATCCTGTGACTGACCACTCCAACGATCTCGGCAGAATCGTTACGCAGGTGTGTTCTTTTGCGATTCTCAGTACTGATATTTTGTAGTTTACGTTCGATGTAAATGCACAGATCGAATGAAAAACAGGTTAAAAGATGAACTCACAGGCACTGTGTCCAAACGTTTGTGAGGAAGGAAAATCTTTGTTACAAGTTGTAATTATAGCAACACAAGAGAGTGTGCACATCAAACCACTAGTACCTAGCAAGCCTTATACACAGCATTATACCGTAGAAGCCAAAACATCAGGCGAAAACCTGTACTAAACTAGGGACTGTATTAAAACGTTTTGGAGGCACGAAGTATTTCTTGGGTTACTCGGTCTAATTGCTTGAACTGAACTGACGTATCCTGCAAAACAGTTTGCATTCGCATTTGATACAATCTGCAGCAAGATCTGAACAAAGGGCTGCAATACTGTAAGGGCTTCCTATTGAAGTAGCAACCAGTCTTCCCAGTGTACTGCAGCCTCAGGAAAATGAAATGTGGTACACTGCACCACATGCACACACAACAAATTTTAATCCATAAGCATCGTTACACTGTGCTTGTGCAGGACTGGGCAACTGGCTGTTTGTTCGTGACCTAAACAACTATCTTTTTCAGTTAGTGTAACAGTCGATAAACATATGGATTTACATGAACATTTTGTCTGCCACACTTTTCATTGTCGTTTTTTTGCGCTCTTGCTTTGATAGCTGGGAGACATTTCAGGCTCGCTGAAGAGACAGGTAGCCCAGTAGCTGCCCTCACAAAGTTGTTATTTGATTTTTAAGAGCCAACTTGCTTTGGACAATGCTGAATAACACATCAAAAGGCCCGGGATTATTGACGAGGTTAGAATGACTTTGAAAGAAGTTTATGAGTGTTTTTTAACTCTGATCTGTCTGCTGAGACCAAATCATGTCAGCTTTTAATGAAGCAACGTTCAGGTTGGAAAACTGCAAGGCTATGTGGGTACTCAAACAACATCAATGCTTCAGCTAGCTGAAGTTGCTCCATGACATCAAGGCAGAAGCAAATGACATGGCAAAGGAAAGGTTGGTGGACAAAGGACTCTTGGTGGCAATTATGTAGGTTCAAGGGCTATTGCACTGAGTAAGAAAATGTGTTCCCGATACAGCGTGAACATAGTGTTAATGCTGAAGAACAAACTGGCACCATCTGCCTAGTCCTACACAAGCACGTGCACAGAAAGGGATGCCTGTTGGCCTTGAGGGCCACCACTAGAGAGATCAGCTGCTATCACTATGACATAGAATGTGACATCAGATGACTATAGTTCACACCTTTGCTGCAGCTTGCTGGCTGGGCAATTGAAGCCTTGATTGTAAGGTTGAAAAGTTTCAATCTCAAGGTGGCAATTTAGTTGCCAACTCTTGCAGCATGGTTCACTACTCAGTGATGCAATGCTGGACATATTCGACCAAGCCTGGTGCGAGTTCTCATGAGTGCCTATGTTCAAGCTGCCGCTAGATACTTAGTTGATAAAGTCACCGAAAACGAAATATGGTCATCGAAAGAGTCATGAAAACTATGCACGCAAGGTTTGTAGTGTGCTCACTTGGTATGACATTAGTCAAAACACCCTGTGTAGATGTTCCAAAAGGACTTCTTGGGCAAGTTGGTGCTTAGATTTCCTAGGTATACTTTGTGGCGCAAAATACATTTCTTGAAAAGGGATAGAAGAAAGGAACACAGTGAAGTGCCAAACTACCAACTATTTAATGACAGCCTGAACAAACGTATAGAAGAAAATACAACTTCCGCTCAAGCGCAGGGAGCCTAGGTGCAACAGAACAGCATGGTCGCGATAACATACTTTGGATGAAGCACATTTGAAGCACAGGGAAAATCAGACATCCACCCGTTCGTAGCAATTGCTACAAAGGAAACCCATACGGATTCCTCGAAAGAAAGGCCTCATAGTTGAAGAAAAATTCGTCCTGGTCCCGGACTCGAACTCGGGACCACCGCCTTTCCGGGGCAGCCGGTCTACCATCTGAGCTAACCACGATTTTCCCTTTATTCATTACGTCTCTCCACCTTGCGGGTTTCCGCAGAACTACTACGTCAAACTCTTGCCTTTGCTTTGTGTTGTTGACAAATTCGACTTCGCCCTGCCATCTGCTAGCCGCCTGGTTAGCTCAGATGGTAGAGCGGCTGCCCCGGAAAAACGGTGGTCCCGGGTTCGAGTCCCGGACCAGGACAGATTTTTCTTCAACTATGAGGCCTTTCTTTCGAGGAATCCGTATGGGTTTCCTTTGTAGCAATTGCTACGAACGGGTGGATGTCTGATTTTCCCTTTATTCATTACTTCTCTCCACCTTGCGGGTTTTCGCAGAACTACTACATAAAACTCTTGCCTTTGCTTTGTGTTGTCGACAAATTCGAATTCGCCCTGCCATCTGCTAGCCGCCTGGTTAGCTCAGATGGGAGCGGCTGCCCCGGAAAGGCGGTGGTCCCGGGTTTGAGTCCCGGACCAGGACGAATTTTTCTTCAACTATGAGGCTTTTCTTTCGAGGAATCTGTGTGAGTTTCCTTTGTAGCAATTGCTACGAACGGGTGGATGTCTGATTTTCCCTTTATTCATTACTTCTTTCCACCTTGCGGGTTTCCGCAGAACTACTACGTCAAACTCTTGCCTTTGCTTTGTGTTGTCGACAAATTCGACTTCGCCCTGCCATCTGCTAGCCGCCTGGTTAGCTCAGATGGTAGAGCGGCTGCCCCGGAAAGGCGGTGGTCCCGGGTTCGAGTCCCGGACCAGGACGAATTTTTCTTCAACTATGAGGCTTTTCTTTCGAGGAATCTGTATGAGTTTCCTTTGTAGCAATTGCTACGAACGGGTGGATGTCTGATTTTCCCTTTATTCATTACTTCTCTCCACCTTGCGGGTTTCCGCAGAACTACTACATGAAACTCTTGCCTTTGCTGTGTGTTGTCGACAAATTCGACTTCGCCCTGCCATCTGCTAGCCGCCTGGTTAGCTCAGATGGTAGAGCGGCTGCCCCGGAAAGGCGGTAGTCACGGGTTCGAGTCCCGGACCAGGACGAATTTTTCTTCAACTATTAGGCTTTTCTTTCGAGGAATCCGTATGAGTTTTCTTTGTAGCAATTGCTACGAATGGGTGGATGTCTGATTTTCCCTTTATTCAGGAATGAAGCAAATTCACTCTTTGCACTAGCCTATTGCAGAAACAAAATATGACAAACTGAGCTTTTAAGGGGGCCCTCAGAGGGGCCCAGTCCATGTGTGTCTTCATTTCTAGCGCAGCTGAGCACATCTGCAGCCTGCACACCCTGTTCTAGAGGTGATCTGCTGCGTGTGGAAAGACTAGATGTGCTGATATGGCGTGGTATTATGTGCACAGTCTTCCCACGTGTTTAGTACTGGGGGTTGCATAATCTGTAGTTTCAGAGATGCATTGAAATGAGAGACAGACAAAGCATTCACCTCCACTGCCAGCACTTTTCATGATAGTGTCGTCCCACTGCGTGTGACAGTATCAAAGAGGACAGAGTGGACGAAAAAGCAAGGCTGGGTTTGCTTCATACTACCTATGTGAAGGTATCGGTGACACACCGTAAAACCATATCTTTATTCGCTGACTCTCAAATTCAAAATTTGAAGTCGTACTAAATGGCTTTGTATTACTGAGAGTAAGGGTAAGCTGCAATGGCAGGATTGAAAAGACTAGGAAATCTCTTCAGTTAAAGTTATTTCATAGCATGTACTGTTCCAAACATGTAGAGATAGGGAAATTCATATCAGGCTATCATCATACCTCACAAGGAAGAGATTACACTAAACAGGTTTATTAATTTCCTTAGTGGTGATGCCTCACATTGTTTTTTCCTTGGACCAAAGGGACTGCAAGGTTTTTCTGCCTGCAAATGATTGCATAGTTTTCAAAGATAATTCCCTCCCTGCTTTGTTTGCTTGATTTGACTGTAAGTTACATTACACATAATGTATTTCCCCTGCAACGCCAGTACAGGCGAAGCAGGTACTAAATGAATAACCACAAAAGGATTTTGGGGCGAGCAAAAATGGCATTTGCAATAAAGATATGCACAGATGTCCCGTCAGTGTTGCTGTCAAACAAGAAATTGTGATATTGAGCGACTGAGCAAAATAACTAAATGTGTGCTTGCCGAACTATAGCTGGCATTTGCACCTTGATTGTGACTTAGCTACCAGAAGAAATTTGTTTTATCTTGTTCTTTTTCTGTTAAAATGTAGTTTTTTCTTTGTTTACTTTCCTTTGGGTTCTTGTAGCTATATCATGTGCACATGTGACCAATAATGCCGTCTGGAAGTTAGTCGTTGTTGGTATTTCTCACTGCCTGTCGTTGGTTCAGTGTGTACTAAAGTCAAAAGAGCACCGACCAGTATAAACCAGTGTGTTGAATTTGTTTTCTTGTGTTAGTGCGAATTATCTGACTGGTTATGTGTCCAAATAAGCAATTAGATTATGAAAACAAAGTTCATCAGAACATGTCATTCGTTTTACTTATAATTACCTTATTTCAACTGCAGAACCCACATGTTCAGGCATGTAGATTTAAGCAGAACAAGTCTTTTTGCGATTGTTAGTTCTGAACAGGTGAGAGCAGTGCTAAGGACTCAAAGTGAGTCCACATAGATAAATGGCATGGTGCACTGTGCACGGACCTGATAATTGATGTGTTTTTGCAACAGACAAGCAAATAAATATCTAGTAACACCTTGTCAAAGGCACGAAAGCACATAAAGAGGCAGGGGTTGGCCACATACAAATGTGCCTTGGTTGTAGGTTTGTTAACAAGCATGCCACTTTCCTGTAACTTCAGAATACAGGTGCTGCACTGACACATACATCTATTTTTTATTATGCGAAGCATACTAGCCGCACAACCATGCTCTTCCTTGCTGCGCCGCGCGTGGCCGCGTAGCTACCATATGACGTCATAACAGCTGCAAAAGCGGAGGCTCAACTCGTGCACTCGCTTGCGGCCGCGTAGCTACATAGCCGGGTCTCGGCTCGTGCGCTTGCCTGCATGAGTTGTTTCTTCGTCTAGCCAAACCAAATATAGCCAAGCAACAGCAGTTCACCAGGCTAAACAGTGGTTCAACAACTAAAATAAAGGCTAGTATGCTTCGCATCCTGGGCTTAACCTTAGCTAAGCCACAGCCATTTTTTTGTGGGATTTGGTTAGTTTCGGGGTTAATGGTTGCTGCTTTCGCTAACATGTTGCACTTGTGATATTCGGGACATCATCTGTACTATTTACAGTGTATGTACCCTAATGGTCACATAGTGGTGCTTAATCGTGAAGGCTCTCATTCAAATATTGCCTGGTCTACATATGCTTTTCTTCATGCCAAAAAAATAAGATATACTACGTTTGTGTCAGAAGGAAAGAAACTGAGTGGTGTCTATTATTGCACATAAATCTATGCTTAGTTGCGTTAACATTTTTGCATAATTTCAACAACTTATTTGGTGCATTTCTGTAACATTCACACTCTGGCTGATCCACTTAGGTGTAACGAATAATAAAGGCAGAAAAGTAAAGCATTGCAGTGGATTTAACCTACTGCTGTTGATTCTGTTACCTTTTCGCAGCTTTTCTTTTTGGAAAAGCATATGTACAAAAGCACGTTTTGAGCAAATAGGCTGCTGTTTGCGAGGCTTTGCAAGCATCACTATAACGTGACAAAAGCAGTGTGGCCATTTGTTTATACAAATTCTGGTGTATTGGCACCACAAAAAGTAAACGAAGAAAGATATGTACGCATGACACAAGCACCGGATCTCACTTCAAGCTTTAAAATAAGGCAACACAATATTTAATAACAGGTGGAGACATTATGTGATGGTATCAGTTAAAAGAAATTCTTTATGCAGTGCAACTAATGGATCACTGATACATTTATCATTCTTTTTAAATGTTGCAAACCACAATTACGTTGCATGTTGTCAGGTCATAATATCTCGCTACAACGCAAGTTTTGTGGAACACAGGACCGCGGTCACATTCTTTGCAGCATTTACCATTGTGTGAGGGAGGGTTGTTTCACACAGATGACTCATACTGCCTCAATCTCCCTGATTTCACATTAATAGAGCATCCCATCTGTCCAATGTAGGCACGGCCTTGTGATGGCAGCAGACTACGCAACGCTTGCGGCCTAGCTCACTAGATGCATATTGTGCTTCAAGCCACAACCAACCTCTTCCTTTTTTTTGGCTTCTGCCTTATGTTGCAGCACAAAACTCTCCTAACAAGGGCCTGAGAAAAAGGATTTGCGCAACTAAATCAGGCATGACTAGGGAATATAATGAATGAGATGATGAAGTAAAGAAGTGGTTGCAGTTGTTTGGTATGCATTTGGGATTTTCGTGAGTAATTGTGTAGCTGGTCCCTACGGGCAAACATTTTTTTTTGTATGAAACATGTGAAGAGAGATTTGCTGTGATGAGAAAAAAAGACTGAAGCCAGGAAAACAAACTAATTTGTTTGTTGCGTGCAGCACAATTTGCAAGCGTTGCACTGCGCAACGGAGGTTATGTACAGTCTGCCATTCCTATCCAGTCATGCTTGCATTGCATAGACACGCATTGTAATAATTTGAGATTGGGGCTAATGACGTTTGTGTGCAACAACTCTCATCCACACATTGTGATACACTACAAAATAGAGTGGTTCGTTCCAGTGTTCTTCGAAACTCGTTGCCAGAAATTATGAGCAAATGTACATAAGATAATTAAGCTTTGGCAGATTAGCGTGAAAAGGACAAATGCATCAGTAATTCTCAATTAAATTGCACGAAGAATTTGTTTTTGAATTAATAACGTCACTTCGTGTCACTACGTGTTGTATATGTCTGTTTTCTTATTAAAGCCAGAGTTGAGGTTAAGCACTTGTGTCCTGCATGTCTTTGTCTTCGTTTGCTTCTGTGGTGCCATTACACCAGAGTAAATCCATGACAGGAGCTGCCAGTCCATGCAGTTATACTACATTGGGCTTAGTACGGCTGGCAGCCTGAATGTGACGAGTGCAAAGTAGCAGTAGGAACTTCAGAAGGGTAGAATTTTGTGTCAGTTGGTGGCGCATATTATAGTATGGTGAAGCGCCATAGATGAAACAGTGTGAGGCGAGACAGATGGGAAAGTACTACAAAGAACTGTGAAAGTTAACTGGAAAGTTTTGCTGCAGCAGGACAATGCGTGCATTATCCTGGTGCAGCAAAATTTGCCAATGTTCGTAGTTGTCAGTAGCACTTCCCCATCTACATTACACTTCACCATACACTAATAGCAGTAACAACAGCAACCAACTGACCCAAGCAATAATCAGTGCCCACAGAATTGCCAAATTGTAGGAGAAATGTTTCAGTGTAACACGTATTGTTAACTGACAAGTAAATGGCACACATATCTGCAAACCGATGATCAAGTGCATTTTTCATGCACATACATTATTTCGTACAACTGCTTCCTGCTTTGGTTTTTTATGGCTTTTAGGAAGCATTCCAAAGTACTTAACTGTTTGTCTGTTCTAATATTAAATCTGTAGTCAACCAGCACTATGTGTCATTACTGTATACGCCCTTACTTCGTCAGTGTTCTTTGCGCTGTTCCTAACTAAATATGAATAACCAAATAACCATTTTTTAAGATTTTTAAGTTATGAAGAGATTACTCTTAATATGTAATTAATTAGAAAAATTTTCTCAATTTTAGGAAGGAGTTCGGCTGGCCCCAAGCCTGGTGTGAAATGAAGAAATGGCACTCCACATCAATTCATGTTTACTTGTCGTCATAACCAGTCTGTTAGCTTAATTTTGGTTCTTCTTATTGAATGCTCAAGAAAGGTACCAACTCTGTCATTCATTGAAAACGAATTTTTGCACTTGGGGACGCAGCCATGCACAAAGCCTTTGAGCTCATTAATATTTTTATTCTTAAAGAAACTGTAGCTCCTGCGTGGAGCAATGGGTTGAATAAGATGAGGGTAAATGAAAAGATGGCGACATTAATTGTCAACAGTTGTCCAACAAAAAAAGTCTCAAGCTGGAGCCAACATCATTGCAAGGGAACCAAATGGCTCCAGCCTGAGACACTCGTTGTTCAACCTGGCAAGTCTCCTTGTCAAAATATTTCCTCTAGCCTGAGACCTATATCCACCCTCGACCAACAATACACCCATACATTTGGCAACCCATGGCAAGGTAACAAATTCACATTCAAAGAAAGAGAATGTAGTGTGCACCCTGGAAGGTAGCATGAACAGTATTTTATTTACTTAATGAAATGCAGGTTTGCTATCCAACTACTTTATTTCGATCCCCATTTTATAACTGGACAGCATGGTTCCTCAGAGAGAATATTTATTCAAAGCTCACACAATTTTGCTCCTGTATGTCCGTTAAATCCGTCCTGGTTGCTACACTACCAGCCCTGTCTGCAATTGCATAGCAGTGTTTTGAGTATGCATCCCAATTCAAAAGAATAGTTAGGCATCTACCTCAGAATGTCTGCTACTGCGTTGCAGCTCAAATTCTATATCTAGGTGGTGACTGTGATGCCATGTGCTTTTTAAATAAGACCAATATGCTATCTGAAGCGCAATTAAATGCAATCTGAAATGACCTCAGCGCGGGGAATGACACGATTGGAAACCAATGTGATCAGGAGGATTTGATTTCTGAAAACAAGGCACTTAAACATGAGAAAGCAGTACTAATCTCGTCTAAAGATGCTGTTATTGGGTATGATAGGGGAGTTACTTGTTCGTGGCTGCATTTGCAGCATGTTACATTGCTGGCTTTATATATTGCACTGGGTACAGTGAAATGTCGCTGCTTGCACAATATTCAACTAAACATGGTAGCCATGCTAAAGTGTCCGTGCAGAACACAACTCATCCACTATTAAGGACTGCAGTGGAACCTTCATAAACGAAAATTGCTTTAGCGAAACTGCCGCTTAAACAGGACACCATCCTGATGGTCGGTTGGCTCTCTGCAATGTCTCGCACTAAGTAGAATGCCTGGTAAATGGAACCAATTTCCCCGGCCCCTTGAGGCTCCATTTAAAGAGTGCCTACTGTAAAACTATAGGGGGAATCCTGTTCAGAACTTTCGCAAATCTAGTCGTAAACAAAACTGCATTTCAGTGGGAGTGAAATGCAAAAGCACCTGTGTACTTAGGTTTAGGTGCATGTTAAAGAACCCCAGGTTGTCCAAATTAATCCGGGGTTACTCGCTACGGCACGTCTCATAATCAGCAGGTGGGTTCTGGTTTGTAAAATACGGTTTATATTTAATAGCCTGCTCGGAAATACAGCCCAATAACTACACTAAATTATGTAGCTTGTTTGTGTGTTGAGTCCCAATTTCTTAATTTAGTACTTTGACATTTATCATATTTGTGTGCTAGTCCATGCAAAATACCACTGATCAGCCTCATTATACAAGCCACTGTTAATTTAGAATGGCTTAGTCAAGCAACTTAAACTTACAGCACAAACACCTAAGACGGACCACAAAAGGAACATACGACACATCGAGGCTAACAACTTTATTTCTCCGTCGTCGATGCAATATAAACCCTAGACCACAGAACCGTGCAGGCACTCAGATTACATTACAGAGATCTGCCAAATTATCACATAAGCAAACGTAGGAAGTCAAATTCAGATGGGTGCAGGGACAAAGATATCTCACTGATGCAATTATCGCCTTGCCTTTTTATGTGGGAGGCCTCTATGGTAAGCCGCGCATGCTCATTCTTGCTTTTGCCTAGAATCGACGTTCCGTCAAGTTGTGCCTCACAATTGTTGCAAGAGTATATACGCACCAAGGTGCGCTGCTCTATCTACATTTTTGTTTACTTTTTGCGCATGTTCCCTGAGTAGCTCATTGACACAATGCCCTATCTAGCCAAGCTATATCTTACCACATGAGAGTGGAATGGTGTAAACCACGCCGACAGCGCGCGACACGTATGAAGCACTATGCCGAATTTGGCCTCCTCCTCTGCTCTCCGCAGGTGCGTGAGCATAGCTTTAAAAGCTTGTTCGGCGAAGAAAAAGCCAAAGGAACACTATGCCTGCAAGCAACTCCCTTGAGTTGATAGATGACCTTATGTATTTAAGGGACCACGCAGGAAACATGCGCAAAAAAGTAAACAAGAATGTAGTTAGAGGAGTGCACCTTGTTGCGCATGCAAACCCTTACAACAATTGTGAGACACGACTTGATAGGACGTCGATTCTTGGCAAAAGCAAGAATGAGCATGCACAGCTTGCCTTAGAGGCCTACCACATAAAAAGGCAAGGCGATAATTGCATCAGTGACATATCTTTGTCCCTGCACCCATCTGAATTTGACTTCCTACGTTTGCTTATGCGGTAATTTGGTAGATCTCTGTAATGTAGTCTGTGCGGTTGTGTGGCCTAGGGTTTATATATGCATCGATGACAAAGAAATAAAGAAGTTGTCAGTTAGCGCCAGTGTGTGCCGTATCTGCCTTTTGTGGTCCGTCTTAGGTGTTTGTGCTGTAAGTTTAAGTTCAGAATTATGTACCAACTAGGCCCAAATGGAGTTTTACTGTTAGTCAAGCAAGCTCAATATATAGTCTGTGCAAAAGTGTGGAGTGTCAGTGCAAAGTAGCAGTTCAAACACATGGCTATGTAGTTACAGTTCAGTATGAAACGAGATAAGATTTTTTAGCATTTCTTTCATTTGCTAATTTCATTGTGTTAGGACATGCAGAATACTAGTAACTGGCATGCATGCTTACTATGTACAGTATTCTTTTTTAAAATCAAGACAATTATTTTACTGGGGCAGAAATTTGCTTTCTTTTGGGCCCTAAAGTGAACATATATTTCTTACATTTGGTGTTTAATAAATTTTCTTTTGCTGTCAATGTGTGTCTCGTGCATTTTTCCTTTCAGCAAGTAGCAACTGCTCTCGAAGGCGTTTGCTGGCCTCGGAGGCACTTCCGGTAACTAGCATTTTCGATAGGACGATTGTATAAAAGCTTTGCAACGAGGGGCTCTGTGATCAGCGAAAGGAAAAAATGAAGACGGGCGGTGACGGGTTCATTCACCATTGGACCACGTGTGCGCGTGACTTGGTCGATTCAGCGGTGGCCGTGTGCCGTCGATTGGACCACGTGCGGCGAGCCCGCGGCGAAATGCTTCGTGGCGGTACGCCGCGCCTATGCAGCAGCAGACGGAATACCGGAGGCCACAGTGTCGGACGCCGGCGTTCGCTCCGAGCAGGTGCGACGCCTGCTCGGGTGGCAGCTCACGGACGAACGAGTTCCCTTGAGCCTTGATCGCCGGCGTTCGACATTTCGGCCTGCGGCGTTCCGTCTGGTGCTGCGTAAGCGCGGGACCCGCGCCACCAAGCATTTCGCTACGTGCTTGCCGCGCCTAAACTAAAATGCCTTTAATTCCTTCACAAAACTCCCATTGTACCTCCCCGTCAAATGGGGGTGAAGGGGGTGAAGTGGGCGTATTACGGTACCCCCGTTGTGTGCCCAATTAATGCCCATGTCAATGGGAGTTTTATCGTACGCCCATTCAATGGGAGGAAAAAGATGTACAAAAGGGAATGCGCTAGAGGACAAGCAAAAAACGCCCATCTGGGTGTTTTTCTGTTTACAGTGTAGGTGATCGATGACAGGGCGTATTTCGGCGTCCTCGAGCTGCCGTATGATCAAGTCAGATTCGGTGAGGGCCCCAAGGAATGCGCCGTCTTCGTCCATGTCCTTATCGCAAGTTTTGACCGGAGCGCGGGACAACGCGTCGGCATCTTCGTGTTTACGGCCCGATTTGTAGACGATGGTAACATCGAACTCCTGCAGACGGAGACTCCATCCAGCAAGTCGCCCGGACGGGTCTCGTAGGTTGGCTAGCCAACACAAGGAATGGTGGTCTGTCACCGCCTTGAAAGGGCGACCGTAGAGATAAGGCCGAAATTTCATGATGGCCCACACAACCGCTAGACACTCTTTCTCGGAAGTGGAGTAGTTAATTTCGGCACGTGAAAGGGTGCGACTGGCGTAAGCGATCACTCACTCGACGCCTTCCTGGTGCTGAACGAGAACAGCGCCAAGACCGATGTTGCTGGCGTCCGTATGCACCTCGGTGTCAGCGTCCTCGTCAAAGTGAGCGAGGACGGGTGATTCCTGCAGGCGCTGCCGTAACTCGGTGAAAGCTGCGTCCTGCTAATCTGTCCAAACGAAGGGTGTGTCTTCTCGCGTGAGGTGTATGAGTGCTTCGGCGATGCGCGAGAAATTTGCGATGAAGCGACGATAGTACGCACACAGACCGAGAAAGCGGCGCACTGCTTTCTTGTCCCGAGGAGTCGGAAAAGCAGCAACAGCAGATGTTTTGTCTGGGTCACGTTGGACGCCATCGGCGTTCACGACATGCCGGAGAAACTTCAGCTCTTCGTAACCGAAGTGACACTTTTCTGGCTTTAGTGTGAGACTAGCGGAGCGGAGCGCCTCAAGTACGACCTCTAAACGCTTCAGATGTTCTTCGAAGGCCGCCGCAAACACGACGATGTCATCTAAGTATACGAAACAGCTGTGCCACTTCAGACTCGTCAGAACAGTGTCCATCATTCGCTGGAATGTGGCCGGTGCCGAACACAGGCCGAATGGAAGTACTTTAAATTCGTACAGTCCATCCGGGGTAACAAAGGCAGTTTTTTCGCGATCTCGTTCGTCAACTTCGATTTGCCAACATTCGCTCTTCAGATCTATGGATGAAAAATACCTGGTTCGCCGCAGTCGATCTAACAAATCATCGATCCGCGGGAGCGGATAAATGTCTTTTTTTGTTACATTATTCAACTTTCTATAGTCAACGCAGAACCTAAGCGTTCCGTCTTTCTTTTTGACGAGGACCACCGGCGATGACCAAGGGCTTTGGGATGGTTGTATGAAGTCATCGTTAAGCATTTCTTTCACTTGTGCATTAATAACGTTGAGGTCTTTCGCCGATACGCGATAAGGCAGTGGTCGTATGGGACGAGAATCGTCATACGTGATTATTCGGTGCCTCGTGATGGGCGTCTGGCGTACCTTAGAGGAAGATGTGAAGCACTCCTTGAACCGAAGTAGCAACTCGCGCAGCGCTTTCTCCTTTTCCTCCGAAAGGTCGGAATTGATGTCGATATTGTTGAGTGTCTGAGCTGGGTTCTCCTTCGTCATAGACGCAAAGCATTCAGCAACGTCGGCTATGGGCTCAGCAAAAGCGATAGTAGTACGACGAAATAGGTGCCGATGTTCCTGGCTGAAAGTCGTCACGAGGAGCGCCGAAAGTCCACCTCGAAGCATAATGAGCCTGCGGGCTGCACATACGCCATGAGTAAGCATAAGAGAGGAATTGCCCTCCGCAACAGCTTCGCCGTCACGCAGATCGTCGCATACGACCATTACCAGGACACTTGCGCGTGGTGGTACAGTTACACTGTCGGCGTAAACTCGAAGCGCGTTACGTCGGCAATTGTCGCGGTTGTTTGCTGCTCTTTCGTTCGAAAAAGTCGCTGTGCGCTCCCGGAGGTCTATAATGGCACCATACTCTCGCAGAAAGTCGACGCCCAAGATGAGGTCCCGAGAACAATCGCGGAGTATAAGGCAGCTGGCTGGAAACGTGGACCCACGAATTTGTACTCTGACTGTGCACATGCCCAACGGTGTCACGATGTGCCCGCCAGCAGTACGAATTTGCGTTCCAGACCAAGGCGTGATGACTTTTCTAAGTTCCTTCGCTAGTTTTCCGCACAAGATTGAGTAATCAGCCCCCAAGTCCAATAACGCACTAACGTGGCGGCCGTCGAGCACAGCAGGTATGTCTAGCGAGAGTGTGTCGCTGAGTTCGGCTGCTGTCGTCGCTGAATCGTGCTGAAGAGACCGTGCTCGCGTCGATGGGAGGTCTTCAGAAGGGCGAGTATCAGCGGCCTCGCCCCCGAAGGTCGCTGTTCTTAGTTTTCCCGGCGAGGGCTTGGCTATCGTCCCTGCGCTGCCATTGGAGGTCTTCTAGGAGCGGGGGAAGAACGCCTGGAGGACGGCGAGTGCGACTGCCGCCGCGGGAACAGCGGCATACTCTGCTGGGTCAAGTATGCTTCAATCGCCCTAGGCCTTTCGCCATATCTGGGCCTTGGTGAATCCGCGACAAAACCTTGCAGTCTGAGGCGGCGGTATCGGCACTCGCGGTATACGTGACCTGCTTCTCCACAATGATAGCACAGAGGCCTTCTGTCCGGGGTACGCCAGACGTCAGACTTCCTTTCGAGCGGGCGCCGATCCTCCATACGTTGGATCGGTTGCACTGCTGGGTGCGGCGGGACGTATGACGCGGCGTAAGACGTGGTGGGGTCGAAATGGGTCGGAGCGGGGACAGGAACTCGCCTCAAAACTTCCGCATACGATGGCCGCTGTAACTGTGCTGTCACAGGCGGCGCATTGCTGCTTGGAACGGGACGTTGGATCGCTTGCTCCACTTCGTTCCTCGCAAGGGCAGAAATGGAACTTAGCGTGGGCTGAGGCGGGCAGGTGAGCCATTGAAGCTCATCACGCACCACAGAGCGGATAAGGTCTCGGAGAACGTCCACGTTTCCAAAGGCCATCGCGTCCGTCAGTGAGGCAGCGTTCGCGTGCCTGTCATACGGAGCTGAGCGCTGGTCCGAAGGTGAAGTTGCGTTCAATTGCCTTTCATAGAAAGTTGAGCGCTGGTGTAACATCTTTTCCATCGTGGTGGCTTCGGTTAAGAATTCAGCCACGGTCTTGGGCGGGATTCGAACAAGGCCAGCAAATAGCTGTTCCTTAACTCCCCGCATTAGATGGCGCAGCTTTTTTTCCTCGGACAAGGTTGGGTCCACCCGACGGAAGAGGCGCGTCATATCCTCGACGTACGACGTCACGCTCTCGTTCGGCAGATGAATGCGGGATTGGAGCGCCCGTTTGGCTCGTTCACGGCGATCAGCATTGGTGTAGGTCTCTAGCAAGGCACGACGGAACTCGGGCCACGATTTGATGAACCCTTCTCGGTTCTCGTACCAAGTGCGGGCACCGTCCTCCAAGCTGAAATAGACGTTCCTTAACTTCGCCACGTCGCTCCATTTGTTTATCTCGGCAACGCGCTCAAATTGGTCTATCCAGTCTTCTACATCCTCGAAGATATCCCCGTGGAACACTTTCGGCACTCGGAGATTCTGCAGTAGATACTGAGTTGCCGTTGTGGCCGTACCTTGCCTAGTGGTGGGTAGGGACGTCGATGTTCCTTCCATACCGGTGTGTGCGGGCGTCGATGTTGTTGCGGAGAGAGGATCAAGCCCCGGGGGCAATCCTCGGATTCTCCTGCTTGCCCGGTGAACAGGGGTGTCCACTAGGATAGGGCTGGTACTCCTGCTACCAGGAGGGGTTTGTGGCATCGGATGAACCGTACCCCGCACCTGCACCAGTTTTGTCACGAAAAGACAATGTAAGATGTGCCTGGCGTCCGCGAGGCAGACATTTGTACAAGATGGCGTACAATAAATTCAAGCCGGCGTCCTCAGCTTCTACTTCTTCTACCTCAGCGCCCGTCTCTTGCTGAGCGCGCGTTCCAGTCCCAACTTCTTTTTCAGCGCTGGCTCGTGACACCTAGCGGCAATATATATATATATATATATATATATATATATATATATATATATATATATATATATATATATATATATATATATATATATATATATATATATGTATATATATATATATAAAGTACGAGTTAAAATACACTCATTTATTTACAGGTATCCATCTTGATCACTTCTTTTTCTTCGCCGGAACATCACATCCTCCCGGACTTCGGTTTTCATCCCTCCTGGGATGATAGGGTATGACATTTCCCACTGTTGCTATTTCAGTTTTTCCTTCCGGTCCCAAATAGTGTAGCGATTTCAAGATTCCTTGTTGCTTGACGGTCTTTATCACTGTGTAGGGCCCAGAAAATTTGGACTTCGGTCCATCTAAACTCCTCCGGACTAAAACTGTATCTCCAGGCTCTATTACAGGCATCTTTGGGCTATGTCGCAGATCGAAGTGTCTCTTCATTGTTGATCTGTAGCGTGAAAGCTCCTCTTCTGTTTTGCGCCTTTCCTGCAGATCTACTTTCCCAACGATTCCAAGGTCGTAGTCGGCCGGTAGCCAAGTTGCTTCGCCTGATGCAGCAAAGTTAGGCGTGCATCCTAATCCCATGGTATGAGAATGATTGTGGTGCCTGACTGCTGCTTCCAAGGCACACTTCCATCCTCCATGGAAATCATGGTAAATTGCGATGAATGTTTTCAAATCCCGAATGAGCCTCTCAGCTAGGCCGTTTCCTTCTGGATGGTAGGGTGTGGCAAATCTCAGGGCGATTCCTCTATCACGGGCCCATTCTTGAAGCTTCTTACTGCGGAAAGCTGGCCCGTTGTCGGAGACCACTACCTTGGTGTTCTTGAACATATTCCGCTCCAGTAACGTCAAAACAGAATTGGCGTCTTCCTTTCCTGGCTTTGCAGCAGCCATGCGTGTGCATTCATCTATTGCGACAAGGAATGCCTGAGTCTTACTGACTCCCTCTCCTCGCTTTTTTAGTTCGGCAAAATCTGGATGAATTACTTCAAATGGGACTTGGGAATGATGAGCGATGACCATTTGATTCCCTCTTGGACGATACTTGGCCTTGTTAATTTGGCACTGGTGACATGTTTGCACGTAGTTCTTGATATCTTCCTTCATATTTTTCCAGATGAATCGACTTTTTATCTTCCAATAAGTTTTCCAGAATCCATCATGCCCTCCTGACTCTGGGCTGTCATGGTACAGCTTCAAAACCTTTTTCACCAAAGTTCCTGGCACACAAAATTTGCCATTATTGCAAGTCAGATCTTCGGTGCCTTCCCACAGGCTGCAAACATGTTCATGATCAGATGTTCTCACTTCTGTGATGTGAAGCCTGGAAAGTGCATCTGCGTCAGGAAGCTTATCACCAGGTCGATGGCTTACATCGAAAGTGAACTGTTGTATTTCACTGATCCAACGCGCCACTCTGCCCTTGGGCTGGGTTAATCCCAAGAGGTAGGTTAACGCTCGGTTGTCAGTGAAAAGCCGGAAATGACGACCCTCTATGTAGCTTCTGAAATACCGGAGTGCCATCACAACAGCCAGAGCCTCTTTTTCTGTGGTCGTGTAATGTTCTTGAGCTTTTGAGAACGTAGAAGAATAATAGCCAATCACCTTGAGCTGGCGTCCTTGCTGTTCCGTTGTGTCTCGTTGATATAGAACGGCCCCTGTATCATATTGTGAAGCGTCCGTACACAGCTCGAAAGGCTTGTTGAAGTCAGGTAGCACAAGCACAGGATCCGACGATATAGCTTCAACAAGGTACTCGTACGCTTTCTCGCACTCTTCACTCCAGATAAATGGCACATCCTTTTGCGTCAGCTTGGTGAGGCATCTTGTCTTTGCAGCGTAATCCTTAATGAACGCACGAAAATGACCGGCGAGTCCGAGGAAAACACGGAGTGAGTGTAGGTCACATGGCTTGACGAGCTTCTTCATCCTTTGTATAGACTCCTCTTTGGTTGTTTTAGTTTTGCCGTCAAAAACTCTTCCTAGAAAGACAACATTTGTCTGAAAAAATTCACTCTTGTTCTTGTTAATCTTTAACTTTGACTTGCTGAGGGCTTCTAACACGCACGAGAGGTGTTTTTCATGTTCTTCTCTTGTACGTGAGTATATGATGATGTCGTCAATGTATACGTTACAAAACTTTCCCAGGAACTCACCAAGAATGCCATTCATCATTTTCTGAAACCAAGCTCCAGAATTCTTCCAACCGAATGGTAAGCGGTTGTACTCGTACACATCGAAAGGTGTTACAAAAGCAGTGTACTGCTTGTAATCTTCTTGTAGTGGCACCTGCCAGTATCCTTTACAGAGGTCGATCCGAGAGAAAACATTTGATCCACCAGTTTCATTGATGATCTCGTCTATTCGGGGCATGGGAAAAGGAAAAAAATCAGTCTGGCCGTTGATCTGCCGGTAATCTGTGCAAAGGCGAAATGAGCCATCGTCTTTCGGTACTATGGTGACTGGTGACGCGAAAGTGGATGTTGATGGCCTTATAATACCGGCATTTAGCATTTGCTGCAGTTCGGCCTTTAGCCAGGTCTTTTTCTCGAGGGAAAGACTGTACGGCTTTTTACGCACTACTGTGACGTCACGAAGCTTAAACGGTACCTCGAAGACATCTGCTGCTGGCGGGTACGTCTCAACACAAATAAGTTCGGGAAAATTTGTCAATATCTCATCAGCATTTCTAACTCTTCGATGTGAATTTTCAATTCCACGCAAGTTAGGCTTAAATGATCCGTCAATAGTCACTTCGTCTCTCCAAGAAATATTCATCTTCAATCGCTTCATATCAGGCCGAGATAAAAGAAACAGGAAATCAACACCCTGCATGACAAGGGCATCTACTTTTAGGTGATGTCCACCAAATTCAACCTCTACTTCTACCCAGTGTTGCAACCTTCTAGTTTTTCCATCATAGCTTTGAACACTAACTATTCTTCCTTCATAAACCTTGCTCGGTTGGATGATTTCCTGATTTACCAGGCTTACAGATGCTCCAGTATCAACCAGGGAGTCCAGACATTTTCCATTTACCATCATTTTAACAAATAGGAGATTTGACTTCAGAAGGTATACATTTTCCATCGTGTCATATTGGTCGGACTCGGTATTAAAATATTCTACCGTTTCGCCATGTGCGTCAATGCTCAGTGGTAGAGTACTATGCCTTTTGATGGGACCGTGAATCAGAAAATCACTGGACACATACTTAAGGCAAGCAAGTAAGTCATCCGTGGAGGTTGGACGGTGTACACAAACCTCTCTTTTCGATTCGTTAGTCATGCCTTGAATTATCAGGGGAAGGATTGCAGAGTCTGGTAGATTAGGGTCGGCAATGTAGAGTAAACGTCTCTTCTCGAAAAAATAATCCATGACTGTCCCTTCTCTGTGTCTGAAAGCTAATGCGTCGTCCCATCTGTCAACCGGATTTCGCTCAAAAGCAGAAAGAAAACTATCTTTCCACTTCTGCCATGAATCACGGCATTGACTTGCGATTCGCATGTCCCACCATGTTCTGGCATTGCCAGATAAAAAACGGCGCATGTTACACACTTTGTCGTCCAATGACGTCCAGTGGTTTTGCGCACATGCATATTCATAAAATCTGAGCCACAAGTTGGCGGCATTAGACACCCCATCGAAACTATCGGGCTTGAACTCTTCTTGATGTGGTTTCTGTGCTCTTAGTGAGTCGCTAACTGCTTCGAAAATCAGTCGCTGTTGCTCATACTGCGTGGTCTGCTGCTGAAACAGCGCTTGCAACAAGGCGTTATGCGAGTGCTCAGTCTCGTTCTTGGAATCTATCCTTGAATGTCCCGGAAACATAACCTCAAATTCAGACATAGAAGCATCGATTCTTACCACACCTTTCTCAACGAGGGCTGCTTCGTTCAGTTGACTCTTCTCAGCGATGATGCGAAGCAGTTCCGATGAAGTCGCTGATTCCTGAAGAAGCACTGGATCTTCGCCGTCAAGCTGGTAGGTCTTCACGGTCGTCTGCCCATCTGTTCTTCTTGCCAACGTTACTTCGAGCCACATGGTCGGCTGCGCCAAATATAAAGTACGAGTTAAAATACACTCATTTATTTACAGGTATCCATCTTGATCACTTCTTTTTCTTCGCCGGAACATCACAATATATATATATAGGTTGAAGTTTGAAGGTTTATTTCCGCAACTGGTGTTGCGAGGACAGCCAGGGAAAAAGCTGTATAGACAGCTTGAGAGGTCCTGACTTCCTCTTACAGTGCAGCATTGACGGCGGCGGAGTACAACAACAAACAAAACGTGAGGAGAAAAACAAATAAAACAAAAAACACGTACGTTCGGTACAGAGAAAGAGACATGCACGTTCAGTACGCAGTACATTGTGCGTGTACAGTACAAAACTACACGAACATTTGGGGCAATTCTTTCAGAGAAATATTAGATAAATCAATATTCTCGTAGCAGTACAAATGGTTCAGAAGTGTCGGTAAGGTATGCTGCAACATTTGTTTGCCATAGTTTGTGCGGCATTTTTTAACATTCCAAGGTTCTGTTGTGCGGGTATCATACACAGTTCTGCTCTGCTCTAACCCAGTAGGTCTAAGCAAGGAGTCATCATTTTTCATCATGGCGAGTTTATATTTATAGCACAGTCTGTAGTTATACATGGACTTCATCTGTATAATGTTGTGTTGATGGAAAAGGCCTGCAGTGTGGAAGAAATACGGCACTTTACATGCAATGCGTATAATACGTTTTTGTAAGACAGTGAGTTTGTTAATGTTTCCAGCTGTTGTTGTTGCCCACACCATACATCCGTAGTTGGCTATGGAAGAGAACAAAGAGTGGTAAAGTAACAAGTTAACTGATGTAGGAAAATTAAAGCAATTGCGGCGCATGATACCAACTGTTCTGGAAAGGTTCTGAACTACGTAATTAATATGATCATTCCACAACATATCTGCTGCAAAGTAAACGCCCAGAGTTTTCACAGACTGCACAAATTCTATTCTGGTATTGTTTAATTCAATTAGAGGAGGTTCAAAGTGTTTGTGACGTGGGTGAAACATGACTGCTGCAGTTTTGCTAACGTTAATTCTTAAGTGATTATCAGCCGCCCAAGTATTTATTTCTTTTAAGGTTTTATTAGCTCGATTTGCGAGATCAGCAGTTGAAGTACCCGAAAAAAACAAGCTGGTGTCATCTGCGTAAATTATGTACTTAGCAGTGCTGCCGATGTGGACAATATCATTGACATAAAGAACAAAAAGAAACGGACCCAAAATGCTCCCTTGCGGAACGCCGGAAGCTACCGCTTTCAACTGGGAGCATTCACCGGCAATACTAACAAACTGAGACCTATGTCGCAAGTATGAGGCAATCAGCGTATGGGCTATGCCTCTAATGCCGTAATGATCAAATTTTTTAAGCAGCACAGAGTGATTAACAAGGTCGAACGCCTGTGAAAAATCTAGGAATAATCCTAGTACCATATTTTTTTATTCAAAATTTTCTAGTATGAATTCTTTTTGAGCAAGGAGAGCTAACTCAGTAGATCTGTTTTTACGAAAGCCATATTGAGCTGAAGTGATAATGTTGTATCTTTCACTAAAACAAGATAGCCGTTTAAGAACAACTTTTTCGAGGCCTTTAGAGAACACAGGTAAGATGGATATCGGGCGATAGTTTCCCATTACATTTTTGTTCCCTTTTTTATATATTACTATAACTTTTGCCCTTTGCATAAGACGCGGGAAAACGCCGGAAGCTAAAGATAAGTTGAAGATATGGGCAAGGCAAGGTGCAAGAA